>NC_137556.1:4952500-5571250 GCF_963082525.1 Nesoenas mayeri
TCCTTTCTGAATGTCTCTGCTCCTCCGTGCAGCATGGACAGGCACTGGCGATTGGGAAAAATGAGTCAGGCCCGACTTGATTATATCAGAGATTTTTTTAATCTTCAACTCAAAGAGTTAGAATAAAGACAGACATACAGATAGAGAGAGATGCGGAAATACAGAGGTTCTTAAAATCCCAGGACCCCAGAGAATAATTTTTAAGAAGAAACATGCATTAGCACAGGACTGCTACTAACATAATGGAAGCCAGCAATGGTCTGGTCAGGGCTTCCCTTATGAAATCTCCTTAGAGAAACTTTTAGTCTTTACTACTTCCTCATGACCCAGTTCAGGATTTTCACTGTTATTCCCTGGGGGCCCTTACACCACTGCTACTTCTTTAATTCAGGTCCTGAGTCAGCAAGATACTTATATCTTTGCCTAGTAGCCCCACTAGCTGTACTGGGATTACTCCCATGTTTAAAAGTAGTATCTCGCCAAATTGAAATAACATGCCCTACTTAAAATCACAAAACCATCAGGTGTCTTTTCCGAACTACTATCTAAGATTACTTATATTATCAGCCAGAACCCAGGAATCTTGTATTACTAGCTGGATGCAAGAAATGTATATAATAAGTCTATCACTTTTCACTTTCAGGTCCTGGGGGTACAGAAGATGACAACATTTCTCTGCCAAAAAGAAGAAAAGGTCTTAACTGCTTTTAATTTAAGAGATTTCAAACCAGTTATTTGTTAGAGTGATGGAAGGGTAATGGAGCAATCCTGTTTTACCCAGATGAATTTCCCATGACAAATGATATTGGCTCATCATCTGTGGTCATGATTGAATTCCAGTATTTTCCTTGCTCTAAAGCATGGATAGGGCTGTAAAGAGCTCTTGTTTTCCTTGGGACATTTGTTTCCAATTTTGCAAACACTGAGAATGTGGTTATTTTTGTAGTGCTGTTATGAAAGCCTGGCATTTTCTTCTTCATGTTGGAGTTAATTATAAATCACTGGAGTTGCACTGCCCACAACAAAGTTCTCAGACCCAGAATCTGAATCATTGCTGATCACTGCTCTCCCACCCCTGCTCTCTCTCTCACTGTCAGTTACTCTTTGAGGAAGGGAGGGGGCGTTATTTTAAGATGTTTTTATTGGCTTCAGAATCTAAAGTGTCAGTTCCAAGGTCTTTTTTTCCCAGAGCAAGATAAACTCCTTTGGGCCATATATCATGGGGCTTTCGCATAACTTGACAGGACCTCACATTTAAATGCCTTTGCAATACCGTATCTGATGAGTTATGGGACGACTGTAGTTTTTCAGGAGATGTATCATCAAAAGCCCCTTTCAGTAGCATTGGGCTTAGGCCCAGGTTTACTTCTTTAACACTTTCAAAAGCAGCTTTTCTTCCTTAAAAAAAAAGAAAAAGGAAAAAATCGCAATCACAAGCACAAGTAATATCAGAACTGCGGATGGTCCTGGGTTGGGGTTCTGTGTTTGTTTGGGGTGGGTAGGCTATTGTTGTGTTGTTGTTGTTTTAAATTAACAGCTTAGCTCTTTTGTGAATTGTACTGTTGGTTTAGGCTCAAGTATGTTCTTTAAAGCAGATTAAGTCTGAAAATTCAGGTCAGAGGATCACATCAAGTTCTGTTAAAGGAAATTTGTTAAAGCTCCCCTCCCACTAACCTACTTAGTGTCAGGTCTGATTTGAAAGTAGGGCACTTATAAGTGTAAAGAGTTTAATCAGGTTTCCCTTTTTTATTAGAAAAGATGAAAATCCAGCTTCTCTTTAAAATAAACTGGTCTATTTTTATTGGAGTCCTGGTAAAGGCATTTGTGTTCATTCCTAAGGATGAATACATTTGCAGGAGCTGGTTGCTGCAGACTTGTGAAAGAGGATTGTCTCTGGAAACAAAATAATCATATTTAACTTAATTGGGCCCTTATTCAGCGAAGCACTTAAGCACAAGTATAAATCTAATCTTACTCAAGACAAGACTTACACAAGCACTTCAACCTGAAGTGCTTAATTTCCAACACAGTCAATGGAGCATTCCAAAATCATGACTCAGGTCTTAGAATCATTAGACTGGCATGACATTGGGGGGAAAAAAGCATATCTAGATGTTATTTCTCCCTGTCACTATGGTGGCTATAAAATTTCTTAAAAATAAAGCTACTTCCTTCAATCTTAGGAGCACGCTTAACTTCAAGATTCTTTTTTTTCTGAATTAGAGAGATGAAGCGCTATGTCAATGCATTGCAGTCCAATCTCCCCTCAAAGGAAGATCTTTCTGAGACCTGAGAAATACACGTGTCATCAGAAGATGAATGTGGGGGTATAAAGAGATGTTTGTAGAAGACTTCACTGGAGGTGGGGTCAGAGACCAGAACCATTACATGGAGGTTACTGTTCAGCACAATCCCCAATGGTGACAGTGAAAAAAATACAACCTCTCATGTTTAGACTGATGTGGATAGTGGCTGGGAATAATTTACAAATCCTGTCACTAGCTCCTTTGAAATAAAAGGGAATCAATGTTGAATGCAAATACCAGTGCAAAATGCACAGCTATAAACGGTGCATTAAGTTCCCTTTCATTTAAATGAACAGCTTTGTGTTTGTAGAAAGACTGAAAAGACACATCTATTTTGCAGTTTCAGGTACACTGGTACTAAAAAATACCCTCTAGGAAATAAGCCTGTCAGCTTGCCTACATTGTATATTAAGCAAATAATATATTCAGTGTTAAACTACTTCCTGGCATAATATGTGGAATTCTATTGCTGGCCATACAGCTGCATGCTCATTTACACCAGTGGGCATGTTGGCCATAATTCTACTATTCAACAGGCTCAGTTATTCCTATTTAAAAAGCTCAAACTCATGACAATAAACCTGTGGTTGTAGCAGTTATGTCCTTTCCTCACTTTTCCATGAGCCCAAGATATTTAATATTTCAGGCGACACCAATACGTTGTTTGCATCTGGGGTAAATCAGCTTGATTCTAGTGAAGACAAAAAGGCAACGGCAAGTCCCTGTAGCTGAGAATCTGGCCCACAGTGCCTGCTAACTTCTTTATAGAGGCTAATGGGGAAAATGCCTGTCATTTTGCGGCTTCTTTCTCTCCACAAACACATTTAAGACGAGTTTGGTCAATTATCCCCATGTCTCCTATATCCATTTAGTGTAATTCCTATTAAGTGCAGTTCCACCTACAGCACTAATGGGAGAAATACTGATCAACCACAGGTCCCTCTTTGCTATATTTAGCTAACGTAAACGCCTGTGATTCCAGCACATTGCCAGGGGAATGAAATCGTTATAGACTACAGCATTTCCATTTGACTTCCCAGGAGGATAGACCAGCATGGGTGAAATCCAGAAACCTACTTTGACAGAGTACAAATAATAATAGGTGTAAGTGACTGTAGGCTCTGCAGTCACAACATCCTGGAAGCCAGGCAGCCAAGCTGAAATTACACTAAACCAGGCACCGAGAAAGCTCAGTTCAATTCCTGTCACTATCCTGTTGTGTGACCCTAAGCAAGCCACTTCATCACTTCGAGGCTTTCTACCTTATTTCTTTCCTTTGTTTTCTCTCTTCACAGCAAGAACCAGGCTCAGCCTGGAACATGTTTTCACTTCATACTTAGACCTTGGTCTTGGTGCTCATCTCAGCTTTGCCTGAGACTAAGTGGTTTCCAGGTTTCTTGCCTGCTGCCCCTGCACAATAGACAGACCATGGAGGTGCTCAGGGCGCTGTTTGTCCTCAGGGACAGGTGCTTGCCCTGTCTGCAGGCTCTGCATGGGTGCCCAGGGAAACCTGGTCTTCTCTGTGCTCTGGGTCCTCACTCCTTCTGTAGCCACTGGGATTCCCTGTGGTTCTCTGGGCAGAGATGCTTTGGGATCACTTCTCTGATGCTGGCAGGAGAGTTATGACGGCAAACTGAGGTTTTTGAGGAAGAATCAACACAGAAGTGAGTTTGCTCTTCCCTGGAATGAGCTTTGGCATGATCCAAAGCAAAGCTTGTGTTTTGACCCTGACATGTTTGAGCAGACAAGAACCTGCCCGAAGGCTCTGAAGTGCAAGAAGTCTGATCTGGCTGCACCCCACACTCACACCACAATCAGAAGCAAACCGGCCACCCTGTCACTTGTGATATACAACTTCATTAGGTCTGCCAAGTGGCAAGGTTCTGCCCTAAGTGCAAATAAATAAGAATACTAACTCAAACAACAATCAGTTAAACATGTGCTTACAGCTAGGGATATTTAAAAGCTTTGTAGAGGTCAGCAGTCAGGCACATATGCATATGCACATCCGGCTCCAAAAATGGGGTTTTATTGGGCAGGAAAAGGATGTAACAGATAAGCCTGCAAAATCAAGCCAGTGGGCAGGAGGCAAAGAGATAAGGAATCACATCTCTGGAAGGAATGCAAAGAAACTGTGTTTTCAACATTTGTCCCTGTATCTAGAGCCCAGTGGAAGGCTTGGGCAGTCTGTTCACACACAGACACTGGGAACCTGCATGTTCATTCCACTGCAGAGCCCAGACCAGGGAAACAGAGACTTGAGGCAATAAAACATCATCAATGTAGGTGCATTTTCTGCTTCCCTCCCACATTGAGCACAGTAGGATGATTCTCAGGAGTCACGTACATGCACAGTCACACAACTTTAGGTATATATTCTCCTTCACACTTACCCTCCCAAATGGAAATTATCCCTGCTACATGCTCATAAAATCCTGAACACCTTCACAACGTTTCCTAGTTCACAGACAGTGGGTATAGGGCTAGATCAGAAATCACCAGATGGAGGAAGTTGCACAATTTTGGACAATGTGTTGCTGCTGCTTGATCTCTCTTAAGTTAGATCTTCTGACAAGCAACTAAAGAACAGGATCATTAACAGACAGCATAGAGGGTGGGCAAGGCAACCATGGAATCATAAACAACTTCCTACAGGAGCAAAGCAGATAACTAAGCTCAGTTCCCTCCAGCTTTGCGCTCCACATCACCATAGCCCTTGCTGGGACCCTCTCCCTCCTGTCCCACACAGTAACTTCCACAGTTGCCTCCTCCATCCCCTGTTACCTGAGCACAAGGCAGCAGAGCTGGGGTTGTTTCACAGCTCCATTTGTGCCCAGAGGTTGGCTGTTACCTATGATGACTGGCAGCTGGCTGCTGCCTCTCTGAATGAATGAGCTATAGCTTCATTTCGCAGTAGGGACACTAATTTGTGTCTTCCTTATCTACCCAGCTGCTGATTTTCATGAAGCTCTTGGAATTCAGTATCTCTGAATTCAAACCTGCTTGAAATTGGCTGACTTGCTCCAAACCTGTTGGCGGGGGAGAAAGGGGGAGAATAGACAAGCAGAGTGGCTGTACAAGCACCATATCCCTAGGAAATCAGTCTCAGATGAGGGCTGGAAATGACCTCGAGAGATCAGCTACACTATCTGCCTGCCCCAAGGCAGGAGCAGCTCTCTGCCTACATCAGTCTTGACAGATGTTTGTCTGCCTTGTATCAGGTATTGAATACTGGCTTGGGAGGATGCCCAGGAGATGAGAAAACCTGGCAATCTTCAAACTCCCTGGCAAGCTCTTCCATGAGCTTGACACTGCATTTCTCAGCACCTGGAAACCTGAGAACATCTGCTTTCCAAACAGAGAGAGCAGAGCTCAGTTACATCAAGTCCTAGCATCCGTATTTTAATCTTACGCGGCTGACTACACTGCCACCAGCATGGCTTAGGAGGACTGGAGTATAAGTGACTTCACAACCCCTGCAAACATCCCTCAGTTCTTGCCCACGTGGCTGTTTTTCCTGATGCCAATAGCCAGGGAACCCTAATGCTTTGGAGCAAAGCGGTTCATTGCAGGGTAATGTCCCTTCTCCCCCCAACATTGCTAGTGTGGCTGTGGCCTAATGCATCTACTTGCTCCATTTCATCCACAAACTCCCAAATCAGTTCAACATATCACAAGGCCAATTCCTGTCATGGTCATCAAAGACTCCTGCCACAACAGTAGGAGACGGGAGCTATAGCCGGAGGAAAGGAGGTTTGGCTGGGCTGTGCCTGGGCTGGTGCTGGGTTTCCAGCACACCCAAAACAGACCACACACAAGGCAGCTCTGACCTGCCAGAGGGAGGTGGCACCAGGATTAATGTGAGGAGGAGCTTCACATCCTCCTTCTCCAGATTCCTGATTTGCCTTTTATATTTTCTATTCTTTTGTGCCCTGAATTACAGCTCAGTCCATTTCAGTGCTTGACAAATAAAAAGAGAGGAGTTCTGCGAGGACAGAGCAGTGACCTCTCTTTTTGCATGAGCTGCTGTGCGACTGCAGGTCCAAATCCAGTCACATGCTGGGTTAGTTAGGAATCCACTTCAGTCCCAAAGTCCTCATTATACACATGGGTCACTCTGTCGTCAAAAAAGTGACCTGCATAACATGAGTAACTCAGTACGTGTCAGAAATATTCCTGACCTTATTAAAGAATCTCCGTGCTCGGAAAAGAGGTTTTCACTCATCAATCACCGTTTTATTCACACACGATAACAGCCTCATTAAATCATACGAGAGTTGCAGGAGATTTTATATGCTAATTTAATACCGATGTAACCAATTACACAAACTTCACATAATATTTTTAAATAATCAAGTGGGTATTCAATTAGCATGCAGTGACCATTTATTAAAATCTCAATTAATTCCTTGTTTAAGACTTGTGCAGTGATCAAACTGTGCAAATCCTAAATAAACCCACACGGAGAAGCTGCGGCCCTGAGACAGCAGCACTGCCCAACACATTAGCAGCAGAGATGCCACCGTTCTGCAGGAGCTCTCTGACACTGCCCCCCCCCGCACAATGAACACTCCACATGTCCCCTGGCACTGAATGTCACTGCCCTGTTTAATGGAGAATCAAGTGTCAGCCTCAAAGACTACAAAAGCTTTGGCTCAGTTTGCACTTCAGCTGTCTCAGATCAGACTCATAGGGTCTAGACACAGCCGAAAGCAGTTCAGTAAGTTGCCAGCGATCAGCACAGCCACAGTAATCAACTCCGTTGGCATCAGTGATGAAGTAAGATGTGCCTCACAAGCAGAGTTGGCTGATAGGCAGTAACTTGTCACCACAGTTAGTCGGTGGCTTGACCACGGGCTTTGAAGTGTGTCTCTGCGGAACACTCCAGCCCTGGACTGGAAGCTTCTGGGGAGGTTTAAGGCACTCCTGCCCCTTGCTCTGTGCCCCTGTTGGAACCCCCTGTCCCCAGGCAGGAGCTAAAAGAATGAGTTTTGGCCTTTCTAAAGATGTGACTTGCATGTGGGGGGGCCACTGCCAGCCTATGTCTCAACATGCATGAACCCCTCAGACCCGACCCCTCGCAGGGCCGTCTGGCCATGGCAAACTCAATTTGTCTGTGCTGGTGATCAAGCACCACAAACGCACAGTCTCTAAATGCTACAAATAAAGATTCCTGTTGTACCTTGACAACAGCGGGTCATCTTTGTCGTCACTGTCATCGTAATGCTTTCAGCTCCTACACAAAGGGCATTGCAAACATTCAGCAGCTTCCTAAGAGCACAAACCCACATGTTTGTCCTCTCAGCTGAGAGGAGGTATTTATGCATTCCCTTATGAAAGACAATTACGTGCATCAATTCCAGCTCAGCAGTTGAAAAATCTGCTTTATATACACAAAAGTTTCCGTGCACTGAGAGCTCCTTTCTCACCTGTGAAAACAGAGCACGGGTCGCATGTGCAAACAGTTGTACTTACAAGTGGCACAGCTGTGTTCTGAGAAGCCGGGTGGAAAATTTAGCCCATAGCAATTTTGCATTTTTCACAGGCTTTATTATGAGCTCTCTGACAGTTTCACCCTATGGTCTCCTGGGATCGTGTCACAGTTGGTTTTCATTTAATGGTGTTAATCAAGAAGTAACTGTGAAACTGATGTTTGTCGTTGCTGCAGCTAGAAGACCATTCACCTGGCAGCAAAAAGAAGTTCATATTTGGAAGAAAAGGAAAAAACAACTACCCAAACGGTTTGCCCTTTGTTCATGTTGGGGCCTCCTCCTTTCTCCCACAGCAAATTCTTTGGCAGTATTAAGTGCAATAAAATGAACCAGCACACAGAGGAAATGATTGCTCCGTTGAGCCTTGCAGTCAAACAAACCCTCATCTTTCCTGCTCAACTTCTTAAATGCTTTAGTGCAATTGTTCCACTAGATGTCAGGGCCGAGCATGGAGCGACCAGACAAGACCCAGCTCCCTGTTCAGCAGGTCTTGTGAAACAACTGCTATTCTTTATCACCACCCCAGTTACAGGCAGCTCTGTGTGGCCTTCAGGGTCAGCCTGGAAGGCAAACAGCTCTGCATGCTGGTGAAAAAAGGTGCAGGAAGCAGGAGGGGGCCGTTCCCGGTTGGTGTCCTGCCTGCCTTAATCTGCAGAGGAGATTTGCGTGCTTGAGTGGCTTAGCGGAGGAAAGCAGAGTTAAAAGTGAGACTGGAATGTGCTGATGTATTACTTTGTGGTGCGCAACCTGCAAATGTTTCCCTGGGAGGTTACTGAAGGTGCAGCTCCGCAGCAGTTTAAAGCAGATTTAAATGAGGAGGGAAGGAAAGCTCCTGGAACAAGCATACTTGGCATGGTAGAGCATAAGGATGGCTCGTCCTCCTGACTCTGCCATCCAGAGCAGGCTGCGACCTGTCACACATGGGAAAATACGTGCTGTGTATCAGATCTCCAGATGGTCAGAGCTCTCAGCTGTGGTGCAGAAAAGTACCCGACAGGGATTTCAGTGTGCATGAACTTCACCTCCCTCTCCTGACCCTGACCTGCCATTCACATCCTCAGCTTCCTGCCATGACCACCAAGGTGTGAGACTGAGAACCGACATGACAATGAGACAGTGATGCACTGACCTGATTGTGGGAGAGCACGACTGAGGATTCAGCCATGTGAGTCCAAAGCTCAAGGCTTGGGACTTTGGGAGATCTGCATTGGAGAGTGGGGGCACAGGGGGTCAGAGAGGTGCTGGGAGACACCCTGTGAAGAAAGGCTGTCTGGGTGTCAGACCCTGGGCACTGAAGCCTCAGGGTGCAGGGCAGGATATCTAAAGAATGACCCACAAGAATGATTTGCACAGTTCTCACTAGAGCTGCTTGAACCCATCTCATGATGCCTTTAATATCACGTTAGCCTTTAATAACTTCCCCTGGCTGGACTGGGAGTTACTGGGCTCCCAGCTGGAATGAGTGAAGAGCTCACACAAGGTTTGTTTGTCCTGCGAACAGGAGGGAACATGGGGCCCCCATTTCTGTCAAAGATACTTGCCTAAAATGTCTGGGTCAGGCCTGAGGGTAGGTGTGTCTGCTTGAATACATGAGCTTCTATTTAAAAGAAAGGCAGAGCCACCCTGACTGGTTAGGCTCGCTTTTCTCTGGATTTCTGACAAATGCTTTGTATTCAAAAGGTCAGACTAGCAATGGCACCTCTCACCCTGGAGCAAAGAGTCATTCTTCACTGCCTCGCTCTGCTCACGGCTGGCTGCCCAAGCTCGCTCCATCTCCCTGCATCTGACATCCAAACTCCTCTCAATGACGGGGAGATGCAGCCAAGTCCTGGCATCAGCTGTCAGCTCAAATAGAGGGGAACAGCACAGTGACATCAAAAATGTGTTGATGGGTATTAGCTCTTTACCCAAGTCCTGCCTGTTACTCCCATGCAAGGGAGTGAGTTTTTCTTTTTCAGCAAGGGTCTTATTCTTTTGCTGCAACAGTCTCACAGTCCTGGTTTTGGAGGGGAAACAGGGAGGCTGTATTACTTTCCTCTACAAAACCTGTAGTAAACAGCTGCAGTTCTTGCAAAAGCTACTTGTCATCTTTTGCATACTCTTGTAAAACAGAAACAAACAGAGATATAGTGCTTAGAAGGTGAGCACACTCCTAAAAAAAAAGACAACCCCTCCCCTGCAGCACTCTCTTCTCATGGGCTGCATTTCATGACAGAAAGCACCCACCATGATAAACTCTTTGCACTTCCAAGAGAAAATAATTTCTCCCAGTGACCAGCAGTTTTGATGATTCTTCCATTAGTAGGTGCGAAAGTGCCTCTAGCAACCCTGCTCTCTCTGCACTGGCAACCCTGGGGAGTCTGTGATGAGTCCCGGAAGAAGGAAATGCATTGTCAGCTGCCAGACCAGGGAGCAGAAGTGTCCCAGACCAGAAAGATAGGTGTTTAAACAAAAAAGCAAAGAAAGTGTGGTTGCAAACATACTGGGTAACCAAAACAGAAGAAATCCTGACTTGAGTCAGACATATTTCTCATGCGTGGTCTCATACCCTTTCTCAAGGTCTGTCCTAGTAGATACTGAACACTTGTGCACGTTACATTTCTTTTTTGGCACAGGAAAATGTGCTCTCTGGGCCCCCTCCTGCATGACCCGGTTCAGCTCCCTAAGGCGGCAGAAAACTAATGCTACAAAAAAAGAAGAGCCATTAGTTTCTGCAAAGTTGAACTCTGAACCGATAGTGAGCGTGGAGGGAATGCACAACTAGAAGCTGTGCTGGTCCCAGCACAGACCAGCTTAGGCTATTGTGAAACCGTGCCCCAGGTGATCCTTACCTTTCTAAAAGACCTGTCTCCAGACAGAGATGGGGGCAACACCAGCCCTCTTGGCATTGTGCTGGTTTAGATCAGTTCAAGGTAATGCTGAAGCCACTCTCCAAGTATAACTACTTTTTCTACGGGATTCAGAATCCTTCATAAAGATCAGGGTTGGCTGGCTGAAGAGGTAAATAAACACACAACCCCCCGCCCCTGGAGCTGGGACACGCGCTATGTCCAAGTAGAGCTTTTAGCACAAGGAAGGTTTTCTCTATGAACCAAACTTATTACAGACAAAGAAATGAAGGAGGTTAACCCAGATTTCAAGGAAGAGGAACAAAGCTCACCCTTTCTCCAGAGGATTAAAGCTGATTGCTTAACAGGAATCCAACTTAGGCAGTTTATTTTTCAAAATAGTTGGCAGCTGGAGTTGTTACACAACAGGGTTTGAGACACAGACTTGTTGAAAGAGGGAACCTTGCACCAAACTGCTCAAATGAAGCCTTCCGCATCTTTCAGCATTGGCAATATTTAACACAAAGGATCTTATGCCTTTTAAAAACATTTTGTTAACATTTTTTTCTAAAAAAAAAAAAAGAAAAAAGAAAATAATTCTCCCTGTCTCCACGAGAGTACTTAGACAGTACTTATCATACAGGCATTGAGGAAACCAAATATGGATAAAGTCTTCATCAGCATTCTGGTTAAAAATTTGAAAAATATTATTTGTGGAAGTGTATAAGAAACAAAAAGAATATTTTAAAACTCTTTGAAGTGAAGGTCTTCAAAAGTTATATATTTTTCATTAAAATCATTTCATGAGATGATATAATGTAATGTGCAGTAAGCCTTTCAGAATGTGGGATCAGGTTCTGCTTTCACCTGTTCCAGCATAAATACGGAATAACAGCTAAGTTACATTGGTATCTATGAAAAAGCATCTGACCATCATCCTTTCTTTAAGTATAGAGATTTTGTCTGATACTAAACCAAACCACTGTAAGTATCACTGTTGTTACAAATTAGTCCTGTTTGATAGTATAATTAAACTGTGATTTTTTTCAGTTTTTTATTTTATCACTGAAGGATTATAATCAGTGAAAAAACAATAACGCTCTAAGGGACCAAAGAAAAGGGGAAGAGAGTAACTAAAATTATCTTTTCTTTTTTTCATAAAAAGGGGGATTTGGTCACAGGCAGTGCAGAAGAACCTCACCTGCAAAATGCAGCAGACTGGGGTTGATTTGTTGTGAATGACATATGCAACAAGCATAATGAACATGTCATATCCTCATGTCGGAGAAAAGCATGTAAAGCCAGAACAGCTGCACTGACCTCAGGGCTGCCCAGCATGACTGAAATACGTCTCTCACATAGTGGAACTGCAAGGAGCAAACACTAGAAATTATCGCTGATGTCCATTTTCCCATTAACAGGTCAGATTCTGATATTGTCCTGTTGGCTACAGCTATAAATGAAAGGCAGGGTTCGTGCCCCACAATGTGCCTCAGATAAACTTACCAGAACACCAGTGGTACGATTTGGACAGCAGAATATGTGCTAATACTGCTACAGAGTCAGTGGGGCTGATCCTGCTTTCTGCTATATCACTGTAAATCCAGGGAAAGCTCCACTCAGATAAATGGAATTAGTTCACATTTTATTAGGGTAAATGGGCTGACTTTTGACAAATCATTCACCAACCTGCCATTCAGAAGATTTATTCTCCTTGTTATTTAAATAAATACATAGTAAGTATGCACCGTCAATGGACATGGGAACTGAGGGCAGCATGACAGACAAGTGACTGTCTTCTCCTTGCCACACACAGAGACGAGGAAGCCACTGGTGGGGATCAAACTGCAAGGAGACGGGCCAGGTCATTGTGGCTCTGCTCCTCATCTGCTGTATCATTTTAGAAGCAGTTTTCCCTTCCCTGAGCCTCCATCTCCTCTTTTATCATGCCTAGGTAGACTGTCAATTATTTGGCATAGTAACATTAGGGATGCAGTTTTGACTCTGAGCTGCTAAGCTTTCATCTAATAAGAACCTAAGAAGTAATGCTCTGTTTTAAAAGGGAGAGAGGCTTTTATTCCTGAAAATCTCTCAGCTGTGACACGCAGTTTAGAGCACATCATTTTCAGCAGTTAACACCACAGATACACCAAGTCTCAAAACCAGCATAACCCAGCAGTTCTGCTGAAGGAAATGACCTTTCCCTCCCCTCACCCCCAGCCCACATTCCTCTTTGCTCCCTCTGCTGCTCCCTGCCTTGTGCCAACACAAGTGTTCTTGTGGCCCTGCAATGAACCAGATCAGGGAACTCATCCAGGTTGAAATGAACCTGGGGAAAAGGAAATGGTTTAGTTTTAACCTGGCAGAGTTCCCTGGCCTGGTTCACCGCACAACCATGTGTGTCCTGGTGCCAGCATAGGGAAAGGAGCAGCCCTGGGCCAGGAAGGAGGAGGCAGAGGAATGGGGATGGTGGAGCTCCCTCTGAAAGAGATTGTTGCAGGGCTGGCTTATGCCAGCTTAAAGTGTTTGTAGAAATGCAGCACATATTTAAGATCTCTCTTCAAGGAATATTTGTCTTCAGAGAATTAATGCTTCCCAGGATATTCAGCCTGGGCCATCTGTGGAGCATTGCTTCTCCCTCCTTCACCCCCCATCCAATACACTGGCATGGAATGAAAGCCCTGGGAAACATGAAAGCAACAGGCCTGGGGATTTTGTGACAAATGCAAAAATGCTCATATTTGTCAAGCCATTAGCAAAGGGGCACAGCTGTTGTAAGAGCCTTGACCCCATGCCAAGTATGCTCCAGCCTGCTGAAGGTTGTGTGCCTGAATCCTACTCACTCTGGCAACTCCCATCGAGATGCCTTCTGCAGATCTGTGACAGGTGCCCAGACAAGCACAGTGGACTCCAGGATGTCCTGAGGAAGATTACAGCATGGTACCTGAGCCACAGATACTTGCTAAAATGCAGCACTGTTTGCATGCAGCCACAGCACTTCAAGCACAGTTGAGCTCCAGCACTGCAACGGTGTTTGCCCAGCATGGAGCCTGAACGCAATTCTGCCAGACATGGGCCAGCTCCTGCAGGTCAAAGCTGGGCAGCTCTGGGCTGCGTGACTAGAGCCTGGAAAACCAAACATGGCAACAGTGGAGCAGCTCTGAAGAGCAACAGCCCAGACCATGCCCAGTGGTGGCTCTGGAACTGGAGGCAATAGCTGCAGTCCCACTTTTGGAAGAAGACAAAAAGAAGTCACAGCCTTCACTCCTCAGGGTTGGGAATGAGGGAAGAAGGGAGCAACATTAAAGTCTGGAGCAAGAAAAGAGGAGGCAGAAGTTGGTAAATCCATGGGTGAGGAGCAGATGACAGCAGGCACTTCTGTAACACAGGGCACTGTATGTTCAGCAGCTTCTTTCACTAGCCCCCTTTACCCTTTGGAGAGCTAGGTAAAACACAAAGCAGGCACACAAAGTCTAGGCTTTGGGTCTGATAGTCTAGGCTGAGTCTACTAGAGTCAAGGGCAAGGCTGTTAGGAACCAGTCAGGCTTCCTGGCTTTGCACTGAGCTGACTGGTGCTCAGCGCTCACAGCACAGAGCCCCAGACGATCTGTTAATAGCTAAGCCCAAAGCCTTTCATTCTGACTAATCGTCCAAAGTTCAGGTCTGATCCCAAAGTCCTTGGTCAGCAAAACTGGCTAGAAATGTCATGCGATTTGGCCTTCACCAGATTTCCCAGAAATCTGTGGGCTGGAAATGCCATGAGGATTAGGCAAAAGTGAAATCTTTCTTGCAGTTTATCTAAATATATTTGTCCCTGCTCAGCAGAGCAAATATGTTTGCTTTCCATATTTGCCCATCAGTTTGAGGCTTTTTTGTTACTGCTGCCAATTTTTGCCTACTTTAAAGCCTGATAAATCTTTCCTCTTCTCTGCACCATGTTATGTTTTCTGGGAGCACTGATTAATCCCTTTCCACCCTCATTCTTCAAAGAACCACCTTCATTGTGTGCATTTAGGAGGAGGGGCTCCAAGGCTACAGCAAGCCAGACAGAGTGATGTTTAAGAATGGAGCTGCCTGCTAAAAATAATCAATTCTAATTCTGGCTGGTTTCCAAGTCACTTTCTGACCTTTGGTCAGGCTCTGCTACTTTCACACATTCTCAAAAGATGTATCTTTTTCTTATCTCCAGGAATTGCGCTTCCATAGTACTCTGTTGGGTGGGATGGGTGCTGAACGCTTGGTTTACACAGTGTGCATAGAGAGACACCTCCACAAGTTCTACTCTAACTAGACCTGGTGACACAGGGAATGAAGCAGAAACTGAGGAAGGTAACGTTATGACTTAAGCCAAGGTCCTCTTCTCCATGTAGTAGTGTCCTCTTCTCCATGTAGTAGTGTCAGTGTGAGACCTTGTCACCAGTGATGTGACACTGACCTGCCTAACCGAGAACACCACCTTTCCCTTTTTAGACACGCTGATGGAGCAGGATCATGTGAGCGTGCGGTAGTTTGCTTCCTGCAAAACCATTTGGATCTGTTTGTCCATCCATCCATCCATCCATCCATCCACCTGGTGTTGCTTCAATTCAGGATCACTCATGGGACGTTCCATGGGCGGAATGGCTGGGGGCAGTAAACCTCTGGCAAGGTAGATGATGAAGATGATCTCCTGGGAACAGCAACATCTTCTACCAGCACAGCTGGATTTGTCCACAGCTGTGTAAACTTTGACTAGCTAAATCCAGCTACTCAGAAATAGCTTTTCAAATCAATCCCAGGCCCCTCAAGCTCAAGTTGAGTGAAGTCTCTATGTCACACAGTCCTTCAGCTACTGAGAAGAGCTCCAGCAGTTAAAAACTACTGAGTGTATGACAAGGGAGAAGGAGGAGGTACCAGGCTTTGTAGAGCTTACAGTCTCAGTGCTCCCTTCTCCAAACACAGCTAACACCTCTCTCAGGGCAAGTGGAGTATAAAGCATGAAAATGATTGCAGTGCTTTAATAGAACAAACATGATCAAGAAATGGTAAGTAAAGTTGATAAATACAATTTTCCCCACATAGATCAAAGCAGAACTCTCAAACAGCAGAAACAAGTAATGTTATTCAACTCTCCCTCAGTCTCTCCAGCAGTGGCTCCTTTAAGACCTCTGGTAAATAAACTACTCTTTACAGCTACAAGTAAGAAAGTTTATAAAATAATGATCATGTCAACTGAATGCCAGATTTTTCCCTCATATACAGTAACTAATGTATTTGCAGTTGGTGGTCAATGTGCTATGATGTGCAGTTCAAACAGTAAAGCCAAGAAAGAGATATTTCATGGAGATACTTCTAGCTACACATACATGTATGTGCTCACATTTGCACACAGACACAAATCCTGCTCTGGGACTGGATGAAAATAGAAACACTTTCTTGAGGACATTTTCCAAATAAAATAATGAAGAAAAACTCAGAACAGAGAAAAAACTGAGAAATCAAACTGTATGGGCAGGTTTTCCCAGCTGTCAGCTATTTTTTTCTCACTAATTAAGAGAGGAAGGGGATGAAAAGAAAGGAAAATAAAGTAATTTAGGAAATATCACAAGTCTGAAGTTTCAGAGGTATATTCAGAGGGAGGTTTATAAACTCCTTGTGAGGCAGATGAGTTAGTTCTGTAGCCTGCCAATCAAGACAGACAAAAGCCAGGCAGGCTGAGAATTATTGCTGTGATCATTATCAGGAGGGAAAGAGATGAGAAGAAACTAGAACCTGCTTCTCTTCTGTGTTGTGAACACAGCTCAGTCAGTCTTGATGGCATCACCAGGAAGATGTCCATTCTTTTCAAGGGATGCTGAATCAGATTAACAGTGAAAAACAAGTATGCAGAGACTGGAAGGAATATGAACCACTCCAAGTAAAACTCATCTGGAGCACAGGCACTGACAGCTGAAATTCCAGAACCTTTCTTTGGAAAATGTCTACTGAAGGAGCAGGGGGCATGTAGTGGGAACTGGCTTTTTTATGGCAGTATTCACTCATTATTATGCCAAGGATGAAAAATATCGATGAAAAGAAACATTGTAATCGAAATATTTTCCACTGGAAATAAAGGAATTGAGCCATTTGCCTGCTGGCAGACAGTGTGTTCACTCATCCCACTCCAACTAACCCTCCGCATCCCACCTGATGCCTCTTCGCCTCTACTGAAGAATGACCTCCCAGAGCTGCACTGCAACTCAACCCCCTGCCTGAGATCACAGGGAGAGCAACCCAGTCTTTCCAGTCTGCAACAGCTCCCCAGGTATTTTGGCACAATTTCACTGACACAGGCCTTTTCACTTGCAGACGAACTCAGAACTGGAAAAACTTGAGATGTTTGAGGTCAGAACCAAGCATGTCAGCAAAGCAGAGCTGAAAGGAATCTTGCACAATGTCTGTGCACTCTGTGCCAGGAAGCAGTTAGTCCTAATACCCCTCCAGTTTATTAGAAGGAAAGGAAAGGAAAGGAAAGGAAAGGAAAGGAAAGGAAAGGAAAGGAAAGGAAAGGAAAGGAAAGGAAAGGAAAGGAAAGGAAAGGAAAGGAAAGGAAAGGAAAGGGAGTAAGAAAATCTCCCTGTCCTTATTCCTACAGATCAATTGTCTGTACATACATATCCCTCTCCTCCCTGTAATGGTGCACCCCTGAGGGATAGTGTGGCCTGATTGCCGTGAGCTATGGAAACTGAGCTGGGTTCTGCTGGGTCTGCACAGTTCCTTAAGGATTCATCCCATCGTCCTCTCAAGTGCAGCTGGTGTGTTTCTCAAGAGCCAGACTGGGCTGATCCCATTCTCTGAAAAAGGACACACATTGTTGCTCAGCCATGGGTGTGCTGGGAAGAAATTCTAGCCGTGGCAAGATTTCAGCAGGCAGTTGCAGTCTGCAATAAAACTGAATTCAGTTGACTACAGCCAAGCCTTCTGTGGGCTCCTGGTGACTGTTCAGACAATCACAGTCCCCAGTGCTGCCTGCACCTACGCACTTGTCCATTTTCACAGGACATTCAGCTCTTTCTTTGCCTTGAAGTCTATCAGCGGGCATTACAGACACATTCTGTGCGTAGCCTTTTCTCTCCGATTCAAAATCTATACTGAACCTCAAGCGAGAGCATCCCGTACAGCAGACTGGCTGTGTTCAGCTCTGTGCACATGCAGATGCTGAAATGGTGAGAGTTCTGGCCAGGAGATAAGAAATCCTGTTATGGGACATGTTCTCCAGTGTGATACACTGGGAAACAGCCATCTACATTTTAAGTGTCAGGCTGGCATACAGCCATATACTAGCTTGTTATAACCACTCTCTACACAAAATGCAAACAGTGACATAGTAAAAAGCCGCATTTGCAAAATTATTGTCAAACACGGTGCAGTGCTGACTCACTTTCCTGTTATTTTCAGTGTCAAAATATTCTGACTGAACAAAAATGGTATTTTCAAATTCCACCAAGCTCAAAAGGCATTTCAACCACTGTGTTTTGTTCGCACACATTTATGGAAACCCTATAAATAATTAGTACCTTCTTACAGCTTCAGACAATGTAGAAACCCACCCCAGCTATTTCCTACCCCAATTACTCATTCAGACCATGTTGTATGCTGAATTGACTCTCACAACATAATTTTAAGCATGTAAAGTTAAGTGGATAAACAATTATGAGAAGTTGGGTTTAATGATAACTACATCATCTAGAAATCTAGGAAAATCAAACTTTTCACAGCTTTTGAAAAGTTGCGTGGATAGGGAAATATTAGTTATTGTTTGAGTCCAAGCTGGACAACAAAAAAGGAAAGGAATAGACTGTTGTTTAGTTAAACTCTGAACTGCAGCCTGTGTCTGGGTTGTCCCAGCAGAAGAGGGTAACCAAAGAGTCCTTGTACTGCTCAAAGCTGTGAATTCTCTCCAGCACCAGATGGTACTTAATTCAGACCATGGAGTGGTGGAGAAGATTCCAACACTGTTCTTTGCAGGAAAAATGAAACCCTTTCAACTGGTTAGCCACAGCCTCTGGGCACTTATGATTTTGTTTTCTTTATTACTTTGCTGTGAGTGAGCAGAATTTTCCTCCACCAAGTCACTTGCATTTTTTACATGACACACATTAAAGCCAAGCTGACCAATACACAAAACCCCTGGGAGCTCTCTGGGCCAGTTGCAGACACAATGGTGATATGAAGAGTGTTGCAGCAGCTCAGTTATTCGTTCCTGACACTTCATATCCAGGACACCCATCTGTGCTTGGAGTCAAGCAGTTTTTCCCTGAGCCTTCATACCAAGATCAGAGTTTTAGGAAACGAAACCAAGTATAATAATAATTCTATTCATTGAGGCTAAGGCTTGTAATGGTACTTAGCCATGAAAAGATGCAGCCAGTGGGATTTTCAAATTGCCTAAGTAGATTACACATCTAATTCCCATTGACAGCCAATGGGAATTAGGTCCCAAACTCCCTTAGGCACTTTTATAAATCCTATTAGGTGTCTGCAGCTTTGTGTGCCTAAATACCTTTGTAAACCTGGGCAAAGGTGAGTTCCCATGTTCTTTAGATTGCTTTTCAGGGTTGGGTAATATAACAAAGTCAGATCTTCTAGCCTGTCTTGCAGATCTCCAGATTTAGAGTATGAACTCCAAATCAGGTGATTCTTTGCTACCTTTGGAACGTCTGGTGTTAGAGCAGGAGAGCTGCTGAGGTGTGTTCAGAGATTGCTCACTAGTGTTGACTCATTGCTGTTACAGCAACTGCTGTACATCATCAGCTGCCCAACCCCTCAGCACTGCTAGAACAGGTCAGGGAGCCCAGAGCAAAGTCAGAAACCTGAAGCCTTGTGGCATTGAACCTCAACACCCAAAGTGTTTCCTCTTTACTTTATGCTGCCATAAACATAGATACAAGAGATTATGATGAGGACACAGTTCACCTGAATTTTGCTGTGGCCACAACTGGTTTGTGTGCTTCTGGCTGAAGGGTACATGGAATAGGTGCAGAGTACTAATCAGACTAAGCCGATTCCCTGGAAGCACAATGGTGCAATTTTTAAAAGATCACGGTCATGTTTTTTCTAAGTCTTTGAGAATGCATCCTTTACTGAAATGACTTTGTCACAATGTGAAACTAAGCAGGCAGAAGTGAAAGCAAACATTCCTCTGCTCTAAAAGGCTCCAGTGCGATCACAACAATACCAGTTGAACCCTACTGTAAGTTAAAGTAGTGCTGGTGACTATTTAGAAAATAATTAACTGAACTTTACATGACATTCAGATGTTTCTTGGCTCAAATACCAGTCTATTCCTCTGCTGAATTCTAGGGATTCAGCAAACAATGAAAAATATTTGCTTAATGGCAGACTTGCATGCTGTGTCCTTCTTGTGCTGAGTCACTGTGTCTGTGAAGACAGATGCTGAAAAGAATCATGGAATAATTTTGGTTGGAAGAGGCCCTTAAATCATTAAGTCCAACCATAACCTATGTTCGACAGAGAAACAACTTTGGTAGAGAGGCTTTGAGTGTGATGAAGACCTGTCATAAATATGAAGCAAATACAGAGTGTTTTTATGAAAGTGCGTTTCTGGGTTCAAAGGCAGCCTTTTAAAGCTCCCCACGGAGATTCTTCAAAGAATGTGGAATTTTTATTTTGTTGAGACAAAATTGCTAATATAATCACTAGAAATGTTAAACAGTCTTTGGTTCGGATTATGTCAAGAAGTGAAGAATGGGCTTGAGAGCGGACATCAGTTTGCAGGGCCACATGCCCCTCTGCCTTTCCATTTGCATTGCTGGCTATGGATTGAGATCAAAACACTCATGTGATGGTTCAGAACAGTCAAGTTCTGGACATCTACTGTTGAAATAAGAGTTAAATCTGGTACCCTGTTCATATCCACTCATACCATGTGAAGAAAACTGTGCTAAACAGTTTTCTCCAGCACTTAGCTCTGCAGCTGGAATGGTGCAGACTTGATGGTTAATGCTCGATCCTTCACCGCTGCTAACTGACTCGATAGGGCCTGTTACCTCTTATCTTGAGAGTGGCCTCAAACTTCTGTCAGGGTGACAGTGGAAATGGATGTGCTACATCTTGCCCTGAAAATCTGAAGAAGAAGAAGCTTGTTGTTTGGCAGTCCAGGGAACGTTCCAAGACAAAACTGCCAGATTGTAAAAAGAAAGGCAGACAGATTATGAAAAAAGCTTGGTTGAAACAATGGGAGTAAACAAGAAATAAAGAAAATAAATTTAAAAAAAAAAAAAAAAAGAGAACAGATTAGTCCCCAAGACATTTTTTCCTTTTATTGTTGGGTGTAAGGACAGATCTTTGTGTGTCCACCCACATATGTGTGTGTACACAGTGCTGGAACTGGCATTTCACATATATCAAGGAAACTTCATTCTGAATTGTCATGAAAAACTGGATATTCCATTTATTCTAGGGAAACACATCTTCTAAAAAGCACCACAACAGATCTATGGAAACAGACACAGCAGAGAACTAGATGGCTGGTAAAAGAAGTGAAGGTTTCAAATTTGGCCATAGCAACTAAGTGGACTTATGAAACACTTGCACTTAATAATCATGGTCTTAGAAGCATCCACTGCCAGCCACTGTTGCCTCTTTTTCGAAAACAACAGTTGCAGTGTTTCAGTTTCACAAAGATGTTTTTGTTACAAAACAAATATGTGTGCAGGTGCATCCTAAAACAAATGGCTTAGATGCCATTAGTGGGGCTGGCTTTCATTTATGAAGCAGAAAATAAAAAATTACCCAAAATAGATTTTTCCATAAGAAGGAGTTATTCATGATCATTACTGTGGCCATGCTGAAATCAAGAAGATGGCAAATAAAAAGTACACAGATTGTGCAAAGGATAATGTAATCTCAAAAGAAGAGAGATGGCACCTAGTAAATATTGGTATGGAAAGGTAAACTCTGAGCAGCAGCTGCACACCAGACACTTCCTCACTCCAAATGGAAGACTGTCTCAATGACTTAGCACTTGCAAGCTTCTTACTTAATGGAGCCTTGACTGGGACTCTCTGGGCTAAACCATTTAACACAATCCTTTTAACATTAAATAGCCCCTGCTGCCAATATCATAAAAATATCTCCAAACACAAAAGCATCCTTCATATGCACTAAATACAAACCGCAATTGAAAAAGCCATGATGTTGGACATCTCCTCAGAAGGATTTGAGAAATTCTTTTGAATGGCTTGTGCAGGATGTATTTGTGCTCCAGAACAGCTCAGAATGGCCCAGCACTTCTACTGGGTGAGCGGAGAAGCCGAGCAGGTTTGCAGGGAAGCACACGTCACTTATAGCAGGTACTCAGTGGCAAAGAGCTAAATAGTTTTTGAAAGATCTGATTACTGAATGGTTCCCTTTTATTGGCCATGTGCTTTCTCCATGGATGGATTCATTGGATGTGCAACAATAATTGAGTTTCATCCCATGGGTGAAGTCCATTTGGCAACTTAAGTGCAGTCACTTGTCAGGATGGATTTTTCCACAAATGTACATTTTTCAACTTTGCATGTCTTTTGTCAATACCTCGGCTCTCCAAGGGACAGCATGTCAACTTTCTACACTCTTACATTTGACTGGTACTGAAAATCCGTCTGCTATGGTTCTCTCAAGTCTGTTTGATGGGGAAGGCTTTTTGACAACTCCTGCCTCTCCAGAGCTCTTACCTCTTTGTTTTTGTTGCGGGTTTATTTTTTTTACCCCTCTTCCCAATAACAGAACCTTTTTATTCAGGCTAGCAGCATTTGTACTCTCCTTTTCTGTTCTTGTCTTCCAAAAGAGGAGGCAGTTCCCAGACTGATGAACTCTAATGAACAAACACCTTGAAGCTTGAGGGCTGCTCACATCTTCTCTCTCAACTCAGCCTTCAGCCTTCATACAAAGATAAGAGTGAAATTCATGACACAGGCGGACACAGCAAATAAAAGCCACACCATTGGGAACAAGAGAGGAATTGAAACCATTGCAAATGAAGAAAGCAGTCGAACAACTGGTACAAAATTAACCAGGACACTGCATTATGGTCTTGTGTAACATACTCGTTTTACTGGGTGGTACCGTGTGCAAGGCAAAATTTTAGATCTATCTGGGAATTATTCCAGAAGGAGGAGACAGGCACTTGGAAACAAGCATCACTTTGTTCCCAAAGCTACCCTCAAGATCAGAGAAAGAGTAGATGGCAGCTCTTACTTTGTCCAAATCTAAGAACTGAAGGTTCCAGACACAGTAAAATCAATATTGATTGAAATGTCAAGAACTTCACAGAAGAACTTTGCAACCGGAGATGATCAATCTGTTTAATTTACTATCTTTTACCTGGTGGCAGCCAGTACCAAATCATCCTGAGAAAGAAGCTGTAGCAAATGATTGTGGATAAGGTTACTCAATGCTGCAAGAAAATGTCCACTTAAATTCCAGTGGATCAAATCTGGTTCTTGTAGATAGCACAAGAGATAGATGCTGTTAATTTGTAGTACTTTTCCCATGTGACATTCCTCTTGACAATAAACCTCATCAGTTTCATCTTGGAGACTGATTTTGCTCTTTCAGCTTTCCTTTTCATTCATGAAAACCTCAGTAGCTTTTATGCTGCTGATGGTGTTTGTGCTTTGCTTTCGTAAAATACTAATGGTCAACAGCAGCTTTTAAAGGTTTATTTTGTAAACCAACATGAACCAAACCAAACACATTCTATGCAAGCAACTGAAACAGAAAAGAAGGATGAGGGAAGCATGGAAATAAAAGTCACTAAAGCACCGTTTCCTCTCCCCAACTGAAGTTACTCAGGTGAGAACTCTTCATTGCAGGACTTGCATTTGTACTATTTTGCTGTTGATGCATATAAATTATTACGTGAACTGACAGAGAGAAACTTATTAAACAGCTTTTTTATTATTATTATTATCTGAACATAGAAAAGCTAGCAGCATTTTCTTCCATTCTTTTCTTTGGAATACAATCTAATTAACGATTTGGGGGCGGGGGGGAAGCACTGTCTCCCACTTTGAGACAGAAAGCCAGCTCCTCTGACTAAAACTGGCTGGATAATTCCAGGCTGGAGAGTCCTGGGTTGCCAGTCTGTGAAAATGTCTCCATCTACTGTGTTTCCATCCAAATCCAGCTAAATATTCTGAAAAAGGAATTTGAAGGCCATCTTGTGAATTGTTGCCATGGCAGTTTTCATTTCCAGCCAAACAAAAATGAGACTAATCGTTGGCTGTTTAAACACTGCTTTCCCATCTCCCTGGTTTTTGTTTGTTAGCTTATATCCATGAAATCATGTACACATGATCTTTAAGAGAAAACGTTGCAGTGATTTCATTGACCATGTTTTACTGGGTTACCTAACAGCAGTTGCCCTGCACCATAGCTTGAGGATTATTTTGATTTGCCATTTCTTTCACCTGTTTAGGGGGCTGTTTAGTGGCATCAAGAGGGAAACATGACTAGATTTCTGTGCCCTCATAGTTCACAGCTGATGAAAAGCCACAGTAGGGCTTTATCTGATGGGACACAAAGACATCTATGATGCTAGTTAATAAACATGAGGATAGCCAGGCCAAACTGAAACAGTCAGTGAGCAATAAAGATCTGTTCTCCTATAGTTTTGTGTCGCATGGTTGGATTCTCCTGTGTGTAAGAATGAACAAACTCCCCCAAAGCAGGAACACAGGTAATAGTGCTCTCCAAGGGGATTCCCAGCTATCCAGCTGAACGCCTACTACAGCCTTTCTACTCCTGCTACATGCTTATAGGGGCATTCATATGGCATCTCTCTCCATACAGCTGTGCATTTCCACAAAACAAAACTTCATATCCTCAAGCCTGCCACCCTTGTATCTAATTGGTTTGAAATTGGCCCAACAATAATTGCAAGGGGACTGAGAGACACGAAGGCAGAAAATGGCAAGATCTCCCAAGCTTTGTATACATAGGAAATCAGGCAAACAAGACCTTTCTGGCTTGGGATCTGGCACAAAGCTGAGTGGCTTGGACTCCAGTCAAACTGACAACATAACAAATGGGAACACTTAGGGGCTGCAGCCATACCCAAAAATTCTGACCTCACCAGTCTGGCATGTGCTTCTGGTTCAGCCCTGTTCTGCTACCAGTTTTCTAACTCTGGCCACTGTCACAGGAATTTTGGAACTTGAAACCAAGACAAACCTGTCAAGGGCTGACTGTTACAAAAAGCAGACGGTGGCCTGCATTTTTCTCCTCCTCCTGTATAGTTTAAGTGCTAGAGAGAGATGGATTGCTGTCAGTGGACAAAAGAACTTACTGGAACAGCTGCATAATAGCAAATACCAGCAATAGTCCAGGCTCTAGATTCTTAGAATTTACTGGAGCTAAAACAAAAGACCGAGGAATCTGGAGATGAGTTTCTGTGAGAAGAATAAAGATCATGCGTGATTCATCTGAGAGACAAGAATTCTACTCTGAGGATAAGTTCTCAAATACAATCTCCTAAATTTCCCTTGGAAAGTACCAGAGCCACTCCAAGGAGGTGTCTAAGGGCATGCCAGAGATAGCTGTGACACCAGGACATAATTCAGAGGGGGTTTCCCCATATTTTGCACTTATAACAGTGGGAACATTTCAAAAACTATGGTTCCAAAGCCTTCCCAAGAAAAGTATCAGATAAAGCCTGAAAGAAAGCTCAGAACACCTAATATCAGCCATTAGTTGGCAATCCCCAATCCCCAATCCTGATTTGGAGCCCTGCACACACTGCCAGTTGTTAATGTAGGAGAAACCAAAAAAACCCAAGTAACTCTGTAAAAAGTGGAACTAATGAAAACTGCTTCTCTGGGGACATTTGTCTCACAGTTGATTGGTTTGATAATTAAATGGTAATATTTTGGCAGTGGGAATTTACCCCATTCAAGACATCAGGGAATCCACAACAAAGAGCAACATTGTGAATGCCCTAGGCACAGAAAAAGCCAGAATTTACTGCTTACTGGACAATGGAGAACCCCAAGAAGAGAACCTTGACCTTAAATGCTTTCCACTAAAGGCTGAGCTCAGCTTGCATTACTTTTTCAGGAGCGGTAACAACAAGGTCCCCCCTATTCTGTCATTTATTTTCAGGAAACTTGTAAGATTTTTGCATAAATTGGCAATTCACTTGGAGAACTAACCATCTCTGCCTCACCTAAGTGAAATGGTTCAACCATTTCAACAAATTGTGAGGAGATAGAGTGAAATCCACAATATGCCCAAAGTAGGGAATCAACCTTCATTTCTTCAGGCTAAAAAATAAAGTAGCACTAGGGCCGAATGCAGACTGATGTTAACATTTAACATGGTCTCCCTGCAGGGCCTTCCTGCAAAAATCCACCAGTGTTACCTTGGCAGAAGAAGCTGAGTTGTCCTCCCAGCTTCCAAGATAAGTCAGCACCTTGCTCAGCACTCCCAGTCTCCCACAGGCATAACATGGGCAGTTGTAGTCTTAGCTCTAAAGCTTAAATAGGATCATTTACACTTCTCAAAAAAACTTTGAAGGAAGTTTCCTACCTAGATTCCTTTATAATGAATCAGACAGGTCCTGGACATGCAAATGCTGTTAGTAAATGGGTGTAACAGCTCAAGCGTAGAGGGAGAGAGGGCAGTGGTAGGAGGGATGAAGTTGGACCAGCATAAATTGCTGCCAGAGGCTCCTTTTCACTCTCCCCACACTTTCCCCAGGGGGTATTCACTGCCAAAATTCCCTGTTACCGCCTGCACCCCAAGATTCTCTCCTTCTGAGATGGGTGTGATATGGGTTCAGGTGCTGAGTGGTGGAAACTTTACAGGCAGTTTCATGACTAGAGGATTTTGCCATTTATCCCAGAGGCAGAAGCATTCTGTGGCAGAGCAAGAAGACAGGCTGAAACAGCCCACCTAGCAACCTTCTGTTTGTAACAGGATATGTTTGTGTATATGGGGTGTGTTACCAAAAGACAGATTGGGATTTGGAGAAGCTGCAATTGTTCAGAAAAGCCTGGGACACTAACCAGCCTACAGAGTATTATTTCAATGTTACTTCTGGCCTATTGACTAATTCTTAGAACAAACAGACTTTACGAAATTCAGACTTCAGCTGTGTAAGTGGGTAAAAAGTGGAGCTTTATGAAATCATGAAAACAAATACTGCTTTAAATGAAAAGCTTGTTTCAGTCTGTGCCACTGGCTCCCTCCCCTGCTGTAGTGTGATTTTCCTTGACACTCCTCTTTTTTTTTTCCTACATTTTAATTGTAAATTAATCACTGACTTGGACATCTCTCTACTGTGCATTAATACGGTTGATATTAACAACAATATTGCTCTCCAGGCATTTGGAATGCGCAAGACTTTTTTGTGCACCAAATGGCCCGTATTAACTTCTGGAATAGCCAGGTGCAAACTCTATTGCAGTGTTCAAATTAGTTCAATTTCTCTAACTGCTTCTCCTATAATTGATGGCTTAAATTATAATAAAGTACAGTTCCTCTGCATGATATATGTTACAACCTGTTATGCTGGATATTGCATTGCTTTGAAACTGCATTACTCTCTACCTACACCGATCAGATCTTTCTTTTAGAGGAACTACTTATGAACCAGAAAGTGTCTTCACATCATTCAGAAATTATACATATGCTCATGCACTTTATCAGTAGCTGACAGAATGGGGATGGCAAAATTAGTCAGTCATGTTCATTCAATCTCACATAAAGACCTGCTTTTCACTATACCTTAAAATTGACAATAAATGCCAGTCGTCTCTTCTTGCCCCATTACTGCATCCAGACATAGCTAGTAATGCTTAAAAGAGATGTATCTTCATCTTAACTGCTTTTAAATTCTAGCTTCATTCTCTCTTTATTCTGCATATACTGTTGTTCTCCTCTGCCTGCATCTAAAACACTCTAATATTCTCTTTTTCTGAAGTGTATGATTACAGTGACTCATATTTTTTTCATATGGAATAAAAATTCTAAAACAAACAAACAAACAAATCAACCAAATGCAGTTGGCTTATTGACCCGTAACTGTTTCAGTTCAAATCTCATCCCTGACGGGAAAATGGGGAGTAATGGGTGGATTTGACTTTGGGGAATGTGCACCCTGAGGTGTGGTGAGAATCTGAATGCTGGAAACTGCCTCTTGCAGGCCATGGTGAGCTTGAGCCCAGGTCTACTCCAGCACCCAGAACTCGGGGAGCTGCTTGCAGCTGCTCCAGGAAAGCAGCACTAACAAGAACGAACCCCAATTTCATGGCACCACAGCAGAATCTGGGGAACTTGCAGTTCATCAGAAATTAATTTAGAAATGTGATTTTGATCCACTATGGACTGAAGCCAAATTTAACAAGAACATTTCTATCAAATTGGAAAAGTGGTGTTTCTGCAAGCTCCACTTAAAATACTTTATATTACTTCTTCTTTAAACAGAGATTATAAATGTCCTCTTCTGCTCCTGAAGACCAGTCTCCTCCGTTTATTCATAAAAAAAAATGAAGGGCAAGTATTAAAGAGGAAGAGTCGTCACCCAGCTTGCTTTGTCAAGTGTTATAATATGAAATTAAGGAGCTCCCTCCCCCCAGTCCAAGATGGAAAGGCACATGGTAATGATGTGCCCCACATTTGTGTGGGCAGCAAAGCTGGTGCTGAGTTCAATTAAACACCAGCCACAAACAGTCACTATAGATGTTGTGCTGCAGGTTAAAATATTATCTGTGTTCAGTAGCCTTCAAAAAGGCAAACTGTGTTAAGAACTCTTATGAAGCGAACTAAGAAAAAAATACAAAACATCACAAGGCTGTTCAGTGTCTTCACTACTGCACACAGGACTGGTTCCTCCCCTTCCATTTCAAAAGCGAGACAGTAGAACTGAAAAGATGTGGCACAACTTCTGAATGAGGCAAAATTAACTATCTTGCAAGTCTTAGCCACAGTGAAGAAAACAGTGTAGTAAGAAATTGACAGATTTCTAAATTCGCAACTGACAAGGAAAGGAGCAACAGGGAATTGTTATGTACTAATTCTCATAACGCTTGAACTGCTAATGCTATTAAGGAGAGGATTTAAAATACACAAAAGGATCTACTTTTTCACACAGCAGTTATATCACAGAATTCATTGCCACCAGGTGTTGTGTAAGCTAATCTAAAAGGATTCAAAAAGCAACCAGTTACATTCATACAACAAAAGTCCATTCGGTGCTCCTAAGCAGAAAGTTTGAGCACCAATACTCCAGAACAAAGTCCCCAAGCCACAGAAAACTGAAAATAGGAAAGATGTACCTGGGGATTAATCCATCCACATTCACCAGTTCTTACATTCTCTACACGAACGTCTAATACTTACTGTTGTTGGTGAGAAGATGCGAGATTTGATGATCTGTTCAGGATGTTCTTATATTCAAACAGATTTCACTGAGATGTTCAGGAAACTGAAGCCATGAAAGTATCTATGTAAAAAGATATAATGGTATGTCAGAACACAGTCAGGTGATAGGCTGTTTATCTTTACTGAACAGTTCAGAGAACCACCAACTTTTAAAAGAGGTGACTGTTATTTGAGCAGCAAGTACAGTTGCAACCATCTTTCCTATGCCTGTTTTTTGCTTGCTCTGAGTAAACAATTTAAAGGCAAAAAGTTTACAGATATATGTTGTCTTTGGGTAAAAGCTTGCAGATGTATATTGTCTTAAGCAAAATACGTTCATTTATGACACAAGCACACAAACAAGAAATATACATCAAGACTATACTGGGGACTAACTATAACACCCAGGCAATCTGTTCATGCCCTGTGATGTGCGAAGAAATTGACAACTTCTATATCTTTGGAGAAGAAATCCTCCCCATCATGACCGGTCATTCAAAACTCACATTGAAAACAAGTTGCTAGAGAACTAAAGTAAATGTATGGGATGAAACTGACAATCCCAATTATAAAACCACTTCACTGACCTCATTGTTTTCATTATACCCAGGGAGCTGAGATTCCCGTTCAATGCCCTGCACAAGCACTATTTGCAGACAGTCTTGCAATGCTTCTTGGCAAGCACCTTCATACAGTTAATATCCTCCTGAGGCAGCTTTAATGGATGTGATCGTTCCTTGGCTTTTCATCAACTGACTTGGTCTTTCTCGAGAAGTGAAGCCAAGGGTCCCCCATATGCTGTGCCCCAATGGGCTGTGTCTGTGCACACTCTGGGCTCCTCCAGCCGTGCTCCTGGGCGGCATTTATTGCAGAAATCCCTATCAGGGCCTGCAGGAGGAATCCGGAGAGTTCACCCAAATTCACCGCAGTCAATAACACCACGACCAGTGAACAGTCGTGAAGAGAGAATGCTTCTCTTTAACGAGTTCCTTGCAATAAAAGCAGGGTATTTTAGATCTTATTATAGCCAGACGTGACTTTTACACCTGTGTTCTGTGCTTTAACCAGCTGTTTGCACGGACTGTTCTCCCTCCGGTGAGTCGCGGGCTGCGGGTCAAGTTGTTGCCCACAGGCTGGGTGCTGCAGTGGTGTGAGGGCAGGTCAGAGCCGGGCTGAACTGGCACCCCGAGCCAAGGAGGGCACAAAGCCTGGGCTTTAACAGGGTGTGACTTCGTGGCTCGCACGACGCGGCCAGGCTCGGCTGGGCCCGGCTCGGCTCGGCTCGGCTCGGCTCGGCCCGCTCCGCCGCCGGCCCCTCAGGCAAAGCCGCAGAACTACAATTCCCATCAGGCGTTGCGCGCAGAGCCAGCGCCCCTCACCGGAGACTAAAGTTCCCAGCAGGCCCCGCGGCCGGCCGGCTGGAGGCTCCCAGCAGCCCTTACGGGATGGCCCGGCCTCCCCGGCCCGCCCCGCCGGCAGGAAGACTACATCTCCCAGCAGGCCGTGCGGCCCCGAGACGCTCCATTTCCGGGAGCGGCGCCGCGTCCCTCGTTCGGCAGAGGCGGCGGCTGCCCGGAGCGGGCCTGGCTCGGCGGCGCGGCGGCGGCTGCCCGGAGCGTGGCGAGCGGGGCCTTCAGGGGCCAGCGGCGGAGGGCAGCGAGGCCGGGGAGGTCTCCAGGCGGTCGGCGCCATGCTGAACATGTGGAAAGTGCGGGAGCTGGTGGACAAGGCGTGAGTACGGCGGGGCGCGGGCGGGCAGGGCGGGGGGCCCGGGGCGGCTCGGTTGTGGCCCCTCAGCCGGGCCCGTGCTCCCCCGCCCCCCTCACAACATGGCCGCTGCCCCTCCCCCTGCTGAGGTGGCTGCCTCACACCCACTCCGTGCCCGGCTCACTCCCTTCCCGCTCCCTCCTGACCCTGCTCCCCCCGTCCCTGTCCGATGCGGCCCCGGCCCGTCCTCCCGGTGCCGCTTCGGCCTCGCCGCCAGGCAAGGGCAGCTTTCCAGGGAGTCTGTGGCCTTCCCATTATGGCTGGCTGCTTTCCCGCCCCTCTCGGGCTCGTCTGGGCCCTTCCGGCTCTTGGCGAGCTGTGTTTCTTCTTTGGGTACCCCCTTCCCTGCTGGGGTCCCAGGGAGTGTGTGTCCCTTTTGGTACATGAGCCTTTAAAACCTGGATCGGCTCCTGCCGTGGCCCCCGGGCCCGTCAGGAAGGAGCAGACAAGTCACTCGGAAAGTAGGAAGGGAGTGGAGAACCACCTGTACATCAGGACATTTTCAGAGTGCTTCCAAAGTCGCCACACGCTCTCTAAATGTTTTCCTCCTCCCTCAGGACAGGTCCCTACAGCAGTTGCCATTGAATCCCCACCTCTGGGCTTTTCAGAGGTGGATCATGGTAGAGGGGTGAAATGCTGTGTCCCACTCCTTAAACACTTACATAGTTCAGATACTTGAGAGTTTATTTCCTTGGCTAGAACCTGCAAACTTGGCTAATGTGTTGGCTGTCACGATCACTGTGTTGCAGCTTGAGAACATGACGCTATTGTTGTGTTTCTCAACCATGACGTGAGAAAAACAATTTTTTCGCCACCTTAAATTATCTTTAGGGGCAAACTTGGGCCACTTTTCCATGTGTTGTGGACTAATTATAATAATAGTCTGCAGATTAATACATGCCAAATGAGATTACGTGAACTAATAGTTTTGTCTCGCCTTAGAAGTTGAATAGCAAGTTGTTCAAAGTTGAAGTTCCATTTTGAACATTTTTCACTGTTGTTTCTCCAAACAGTTTTTAAACTGACCTGCTTTGTATGTAGACTTAAAGACAGGAAACTGAAGAGAAATGGCAGCTCATTCATGATAAGCAAGTGTTTTGCTTGTGGTGCTGTATACCAGACTGACACTTTTCTAGGCTAAGAACCAGACAACATTTAAAAACCACCAAGACTTCCATCCTGTTTACTTTTTATAGCTTCCTGCATGCAAAGTCAGCCCTTGCTAAAGTAGTTTTAATAATGTGACAAGTGATATATATATATAGCAGGACAACACAAATAGCCCTGTCTTGAGTTCCAGAACCTCAAAGGACACTTTCAGGGAAATCAGGTTTTTGCTTGTGTACTTTTATTTATGTAGGATTCACAATCACTATAGCATTGTCACTGTTTTTAAAATGTTTACTTTTAAGGATATTTTGCAAGTTATTAAGCCAAACAGTTCATCAAAGTCTGATTTGGAAAAGACATTCAATTTTCAAACCAGGTGCAAGAAGTGGACATTTCAAATAATAAAAAATGGGTTTTCTTAATAAACTCCAGTTTCTGGGAATAACATTATCCAAATAAAATAGATTGTGTATTTAAAAAGAAAAAGTGGGAGAGAAGTGGAGCTTGCAGGGTAAATAATATTTAGAGGCATCAAAATCAATAGTCCCATTGTATGTGGTGCAGAGTTGTCATAATGTCTTCTGTCTTAATGCCATGACTTACAGAACTCTCTGCAGAAGAGGCTAAGTGATGTTATCTGCATCGTAAATAACTGCTGATGCTGTGGCAGAAACATACTGAACTTTAACAAGAAAATCTCTCCTTAAAAGAGGAATATGATTATATGGGGATTTTGAAAATGTGCAAGTAGCTTGAAATTTTGCTACTTCAGACATCGATAACTTTATAGTGATTGTTAGCTCTGCATTTTGGTTTCATATTCAGCTGATACTTATCTTAGAATTTCAGCTTACTTGTCTGCTTTTTTTTAACCTTATTTGGGCTTCAGGTGGCTGAGAGCTTTGTGAGGTCAGAGATTTTTTTTTTAAGGTGGAGCACTTGTATTGAACAATTTTCTGATTTTTTTGGTGTGTGAAAGTTCAATAAGCGATGATATGTAGTTAAGCTACTATTAATTTTATTTTTTTCCAATGTCTGCTGGTTACTTTAACATCAAAAAACTGAAGTAAAAATGGTAGCCTCTTAAAATTCTTCAAAGTTTTGGAACTTACAAAGAAGTTATCAACTACAAAATACACAGTAAAAATTCAAGTTTATATTTGGTATGTTGAAGTATTTGATATTTATATTTTCTTTGTTGTGACAGAAGTTGAGCAGTCAAGTTCATTAGGTTGACTCTGTATCTCTTTACACTAGAATCACCTCTCTAGCATTTTCTGGTAACTCAAAAGTATGGCTCTGCATACTTTTGTCCATAAGACAGTTATTTTTGATACTGAACGGTGGTCATATTATATATGAAATTTAGGAAGACTATGTGATAGGGTATTAGGTTTGGACTATTTAACATGTGAAAAGATACTTTGTTATGTGTCGGTTCTCCCTTTTGTTAACTTCATTGTTCTTAGTTGCTGATGTAACTCTCATTTCTTAAATTTTAAGTGCCTTGATTAGTTACCATTGAACAGTAAACCCTTGTTCCTGATTGGGCATTGCCAATAAGTTTGGGGCTTAAACCAAATAACTAATAAAGCATGTCTGTGCCTAGTACAATTTGCTTGTCCTAAGCTTTATTCTTGCAGTATCTAAATGAATGTCAAACTTCTTTCACCCTCCAATTTCTTCCCAGGTACTGCAATGTGTGTGAGAGTTCTTCAAATGTGTGGAATTATATTGAGTTTCTGTTTAGCTTGTACTGCAGAAGGTGTCTAAATTTAATTATTTCTTCTGGAATAAGTTCTTTTTTCACGTTATTTTATGATGTCAATAAATTAACTTCAGAAGGCAGCTTTTCACTAATTTTTTTTTTTAGATGTTCACTTGCATGGGTTCTTTTTCCTCAGTAGGTCAAAACTGAATTGGAAAATAAACTGTATAAATGCAGCCCTCTGTGCTCAACTTATTTGCTCTACAAGAGTAAGCTTAGTTTAAATGGCAGAGGTTTCTGATGGCTCAAGTCCAGGGTGGTTCTGGATACAAAGTTTGTGAGTCAGGTGGCATTTCTGAGTCACTCCTGAAGTAATGTCGGAGATTTGATTCTATTCTGTCCTAGACTTAGGTCTGTGGTAGAAATATGTAGCCTAAGCATTATATGCAAGAGTTGGCCAATTTTTCTGACCTAACGAGCTGCGTAACAACATCTTAACATGACAGAGTGCAGAGACACCCGTCGCATGCTTCAGATAGCTGGTGGGAGTATGAGCCCCGAGATTGTTTGGCGGGTGGGGAGGATCCTGGGCACCACTGCTCTGCTGCACTGTGGCCCTGCCGCTTGGGCTCTGCATGATCTGGTGACAGCAGCCCCAGATGTTCTGCGGCTCCCGTAGCAGGGGGGGTCAGGTCACCCCATCCTGCTCCCAAACAGGCCAGTAGTTGCGATGAAACTTGAGGGAAAGTGTTGCATTTGCACTGCTTGTGAGCTGCGTGAGACTCAGGATCTGTGGGCCGGCCAGTACTGTGCAGCAGCTTATATGAGAAATGTCATATTTTTATCAGTATAGATGCATCTGTACTTTGATAATAAAACCATCAAAGGGTCCAAACAAGTATCTCCTGACTGTGTCATAACAAAACTGGCAAATGTCTTGTGGTCCCTACGATACAGTTCTGGAGTCCTGGCTGTGGAAATCTAGATTATGGTGCAACTTGGTAACTTCCTTCTTTAATCTTATAAGACAAGTATATGTTGTGCTTTCTGTTCCCTGTGAAATTTTGAGGTGAAATTTTAAAACACCCTGGCTTTTTCAAAAGAAAACAGGTATAAAGAAAGCCTGTTAAAACAGTTTTTAACTTGGCTGAAGCAGAAAGGTTTTAGCTTGGCCTTGTGGCCGAGTTCAAAAACCAGGCTGCCATATCCCTCTAGTTTTGTTGAATTTTCTTGAAACAGAATCTGCTGATTCTTATTTTCCTGAAAAGTTACTAAATGTTGTTATCCTAGCACTAGGTTTTTTTGGTTTAGAGCAGAAGGCAGAATTTGTGCATGTATAATTAACAAGGCTAGTCGAACTCCTCATAGCAATAATTCCTCTCAATATGTCATTCTAATTTAACACTTTTGCTACCCAGTTTCTGTCACAGACATGTAGGACGTGCAGTAAATAGGGTGGAAGACCTTCGGACCCATTGAGATTAGATTGCTGCCTGTGTAACAATGTTATGAGATTTTACAGCCACTTTCTTTAAAATTTCATTACCATTCTTAGCTTTTGTGATCTTCTTCAGGTATGACCAGAACGTGAGTGAGCTCATTTTAAGCACCTTCCACACATCAAAGAGTAAGAAACAGTCTAATTAAAAATGTGGTGAAGGTGGCAGATCTGTATGTAGTAAGGATGGTATAATCCAAATGTTCAGTTGAATTGGTTAAGGTGGGTGAGATAGTTGTCACTGAGTTTTTTAGTTTCTTGAGTGTATACTTAAAAAGAAGAGGAGAGTCTGTAAATTTCCTCCCAGTATTAGGATTATGACTTTGCCATCCTCCTGTTTTTTCCTATTCCCTGCCCAGTTCAGTTGTTGGTCAACCTGAGTCCTGCCTGCTTTGCTCTTAGACACACCTTCCTAGTGACCCAGCAGGAATGTATTTCCACTCCCTCATGTTGTGAGGAGGGAGGTGAAGCATTATAGAGCCATATTTTCATAGATTTTGCAGGCTTGATGAGTTACCCAAGTATGTAATATTTTTAGCTGTTTTTAAATCGACAGCAAATGATCTTGTTTGGGACTGTAATGCTTGTACGGTTACTAAATGCTAGACGCATTTATAACACTTGAGCATTTATTTGTAGAGTTAGACACTAGTGTACTCTGTTCTTTCTTGTTTTATGTATATTCAAGGAGGAAGGATTTTTAGTGTTAGTGAAAAAGGATTAAAGAAGCTGCTGTCATCAGGTCCAATACAACCAGGTGAAAGAGAAGTTCCTTTAGTTAATAAGCAGCAGGTTTTCTTTAGCACTTCTAATTGTACAGGCTGTAAAGAGAAGGATAAATTATGGGTAAAATAGAGTGAATTACTGCTTCAATTGTCATTGTAATTCCTTGCTGTTGTAGCCTAAAGCATAGCATGTAAATTAGACCTTGCACTTCAGCTGAGGAGTAGAGGTTTCTGGACAACCCCTGCTCCACAGATGAGGAAAACTGAAAAGGTAATTGCGTCAGGTAAACCAAGTCACAGCAAGTTGATAACAGTTAAAACTGTGGGTTTGCCGACTTCCAGTCTCATGTTGTTATCTGCTAGCTCATGCTATGTCTTCGTTATACTTATTAATATGGTTAATGCGTACCAGTAATTTACCCTACAATGATATGGCTTACAGTTAAAATTCAATTGCTTGTTGCTTGTAGTATGCTCGTGTTTGACCAACGTATAGGCAGAATGCTACTTATACTCATCTGGGGGTTTTAAATCCTCTTGCCTAACTACCTTATTTTTTCAATGTGCCAGTAATTGTTATTGTTTATGGGCGATTTTCTTATGGTTCATGGAATTGTCCACCCAGACTATTGAGCTCTTCTATAATGAAGTGCTGTTTGCAGGATTAGTAATAGCAGGCATTATGGTAAATGATCCGTCATATGATATATCCAGCAAAAAGGTAAATAACTGTCTAACACTAGTGTGTTGCTATCTGACCTTCCCGTAAACTCCCTTGCTCCAGTTCCGGGATCATTTAGTTTTCTTTATATTTAAGATTGATTTTGGTTTGCATAAGCAAGATCTTCAGAGCAGTGAACACTTCCATTGCTTTATGTAAGGGACAGTTAACCCTCACTGCATGAATTGCCCTCCTATTGCTGCTTAAGAGATGTCCTGCTGATAACTGCTTTAAGAAGAGCGTTTCGTATCATTATTACAAGGAAGGTGATGATTATTATCTCCAGCCCTATGAGGACTTGTCCTCTGCCTGGTTACCAGAGAATGAGACAGAGAAGAAATAGTCTTGGGAATGCAAAGTAAGGCTGTATTTGAAACACATCATTTGACTCCGCGGCAGTATGCGGCTGGGTCTCCCAAGCACTTGTTGCAGCACTTATTTCTTAGGGATTTCCTCCTTCCTTTAAAAAACTTCCAAAAAAGTTGCTGGTTTTAATAAGGAATAAAAATAGTTATAGTCTTTGGGCCATGTAATTTAGTGTTGGTGATAAGCATCTTTGAAAGTGTTATGCTCTGTTATCTCATGTACTTAGATATGTCATTCTCCTGTTTGAATATTCAACTGGTGGAGTAATCAAAAGTAGGTAAACGTTACAAGCTGAAGGGTATATTCGGAGTTCGCATAAGGCAGAATCACAGAATCATCATCAAGTCCGACCATAACCTAACCTAACTCTAGCACTAAACCATGTCCCTAAGAACCTCATCTAAACGCCTTTTAAACAGCTCCAGGGGAAAAAAAGGATTGGGGAAACTCCCACCAGTGTGGACCAAACACACAAGTTTCGTTAACAAACCACATCAAGTGGTGCTTTTGTTAGTGCTCTTTCAAATTGCCATTATACACCCTATGAAAGCTAACAATAGTTTGTATTACATTACATAAGGTGTTGGTCTTATGTATTTTCAGAGAATCTAAATGATGTTTGGATGTGTGATAACTTCTGTGTCCTTGAATTATTTTTAAAACGTAGCTTTGCATCGCCTTGCCAGAAATAAGACTACATCTTCTGCTTGGGAAGTAAATGGAGCTTGTCAAACCAAAGAGCTTTAGCTGCATCACTGTGTAACTGTGGTCAAAAGGATCCAGGTGCTTAGCTGAGCTCTGTGCTACTTTCTCTTGGTTGCATTGCCAGCTAGTGCATGATAAAATATTGGCTGCTTTGCATAATTATTTTATATACAAGGAATAATTACTTCCAAAACATTGTGCAAATGCCTAACACACTGCTGCTTTCTCTCCTGCCTGTTTCAAGGTGCAACTCTAAGCATTGCATTGGTCCTAAAACACAGTATTAAAATTCTGATTCTTCTATCTCATATCTACCTCTGTTCATTTAAAGTTTTCAATAACAGTGTTAGAAAAAAACTATTCATTACTTATTTATTCCTGCATCATGTGCTGTGTAAGTAAGGTGGTTTCAGTTGCCGTTCGGGAGCCGGATAGAGGAGCAGATCCAATTGGAAGCTTTCTCTCTTTCTTTCTCTGTCTCCCAAAAGGAATTTGTAGGTTATTTGTTTTTAAGTTAGATTAGTTTCCTAGACTCGTTTGCTATACAACTGCACCAGCATTTGTATCGCATTTCTGAGGAAGTGGTGCTGAGTTGGGAGGGGAGTGGAGAGAGAGAGTTAAAGCTGGTATAAGCAGAGGATATGGGAACATGTGGCTGAATCTCCCCTTGTAGTTGCCCTGAAGTCTCAAACATCATCAGCACTATCACAACTATGAAAACATAACCTAACCCATGAAATCTTTGGTTGTAGTTTCACAGCGTCAGCGTGGGCTGGTGGTGAGAGGTTTTGCAGCCTTCGTCTGCCACAGATGGCATGTTTCTCCTCTCCTCCTTTGGCTGGCACTAACATACTTTCTGCTTGATGAGAGAATCTCTCAGGCTAACCAGTTGTTTTTGACAATTTAATTCTTCACTGGATCCATTCCCCAGTGCAGTTAACTCCATGGTCACACAAATATTTGTACTGGCATGAAGGAAGGAATGGTGTTTGGGTAAGAAGGAGGGCAAGGTACAGGTTCAGTGTTTGAAGTGCACCCTTAGTGTGTGGTTTCACAACAGATTGACGAATTTCAAGATTATTCTTCCACTAAAAGAGAATGTCCCACTTTTATACCTGATCATTCACTGTCTTTGCCTTCCTTACGCTGCCACTGTGTAGTTCAGGATTTGCTTGTGCTGTCTTGCTGACAGAGCTGAGAAAACCCCAAGCTTTTAGGGTTTGGAGCTGATTTGGCTGTGTGCTGTATAAGCAGCTGCTTCTGGCCTCGCAAGCCCTTGTGTTGATAAGGGAAAGGACAGGCAGATTGGATGGGGACCCTTTTTTAACGCGGATACGTTTTTGCGTAACTTTATGTATTATCTGAAACTGCACCGTATATGGTTTGTTAGCTACAAAACTGCTCTAAACCATCACAAATCTGAGTTACAAGTTCAAATTTCTCAAGGTTGCTCTTCTATGTTGTGGATCACTGCTTCAGGCTCCTGAGCTGACCTTCCAATGTTTGTACCACTGTTGTGTTGGGGATGTGCATCAATATGTCTAATTCCACTCCTTGGTTCTAAATTTGGGAGGAGAGATATAGACTGAAATAGATAGTTGTATATCCTGTATGGTGCTCCTTTGAATGATTCAGTCTGGAAGTGACCTCAAGATCCAAAAGGTATTCATATGAGAGATGCTTTCAATTAAATTTAAAAGCACAGCTAATTATATTAGAACTACTGGTGGTGTCTATTTCAGTTATTATAGAGTGGTGAGAGTAGTATTCTAAGTAGACTGTTATTTTAAATGTATTAAATCTTTTCAGATGTATTTGGTTTGCCACTAAAAATGAAACTAATATGACAACATCAGTATTATTAGTATGTTGTAAGGAAGATACATCAAAGCTGTTGCATTCTTCCCTCCCCTCATCCAGCTAGTGTGTCCTGTTCTAACCAGTTAAATATTGACTGCATGCTTAATAGATATTAACTGGTTCATTTGGGATACAATTAGGAATATTAGTGTATATTCAACTTGTTTAATGAGACTGACCTGCATTTTTTTTGTAATCTGTTGTAATAATAATGAGCCCTATTGGGAGTTAAGGAGTATGTGGTTTGTTTTTTTTTCTCTGCTCCATTCTGACTCATAACAATAAATGTTTTTCTTGTTAGTTGCTCTCCCCATCTTGTCAAGCTGTTTAGAAACATTCTAATGTACATTACAGACTGTTCAGTGTTTCCTCTCAAGACTTAACTTCAGTAAACAAGCACATCCCTATGTGGTTCTGGGGAGGTGTGTGTTTTGTGTTCTATGAGACTAGTCAGGTTGTTTCTCAAGTCTATTTTTAACATAAAGAGAAGGAAAAGGGTTTGGATAACCTTAGATAATTTTATTGGAGTTGCAGTGGGTGACCGCATCTTCTGAAAAATAAATTACGTCCTTCGTAACTTACATCTGCAAACAGAGCCGATACCTTAATGATTGCTGTCACTTTTAATTATTCATTGTTTTGACAATGATTTAATTAGCTATTCCTCCATCTGATCAAGCAAAGAGAGGAGGGGGAAAAAAAAATGCCTCTATTCAAAGGTGTGTATTGTCTAAAGGAGTTAACTTCTAGCACAGTGGTTTCTCTCTCCTTGCTGCCAAACAGATAATGCATATCTTGAGACAGCTGAAAACTTAGGGCTAATAAACTTCTAATTGGAAAGTGGAGTCTCTTACCCTTTAGGGTAAAACTGCCAGCATCATGTTGTCGTTACTTACACAGTAACTTCTGTAGCTGCAGAAATTAGTTCATAAAAATCCAGTAATCTTATTATTAGTGAGTAAATAAATAAATTGTTCCTTTATTGAACCATAGTGAAATTAGTTTGTTGTAAATACACAGTGTAGTTTGAAATTATCATCTGTATCTGGGCAGGAACTAGAAACTGGGTCTCTGAGACAAATGAAACAGCTCTTGTTACTTTTTTAGGACATAAGTTACTTGATCTCCTGGAGGAACCAGTTTAACAAATGATACCTATGAAAGGAGGGGAAACATCATCATCCTCCACAAATAAACACGGCTTGGCATTTTGAAAGTTAATTTGTATTTAATTTGCCAGACTCATTCCACAACAGAACACTTACTTTGAGGAAAAATGCATGTTTGTGAACTTGTGGGGTTTTTAGTTTGCCGAGCTACCCTTTTTATTTCATGTGAGATACCAATTTGAAAATTGTAATGAAATAACGAATATTAATAACATTGATACCATTTGGAGTAAGTGGAGTATTATGATGTGTTCTTACTGCTGGTGCCCATTTTTGGATACTCAGCTGCAAACAGCTGTAGGACACTCTGCTTTTAACTATCGACCAAAGTTACTTCGTCCCGCTGCTTAATACAGTAGTAGAAGGATTTCTAGGTTGTGACCTGCCTTCAGAGAAAACTGAATGACAAAAGAAAATAGGTTTTAAGCTAATCTAGTCTATTTAGGATTATGACTACTGCTTGTTATTCTTAGATACACTTGTAGCAGGAAAGAAACATAATTCAGGGTCATTAAGGGATGAACAATCTGAAGTAGGATTTTAGTTTTTTTCTAAACCAATTTTTTTTGTTGTTAATTTACTGGCTAGAGTGTAATAAGCTGAAAATGAAGTGATTGTGCTGTTCCTAGGAACCGCATTTGGATTGATTTAAATTCTGTACAAGTATTTTTTTCTCAGTGTGTTCTTGGAACAGTGTTTGCTTTCCTCATGCACTTTTTTTCCCTTCCCCTTGTAGCAATTACACTGGTGTGGTTTAGTGAAAAACTTCAGTTTTCTCTTTCTAAAGACTCACCTGAAACCAAAGTTTTGTTTATGACAAATAAGACTAAAACATCATATCCCAGTAATATATCTAGAAGACACAGCAAATAGTAATAAAACTTGACAGGGCAAGAGGCAGAGGGCACAAATTAAAACACATCATCTTGCATGTCTGCGACCACAAGAGCTCTTTACAGAACACTAATGAATATCAGCCAGAATACATCAAATGAAAGTGGACTGAGAAGGTACAACAGCCCTGGATTTCCTAATGCTCAGTTTTTGGGGAAAAAAAAACACTGTTTCAGCCAGTGGAAATACTGTGAGTGACACAAGTGACTGGTGCAGCCCTTCTGTAGTATTTCATTATTGTTTCATGTGCCATGAGCCTTGTCTATAATTCTTGTATCAGTTAAACTATTCTCATGTGCTTTTGATTATATATGGTGTATTTATCCCATTTAACAAGATGTTACAGAAGAAATAGTGGGGAAATGGCTGATTGTCCGAACTGATGGTCAGCGTAACTTTGTTGTGATTGTACTAAACTATCTTAATCAGGAGATGGCAACTAATTTAATGGAGGGAAGGCCTCCAGTCAGTAAAGGGCAAAATAGATCTTAGATCTATTAGTACAAGATGTATATCTTTTACAAAATGTACCCATCTTGGTATAAGACAGATTTTAGAAGACTGAAGAATAAGGTTGGACCTGGAATATATTTCTTTCAGAAAATTTTGGATAAATCTGTTCTGTCAGTGTCCTATTTTAAAAGAGTTTGGTTGGCAGGACTCTGTTATAGGCCAAGCGTAAAATAACACAAGCATGGCTTAACGGAGGAGCAATGTCTTAGAGAGCACTTTTTCAGGTCAAATTAACAAACTGTGTCAATTAGTCAGTCCCAACAAACTGAAAATTCAGGACTAAAGGTGTGAAGGCAGAGCAAGAACAGGCTCAGGACTGTATTGCTTGAAATCCAACCACCCCCTGCGCGTGGGGGAGAGGTGACGTGGGCAGGAAATGTGAGAGCAATGGGTGACTTCATGTGTCCTATGTAGGTTAGATGCACATTGCATCAGTGCCTTATCCTGAGAACAGGACACATTTAGATGATCAGTTCACCAAAGAGCTAGTCAAAAGGGCAGTAGTAGTAAGGCCTGGACTTGAGCCTGAGCTGTGCATTGATTCTGATTCAGGATGTTACTGTCAGAGCCACTCCAAATAGTGAACATAAAGCACTTGGATTAAAGTCTTCTTGTGAGCAACAGAAGCATATAGAAAAAAAGGATTGGGGGGAAAAAAAAGGTTCCAAGGGCCTGCTGAAGAATGAATTCCTTGCAGGTATGGAGGTAAAAAAATGCTATATTGGTAGCTCATAACATTACTGTTATCACTTCTTGAAGACGATGAAAAAAACATCATTGGTGAAAAGGATGAAGACTGTAAGAACAGATTTTTGTGAAGCTGATCAGCTTCTCTGTAGTGACATCAGTGTTCATTTTCTGATTTTAATTATTTTCAGGAAATAAAAGTCCTGGAATCCAGTGTTGAGGTTGTGGGATTTTTGCAAACAGCAACAACTGTAGAATTCATTGCAGTGTGTTTAGAAATAAGATCAATAAATGATAATGCAGTTCACTTTAAAAAAACAAAGATGAAGATGATAGTCTCAAGTGTCTCCCTCTCTCCCACTGAACGCCTCCTGCGTAGCAATTGCACTGAAAGACACTTGAATAAATGAAGGAAAACAACTGGTTATGAGCCTGCAATTTGGTAACTGTGTAAGCTGTTGCCTCCTCTTCCTTTCTCCTACTCTGAAAAGTGCAGTGCAGCTTCTGCCTCAGTCTTAAGATGTTTCCCAGGACACAAGACTGTATAAATTGGCAGCTGAAGGTTTTCTTGTTTAGTTGCTTCAACCTGCTGCTTGGACCATACTAGATTCTGTTGTTGATGAGCTACATGTCTCAGGCTTCCTTATCTGATATGACGTGAATGCTTTGGAACATCACGGATGAAATGTGAAGCTGTACAGAGTCATAGCTCTGTAGTTGAAAGCAGAAGGAAACTGCAGGCCCTTCAAAGCTGGTCTGGGTGTTAGGGACTGTGTGCGACTTGTATTGTGAAAGTCGAGGGTGTTGGAGGAGCTGGCAGGAATTAGAGCCCTCGGACGGGCTGGAGGGAACAAGGGTGGTGCATTCGGAGCGGGACTCCACCCTGCTCTTGTACCCTTGCCTGTGGATGTGATCGGAGAAGACCCTGTAACAGGTGCTTGCTGTTGATGTAGGGTAGTTATCTGTACTCAGGTTTATTCCTCTCAAAAGGCTTGCAGAAGATGACTGATACTGTGAAGTACCGGGCTGCATGGGACGTCACAGTTCCAAAGTGATTATACAGTAGCAGAGAATGATCAGTTTGTATTAAAAGCTTCAGTGCCTGCATTGTTCAAACTTTGATCAGCCCTCCCTAGTGGAACAGCTAGCATGTGTTTAGAGTAATGCTTAATTTGTAAAAAATTTGGAATTAGGGCAATGTTTTAATGGTACTCAGCTTGTGATGAAGGGATAGTTGAAACCACAAAGATCATTGAGCATGGGCCATGAATGTTAGGGGTGCATAGCTTTGACAACATTAAACTCCATATTATTGCATGTGATTATTCTGTCAACACCAAATACTCTCAGTTGACGAATATTTGAAGCAGTTCTTTGTCTAAGGAAAGTTTAGATTATTTAGAGTTCAGTGAATTAGTAGAACTGAACAGGTCTGTGCCATTCATAGCTGTAATAACTACCAGGCTATGTTCCTGCTTTTCAGGGTAAAATCTCTAACTGTTCAGCTAACATACTCCAAGCATGTATAGAATCATGAGGAGGTTTCCTTAACCAGTCATTGCATTACTGCAAACTCAAAACTGTTACATGGACCTCAGTGGTGCCAGAAGCTCCTAGTGTGAAGTTATTTGTTGAACACATTTCACATAAATAGTGAATGAATAGTTACAAATATAATAGCTCAGAATTACAGAAATTACAGAGGTGGGCTTATCAAAGGAGTATGTGAAGATACTAATAGCACAGCTCTTTTGACGCTCTTAAAACTTAAGGTTTGTTTTGGGAATAGGAGACACATTGTCTTAAGTACAGAGGTCATTATGCACCATTCTGTAGGGCTGGGAGTCTTGGTATTCATTTCAGTGTGAGGTTGGTTGGTTGTTTTCTCTCTCATCTTCCTCCTCCATTCAAGATCACTCTTAAATGGGAAGCCTGAGGTACGCAAGTGAGTTGAAATGACACGGCTTCAAAGCTTACTGTTGCCTCATCTTGGGTGTACCTCCAGCTTACTTGTCCTCTGAAAACTTTTACCCCTTTTATTTCTTGTTTCAAAAGAAGGATAGGACCTCATTCTTCTTGTAAATACTTCTCTCTCAATATTAAAATATTGTACCCTAATTTTGATAGCTCACTGACTGAGCGTGCTTGGAAATCTCTGTATCTGCTCAAGGTTTCTGTACACACTTAAAATGCTTAAGCTGTGGGCTTTAGTGTGGTGTGTTAATACTTTGTGCATACAAAGAAGGGAGTAGCACTGGGTCACTAGGTACCTGACTCAGAAGGCAGCTTATGCAATGTATTATGAACACTTGAAATGAGCTTTTTGTTTTGTGGGGGGGAAGTTGCTCTTAAAGTTATGGGAACGCAACAAAGTACAAAGACACACGGTTGGAGGGTGTCAGCTATGATGAAGAGTGTTGCAGTGTCTCTTTCCCAAATCATGTATTTATATTTTAGTTTTCTAAGTGTCTAGTAGTGTTTATTGGGACTGTCTCTTTTTTTGTGTGCTATCATTTTATTCAATAAAAAGAGCACTCTACAGAAGTTGTGTTTTTAATTAGATTTCTCTTGCTCTTTGTCCTGCTTGGTTAGACATTTGTTTTCCATATGTCATGTTACCTGATTGGATCACATTTGGTGGAAAATTTGTAGTGGCTCTTGCTGAGCCTTGAAGGTGGAAGAGCAATGTGACTGAATTCTGGAATGAAATGTCATTGACTCTAAAAAGCATTTTAATTGTTGTAGCTTGTTTGTTACAGAAGAAAACATCTGAAGGGTAAGGAGTAGGATAGTGAAGTTGGAGGATGGAGCAAAAATAAATCTAGTTGTGACTACAACATACATATGGAAATCTCTAGTTCCGCAATCACAAAAAGTAATCCATGTTTTGTAATTCCACTTTTTCTTTGCTATGTGGCTGCTGTTGTTTAAACATAGTGTATTGAACTTTGAAAGCAATTAAGCCCACAGGGATAGGAGCTGTGAAGCAGTGACTGCAGTCTGGTAAGGCAGATGATGCTCACACGAGTCCGAGGAGATTGAAAACTTGAAGTCTGTTTGAATCAAACCCAGAGCTGCTCATTTAGCGCTGTAACTGTCCCGCCAAAGTGTCAAGTGTTGTCTGAAAGGCAGCTTTTTTCTGCTTGTTTGTGAAATTGGTATTCGTGCTTAAGATGAATCAGATTTGTTGTAAGAATGGTTTAGGTGTAATTGTACTCTAATTGCAATTAAAATTTGACCTAGAAAATGTGACCTAAAATCTAATACAGAAAAATAATGGAAATACTGTTGCAGTGTTCTTACATTGGAAGTTAAAAGTGTTTTGATTCATGCTACTTGCTATATTACACTTATTTTGGTAAATCACCTATTAAGGGGTTTTTTAATGGAGGAAAATGACAACAGTTACTAAGCCTTTAAAAATGGAAATGTGGTTTTGAAGAGAAGATTTTGAAGATGGGAGGATGCTGACTGAAGAATGTCAGGGTGGGTGTTTGGAACCAAAACATCCCCTAAAGAAACGGGCCTGGGTTTTAGATGAAGAAAAATCTATATGTAGATGTGGTACAAAACCACAGTTAATAATATTAACATGGCAAAATCCTCAGTGAGTTTGAGCAATTATTTACCATCACATATTGCCACTCTACAATTGTTGGCAACTGAAGATATTTAAAGCAGCCATGTATCTGTTAGTATAAACCACCAGGGATGGTTTTATGTAAGAATATGGAAGTATTAACACTTACATACTACAAGGAATCTGCAGTAGGAGAGATGAAATCAGTCTTAAATCAACTTGGGGAGGAAGTGTTCATTCCTTGCACAAATATGCTTTAAAACTACCATGTAATTAGTCACCTCATGTTCCCAACACCTGTAAAAACTACTTCAGCTGCAGCATAGCAATTATGAAACATTAAGAATCTAGCGAGCTGCGGTTGGGTGATTTGTGAAAGGGGGGAAGCTTTCCAAGGAACACTTGAGCAATGTGCAGTGGTGGTTTCTGTAAGTGAGAGATCTTCTGAGTTCTCTAACAGGCTTCCATTTAATTCTTAAAAGTCACTGTCCTTTTGGAAAGTGTGTGTGTGGTGGATATGGGGTTATCTTGTTTACTTGGTAGTCTTTTGTGATCAGAAGTTGTAAGGCACAGGAAATAGTTCATAGTTCCTTCCTCCCACAAGTCGTAATTCATTTGTGGCCATCAGGATATTTTTCTTGGCTTATCTCTTTTTGTGCAGTTTGCCTTGCACATCTGCCACATAAATTATGAAGCTGGTAACTTGAAAAGCTGAAAATGTATTTCACATCCTACTGTACCATAATGAAGGTGACATGTTGGTCAGAAAATGCGTAATTGCAACTTGCATGCAAGGTCTGTAATAATGCCTGGTGTTCATGTACTAAATTGACTGGTGTCATATTTGTGATGCTTCTGAGAAGTGGTTTAAAAATCAGTAACTCAAAGCGGTCAAGTATCAGCTAATATTGCGCTGTTACCTCTGTGTAACCTGAGGTATTTCACCAGGCATTTGTGCAGATGGGTACCCATCTGTTTCTTCCTTGACTGTGGACTGCTGGCTTGATACTTGGTATCCATATGTTTCATCTGTAAGGCTCTAAATCTAAGCTGCATGTTTTGTAATAAAAGTGACATTACTGACAGGAGCAAAATGAAAATGCATTAAGTTTGTTACATGTTTTTTTGTTAGTTTGCCTTCACCGAGCAAGGAGAGAGATGCTGGTTGAGATTGAATATCCCAGTTGAATATCACTGAGGGGGAAGGGCAGCACCGTCTTTATTTTGAAGACGATTAATATCTTTTTGTCTGAATAATTGTCCTGAATGTCCGTTATATTGTTTGGGAAAATAGCTGGATAAATGATGTCTTATTTTTCTGTCCCCTGTCTGCACGTTGAGTTTTCTAAAGTAGTGACAGGTTGTCACAGGGCAGGGAAATCTGGGGCTGAAATGTACCTTTCATTTTGACTTCGTCTTAAATCCTTTCAGTTTCTTGAAATGCAAGTTTGGCATGGTGAACAGCTTTAATCCCTCAGATCCTGAGGGAAGTGATGTTAACAGAACTAAGTGGAGTTAATATACCGAGGTGCTTCTTGCTTGGTGTGCTGGCGCTCGGGGGTTTGGGAGGTGGTGCTGTGCAGATCAGGAGCGATTCTTCTTTAGCTCACAGATTCAAATACTCTTTCAGAAGGATTTCATGCCCAGATGGATAAGCATTAAATGATTTATTTTTTTTTTAATTGGAAAAAATGTTTCTGGAAACTAATTAACAATTTAATAGATGCCAAGATTCCCACACCTAGGATTAGAGGAGGTGTATCCTGTACTCAGATAAGGTGTTTAGCTTTTTCAGTTACCATGTACTCTTCCTAGTTAAAACTAACTTCTGCACACAGTTAAAAGATAGATAATATAATATTAAATTAACTTTTTAGCATTCTCGAAACCTTTCTGTCTTTTTCCATTCCTGCTTTACAGGAACCTTTTAATCTAGACACTAAAAATAGCCTTGATGCATGACTCACAGAAGAGGGAACAGTGGGGGTAAGATGGTGTGTTCCCTCCTTTCCAAGGGCTTCATTTAAATGCATGTGTGACTGTGGGTGGGGGTCTTTTAGATAACTGTATTGAGAAAACGCTACTGGGGTCTGCTGTATCTCTTCTACAGATGTTGAAAGTTTGCTTTACTCATTTTATAGTGCATTCATTTCTTTCTTTCTTTTAAAAAAAATAAATATGGATGCAGTCTCAAACATCTAAAAGTGAAGTTACATTATATATTTTATATTGATTTTTTGGGGCAATCTGAAAATAAATTGCTCCTCTCGTGTTTTGGATGATATTCCTAAAAGATGCACCATGGATCAGATGAAGAATAGCTCACGTGTCCCTGTCGAGTCCCATAGTGACAAGCTGCGAACTTCTCAGCTGGAAGGCGCTGAACAACCCAGCTGGCAGTAGAGAAGGAGCTGCTGGGAGACAAAAGTGGCCCTTGGACCGGAGGAGCAGAGCATTCGCTCGGCTTCCACATGGGAGTTACTGCTGCCTTTGTTCAGGGGTTCATGGTGAAGCCACCACCAGGCTGGTAACAAACCGTCCGTATGAGAGCAGGGCACTCCTGCTCTTGTCCGGGTGCCCTTCACTGGAACGGTGCCACTGTTCAGGTGGAGATACACAAGGTGATTAAATGAAGCAACTGCCTATGTTCTTCCTCTTTCGGAGTTAAACTAAACTTTCCTCGTGCTGTAATTTAATGGTTTCTCAACTATTTATTTTTCAGATGCCATTTATGGTTGGACAATGCAATTGATTAATTTTTAAAAGCAAGTAGCACAGCATAGAGCAGTGCAAGCGTATTCTTACTGGATTTTTATCTAATAGAGCTTTAGAGATGGTTACTGTAACAATCTCCTTTGCTATGTCACCAAGTGAGGTGATGAGATTTTATTCTGAGTCAGTAACATCTGTTACGGACCAAATTTAACATTTGCTTTGTTTTTATTCAATTATTAAGTCATAGCAAATAAGAAGACGACTTCCTAAAAATAAAGAGGCTTCTAACAAAATTAGAGGAAGAATGAGATTAATGTATATGAGACTGCCTGTTGAAAGGATAATGCTAAACACATAGTTATTTAAAAGATCAAATTATGTTGTGTCTGTTTTGGCACATTAAATAACAAAAGGTTAAAAGATTCGTTTCTTGCAAGACTTTGGTATCACGCTACATGGTGCTGGAACAGAGCTGCTCCCGTCCTCTGTTCATCCAGACCCCTCCTGCTCTAACCGACTAATTATTTCCTTCAAAAAGTGTAATTTCTTTAGTGTTGCTGTTTGTTAGAATAGCATTAATGTTCAAGCTGTATGTATGGTAGACATACATGTGTGTAACGCTTGCAGATTTTTCTTCTGCGCTTAGATTTTAAACAGATATTTGCAGAATGGTGTCTCATTGGAAACTGTTAATGGTGGTAAAATGTAGAAAGTTTCTCATCTCAGCTTTTAGTATTTTAGTGCTCCCAGTTGTAGAATTAAAAAAAAGGAAAACAGAAGGTGCATAATCCAGTGATGTCCTTGGAGTAATAGTTAAAGGCATAATATTATGCACATAGGAGTCCCATGTATACATGATATTGTAATTGGTTTGAAATATATATTGAAAAAAAATTTTAACTGTGTAACCAGGTTTCTTGTTCCTGCTGCTCAGTCCCTGAGCACAGTGGGCAGCTTCCCAGAGCTTCCAGAAGTGTTTCTAATTAGGCTCACCCTGTCCAATCCAATACCTTTATCATCACTAGAAGGAAACTGTTGTAATGTACCCTTTCTGTGGCTTCTGTTTATTTTAGTTTTCACAAGATTAGGCATGGCATTTCACAAATCTTCTGTGGGTTTAATGTCCAGAACTGTACTGGTGTCCTCAGTGACACCACCCACATCACAGCAGCTCTAATCCTAATGGTGCTTTTAATGGAGAGCTCTGACTCTTGCCCCGGGGCATGTTCAAGGCTTTTAAGTTTGTGCAGAAACATTGACTAAGATCTGTTAGGCTTTCTGATTCCTTAATATGTTTTAAAGTAAGTTCCATTCTGGATGGATGGATAGATATTTATTTATTATCCTTTCATTACAGTTAATGCATAAATACCTTATTTTCTCATGGTGCTTATTTTCTCTTGTCAGAGGTTTCCTATGCACATGCTATTCAAAGGTTTCTGCATGTTTAAGACTCTGCTGCTATATGAGCATTAATGCAGAGTTTACATGTTGTTTGTGGATCTGAACCTTTGCAAGGTATAGACTCTGCTCCTTTCCCAATGTACTCCTGTCTCAGGAATATTTCAAAAGGGTGTTGCTCCCAAAATCTGGCAGAGACCTGTGAGCTTCCTTTAGGAGCTGTGATTTCACACACTTGAATGTATTGTCCATGCGATGAGGGAACAGAAAACACCTGGAAGATACAGGAGATGCTGGGGGCCATGAAGTGGAAATCTCTGTGTGATGTTTTTTGGGAAGACCGTGGGCATTGAACTATTTGCTCTTCCTAGTGCTACGTGCGCAGCAAAGGATCCAACCAAAGTGTTGTTGAATCGAGTGAACAAAGACAAAAACTGTTGCATCTTTTTCTTTAGCAGATTTGCTAGTACTGTATGTAAATCATTGTCAGGAAATATTGTTTGAGAATTAACTTTAGAGTTTGATGGTTAATTTTTGAGTAGAGATTTGCTGAGAAAAGAGGCTCCTTCCGTTTCTGTTACTGATTGCATTCAAAGCCTTGTTTCCATGTTTCCAAAGTGTTCCTGGTTCAAGGGGTACAATTTAAGGTGGGATTTTTCAGTGTGGAACCAGCAGTGATTGATATGGGGTGATTAGTTCAGGCACAACAAAGCCGGCTGTAATGTTACCACTTGGAAGCTATTACTAGAAGGAGCATAGTTATAGCTGTGTAATATTTTACAAATGATGGTAATATTCTAATAGATAATTGACCTGACTTCAGCTACAGCATATGAGTATATAGAGAACATCTTGTGGTCCTGAACAGTGAAAAATCTTCACTCTGAAACAAACACTTCACAATGTTGTGAATATTTAATGTTTTAGTAGAATGTTTGTTGGAAATACAGTAATTTAACTTTCCTGGAATAAAAATGATTCTTTTTTCCTGGTCTGTAAGAGATAAGGTTTCTTTTTAATTATTTATTTTGTGGCTATTTTATGTAAAAAAAACCACTGAAGAAACACTGAAGTGCTTTTCAGGCTTTTGCAACTGTAAAAGTTGAAGTGGCAGATACTGGATTAACATTTGGGCTGGACCTATTTGGGCTGGACCTTGGTAGCTTCTCGGATCCCCTTGGTTTTATATGAATAGGTACAGAACTTCTTGTCCCCTCTTGCTGGCCGCAACACCACCGAGACATTATTTCTATCTCAAGTTATGCATTAAAGGTACACGCAATGCTTCCTCTTGTCCCTCACATCCTTCTTCTCATCCACTTCTTATTTTCTGGGGTTTTTAGCACGCTGAGGGTACAACACCTGGATGACAGCTTTTTCTCAATTTACAAATCTCAAAACATAACTTAGAACAACATTCAAAACGATTTGCAATCAATTGAAAGACTTTTCTTTGAAAAATGCAGACAGAATTGTGGCCAAAGCAGTGCTGTGGGGGTGTCTCATCTGTGGTACATCTATTCAGTGTCAAAATATGTTCAAATATAATTTATGAAGTGCCTGTAAAACTTTTAACTATATTTATCTTTTTTCCTTTTTGTTTTTTAAAGAGGAAGTGTGTCCTGTTGTCTGATGCACTCGGAGATGATCAGATATTTATAACCATTACCCACTGGCTTTTCACTCTATCCGTTTATTCATGTGGAAGAATTTAGTCTCAGACTTGAGCTACCTATTCAGTGTTGCTATAAATTGTAGATGCAAACATTTAAAGTTGCGTGTTCCCTTGTAATAAATTACAAGCTAACATTTTGCTCGCTGTCACCATGCCGACTGTTTCAGAGATGTGACAGTGCCCTCTCTTGGCTTTTCTGAACAGCTTTGGTTTTTTTAAAAGAAACAATACTGAAATAATTTATAAGGGGTACAATGAAAAGTAAAAATCATCTGTTGGTGCTAGTCTATGATTTAATAGACTTAAATGTGGGACACAAACAGAAAATCATGCCAAAGTTTGTGAGGTTAATATCAACCCTTTTATTTTGGATGTAACTTTCAAAATACACTTCTTGTGTTTAATGTTTTTGTCCATGTCAAAAGTTTCTGTAAACGTACATATATTTATGTACATATTTATGATAACTTGTCACAAGATTCCCCTTGTGCAGGGTTTCAGTTAGTGATTTGAGGTAAATCCAAATGTAGTCTCACAGATAATAGTGTGTGTTAAACACTGTCTGTCCGTCCTGCCCGGTGCGTGTCCGTTTGCTCACAAAGCAGAACGTGTCCCTGCGATCCGGCACCATTCCCTGGAAGCCGCCCAGTATAAACCGATCAGAGAGCCCCCTCTGGTGTCTGACGGGATCCTCGGATATTAAATTTCTATCAATCGCAGGAAGTCTTGGCAATCACGCTCGTCACTTTTTCCCTTCACATCTGGACGTAAATGATTTTTTTGTTGCAAAGGTCCCAGGAATCATGGGTAGGGCAGGGAATGAGGGCCATAGAAAACATGGGAAAGGAAGAATAAAACTGCATTTCCACCTTTTTAGAAATGGTTATTTTTAAGTGACCTGGAGTGATGCCAAACTATACAACAGTTCTTTTTTTTTTCTCCTTGGAGTTTACATTTGTTGCTGAATTAAATGCGGCTTAGAGATACTTTGTTTTGGAACGCTTTATGCCATTAGATCTCATCTTGGCATTTACGAAAGAGCTTTCTCCTGGTTGCTGAGAACAATAACTTTATGCAGGATAGTTTTAGAAACAGAGTGTGTCTCTCTACTTGTCAGGGTTTGATGGCACTTTCTTCTTTCTTTGGGCATTACTTAATTTCCCTTGTTTCCCTTCCATTTCCCCCTTTCGACCCTGATGCCACTTGAGCCATGTGCTTTGAGTTCTTCCATAGCTAATGGTGGTGCTATATATATATGGATTTTTTTTTATTTACAGTAAGCTTGCATCTTTTCATGCCTTTTCCAGTCCTAAATTCTTTGCTCGAAGAAATGGAGGAAATGCTTCGTTTTATGCTTCCCCCCAACTCCCCATCACGTCTCACACAAGCTCTTCAAGAGGGGTTATAACAACAACCAACCTTTGGATCCGGACAAGGCACCACTGTGCTGAAAGCTGCAAAGCACTCGAGCCTGGAGCTTTGGGCTTGTGTGTTTAGAGTTGTTTTCTTTTCTTTTTTAATGTTCCATGCGTACGGCAGATAAAGATGGGATTAGTTTACATTTGCATGTATGGTAAAGAAAATGGCAGAAACAGAAGCTGGAGGTGCATTTGGCATGGATGAATTTATAAAACCTTCGTTGCTGTTGTTCATAATTACTGCTGTGTTCCTACATGCTTTTTTTAATATGTATATATGGGTTCTGTTAGCTTGCTGATTATTTATTCAGTCATGTAGCTTATGTTCTCTTCAGACACAAAGTTGAATAAAAACAATACATCAGATCCGACAGCAGGAATTCTCACGGTGAAATTCCAAGATTGAGTCCAGGAATTTTATTCTGTTTTAACAATTACCTTCTGTGTCCTCCTTTAGACTTAAAGGGATCTCATTCTTGTTTCTGCTGTTCATAACTCCAAGTTCCAAGACCTTTGCTGTCCTTATGCCGAATAAAATTGAAGGGCTATAGCTCGAGTGCAGCTCTGTGCCGGCTCCTGTGTGGATATTGGGATGACTATTCAGCATTTTGATTTTTAGTTCTAGTCCTTTCAGGTTCAGAAGAGGGTTTTAAGCAGCAAATGCCTTCTCCACATTATAGTAGAAGATCATTAGATCTTTCCTACAGTTTAGTTAATTGAACTTTGTGGGATGGTTTGTGTCGAACCCAGTCATTTAGAGGGTTTTTTTGGCTTCTGAAACCTGTTGTATGATTAAGCAAACTGTCAAACTTTAGATACAGCAGCTGTAAACACGTTATTTCAAATACACTGCAAAGTAGGTGGGGAAAGCAGAGGCCACTAGGTTTCCTTTGACTGATGTTTTTGTTATTATTCTATGCTATATTGCTCCATAACTAGAGAACTGTTTCTCAAGCATTCCTCGTATGAATTATGTTTTGAGCCTGCTTGCTCACCTTAAAATATAAGGAAAATCACTGTGTTATCGAATGTATCTGGATGCTTTTAGGGCCACAAAGGAGGTTGCTGGACTTAAAGGTTACCAGTCTGAGAGATTCATTTAAAACAAACAAACAAAACACACACATTGACTATTTTAATATAACTGATATGGAAAAACTGCCTCTTTTTCCAAGTTACATTTCTCTCTGAACTCTTATAGAGACAGCCTGAGCTCCTTACAGTATATTTGCATTGCTTTAGTCATAATCCAGAGTGCTCTGCAGCTTTTCTTGTGTGCTGTTTTCCCTCAATTAAATAAATTCGAGCTAGGAAACAGACTTTGCAGTGAGTCATATCTCCCTTACCTCACCCTTGTTTGTGAGGTTTTTTTTCTTTTCATTTATTTTTTTACAAACTCCTGTTTGGTACCGATATTCTTGAGTTTCTCTTGTAGCACTCATCATTGGGGAGGGGAGGGGGGATGTGGAATCTGTTACTGATTGAGTTATAAAGCCTCTTGCAAATCACTATACACCATACAAAGCTGTAAGCAAACCCTGTCTGGTTGGGGAAGCTTGCAGCTTTGAATCTAGTGCTTCGCTTTGGATTTTAATTTGACCCAAAGCCATTTTTACTGGATTGAATCCAGCTGTAATGTAATCCCGGCTTTCTCACCTGTATTCTTGCAGACTAATAGAATAGTAAAGCCTTCTTAAAGATAACTTAAATGTGTTATATGGTGTCCTCAGGGTAACTTCAGCACTAAAGATGTTTTCTTTCCCATCCTGTAGAGGTATCTCATTAAGTGAGATACACACGAGTGTCATTATTAAGTTTTCATGTGTTTCTCAGTTTTGATGCTAATCTTCATGTGTGTTAATTTTTTTCCTTTGCAGCACCAATGTGGTTATGAATTATTCAGAAATCGAGTCTAAGGTTCGAGAAGCAACCAATGATGATCCATGGGGACCTTCGGGGCAACTCATGGGAGAGATTGCCAAGTAAGTGATAATTTGGCTCAGTGATGAAGAAAAAGAAAAGTGTAAGACCTGGACAGGCTGGAGAGTTTGGCAGGGTAAAATTTAATGAAATACAACAAAGGCAAGTGTAGAGTCCTGCATCTGGGCAGGAACAACCCCAAGTTCCAGTATAAGTTGGGGAATGACCTATTAGAGAGCAGTGTAGGGGAAAGGGACCTGAGGGTCCTGGTGGACAGCAGGGTGACCCTGAGCCAGCACTGGGCCCGTGTGGCCAGGAAAGTCGATGGTACCTGGGATGGATTAGAAGGGGGTGGTCAGTAGGTCAGAGAGGTTCTCCTGCCCCTCTGCTCTGCCCTGGGGAGACCACACCTGGAATATTGTGTCCAGTTGTGGCCCCTCAGTTCCAGCAGGACAGGGAACTGCTGGAGAGAGTCCAGCGCAGGGTAACAAAGATGCTGAAGGGAGTGGAGCATCTCCCGTGTGAGGAAAGGCTGAGGGAGCTGGGGCTCTGGAGCTGGAGAAGAGGAGACTGAGGGGTGACCTCAGTAATGTTTACAGATTTATAAAGGGTGAGTGCCATGAGGATGGAGCCAGGCACTTCTCGGTGACAACCAGTGATAGGACAAGGGGTAATGGGTTCAAACTGGAACACAGGAGGTTCCACTTAAATTTGAGAAGAAACTTCTCAGTAAGGATGGCAGAACACTGGAACTTTTTTCCTGTTAAAATGAGTTTGGAAGTTGTATGTTTGACTAGATGCAATGATTATTAGGGTATTCATGTAAATAATTATTTTTGTTATAAATTAGAGGAGGTTCTTTTACTGCCTCAGACTTTTAGAATTACTTTTTTTTTTTTCTTTTGAAGTACTGGTAAGTAAATTACTCTATAGATTAAGAAATAGGAATGGCTTTTTCCCTTGTAATGTCATGTAATGTGAATGGGCTTAGATCAAGCCTGCCATCTACTGTCAGCCCTGAATTTAACAAGCTCTTCTGGCAAACCGTGGAGAATAACATTTCTTCCCTCCTTTTGTTTAATTCTTTAGGGCTACGTTTATGTATGAACAGTTTCCAGAACTCATGAACATGCTTTGGACTCGAATGCTGAAAGACAATAAAAAGAACTGGAGGAGAGTTTATAAGGTGTGTATGTATACAAGCTGGATGTGTTCCAGACTTTGTGTTGCTCGATGAAGGACATAATACATGTTGCCAGTATAATGTTCTGATGTAGGTCCTGTTTAGATACTGCTATATCACTTACTCCACTAGCAGCCTATACTTTTTTCATAACTATATCCTTATAATTCCGTTACTGAAGGCAAAGATGTCTTTCAAATGCTGTATATGAAAGAACCCCACAAAATTTCTGGTTTTAGAAGTGTGTCTAAGATGCTACGTAACAAATGTAATAGAGCAATTACATTTTGCCGATGTTCAAGTAGTGGAATAGCTTTCATGTTTTGAACCTACCCAAAGGAGTTGTTGTGTGCTGTGAAAAGTAGATGACAAGTTATTGTGCTTTCAGGAAAATGATTTTTGAAGGAATTCAAGAATACCTGAAATAAAATGGAAACTAATCTTAATTTTCTGCCAACTCATAAATCTCTAAAAATGGTAGGTTAGAATTTGACTAGACCAAATTGTCTTGCAGATCTTATCATATGAGGCTTTTATGTCCTAGTTGTGTTTTGGAAAAATAACTGAATCATTTGCATTTTTCTTGTCTAATTAGCACAGCACAGAAACTTTTTGCTTAAGATTATATCATGCTGCACTTAAAGTGATGTTCGATGTTCACTGAATTATGCAAATATAACCTCATTTTTTGGAATTGACGTCTTAGACCAGCTTATATTTTGTTTTTCTTGATGCCGGGATTGTAACAAGACAGAATGAATTCTAAGGCATGGTTTGTGCTTTTCACAGGTGCTTGATGTTTTGTATTCATAGTAATTGTTTTCCCTGAAGTACAATATAAATTAATATTTAATGCTATCACACATAGCTACTTAATGTTATAAAGACTGCTTGGAATTGCTTATCGGGTTTGGATAGGTTGAAATATAATGACAGCTTTAGCTGATAAAGGCACTGCTTTGGAGAAACATAAAAAATTGCAATTAAAGTACTATTTAAACTTCATTTCTTTTGTCACTTACTTAAAATTGTCTTGAAATGCAGTTTTGTGTCTCCATTGGATCCTGCAGAAGGCTTCTTGAATTTTTGTAGGAGTGAGTTTTCAGTGGAAAACATTGGAAAATTGTGAACAAAAAGAGGGAAAAGAAAATGCTTCATTTAGCAGGGTTAACTCTTTGTCTTTAATTGTTACGTCTATCTTTTAGAATAAGCAGGAGCTGAGGAAGGTAGCTGCTTGTGATTTAGTAAAAACAAAATAGAGTTTGACAAATATAGTGTTGATATTCTAAAGAGCAAAAGGTGCATGTGGGGAAAACATGGGGTTTTTTGGTGTGGACTCATAAGCATTTATTTAAAAGGGGAAAGTCTTATTATTTACTAATTTAGGGAGGGGGGAAGGTTTGGGTCTCTATTGCTTTTTTTTTTTTTTTTTTAAAAAAAGAGCTTTTGTTCATGCAATCATAAGGTGCTTTGTATTTTTATAGTCTTTGCTGCTCCTAGCTTACCTCATAAGGAATGGATCAGAGCGTGTTGTTACAAGTGCCAGAGAACACATTTATGATTTGCGATCCCTGGAAAATTACCACTTTGTAGGTGAGCAATAGAAAAATCTTATAAGCAAATTAAAACAGTAGTTGAAGTTGTCAGTCACCTGAACCAGCTTAGAAGCTTCCCCAGTCTAATTAGAATGTGACTGTTGCCAGTTGTGTGAAGAGTGCAGAATCCAAGACGTGGGGCCCTAGAGTATTAATTAGTGAAGACAAGAACTTGCAGAAAAGACTGGCTAATAACAACAGAACCAACACAACATGAGTGTTCGGGTTTATATTAAAATATGCACTAGAGACTGGTCCCCTGTGGTGTCCGTAAAGGAATAGCTTTAATCATATGGGAAGAAAAGGTTAGAGCTCCAAAACACACACATCTGTTTGAAGCTGGGGTTTTTTCCTCCCACCAAATAATATTTACAGTGCAAAGGCAGCAAGGCCAGTGTGTGTTTTGAATGTGAAAAAGGCTGGGAAAGGAGCACATTTAGCTTGTAGTACATCCCAACAGAAAGTGGTTTCTCAAAATCCAGTTTTGCGATACGACTGAGTTCTTGCAATTAAACTTGCAAAAACTCTACTGAAAAGACTGAGGAAAAGAGCTTATATATCAAAGGGTTAAAATTGTTCAAGTGGAGAATATCATTTCTGTCTCAGCCTTTATTAATGTTTTCAATGTTTCAGCAGCAGTCAGGTGTTTCGAAATACACCATTCAGGGAAAATTATGAAAGGATCAAGATGTGTGTTGAAATAAAATCCTTGGTCATTTTTAAATAAATGCAGTGGACCTCAGTGGCCTTAAGATCTTTATCTGACTGCTGTGGTCATAATTCTGATTTTCTTATCAGTTTGCTCAGTATTACTCCCTCTAATTTATTTTCTCTTTTCCCCCTCTCTTCCATCCATCGTCTGTATCCTGCATTACCTACACAGATGAAAATGGCAAAGACCAAGGTATAAACATACGCCAGAAGGTAAAAGAAATGGTTGAGTTTGCTCAAGATGATGATCGACTTCGAGAAGAGAGGAAGAAAGCAAAGAAGAACAAAGACAAATACATTGGGGTTTCTTCGGACAGTGTTGGAGGGTTCAGATACAGTGAGTACGATGCTTTCTTCATCAAGGACTGACAATCTTCACTTTTCATTTCGCTTAGATAACACAATTTAAGGCATTTCTAAAATACTCCTTTTGATGCTTTTTCTTCATATTTCTTTAACTGTCAGTGATAAAATTTAAAAAAGAAATCTTGCCCATTTTCCCCCACATAGAAATTTAAATTAATTACTTTAAAAACCTTTAAGTTAGTCTTTTTTAGATAATAACTAACTAGAAGCTTATACAAATGACCTTAATGCATTGGCTTAGCCAAAACTTAGCTGTTTAGTTTTCATCCATAGGCAGAGTCTCATTGTGAAATGAATGGTGCTGTAGCAGAAGCAGATAAATAAATGCTCTTGTAAGTCAGGGTTTCTTAGTATTACAAAAAAATAGTAATGGTACTTTCTACCCACCACAGCACAAGAGTTACTACACCTACTCCTGCCATCCTCCTTTAGAGCTGTTGGTTAATTTGGGTTGTTTGGGTGGAACAGTGTAGATATTGTAACACTATTAGACGTTTCTGTTTTCCCAAGTAATACTCTTCGAACACTTGAAAGATATCTGTGGGTTATCTGTACGCATTCTGATGTCTGATGTTATAGGAGTACCTCGTAAGTGATGGTGCTTATACTTCAGGCATTTTCCAACACAGTTGTTACTGTCTCAGTTAGTGTGTGTTTAAAATCTGGTTTGATTAGTGCTGTAGATCCCATGTGCTTTTTGAAGGGCTCCCGGAGGTAATACCCAATTTACTGTGTGTAGACACACTGAGCTTGCACAGCACACCTGTATGCAGGCTGCAAATTTGGTGCACCAGTGTTCATCCCTAAATCCTGGGGAACTGCAGAAGCCAGTGAAGAGGTCGTAGTTAACACCAGAAAGAGAGAGGATGCAGTGTTCTCTGGTACCCCGGTTAGATAAAGGCACACAACCCGTACGAGGTTCTGCTCATCCAGTGTGCAACTTCCCCTGCCCCTCAGTCCTGCCACAGAGTGCAGCAGGGATCCGAGCTCGAGCTGGATTTATGTCTGATGTGTCCCAGCATGTCTGTGATCCAGCTGTTGCTCTTGAGATGTTTATCCGTGTTTTCTTTGGCCTGAGTAAATCCTTGGCTGCTTTTATTAGGGGATGAGTCCCAAAGTCACAATGACATAAGGCCCTGGTTTGGTAGAGTTGGTGACTTCTTTGAGAGAAGGGTTTGGTGTAAGGTCTGAGTAGCAACTGTGCAGGACTTGAACTTCACCCTGTTCTTCTCTGGTGCTCTGTATGGGTTTTTTTACCCCTCTTCACTGTGTGATTTACTCTCTGGTTTTGACAAACTACTTCTCCATGTTCCTCTATTCTCCCTTTTCATATGCAGAGTGGTTCTTTCATTGAGCTTATTTTTTGACTTGCTCTCTACAGAGTCGTGATCTACTCCTGGATGCTGGGGAGAAGTTTTTTCTCCATATGCAGTTTTCATTTGAGCCTTTAAATTTAAAGGACTATCTTCTTTGTCTTGTGTTTCATTTTGATGAGGAAGGGTTTTTAATTATCCATTTATTTGTTGAAGAAAGTGGAAAAAAAACCCACCAACTTTCTAGCAGCACAAAACAAACTTTCTCTCAGGTCACACTTCTAATCTAAAAGATTCTCTTTATTTATGTATAAAATACTTGTATTTTCCTTAGTTCTTTTTGTCCTGAAATACCAAGCTCTCAGGTTTTCTTATTTATTTTAAAATTGCTGTTGCACAAGGAAACCTTCTAATGGAATCTACGTTAAGATGTTTGAGAGCCTGACATAAACTGAAATAAGGCCATTTTATTCTCCTGCAAAATTTAGCAGTAGTACATTCCTTAGCAATTTCTCCTTTTCCAAGGATAAAGATCTCACCAAGTATAATACCTCATTGATTTCTACCACGTTCTCTACTTTGAAAAAGTTTGTCTGCACTTCATAGATCTAAACAAATATCATCGGAGACTTGGCACTTACCTCTTCAATAAGAAAATATATCCTGTGATAAATGGTATTATTGGACAGATACAACTCCAATTTTGAACCTTGTAGTACCGGAATCCATCAGTTTCTTTTTATTAAAATGGCTGAATTTAATACATCTAGAACATGACCTGAGCTACAATGTAATTTGTATGTAACTTGAAGTAATGAATGTTTCACCATTCTTCCTTTCTGCTGCTCAGTTTTGCTCAGCTGAAATAAAAATGGGTTGTTTCACACATTTCAATAGTAGAAAAAAGGTAGTTTTGTGTGTGGTGGCCCAAAATTGAAAATATTTGTCTAAAAGTGTTGTCTAGAAACTGAGTTATATTGGGTTGTTTTATCTACCTGTATTTTCAGCAGAAGGTCTGACATAAGAGCATAGTACAAGTTAGGAAAGTATGCTATGCTTCCAATAGTTAAGTCTTTGTTCAAATTTAAGTGTTGGGTTTTTTTTCTTCTAAATTAAATTCAGGTTGGCTGGGTGTGTGTGAATAAGCCCAGGCTTAAGTTTTTTAAACTTTCTCATTGAGATTGTACAGCAAATGTACTTATTTGAAGTAAAACTCTCAGCGGTTTGTAAGCTGAGATGCTGGTATAGTAGTCTTGAATACTTGATTAGAAGGAAAGATGGTTTTGATTGCTTGATAGTAGTGTTTAGTAAAGATGTTCAGGGTACTCAATGGCTGCTGGAAAGGTGAGTTGCTTCCCTGCATGTTCTTTCATCTCTTTAAAAGGATTTTTAGTCATGTATTGCACACTTATGTCTTTCAGTATTCTGCAACTATGCTTTTATGTGTTCATGGATGTCAGCCTATTCAAAACCCATCACTTTACCTCTGAGCACACAGCTTGGCCAAGAGTGGAAGTTGATGCATTAAATGACTGCTACAAAACCAGCACGTCCCGTTTCTGATAAGCTGCTTATGCAGCCAGGGTTTGATTGTGCCCCTTGTGCTTCTTCAGCAGAGTCCAACACTGGCCTGATGTGCATTAAAATTGTGTCGCTGTCACAAACAAAAGTCTTTGGATCTGCATTCCTGCCACTTAATGATTTGGGTTACCTGCTGTGCCTTGCTGTAATGGTGTTGATTCAGCACTGTGGGAGCTTTCAGTTTGCTTTGAAAACTTGTAAAGTTTTTGTGTAGAAGGCAGGGGGGCTTGAGAAACATTCCAAAAAGACCGCAGGCATTTATTTTTTTTTCCAGTTATCTTTAGTATTTCTTATCTTGATGCTTTTACACAGGTGAAAGATACGATCCTGAGCCCAAGTCAAAATGGGATGAAGAATGGGATAAAAAACCAGCTTTTCCATTCAGCGATAAGTTAGGTGAGCTAAGTGACAAAATCGGAAGCACGATTGACGATACCATCAGCAAGTTCCGAAGGAAAGATAGAGAAGACTCTCCAGAAAGGTGCAGGTACTGGAGTTATTTTAACATTAATTTATTCTGTGAAATTGCTATTATGAAGCTCTTTGACGTTTCTAGTCATTAGTTACAATACTCTGCCATTCTTTTTGTCTGTATGGAAGCATTTTGGGCTTCATTATTTGCTTCCTGGACTTCTTATGCAGCTCTTCCTGGCCTTGGGGAATAATATAGCTCTGTCAACGGGTAACTGCTCTTGGCTGCCTCCCATTACTGCCCATAGCTTAGATACCTGCTGGCAAAGCAGGGAATTGGGCTGAAATTTCCTAAACTTGTCTTTTTCTCAGCAATTCAGTGGTCTTCCTTGCGCCAGTGTCCTGGAGGCTGCCATTTAATGCTACAGTTACTCCAAATGCTGAAGTGCTGAAGAAGATGATGTAAAATTACTTAGACCTACCTTGACACGTTGGTTCTTCCATGAGCTGATCTCAGGAAGAACAGACTGCAGGTGACTTATTAATAAGTCAGTTTCAGTTGAACATTCTCAAGAAACTTGTATTTTACATCTGGCCGTTACGTTTTTTTCAGTAAGGAAGAAAACCTGCCCTACTTTGCCTGCAGAAAGACCTTTACATACATCACACTTCAACAGATGCATTAAATTTTATTATCTGGAGATCAGATTTGTACTTAACAGAATCTGAAAATGTTATAGAGAAAGTACTCAAGTATCTTGACATAATTCCCTTTTGGGATACAAAATTCAAATTTGCACTGAGATTTGATTAATAATTTTACAGGAATGTCTTCAGATGCAGTCACACATTTTTATATGTATGTGTATAGAAATACACATGCAAACACGCATATATTACAAAACTCAAGCAATTTTGCACAGAAACAAAAATAATGATAATGGTAGTGTTTCTGAGGAAAAGGCAGGTTGGACTTCTTGCTAGGGCATTAATAAATCATAAACATGGTGTTCTTTGCACTCATCAGGGTTCCGTCTCAGAACTTACTATCAATAGACCACAAAGAGAAGGGATCAGAAGAAAAGTAAACAATTTCAGATGAAACAATGGTGCATTGCCGTGTGCTTTTCTGTACTTACCTTTCAAAAGCAGCTTGTCACACGCAGTCTGTGAAGCTCACTGTCCGCACGCCATGTAGAGGATGTACAGTAAACGTGTTTTTAATCTTATCTCCTTTGCTTTCTTTCCAAATGGCTCCTGGTCTCTTACTTGTGCCAGTGTAAAGTCTTGCACCTTCCAGTGTATTAGACAGTCCTTTCTGTGCTTTAATCTTTATAAAAAGCAACTTATTTTGAGGACTTGTTCACTGTACATCTCTACCCCAAGTTACACGGATCTTTTTCTTTGGCTAATACTACATTTTTCATTTTCGTTTTCTTCTTGTAACCCTCATCCGTTCTTTGTTTCTTGTGTTTTTTGCTAAATGTCGGATGTGATACTCATCTCAAAATTTGTGAAAGAAACAAACTCAGGTCTTGAAATAAAAGTAGGATTTTGGGGGACATAACATGAGCAAAAACCAGTTTGGTAGTTGTAGCTTATCCTGCCGTAAGGAGGAATCCAGGTTGCAGCAGCGTGGCTTCGTGGCTTCTCTTGCATTGCCACCAGCCTGAAATTTCCTTTTGGCTTCTCTTGCCATGGTGATTAGGCAACGTGGAAGGGATTTCATCAGTGTTGAAATAAAGGGGGTTTCTTTCTGCAGAAGGCATCAAAAGATCTAAGACAACCGAACTCAAGGTTATAGAATATCTGTCTATTTATACTTAAGGATACCGCAAATACAAACCATATAATTCATGCTGTATTAACAGAATACGATATTTTGTGGGAAGTTAAATATTGAAACTGAAAGAAGCATTAAATTTTAATTATCATGTGACTTAAGCTCACAACAGCATAACATTGTAAATGCTTCATGAAATCCATGCGTTTCTGTGTGTTTACACAGAAGAAGCCTGCAAAAATTTACTAGTTTATTTGTGGCCTGCTACTATATAACAACATTGAATTAAGTTGCTATTTCCCCTGGAAAAGTGACTAAATGGTGATACTTGCTCAGCTGGCAAATCTGCTGTTGTATGTTCTGTTGTTTCTATCTTAATAGCTTTATAAATCATTACTACTTCAGTACTGTAGAAGCCAATAAAGGTCTTGAAGCACAAAGAATAAATGTGACTTATGCATCTTCACGGTGATTAATGGAATTTGGCTGACACCATCTTTATCTCCAATATCCACACCAGAAGAACTTGGCCAAACTTCTGGATTTGTGAATCTACTTACAAAACTTGTAGTTTGCATAGAAGAAAAAAGAAATGCTTGAATTAACCAAGAAGAGTTGAAGCTGTGATGTAGGTGGCTGGAGCTGACAGTAGATTGCAGTGAAACCACAGCTCACCCAACTGACTCTGGAGAAGCCTCATCTGCCTTTTTCTTCTTCTTTAGAAAGAAAATTTGAGTATTGCTGTTGGGGAATTGGATTCTTTACTTCCAAGGGGATATATTACTGGAAAAAGAGACGACTAGAAACAATACCCCATGGGGTGGGCAAACCACTGTTGTTCTTTCATAGTTCTTGTTAGAACTTGGCTTAAGCGAATAAACCAATTGCTGCCCTGAGTCTGGCCTCAGATGCTGAAGTTCTGTTTCCTAAATGAGCTGTAGATATACAGAGGTTATTCTGAAACCTTTTTTCATAAGAATTCTTAAAACTCTGTCAAACCTTGTTTCTCCAGTATTCAGAAAGGTTGATGCAGATAGGAGAAGAGAAAGGAAGCAAAACCTGTAGTACACCTACACAAAGGGTGCAACAGCCGTGCTAAAAGGCAACTCCTGTGTATGTAAAGGATTCTTTTTGTAGTAGGGTATAATGCAGGTAAAGTACCAGTAAACTTTTTAAATTGTCTTAAAGAATGTTCAGGAAAAAACCCAAACACACCAGAAAATACTTGAGGCAAAGAAAAAGAGCATATATCCATACTGTGTCTTCTGGAAGTTGGAACCATGTACTTCCTTTGCAGAAGTTTGGGGTTTGTTTTAATCATTTGGTACAATGCTAGCTATAACTTTTGTTTTTAAGTTCATTTGGCAATTCTCAGATGAAGCACTGCAATTTTACTCTTCCAAGCACAGTAAACACACTTAAAGGGAACATTAATTTATAATATTTCTCCTTTTTGTTAATGTGACCATTAAAGAAAAATAAAAACAGATCTCCTGAGACAGTTTGGAAGCAGTGCAGATTGACATAGAAAATGGAATATTGTGATATTTGTCCTGCTTTCTGGTATATATGTTTAACTTCTTTTCTAAAGAGCTTTTAGACATTTATTTTGCTGTAGATCACCAAAGACCTACTCTTTTTCATTCTTATATTAGTAGAGGTTGGTCTGTACCAGTTCTGTAGCAGTGGCTCCCTTGACCAGACCATGATGGTTGTCAATCACTTAACCCGCAGACCATGTATATGGACTGGACAGGCTCTGTAGTGGTGACAAGAAATATTTTGCAGCCATTTTGAAGAGCCTGAGCCATAGTTGTGATTGTCCTGGTCTTCGACACTTCAACATGCCTCTAAAAGGCAACTTCATCCACCATCTTCTGGGACTTTTAGGGTGGATGTGCCACGTGGGCTGTGCTAATGTGCAGATCAGGCTTCTCTGGGGGCTTGTGTTAAAATCCCGATGTCACAAATGAAAACGTGGGTAGCGGTCCCCGGGGTGTTTGCGTGTGCAGGAAGCCTGTCGGCAGAAACCAAAGCTGGACCAGTTGACCTGTTGTTGTAAGACAGGGTTGAAGTGCCTTGAAAGGATGATGGTACGTGGTTCCATTGGAGTTCGCTTGTCTCTGTAAGGCTGGTTCTCACAAATGCCGGTAGTTGCTGAGTTGACTGGCCACTAGGTTATTTTTCTTTTAAAAATAAAAAGTTTAAAAGGCGTGAGCGTTCATATTCGCTGATGTTAATGGATGGAGCCATCCCCAGCCGTGATCAGGTGATGTGCACAGAGGAAATGATACACACAGCCCACTGTTGTTAACAGAGAACAAAGGCTGCCCTGTCAGAGTAGATTGCACTTACTGGCATATTCCCATTGACAAAGGGACAGCCTTTCTTAAATTTTGCGGTTTTAGTATTCTAATGCATTATTAAAATATAAAAACCTTCCACTTTCAACTATGTTGCTAAGGGAATTACTATTTCAAAATACGTTTCAATGTATTTAAGCTTTCTCTGTAGCAATTTTCAGAGTTATGTACAAATCTTATCTTGATGGTAACAGGCAGTGTGACTGGTGGGGGCAATTGGCTTGTTCGTGAAATACTTAAAATATAAAAGTGGAAGATGTAAACAAATTAAACAGATATTATGCAGTGACATCTAAAAAGTTTCTGCCTAAAACAGTGTCACTTCTGTTCTTTTACATTGTAGGAATAAATGTGTGTTCTCTGATAGAAATTGAATGGCATCCTTGCATTGTATAATTCTGTAAACATTCTTTTTCCACAAACCTTTTAAAGAATGTAAAAGCCTGTTTATGTGGAAAGGGAAATGAGATGAAATAGGAATGGAGTTCTTGAAACCTGAAAGGTAGTACCTGTATTTGGTTCGCTGCTTTCTGTCTCTTGGCGTAAGCACTGAGCAGACCTGCCAACTGAACTGTCTCTTGCTGAAGTGTTACATAACGTGTGGGGGAGTTCCTGTCAGAGGGTAATTAAATGTGCTGGATTTAAACACTGATTTCCTATTATCCTCTGCCGTGGACTTGCAGTTGATGTTTCACAAAATAACTTGCTTTTCTTCGTTGCTTTTGTACAATAGGTGCAACGCTGTGTTAGGTAGATGCGTTACGTAAGGGTAAAATTTCTCAAATGGAGGAAGAAGCAGTATTTTTATTACGAACCATTGCTATAAGGAGCTACAGTAACTAAAACTCTTGTGGGTTAAGCCAGATATCCACTCGAGTAACTGAGGAGTCCATCACAAATTATATTCTATTGCTTTTGTTTTTCTAGTGACAGCGATGAGGAAAAATCAAGACGAGGTAAATCTCCCAAAGCCGAATTTAAAGATGAAGAGGAGACTGTGACAACGAAACACATTCATATTACACAAGCTACAGAAACTACCACCACCACCAGACACAAACGCACAGCAAATCCTTCAAAAACCATTGACTTGGGAGCAGCAGCACATTATACAGGAGACAAAGCAAGTCCGGACCAGAATGCTGCTGCTCACACTGCCCAGCCTGCAAAGGTGAGACAGTAAAACATAATGTTGGAAACTCTCTTCTTCTGATCTCTGAGACAGTTTACAGTACAATTTTTGTTAAGCAGCCTTCAAGGAGCTTAAAAAAATGTTTAGTTGGGGTTTTCAAAGGCTGTGGAACAGTTTAATTATAATTATTTGTGTGATTGCTTTAAGATGTAGAATTTTTAAAATATATTCATTACTATGTTTTACTTTCTTCCAGAAAGCAAAATGAAGATCTAGGCCTGAAGTGTGAAGGATTCTCTGAACCTGCACACTTATTGAAAAGTTATCAAATTCATCAGTTATCATAAAAAAACTGAGCCAGTATTAGATTTTAAATTTAGCCAGGTTCCAGTGATTGTTGACTTCAAAGATAAATCTGCCATCACTCCAAAGCAAAATAAAACAATCCAAAAAAGCCCTCCAGAAAACCCAGACTACTTAAAGTCATGTAGAATGAGTGGTTACATCATGAGATCTGTTGTGTAATTTATTCTTCAGGCTTCTGTACCCTCTGGCAGCAAGTCATCTAACGACCTGGTTGACCTGTTGTTCGATGGAGCCAGCCAGCCAGTCCCAACAGGTAGGTACATTTTTGTTTGATTTTCTTAGCGTATATTTTGAACCAATTCTGAGAATAAGCTTGTTTGATGTTACTTAGATGTAACAGATAAAATGAGAAATGAATACTGAAAAACTTTGGAGCTGTCTGGAACCTTTTGTAACAATGTACTCTATGTGCGATTGCATGGGACTAATAAATGTTAGCAGCACAAAGATTAACTGCCAGATCAGTCTGTCAGAAGCCGTGTTTGTAATGCAGTTATTCATAATTAACTCTAAAAGCAAGTGCAATCCATTCATATTCAAGCATTTCTTATAGTGCTGTTCAAAGGCCAGGCACCTACATGGTCTTCATATAAGCTTTCATCTAAAGCATATGGCAAACTGGTTTCTTTACCTCATTTTAGCTTGGCACTACCATGGTATAGGAAAAGGACTTCCAGGCACTTGTGGATGGAGAGTTTGTGGGCAGAATTTTTGCTTAAGGATCACTTTGAATAGCAAGTAAAATTCAAGAATGTGCATTTTCATAGACAGAAACTTCCCATGTAACCCTCCATTATAAACAAGCAACTTCTCTTACTATATATGGGATCACATTGACGTTATTTGTAGATTGTATGTGTGTATCTTCGGGCTAACAGATACTCAGCTCCAGTCTTTGTTTTAAAGACAATGTAAAATCACAGAGACTGTGCCAAAAAAGAAGACAGTTCAGTGGCTGAAAGCACACGTGTGTGACAAAGTGAACGCATTCATGCATGTGTAAAATCTACTCTTACCTCTGCCTGAGATTGTGCCACTTGTAGCGGGAACCCCTGTAATATGTCACACTAGGTATTGTTATTATAACATATAATGAGTACTGTCCACCACACAGTTCCTTTCATCACTGGGCTACCGAAGTGATAACCTGTGTAAGTAGTTAATAGGAGGGAAATTTTCATGGTAATTTAGCATGAGAGATCTGAGTCTTCTCTTTCTTACTTTGAGTAGATCTTTAAAACTTCATGCTCTTTAATTTTTTGGGAAAGTAGGTAAGTTTATATGTCTGTTCTGAAATAGGTGTTAATTCCTAATGGTTAAGAAATAAATAATTTCATGCATCTGTTCTTTTAGGCACAAATGCCCCCACATTTTAGGAACAGCTTATTTCGCGTTATTTTGTTAACTTCATATACAAAGGTGCTCGTTGTACATCGGCATTACCACAGTTCCTGTGGAATTTTACGATCCTGCATCAGAACCACTACCCCGAATTGACACTGAAACATCTCCCATCCAGTTCTTATGGGAAGAGAGATTAGAGCCTTTTTTAGTTTTATTTATATACAGATGTGGATGTTTTTATTTTTATATATAAAAATAAAATCACAGCATATATTTCCACTTCAACTTGAGCCTTCCCGTATTTCGAAGGGAACTATGGCAGCTTCCGCATTACAGTGTATATGAATCTTTCCTCAGTTTGGCTCTTTGCTGTAGCAAGCCTTTCTTCTTTTTGCCTTTTTTTCTTCTTTTTCCAAAGCAGCGTTTAGAAATGATGTTGAGAAGAGGCGTATTACCAGCTGCTCCTGCTCAATAACCTCGTTGCTGACCTGGGAAGGCAGATGGAAAGGGTTCGTTTGAGGATAGCTCACGTTGAGCAGATCAGCGCTGTCCTTCCCATACAGGTCACTTGTTTTGCCCGCTGCTCCCCCCAGCACAGGGTGTGGGGACATTCCCAGTGTCAGGACATGGGGACAGGGTCAAACACGGCCTTTGGTCTGTGCTGTGAAGGAGCCAACAGGGAACTCGTGAATTCAGGGAACTCAACATTTGCTTATCTTTGTGTTTTCAGATGCAGGAGGATGGTTGGTGAGGCTTGGGGGGTGGCACATCACATAAGCAACACAGTTTGTATGTGAGGGGGGCAGCCGGTTGCCATGAAGGGACAATATGTTAGAGAAGGTGTTGAATCTGTGGTGAGACCTGCTGGAAGCATCTTTTTGATGTTACTGGAGATGAGTGTCTTTAATCTTAGCTTGTGATACCTTTCTTTAGAGAGTTACCGCATTCAGCTTTTGCTGGAACTTGATGTTTCATTTAAAAACAGACAATAGAGGTAGAGGAAAAGTTGACTGAAAATGTTAAGGGGTTATTTCAGGTTTAAACCTAGTTCTGTTTTTAAGATTAAATTAATCCCTAGATACTTTGAACAGCCCAGGGATAAGAGGTGTAGCATGAGAGCATTGATTCTTTTTTTTGAGGATATGGTTGAGCGTGTGTCATCTGTGTTGCTCATTCTGCATATAAATCCTCAAGCCATTAACCTGTTCTGAACTCTGTAAGGACACAAGATGAAAAACAAGTATTTGAAAATGTGCTTTGCAGTGGGCAGAATCAACATGATCAGAACAGTTTTCAGCTTGATATTTCGCTGGCTCGTCTTACCCTTTTTCCTTCTCTGGTTGCAGTCAGTATAGAACTTGTACATAAACATATGTAAGGTGCTTATTAGATCACTTCAGAACTTGTGTTGAAGAAATTTCTTCACTTTGTGTGAAATCTTCTCCCTCTTGAAAAGGTGGTAAAAGGATTCAGGTAGTGCTATATTTTTGAAAATTCAAAGAGACCATCCTCGTGTTCCCTTCTCGTGTTTTATATCATATGCTGCACGCTCAGCAAAAGACATTTCCCCTTGGAAGAACAGTCGCCTTCCTGGCAACGTCTACAGTAAAATAACATTAAAAAGAAATACAAGTACACATGTATCAGGAAGGGAATGGTTCCTTTTATTACTGCTAGCCATTTATTAAAAAGGAGATGGTTCTAGTTTAATTAACCCAGTTGAGAGCAGCAGATGGGGCAGAATGTCTTGCAGCGATAAGACAATTCAGAAATGGCACCAGATGTTGGAAGCTGTCCCTGGTGGTGTTTGAGTGCAGCACAGATGTTCCAGTCCCACCTGGCTGGTTTCTAAGCACTGCAGGCGAAGCAGCTGTGATGTAACCTATATAATGTACGCATAACACTAAAAGCAAAATAATTGAACTGCTGCAGCTCCTTTTAAGGGTGGGACTGCTTGGAGGTGAAATCTTTGAGGACAAACAAATAAGGTCAATGTCTTAGCTTCCTCAGGTCAGTGCAATATCTATTTAAAAGCAATAGCAAGGATAATTTGATTATTTCCTTTTTGTAAACTGTTTATTTTATTTAAAAAAGCAGTTTTCCAGCATGGTTCTTGAATCTTTCTGGTTTTACATCTTGGCTGTATTTTTTTTTAGTGAAAATTCGTTACTGTGCTGTATTCAGCAGTTAATAATTCATATGCTGTATGCAAACGTCTGGTTGGAAAACTTAATGTTCCTGCGGTAGAAAAGAAGCAAACTTATAAAAAAATTAACAAAAAAATCAAGCTCTGTCCTTGAAATCCCAGTTGAAGATCATTGCAGAATCATTCATGCTTTAAGTAACACAAAAACTACATATAAGGGAACGTGTAATTTTTCACAGTAAGCATAATAAATCAACTTTTTTTTTACAATAAGAATGTTCGGCTTTTATATGTAATACTTCCAAAGCTTTAATTTTACAAGCTGCCAAACTAGTAGCATCTCTCACTAGCCAAAACCTTGTTAACCTTTCAGAGATAGCAAAGTCTTGAGTCTTTTAGTCCTTCCCTAGGAAAACACAATTGCAAGCTCTCAAGACAGTTGGAAGTAATCCAGTTGATTGTTGCTCAGGCTGGTGTAATTACAGTATGACGGTAAACGGGAAAAACAATGTCCAGCACAGAACAGCTTTCCTTCATCAGCCCGCGTGCAGTTGTTGCAGTGAATCTTTGCACAACCCTCTAACAGCATTTGGTTCCTTCTGTTTCTAGGTGGATCAACTGACCCGTTTGGAGGATTTGCTGATTTTAGTTCAGCTGCTGCTTCAGCAAGTTTCCCGCCATCACAAGGTAGGATTAATTTACAGATTGAAATGCTGGTTAAGGGCAGAAAGAAGGGAAGAGACACCACATGGCATTATTGAAAATCACTTCCCTTTCCAGGGCAAACTGGATTTCTGTAACTGGACCACAAGTGCTATATTGAGTAAGAAAGGTCGCTACAATCCAGCACAGCACGTCTCATCGAACCTGAAACTTCTCATGGGCTTTATTTCAGAAAAATGTTAGTAGGAATTACAAATACATCCCTGTTCATCTAGTAATATAAGCATATAATAAGACTCAAAGCATAGCTTCAAGTCTAATTCTGAAATGCACTGAAATCAGATGCGAATTCTAGAGACGAAAAGTAGAACCTGACATAAGTGTGGGTCCAAATGCTGGCTGAAGAGCACTCACCCAACAGTTGAAAAAAGAGCCCAGCGTGTCCCACTTTTGCAGTGGTGGGCAAGGAGCTGTTTTAATTGCAGTTCTACCGTGATGAATGCTTCAGGAAGACAGTATTTGTTCTTTCCAGAATGATTGGAAAATTGGCTGTAGCAATAGGACCAGTCAGATTATTAATCACTATAGTCTTTCCAGTGTTTCATGTAAGGTTATTCAACTATTTTATTTGCAATAAAAAGCATTTATTTTTCTAGTATTTCAGCTAACAGTTTTCAGGTTTTTCAGATATGGGTAGGTATTAATTATTAAGAAAAACCAATATGAGCTGCTCTGGTATGGCATAGTGAGGGGAGCCTGAGACAGGCTCTTTCCAAAGCTTCCAGCGGTGTCTGGGTTACTAGTGGACGGCTCATATGCTGGAGAGGAATTTAGCCAAGCTGTGTCTTCCACACACAGCACAACCTCCCTGATGGCTGTTGAAGTTGCACATACGCATTTGTGGGATGAAACTGACCAACGCTTTATTTCAGCTTGGCTAAATAACAATTTGTTACGGTCTCTTTCCCTTTTCGGAGAAGCGTGTTAAATAAAAGATACCCAGATCTTACTTAAGTCAGGCACAAACAAGTCCCTGCCCATCACAAAAGCAGGATTTTAGTAGCACTTGTTGGGACAGCACTTTGGTTTGCCCTGGGTGCGTGGCGTGTGGTTCTGAGCTGTCGGGTGTCCGGACGGCTGGCCGGGGCATGCACAGTCGTTTTGCCTGCAAACACACAAGCTATAATGTAGACATGGCCACTATCTGAAAAACATTTCCCTTAAAATTGGACTGAAAAAAAACATGTACTGGGAAGCTCCCTGAAGCGATTGGCTTCTTTCTGTTGGAGAGTTTTTGGGAGCCAGACAGGCCAGTGCTGCAAACAGCCATGGAGTGGAGGGAGCTCCTGGCTGCCTCTTGGGCAGTTGATCTGGGCAGCAGTGCTGTTGGTGGCTGCGGGTTCTCACCAAGGGGGTGGGATTAAGTCAAGAATAAGAGAAGAATAGTAAAGAGGTTGATCAGCAAACCTGCCTGCGAGCCAGCTTGATTCAGCATGTTTAGATCTTTTCCTTTATGTTGCTGTGTTGGGAAAACTGTACAGGGCATGGATTAGTTAATACACCTTTAATCTGCTTGGCCGGAAAGAACTGCTCTGATGGTGTTTTTAAACAGACTTTCTTAGTCAAAACCAAGTTGTTTTGCAAGCACAAAGCCGCCTACTATGCAAATAATTTGTGTGTTAATACAGTCTAAATTGATACAATCCTTTATCTGCATTAACGTGATTAATCTATTCCAATCACCATTATGCAAGGGACAAGGAGTCCTGTGAAATGATTAATCATTCCTGAACAGCGTAAGCCCCTCTAGAAATCTTTTCCTTTTTGATTAATCATCTTTGAAGTTCTACTGAAGGCGCAAAACCTTATCCCTTTTACCCCCACTTCCATTATTGGCGCCCAGTGCACAGGTCTGAACACAGAAGGAGCACACTCAGCATTTACTTATCTATCAGGAATATTTAAAGTAGGTTTTAATATTTAATATGTAATACTAATTGAAACATTCTAGTAGAGCCCTTCTTTGTGAGGGAGATCAAAGCAAATGTTCTAGTAAGGCCCTAAGCTAATGAATATTTGTCCACTTCGTGCACTGATGTTGTTGGCAATACTTGGATTTTGTGAACAGATTTATTCTCCTACTATTCTTTAAATTCCAATGTATTGTTAAAGACAAAGACGACTGAAGGTTGAAGGTGGTTGTTGATGAATATTTACATGGAACTGGAAACTGGCACTGGATTCATGTACTCCAGTGTTTGAGTTTTCATTTGCTCATCTAAATAAACTGAAGGGATGATTTCATTGCTCGCTGGAACTCAGAGTTCATTGCATATGGCAGTGACATTGCTTGTAGCTGCAGTACCAGAAGTCTATCAGTGACATACTCAAAATCTGCTCTGTGTGATGGCCCAAACTTGGAACAAGATTCACTGTGTAACAAGAGCTATTTAAATGGCGTTGCTATATTTTTAGCATCTCCTGTAGATGTTTTTGTAAGCATTTCTTCCCCTATCACTCCTGTGAAGTAACCCTTTAATAGAAGAAAATGTGGTTTTTAAGGGAGATAACATCTCCTCCCATTTGGCTCTAAGGTTTTGACACATTCTCAGTTCACTGGTTTGTGTCTCTGGACATTTATGATCCTGAAATAGCTGCCCTTGCAGTTGTCTACAAACAGCTCATACTGTTTGGCTCTTCACCATAAGATACAGAGAGCGCTGTAACTTGTGTTTTCACTTAAGTGCTTATTGCAAAAAAACCTGGTATATTGAAATTAAACAAAGTTTAAGTGATCAACTAAGATTTCAGCAAAGCTTCTGCTGAGGGAATTGTTAGATCCAAGATTGAATTTCAGCTTCAAGTCAAGGCATTCAGATGTAGAGAGCTTAATGTGTTTCACTTGAGCACTTTGTGGGATGGGAAGAAATTATTCCTTATCACCTCAAACAAGAATTCCCTGGCAACTCGCTTTCAAAGTTCTGGGTTTTATTTCCATCAGCGTTGTTTTATACAAGAGCTACTAGTTGTATATAAACAATTTTTGAAGTAGTTGTGTTTGTTTTTATCATGATGGTATTTGCTTTGTCAAGTGACTCATTCCTGACAACTGTTCTCTCAGAAAACACCAGATAACTGAGATAAAAACTTGATAAACATTATCAAAGTTCTGGGTGCTGTTTTGACTAGAGTCTCCAATCTCCCCCTAAGTGATCTTTTGGTCATATTTCTACTAAAGAAAACCTGTCCCTACTCATCTCGCATCCACAGGTGATGTTATCAAACATCCTTCTTGTTTCTGTGCATGGGTGTTTCGTATTCCCTTTGCTACCTTGTTAAAATTGTTGGAATATTCATGAGGGGGAGTGATGTCCAGATGGAGGTTCTACCTGCAGATGTTAATGTGGACGGACACAGATCAGCTCTCATTTGTTTCAGTTCGTGGAATATGGCATTTGTTCAGTGCCTTTCTCTAACTCTTCTGCCTTTCTTTTCTCTTGTCTTCCTTCCTCCCGCACTGTTGCCTTTTCTTCAGGTGCAGCAACAAGTGGAAATGGAGACTTTGGTGACTGGAGTGCCTTCAACCAAGCTTCTCCTTGTCCCAGCGCTTCAGCTGGAGACCTCTTCAGCAGCACGGCACAGCAGCCATCTATGGAGCTCTTCAATAGCTCACAGCCATCATCTGGCCAGCCTCCAGCTGCTTCAGATTCTACTGATCTCTTTGATTTGATGGGTCCCTCTCAGACAACCATGACTGCTTCACAAAGTATGAATTTCGCTATGATGAACTTCAATGCCGTGGGCATCAGTTTACCCATGTCGAGGTCACAGGTACGCTGCTATTTGTACAGCTGGCTAATGACCTTCCTCAATTAATCTTTTGCTTTCTCCTTAATCACCATTTTGAGAATTAATCCATTCCCTTCCTGGAGTGTCTATCTAGTCACTCCAATATTGTGATCAGCATTTTGTAAGAAATTATTGTCTGAAAATGTTTGCATAGCCTCCTAAATATAAAAAAGGTGTCAAAAGTTCTTGAAAAGCCTCTTTTTATAAGCTGGTCCTCCCTGAGGTGATCTTCATCGTTCTGTGGAGTGTTGCTGCTTTGTTGGGGAAGACAAGGTTGATGATATTTTAAGCCGTCCTGCACAGAATCTTACAGGTTTCCAGCCTCAAGTAGATGGAGGTGAGGACTGGTCTGTTCTTCAGTGGGGAGTGGTTTTGGAAACCAGAACAGGCCAGCTTGGTGTTCAGAGGAAAAAAATCAGTGTTAGAGTTCAAAACTTGACTGCAGGCGATCCCTGTCATTCTACATGTTCAATGAGAGCTTGATATTAGTGCTTACAAATGCTCTTTTAACCCGTTCTAGTGGCATAACAGCACATGGCAACACTGCTTTGGAAGAGCTGATTCGTGGCTAAGATCTCATTGGCGTTTTATTGTATTCTGTGGAAAAAATCATGCTTGCTGCTTAGTCCTGATGCTTATTGATCAATTGTTTGAAGTAGATACCAACAAACTTTTCTTTTTTAGCCTCTGCAAAATGTGAACACTATGATGCCGAAGCCTAATCCTCTTTACAATGCAAGCACAGAGGTGGTGCAGAAGAACGCAAGCAAAACTCTACCCTCAACTTGGTCAGATCCCAGTGTAAATATCAGTTTGGACAATTTAGTGCCTGGGATGCAGCCTTCCAAACCCCAGCAGCCATCACTTAATACCATGATGCAGCAACAGAGTAAGTGCTTATTGCGCTGTTTTGCACAACACTGAGCCCTGGTTGTATTTGGTAGGTTGTCCTTGAGATGGAGTATTCCGTCAGTTACTGTTTTCCTACGTTTTGTCATTATTTCTTATGCTACTGTGATGGTTCTGACACAAGTGGGATTTTCTAAATGGAGACCGATGTGCGAGGAGGCTTGTGTCCATACATATGTTTACTGGAGTATCAAGCTGTATCTTGATTTTAGGCTTCCTATTCTCCTGGATTTCTTTAGAATATACATAAAAGCATGTATTGTTATAAAATGCTATTTCAAAGTTTTATCAAAGCTTTCTGAGCCTTCACACAGAGAACAGAGAAATGTGAAATAGCCACATTTTGGGCCATCATATTTTGTTCACAGCAGTTACCACGTAATTTCTTAAATACACCTTCAGCATCAGGTTGTGACTAATGCTTTTTGCATCCTCTTTTTGGCAGATATGCAACAACCCGTGAATGTCATGACTCAAAACTTTGCAGCCGTCAACCTCAATCCTCAGCCCAACATGACGCCTGTTCGACCCCAGACAAGCCCGTTGGGGATGGGAATGCCCAACGTGATGTTGGGTACGATGGGGATGGCGCCCATGGGCCCCTCGCCCATGTTGAAACAGGGAGTGATGGGAATGAACGTGAACACGGGAATGCCGGCAACAGGAATGGGTTTGGTGGGCATGATAGGAATGGGGGTACCCAATATCTCTATGACCCCCCTGACTCCTGGGACTATACAACCCAAGCAAGATGCCTTTGCAAATTTTGCCAATTTTAGCAAATAAAGATTGTAAAAAAAATAAATAAATAAAATGAAATTAAAATAAAATAAATGGGCAGACTGAATGAAGGATTTTTAGCTGCACAAATAGAGCTGGGGAAGGGATGGAAAACACTGATCAATACTTTTTGTTTTTTCTTTATCAAAGTGTCTACATAAAGAACCAAAAGCTATTTTCTAAGTGTTGAAATAACTCGTGTTCGAATTCCGGAGAGGCGAAAGGTTCTTCTAAGGAATGTGTTAGATGATTTTGCAAAATAATTTGTATTGAGACCTTCCAAAAAACCTTTCCTATGTAGAACCACCAATTTTAACTTTGAGACTTGATGGAAGACTGGAATGGGAGCTGGGTAGAAATGTTTGAATCTAATTTTATACTTTTGTTTTCTTGAATAGCTTGACTTTCTTTTCCCCTCTCCCTGATCGCTTGGTCATAATTGGATCATTCCTTTTACTACCACTGAGTCCACAATTGAAGTCACTCAAGTACTATGATCAGTTTTTTATAAGAATATATATTTTTGTCCAAAAATGGCTTACATATGTGATTATGGCTAATTCAAAGGGACCTGGAATGTATATAACTTTTGCTAATGTTCCAGCCACACTGCTCTATTACCCAAATTTTTATTGTAAAAACCCTCTCTTGGCAATTTGGTGATCAGCCGATTTTTGGGGTCCTATCATGCTTCTGTTAGTACTGATATCCAGTGCAGGTCTGGGAGGAGCTTTAGCCAAGACTGCTGGAAGGTTTCCTTTCAGAAAACTCCAGAAAATGCACTTTCTTGCAGTTCTTTGACAGTGGCACTTCGCATCCTTTGGACCACCAGGATCCCAAGGGAGCCGCTGGTTTAGGGCATTGGGATCCACTGGTTTAGGGCATTGGCAGCAGGCAAAATGCAAAAAGAAGTATTTATTTTCTGCGTCGTTACAAAAAATAACAGGGTGAATTACGCTTACGTAAATCTCTAACCCTACCTAATCCAACACCATTGGATCTTAGCTTTTCTACAACATTTGGTGATTCTTTTGTGTAAATATGGCATTAGCAGCTGTGGAATCCAATAGAGGAGTAAAATATATATATATTAATAAAGGAAACCTGTAGCAGTCAAAGATTTTACTGATTTACTGAAAACAAAAGAATGAATTACGGTTTGGGGAGTTTTTGGTTTTCCTTCTGTAATTCTGCATTTGAGTTCACATGAATCATGGTTCTAGAATCTGGAATACAAAGATATTATATTCACAAGCTGGGAATATGGGTAAGAATAAGCACTATACTATAGGTATGAAATTTATTGCCTCCCTTTTCTTATGTTGAATTTCTTTTTTATTATTAAATTGATAAAACTTTGTTTCCATTGTATTCATAATGTTCTGTTATACATAACATTAAAATGTTCATTAAAATCAATGTTGGGCTGCTTTTCCTTTCATTCCATTTGACATTTATGAGAGCATTTGGGAAAAAAAAATAATTATAATTTGGGCAAAGTAATTTTTATAAATAATTTAAAATTGTTTAATGACTTCTTATCTGAAGCCTTTCCTATCTGGCTCTACTGTTAGGAATTAAAAATGAAGCAGGCAAGATATCCTGACCCGCTCCAGCCTTGCTAATGCTCCATCTACAACATTTCTAATTAGGCAGAAATTCATGTACTTCAGCTAAGTGGTAATGAAAAGTGATTCATTTGCTGAATAAGAGATGAGAGTGAGTGTAATTAGCTGACTGCGGTTTTTAATCTTTCAACAATTCAATGTGTTTAAATTAGTTTCAAAGAATAGGAGCTTTCAAGTGTTGTTACATCAAAGTAATCAAGGCAGGCTTGAACGGCTGAGGAAGCGAGATCGCTCTGGTTCCTGCGCTGAAGCCTTTAAACTTATTTGGAATAATCATCTTCAAAACCTCCAGTTCTAACAGATTGAAAGATTCAAACTGGTTCAATATGTGAAAATTGTGGTGGGAAGAAAGCTCGTTCCTGGGGTGGTAAATGGGTGGCAAGGAAACCCAAACCTAAACCATGTTGCTGATGGGGTGCTGCACTTCTCGGTGGTCTCGAGAAGGTTTACTGATGGGAGTGAGTCTCTGCATAATCCTGTTCTTTTAAAGTCAGTTTAGCTGGTTAAATTGTTGGCTTTGAGCTGAAGGATCATGTCTTTGTTTTAGGTTGCTCACGTCTCCTCAGAGGAACTGGAGATTTTGCTTCTAATCAAGAGATTAGTTATAATGAAACACGTTTGTTTGGGTTAGAATAACTCCTGTGGAAAACATTGGGTCAGTTTAGAGTGGATCTTTGTGGTTGTATCCATTGCATCTTAGCCAAGGGTACATGGGCTTATGGAGCAGTTGTACTGAACTGATTCACCACCTCTGCCGCGTTCATCTTAAGGATCAATATCCTCATGATTTAAAAAGGTTGTATGGAGTGTGAAAAGAGGTTTTTTTCAGCCAGCCATGTTATCTGCAGGTGGATGAGAACCAAGTCCTTTGAACCAAATTAAACAGCAGAAAAGGAAACCTGGAACGATTCCTTCAGCCCATGGGCCAGGGCAGCCCGCCGTGACGGATCCTGTTCCGTGGGTGCTTTATCCCATTCCCTGCCCCGCTACAGGACGTGGATCAGAGGTAACAGCGTAACAGAATACGGTTTACATCTTTAGATAAAGCAAATATAAAATGAGGCTTGTTTGCTTAAAACAATCTTGAACTTAAGACGTATACCACAAAATGTTTCCATCTCTGATATTTCAGGTATGAGCAAAATAATATATTAAAAATGGAAATTATCTTTCCAGGTGAAAACATCAATGAGCTGTTGTGTGAATGGTGACAGATCTACCATTTATTGGCTGCTGCCGAATAGAACTTGACTATAACCTAAATCATGCTGCTGTGCTTGTTGCTACAACTCTCTTCTCAAAGTCCAGTCCAGCTTGGCTTTCCCCCTCTGCTCCTTGTCAGGAATCTGGAGTCCTTGCTCTCCCCCAGACTATTCACAAGTTGTTACCTACACCTTATTTTAAAATTAAAAAAGAATTTTTAAAAAGTGCTTGTATTATCGTGATATTGTCCCAAGCACACGAGGGTTGCAAACCCGGCCCCTGAGCCCTGTGACCATGGTCATTGCCAGCACAGCTGGGTGAGCTTTTCACACCAGGCTGAAAAGCAGCAACTCGTGCGAGTTTGGAGCCTACGGGGAGTAAATAGCGAGAATTTGCTGTTTGTGTGGTCGTAAGATCTAAACTTTTACCACCTCTGCGTTCTGTAGCTTCTTAACTTGATAAGAGGTCGCTGAATTAGTGAAACCCTTTGTAAAGGATGTCCGCACTTGGGAGGAGAAAGGGCCGTCAGAATCCAACCCTCTGTGTATTTTTTATAAAATCATTCAAAAAAATGCATCTTGATGTGTACAAAGAGTCATAAATTCCAGCACAGGTGCAAGTTCAGTGATAACTAGAGCACCCACCGTGTTCTACAAAAGAAATTCTATCCGAAACAGCGAAACAAGGGTATTTATGGCAGCATCTGTTCCAGCTCCATCCGTCAGCTCAGAACTGTCTGACACAGCTTAAGGGAGGTGGGGGAGGATTTATCAATGGGGTGTTTACATAATGCAGGCAGGCGTTGTGCGCTCAAGGTGATACCAGCTAGAACAGGATAACAAATACCTAAAGACACTTTTATTCTCAGAGGCCTTTGCTCCAGGCCTCGCTCTACAAAATTGCCTCCACGTTGCTCTGTGCGTGACTCTAAACAGGTTTATAGCAGATGACATTTTATAGTACTATCACTTCCTCCTGATTGAGGCTTTGAATGGAGAGGTGGGGGGGTTAATTCTTTTTATTCCAAGCTGTCGCTGATGAAAATTCCAAATTGTTTCATTGGGTTTGCACATAACGTTGAAACTCTTTGTTTTAAGCGAAATATTTGACCGGCAAAAACTAGCAGTATAAATGAGACAACTGGAAACTAAATGTTGAATACCTGTATACTAGCTGTATGCTTCCAATTCTCCTTTTTTCCCCAGACCATTGGATTTGGAGCTGACTTAATGATTTAAACATTTGCATGGGTGGCAGGTGGTTCTTGCTGTGCTGGTGCTGCTAAGCCTGGCCTTGGGGAGCTGCTGTTGGAGCTCACAGGAAAGAAAGGAGAAACCAGCAAGTTGCAAAGACAACCGGGTGAGCCTGGTTAATGTTGTGAGACTGAAAGGACGGCCCGTGGAACGTGTAAGTCAATCTGTACAGCCTGTTCAATGAGCTGCTCACAGTTCAGCTGGGGTGCTGTGGAAATGTGCTTCTCCGTGTAAAACGACCTTTAAAAACGGCGATGTCGCGTTTTCATTCTGTATGTGCTTCTGCAGCCGCTGTTCAGATATCGGAGGGTAAGAGCTAAGGCACAAATTCTGCAGAACGTGGAAAATGAAGGAAGGTGCCTTTGCAAAGCTTGGATGGCTGCAGCTGGGGGTCCTGACATGGTCATCCAGGTCTATGGGAGCTCTGCCTGTGTCCAGCACAGCAAAGGCTCAGCCTAGCTGTTTCAAAACTGGTTTTACCCACAAATCTACATTTATTTTTTAATCATACCATAAGGTACTGATGCAGTAATTAACTGGTTCTTTAACAGAGCTACAATTACTTTGTTTCATGATAACTGAAAAAAAAAAAGGCATTCCAAGACAGAGCTACTTTCGACATCTGGGAAGCTCCTAACAGCTGGCTATCTAATGAATATGCATCTGCTTAAGAGGCTGTAGGCCATTAATAAACCAATAGATATAAAACAGAAACAATCTTTGTCAGCTCCAAATGAGATTGGATGCAATGTGCTGTGAAGTGTCACTGTCACATTGAATCGAGCCGGGGAGGTGGATACACAGCAAGGGCTGGTTCTGCTGCATTTTCCCTATTTCTCCCGGTACCGATTGTGTTTGCGGCACTGCTGGCCTTTTGTTCACCGCTCCAACTAGTCTGGTTTTGCTGATAGAGGATGCGTTTTCTCCTACACAAATGATCTGAGCGACACAGGAGTTGGTCACGGGAATAAGTGACTGGGGAGAAGTTACAGGAATGTGACAAAAACGCACCTATTTGACAGAGCTGGGGCTTTGTGAGGGACTGGGAACACCCCTTGTGCCGTGTTGTACAACAGGATGGTTGTAGGGTGAAATAAACACTCTTAAAAACACCGACCTCATTTGACTGTATAAATCTCTCTGACCCCCTAAGAGCTCTATCAGCGCTTGTTCGAAGGTGCATAGCACCATGCGTTATCCCAACCTGTAGCAATGTTTGGTATATTATACTACTCTGGTAATTACTTTGGTATATCTATATTACTCTGCACCTTTATTTCCTGTGGCAGCTCCCATAAAATGACGTGGATTTAGCGTTATTTTAGGCATCCTTATCCCTTTTGCACAGCTGTTTAATCCAGCCCAGGTTAGTCTGGCCTGTTTTTCCTTTCAGCCACACTGAGCAGCAGCTTCTTGCAGCAGGGAGAATTATTTTGATGAGAAATTTTAACAGCGTAGAACTTTCCTAAGAGATCCTATTTTTCTATTGATCTTTTTTCCTATTTGATCCTAAGTCACAGCGATGATACAAGTTACTGTCAGCTGTTGAATCAGAGGTCAGGGTAGCTGGGATTTTTGGTTCTAGGGAACTAGAGCAGTGTCTTGTACCCCATCTGGGTTCTGCTTCAGAGCCAGACTTAGCCTGTATATGTTTTAATTCCCAGCAAACTCTCTGTAAATTGAGATTTGGAATTGCTTTCTTCGCAACTCAGTTGTAAAGGGCCGTCTTACACCCAGCCAAAAGATCACTGTAGCGTTACGCTCTTTGCCCCCTGATTTAGGGGTTTTAGTTATGAGAAAACGACACCGAGGTGAGTGCTGTATAGTTACTGCAGATCTTTTCTAGCAGCTTCTAAAGAGAGGAAAACTATTGCACTCTGTGTCATCACATGGATATGATTTAAGCCCAAATCTGTTAAAAAGATTAATTCCTAGGATAGTGTTTTTCTTACCCTTAATTACTACGTTTCAAAACATGAGATTATTCAAAGTCGTTTTCAGAGTTGCAGGCGCACCCGTGACCAGTTCAGCTCCTCAGGCTTCGGGTTTTACACCAAGGGCCAGTGCAAACTGGAGGGGCAAACATCTGGGTGCCAGATGAGCGTGTTTGTGGCTGTTCCAGGGGCACGTTGTCTGTTCTTGGTGCCCGTGGCTCTGGGCAGGACCAAGCGCTGGTCCCCTCCGCGCAGCCCCTGCGCCCCTGGGCAGCGCTGCCTCCATCCCAGCATCAGCAAGACTAAGATGTTACGGTTTAAATCTGTTTTTTGAGCCAGACAAAAGAACAAGCTGTAAAGGAGCGCTGTCCTTTTAAATACTTCAACTTCTCAAGGTCGTTTGCGAGCTTTTATCAATCGGGAAGCTAAATTCATACAAAAAGCATCTATAATGAACCAAGCATATCTTGAACCTTATCCCTTCAGCTGAATATGAATTATCTGGGAAGGTGCTTCAGTGGCCACGTTCGCCGAATTCAGCATCCCCGTGAACGTTTCTAAAGTTAGCAGAGAAGCCGCTACTATTGTGGTTTGGTATCTATCAGTTTCTTGTCTTTTTTCTGTAATTGATTGATTAATTACAGCATCTTAATGATCTATTTAAAATAAATAAACCATTTACACTATTTCAAAGGTATTTTGTGATGTTCAGCTGATATTAAAATAGCACCAGCCTTATGTGCTTTTTCAGCAAGTGACCTAATTAGTTAATAAAGTAATTGAATATTAAAAAGGATGTTGCAAGTGATTAAAATTTAAGAGCCTTCAGAACATTATTAAAGCTATAAATCATACATCACTGTTTTAATTTGCATAGCTACAGAATTACTAATGGTCCCACATGCATAAGCTACTTGGCAATTAGTCTTTTAACAAACTGTTGGTGATACTGTGAGGTTACCAAAATCTTTCCCCATTTTTGGTTTGCAAACAAAATCGAGGACGAGACAACACTGAAGGTTAAATTCCCCAAACCCAGGAAATGTGGTTCTTTCAGGTGTATCTCTGCCCTTGCCTCTCTTCACCCCTTGGCCCTTGTCCCTCTGGCCAGGGGACCAAATCCTCCCTACCTGGTGCTGGGACACTCTCCATTGTCTCATATGTACAATTGTCACGGTGCCACATTCCTTCCCCATCATCTGGACCATCACAGCACTGGGGGGACTCGGCAAAGAGTGGGCTGGTGGCTGCTTGATCTTTGTCCCAAGGATGTCGCCTTTGGGCTGTAGGAAAGAGCCGAACCTGCTGCCTGTCACCTCGCGCTTCCTGCGCTGGGGCTTGCAGGTCACGGCAATCTCAGGTGTCTGCAAACAAAAAAGGGTTGGAAAAGCATCACTGACGGGAGGTACCTGCTCTGCAGGAGGGTCGGCTGCCCATGGCCCGTGATTGAGACCTTGGGTTGGCTGCGGGCAGGAGAGGAGACAGGATGACAGTTTTCAACTTAATTAGAGACAAACTGCTTGGCCAGATGCGCTGCCCCAGGTCTCCTCTCTCACCAGCAGCGAGTGTCTGCGCGGTGATGGTTCCTGGCATCACGAACACGGTCCGGGTCTGCGGGGCACGGGCCGGTGCGCAGGCACAGAGAGGGTCTCTCTCTGGGTTTAGCACTTGCAGCCTGACAACAGAAACGACGGTGCTGTGGGCAAAGTGAACGACCCGGTGTGCGCCAGAGTGCAACCCTGACACCGGCAGGAGCCGCCTGGAGCTGCCGAGAGGGAGAACAGCCCAAGCTGCGGCCGTAGCCAAGCAGGCGGCACAACCTCGTGAGAGCTCAGCAGCCTCTTCCCCCACAAAGCACCACATCGTGCTGCTCCCTCCTCCCTGCCCAGCACATCCCTGGGTCCCTTCTGTCCCCCAGACTTGTTTGTTTGTGCCCATTCCAGGGAGAGACTCACAGCAAAGGGGGTGCCTGAGGAGTTCCTGGTTTCCACCTTTGTTCCCCTGGGAGAGGGCTCCGCTCTCTCTTTGGGTGCAGAGGCTGAGCCCAGCCTGGCTCTGGCTCCCCAGCTTGTCCTTCCCCCGCGCCGCCCGGCTCCGGCTCTTGCTTAAGCTGGAACCTTCATCTTCTGCATCTCAAGTTCCTTTTTTAACAGAGCAAAAAAGCCATCACAGAATCATGTTTACATGCAAAACAAAGATGTCATTTGCACCCAGCCAGCAGAAGCCTTGACGTAGTTTTAGCTATTAAAGTGCATTGGCTGCTACGCTACTAGGAGAATTTCTTTTTTGCACTGCAAAAAAACTTTTCAGGAGCTTCCTTTGAAGCCTTATTGAGGTCGGGGCTGCAGCCTCCTGCAATCTTTCCATATCAGCCCGCGGCGCTTTTTGAAAACCCTTACACTGGATATTGTGACAAACGCCAGCTCTTTGTTCATTAGTTTACACTTTTGGTAATAGACGTGTGGCTGGGGCAGAGGATGGCTCTCGGAAAGCGATTCACACTCTGCTGCACTAACATTTGCCGTATCTTGAAGAGCTGGAGCGAGCTCCATCGCATACTCTCAGAGCACATCACATTGTAGGGTTTACTGCACTGCATCACTGACCATAAACGATACACGATTTCTGCCTGTGAATATGTGCCGAGATACGGATACCCATGGAACACAAACCCCTGCCTGTTTCACAGCCTGGGCAGCATCTGCCAACGTTTGCTGCTTCCAGCTGTGTTCTGGTACACCCAGCACCAAGCAGCACCAACTCCTGCTGTCCTCCCGCAGCCAACGTTATCACCCCCAATGGCCATAGGACTCAAGCTCCTTTCACACCCAAACCACGCACAGCAGTTTCATGTGAACGCGGCGCTGCCGCTCCTGCCACCTGGCCCGGTTACCGTCCCCTCTGCTAAGGGCTGCTCCCCAGCGAGGTCTTCATATCTGCATCTGCGTCCCCTCTGTGACAAATCCGGGCACGTTTTGCCGCCCCTGGTGTTCCCTTTGCAGGCTCTGGTGCAATCAGTTTGCAGAGAACACCCCTAAGCCAACACATGATGATAAATTTTGGGCCAGTTCCTGCCTCCACCTCCTGTTGTCAGCCCCTGGCCTGGACATGAGGGGTCTGAAGGCCAAGCGATCACAACTATTATTACAGAAGAACTTGTAAAAATTTCAGCCTATTGAGGTGGGAAGCCCCGTCCTGCGGAGATCTAACACGTAACTATTCACATGAGCGCTGCGGCATCCAGGGCCTGACCCCAGCGCAGCAAAGCCCGGGATGCAGCGTCTGCTGAGCCCCCGCACTCCCGGACCGGAGCTCAGTAACAGCTCCCTACGGATTTCTGGCTGCCCCGCTGTCACCTCCACCCGCTCCCAGAGACACGGGTGGGGCGGGGAGGACACGCGGTGAGGAGCGAGGCCACCCCCTCTGCGTCCCAACGGGGGAGCGCAGGTTCCCGGGGCGGCGTTTTTCGGGAGAGCGGCTGGTCCCGCCGCCCCTGCCCGCGGGGGTTTCCCTTCCACCTACCGCCACCTCGTGGGGAGCGCAGCGGCCAACAAGGCGGGGGGGGCAGCTTTTCGAGCTCTCCGCTGGCAGGGCCAGGGAAGGGGCCTCCGGTTTACTTGATTCATCCCAGTTCCTGCAGCACCCGCGGGTTTTCCACTCGGTTTTCCACTCGCGGGCTTGGGAAGAGTCCGCTTGGCATTTCCGTCACTCTGCCGCCCAAACCTGAATGGAGGATCTGGCCAACAAAGTCCCAGGTGAAGAGCGAGCAACCTGAAGGGCTGGAATGCATGGGGGATTCTTTGAAAAATGCTTTTTGGAGCATCTAGTGCATGTGAAAGAGAGAAATCCACAGCCCCTGAAAATTTCTCCAGTCCTTTCCTGGAGAACAGGACAAGTACATCTCACCCCCCACCACGGGGCCCGTCCATCCCCTCCGGATGGGATCCCCAGAGGGTGCACTGGATCTTGGTCCTCCCTCTGTCGTGGCCCTTGCAGAGCGGCAGTTGCAAGAACAGGGTCCATGTGGTTTGAAACCACGTCCCAGAGGAGTCCAGACCATCAAAATCCAGCCTAAAAGCCTCTGGGCAACTGGCACGAATCAGTCTTTATGCACACAGTCCAGATTTAAACTATAACCAGGATCGGAACCACTTACTCTCCTTTTAAAAAGGATCTGTGTAGATTTTAAAATCCCGGAGCGATTTCTTTACAGTTCGACCTGTGAGCTTTTAGTGCCAGAGTTAGGTTATAGTTGGACTCAATGATCCTGAGGATCTCTTCCAACTGAAATGATTCTATGATTCTTCTCGTGCAGTGTCAGATGGGGCTGCTACGGGTACCCCGGCCCATCCTTACCTGTGCACCCCATTTCCTCAGCGTCAGGCAGGGATACGGGGTGAGCGACCCCGCGGGCACAGCCGCCCCAGCGAGTTGTAACAGCACAACCGGCGGCTGGAGGGAAGGGACAGCCGAGCTGGGTAACAGCGGAACCCAGACGAGGAAATTCCATGCGATCCTGATCTCAAACCCTTCGGCTGACCAGAGACCAGCAGAGACAACTGGCACACAAAAGAGATTTGAGGGTGACACTGGTGGCTATGATAAAAATACCTGTTCTAAAACTTGTCAAAGGCTGCGAAATGTGAAAGGAGGGGTAAGGAAGAGAAGTGCTGAGACACTGGCAGGTGCAGGAGGAGCAAGATCCTCAAAGCAGCCATGAGGATCCACACAATTACCTTCTCCTGGTGAAAGCTGCACCCATGGCCAAGGCTTGTAAAGGACACAAATATTGTGAGATGCAATTGTCTTGCCAGAGCTTCCCAAAAGCTACAGCTCCATTCAACAGAACTGACGTTATCACAATACCCAACTCAGCTGGTGCTGCTGTGTGCTCTTCAGTTCCCATTCACTGTTCATTAACTGAGAAACCTCTTGATACTTCCTTCCCACACCTCTAAGACAGGCATAGTGATATTATTTTGTAGACTAACACACTTCTGAACACACAGATGAATGGTTTACCCCAAATTATGTGACACTGGCATCAAACGTGGTGATCTCCACATCCAGGCATCTCTCCCGACTGCTGCAGTAGAAGCTTCATCGCTGACACAAGTATATTGAACAAGCACAAAAGAACATGCTTTGAAGCAAACTGTTATATGGATATGTTTATTGCATTGCAGTCTTAGCACTTTAAAATATAAACATTTATATCTAGAAAGCAGAATATTGCAAACTCAGTGTTATTCAATATGTTCATAGCAGCATCAGCTTCCTAAGAAACAAAGTATTTAGGAAGACAGAGAAGGACTTAGAAATGAGTTGTTACACTCTCATTTATCACCTTTTGACCAAAATAATGGTATTGCAGCTGTGAAACAGATATTGAAGTCACCAAATCTGACCTTGAAGACATAAGTAACATCAAGACCGAAGTGCATCATTGTACCTGATACCCTGCACATTTTCAGTGCTCCAAGATATCAGGCTAACAGTCAAGTGCCTGAAGAGGGCAGATGATCTATGCATCTGTGTCACCTGATGTATTATAGTTTTAATAACAATACTTAGCACTTGAGCAGCACTCACCACTTCCCCACGTCCTCATGAGTGGCAGTAGAGATCAGAATTTGTCGGCACTCAACTTCCAGTCCCATATCAGTCTGGCAGGTCATGCTGCTCCTCTCGGGTTCGTTAGGGAAGTTTTACAGATGACTAATTGGTTAACAAGTCCCAGTCGATGTGATTACACTGGATGCATGCACCGTTTGAAAGGAGGTCAACAAAACTGCTCCCCTTGTAACGCCCACTTTAGTTTTAAAGAAACCAAACACCTTTCTCATTTTCTCATCTCAGAATGATCTGTCACACTGAAGATACAATGACACAGCTGCACTTCTCTCTGAAGTGCTGGAAACCAGAAGCCAGCGCTATAGGTGCAGGAACAGCTTTCATTTCTTTCCTGAGGGAGAGCACTGATCTTTGGAGAGGAAAAAAGGGTGGATATGTTTTTATACAAACTGATCAAACTACTTTTCATTCTAAGCGAATACAAGACTGACTGAAAGTCTCAGGTGTACTAATTTCCTTCAGCTAAGTCATCCAAGTGTACACTATGAAGCTAGCAGCTAATAAAATAGTTATCCAGGAACATCAGAAGGCATTTTCCTTCCCTGACAGGCCTTCACTTCTACCAGCTAAGAGCAAGAGGACTTACAGCGACATCTAAAAGGACTTGTAAACATGATGACACAAGCCATCTCTGATTTTCCTCCACTGAAGCGGTCCTCTGCCCCACACCCCCAGGAAGCTGACAAGGATAACCGAGCCTCCTACCAGCCCTGCCTCTAAAGGGGAAATTCGCTCACTTGTTTTTTCTCCCACTGGGTTTCCTCTGCAAAATTTTACAGGCAGGATCAAACGTGCCAGCGATTAGGATGGAGTCTGGCAGAGACTCTCGAGGCGCAATTCATGTGCTGTGAAACACAACCTAACACACGCTGCCCTCGAGAACTGCTTCTGTGCTCCCCTTCACCCACACGGCACCGCTGCCACGGCCGGCAGAGTCGCAACCTCCCATTGCAAGGAGCTGTCACTGAGCAAAGGAATTCCTCCTTTTCCGTGGCTTCTTCCCCACTTTCCTCATGCCATGAAAGCCCATAGTTGGGAAATATACGGAGAGGTACATGTTATACTTACAGTATATTACACACATCTTTTTTTCCATCAAGAAAAGTCTCCATCAAGTGCATTGTTGGAGCAGGGACTGGCCGGCTGCCCTGCACAGCTCTTCCCAAGCGGCCTCAACTTGTTTTCTGCCCAGGCTGCTGATGGGTAAGAAAGATGGTAGCAAAGGATGCCCTTAAATAGTAAAGTTTTTCTCTATAACATTTCTACCGTTTAATAATTGATGCTTTTTCCTGACGATACATCAGCAACGTCTGACAGAAAAAGCTGTGATTTTTGAAAAATGCTTTGCTTTCCCAGAAAATTTTACCTGCTTTACTTGCATCCAGTTGTTCCCAATTTCACGTTGGGTTATAGAGTCAGAATGGAAGAAAAGCCATGCAACCTCCTGAAAACAGGTCTTTGCTTCTAATGACAGCGGCTCTTAAAAGCACCTTTTAGATATGAAATGCACATTACCAGCTACATGAGCAGCACAGTACTTGGAAGAAAAAGTTTCAATAATGTTTATCTGGAGGTGAGACAGAGGCATTGCTGGAAATTCTGACCAAACGAAAGTTTCTAAATGAAATGAGTGCATTCTTATCTTTTGGTCCAAGGATATGCTGCCAGTGTATTAATATTTTTGGTAAATTAAAAACTGAAGCTCAGCTTGGACTCCATCCTCCGTTACTGGACTTCTAGCTCATTAACTAGAAGGATATTACTAAGATTTTATGTCTCTCTCCTTGAGTTCCTATTGCAACTGGCCACCCACCTTCCTTTGTCCACCTGGTCAGATGTCACGCAGCGTCTTGAAAAACGTAACACATCACAGATCATTGTATTTGTCATCTTCTTATGGGAGAGGATAATAATGCCAAGAAAACTTTGCGTGGAGCTACTGCTGTAGATGTTAGGACTGTAAACTGGAGTTGCTTCTCTAGAAACTCGTGTTGTAAAGTTACGCTGTTGATACTCAAGGCTGGAAAACGAGCTGCATCTCTTTGAGCTCTATTTTCTGTGTGTGCTCTATCGCTTTGAGTTTGGGCTTCTTCAGGCCCACCTACCATGAAGCCTCGAAATGGAGAGAATTAGCTTTGAAATCAGTACTTAGCTTTAGCGAGAGAATTTTCCTTCACTAGAAGGAAAGTATTTATTTATCCTCTCTTCTTCCAGTTGTGGTTCCATGCATTTGTATTTGTGCATCTTGACAATATCCCCAGGAATAGATATTTTTGGTCTGCAATCCTTTAATTACAGTAAGAATTCCACATATTCTGCGATCCTTTAGCTTTTAAATATCATTTCTAGTAAGCGCTGGCTTTTCACAACATTTTAGCAAAGACAGTCTTAGGATTGCTCTAGTACAATCTTCACATTTTTAAGCCAAATGTCCAGAGGCGAAAGCACGGACTGCAATAGTTCTGGGCTGCAGAAGATGCGTACTGCAGCATTTATGTTTTATACTTGGCAATGCAGGCAGGAGAGAAAACATCCACGTACTAACTTGCGGTATTTTGCAGCAACACTTTGAGGCAGACACCAAATAGAGCTCAGGAAAGCGCTTGCCTGGCTGAAGGGATCACTGCACTGTTGCTGCCACGCTGCCCCTGACAGGGTGCAGTGCTGAGCCTTCCAATTCTATCCAGTTGCAGAGCTTGCAGTTTGATACAGTGGTTATAAACCTGATCTATTTAATCAAAGACAGGAAGTTTAGCTCAAGATACACATCCTCAGAAACTCAGGGTGTTTTTACAGGTTGCTGTCCCTGCTGCTTTCCCACTGTCTTTCAAGATTCTGGATGAAACCAGTTTCCACCTGTCGCATTTAAGTCAGTGACAATAAGGAGTAACAAGGGAATAAAAAGTGTGGGCAGCATGTTGGGCAGAATGTCAAATTCAACAGAAATAAGAGATGGTTTTTCTCTGTTTCTTTTCTCCTGGATGCTTCTTCACCCACGGTGATTCAGAGGTGTGAGTGACTGCGACACCACACTAGGAAGACCTGGCACTGCGGCAAGGAAAGTAAGTTTAAAAAATATATTAAATAAAGGTCTGCTCCAGCTGATCCAAGATAAATAATTCTTCTGACCAAATAGTTCCAAAAGTCTGCAGAGAACAGCATGAAAATAAAGAATAGCTACAGGCTATCTGGATGCAACACGGTTACAGTCCTTAGGGAGGGGAAAACAGTGGGCAGTCAAGTCTGATCCTGCTGAGAAACCTTGTCCTGCTTCCAAATGATGCAGAGGAAAACTGCATCAGAAATAACAAATCCAGAAACCGAAGGACAAGAAGCAGATGGAAAACAGCACTCACCGACTATTTCAGTAATCACCTGGTGAGGACACGCTAAGTATCTGTCTTTACATCAGAAAAAGCAAACCAGCAAACAGAACAAACTTTCAGGCAATTAACAAGCCGGACCAGTTGAGAGAAGGAACTAAACCCACAATTTCTACAAGCTCTTTTTTCCTTTGGCCTGTTCTACTCTACTACAACAGCCCTGCTTGAGAAGTATTTGATAATGAAAACCCCATCCAGACTATCTGCAAAGGTCTCCAGAATTTTACCACCATATAAAGAAAATTGTCACTGTCAGAGTAACCACGAGACTCAGCTCCCTACTGAACTGCGCCGGCAATGAAAAGATACACGATGACACCAGGAGATACATCTGTGATATCACATCCCAAGACGACTGCATTACATCGATTCTGCAGCTTTCATTGTGACATTTCACAAGTTTCACACTCACTTTCTATCTTAGAAACGATCCTGAAAAGTTCTCAAATCATCACAACGCTTCTTCCATAGTGGTTCAGCAAACTTCGCTTCTCGCAGTAATTTGGTGCCTCACCATGAACACGCTTTAGGAATCACCACTGAGCACCGGGCTGAACAAGACCCTAGAAATAGAGGCAGATTGCAACCAGTAGGTGCATCCTTTCCAGAGTTCTTTGTATTTGGCCCATCGCTCTTCCACTCTCACACAGCTCCCTGTTCCTATGAGTGCCTCTTGCTCTTGCTCTTCATGCTTTAGTGTAATGACTTCAGGTGTCTGTGCTCACAGCATCTTTGTGATGAACAACAAAGATGCTGAACAACATCCTAGAAATAGAGGCAGATTGCAACCAGTAGGTGCATCCTTTCCAGAGCTCTTTGTATTTGGCCCATCGCTCTTCCTCTCTCACACAGCTCCCTGTTCCTATGAGTGCCTCTTGCTCTTGCTCTTCATTGTTTAGTGTAATGACTTCAGGTGTCTGTGGTCACAGCACCTTTGTGACAGCGCAGCAGAGGAACAGCCCACAAAGAAATAACCAGAAACAAGAAAAAACCCCACAGACCTGATTTGTTTCCAAGGATTGTTTTCTTTAAAGAAAAAACAACCAACCAAACAAAAACCCCACAACAACAAACAAACAAAACCAAACAGATTTGCATGAATACTTAAGTGAGGTAGAAGACTTCATTTCTCAACATCGCATTCAATTTTATTCAAAGAGCAATTTTATCTGAAGTATTAACCATGCAAGCGACAACACGCATACAGGATCACTTGCTTAGCCACAATCACCATGCTTGAAAAAGACAAAAATCACAAAAGCTATGCTTGAAAGAGACAAAATTCATAAAAAAGCATTTTGATACTGGGCTTTAGAAGATAGAAAGCAGGGAAAAGAAAGACCCTTTGGAAGATCTGAAGTTGTGGAAGAGGCTGTATTTAGGAAGCATCTTGAAAATAATGAGAGATTGATATGGAAGTAGGAAAAGAAGGAAGAACCACCAGATAAGCCATTAAATCTAAATTGGAAGAGAGAATTTTAACCAACTGAGAAAAAGACAATAGGGGAGGAACAGTTTAATAATGAGGTAGAGCAAACAAAGTAGACAAACTGTACAGTTCTCAACGAGGTTTGTTGACTGAGGTGATGGTTTTGGAAGAACGGGTCAGTGATGACATAAAAATCAAGGCACAAATGCAAGTCTAAGCACCAGCATTTTTCATAAAACGTCAAAAAATCTCATAGATGTGAAGCAACAAACACCTGCAAGAGAAGAACTTCTGAGGAAAGGAAACGCTGAGACTTCTAGTAGGAACTGAAAACTTGGTGGTCAACTGGCAAGGGAAGAGCACAGCAGTACAGCCACAAGAACATTCACGGTGGTTATATCTTATTTAATGCCCAAGGCAGTATGAACGAGGCCAACAAAGAGAATCAAGAATATGAGGTTAAAAAAAGCAAGAATTCAATTAGCTGTCATAGTACATAGGCCTGAGTGGAGATTTGACACCCTTTGGTCAAGTATGAAGGAAAGAGGTGAGGTGTCAAACCCAGGAGCCTTTGGCATGAATGGAAGAGGCAGAGATAGTTATCCCAGGCAACTGAAATCAAACCAAACCCGTTGGAAAGCAGAAGGGAAAAACAGCCCACAACCAAAGAAGAAAAACAGTCACTGGTTCTGGACGGTTGGCGACCACACGGAAAGCCAAGCAGGAAAGGTTCGGAAAGCCAGGACAACTAGGGGAGAATACAAGAATGATCTTCCTAAACCAGAGTTTAGAATGTCCTGAGGAGACAAAGTACTGACAGGAGACAGGAAAGGAAAAAAGGAGAGGAAATAAGAACCTCCAAGAGAAGAATCCTTTCAGTCTCAGTTGATAGTAGGAAGGGATTATAGCAATAAAGCTATGCATTGTAAAAAACTGTAGATATTCTGTAGATATTATTTCCTTTTTTTTTTTCCCCTCCCCTTTGTTTTTTTCCCCACTCTCAATGAAACTGCTTTGTGCCAACAGTACTTTTTCTTCTGAGGCACTTCTGTCCCAGGCTGAATCTGGGTTTGCAGCTCAGCTGATCAGCCACCCGAGCCCCATGTCATCTGAAACACTGACATAAAAGTTTCAGGCTCTCCCAGGGGCATCCAGCTGCTTTGTGTGTCCAGAAATCCCTGCTAAATGATTCCTGTAACTCACCTGAGCAGCAGACATACCCCTAACAACAAGCAAGCAGTATGCTGCATTTGCAGCGACAGAAATACACGTCATTGAGAGTACAGTCGCTTAGTTTGAGGACTTAGGACCTCTATATGCAATACAAGACCTGCCATGAGGCATTAAAAGTTGTTCTACCCATTGTCAGACCTGACCATTACCCTGGCAATTTCCCAACCTCGTCTTAAACACATGGAGCTGCTGCAAAGCATAAGGTAGTTGAGATGAAAGGAGGAATAGCACTGTGAAATCTAGTGTCCTTTGGCAAGTAGGGGAACAGACTAGATAACAGAACAGTTTCATTTACCCTCACATTTCTGCATGTAGCTTTTGAAAAGCAGTTTAGAGCTGCCAAAAGCCTGGCCTGATCTACTGTAGCTTAACAACCTTGCTAAAATAAAACCACTGATGAGCTGAGTTTGACTTTCATACTTCAAAACATTTCTAGGCACACTTCCAAAGCTCAGTTCAACTGGAATTAGATGATGCATCACTCATATGGATAGGAAAGACCCATGAAGATTTCTGCTCTATGAGAATCGCTGGAGACACAGCACCTCTAGTTTCAACAGAGGGGACTTGAAAGGCGCTTAGATACAGTACAGTTGTGCTCAGCACAAACACTTAAATCTGAGAAGAAATAACTATATCTCTGCAAACTTCACTATCACACTAAATAGCGAATGGTTGGAATATAAAAGTACCATTTTCCATCTGCATCCACAACATTCCCAGATAAACTCCAAATACGGAGGTCCCTGGATCAGCTACATTAGTTGCTTGCTGGTGACACAGGGCTAAAGCACACCTTTACAAACAGAAGCCGAAGCTTTGATATGGAAAATAAATTCAAGTCTTGCCATCATTCACAGAAAAAGAGCAGTTTTCAATAGAGGTCACACAGGGCATTACAGAGCTCCCTATGGCAAAGAGGCTAACGGCCATCAGTAGTATGTCACTTCACCTTTTCATATACTATCTCAAAATGACTGTCAGTATTATGTCTTCAAAATAACACATCCATGTAACAACTGCAGATAAACTGTTGGTTTCATTAGCAATCGTCTCTTGAGATTATTCAGAACATGCAAAAAAGCATTTGTGATTCACTTTGGGTAGAGAGCTAATCTTAAGCTCTTTATGTGTGTGCCACAATTAGATGCTCTAACTGAGTACACCGAAATTCTCTTCCAACCCTCTCCAGGTTGCATCTTTTTCAGGAGCAGTGGGATCTGTGCTTACCTCCCTCACCTCCCAGAAACAACTGCCTTACTGACCTCGTCCTGAGACCCCCAATGGAGAATTAAGGAGGCTGCCTTGGCATCCAGCTCAGGATGCTCCAGTTAGAATTATTTCCTCTACCTTGTTATGACGACAGGAAACCAGTCATGGTACCATCATAATTAATGAGAACGCTAAATAGCAATGAGAGCTGCAGCCGCAATTCATGCTATCAAATAAATACGCTGACGAAGGCTCAGCCAAGTCAATGTGCTAAATGAACAAGCAAGACATTCTCTCCTCGAATAAAAATCTGGTTTATGTGACGGGTGAACACCTGTTGATAATCCACTTTGGGCCGCCTTTTTCTCCGTGACTGACTTCTCGCACGGGCAGAGCCAGCGCTGGCCCCCTCTGCGTGGGCAGTCCCGCTGCCCACATCCGCTTCACCTGTGGCAGCCAGATGCAAACTGTCACCTGGCATCTTCTTTTCTCCAGCTCTGCCCGAGCGTTTCTGTTTCTCACGCTCATCTTCCGCTTTCCCTCGTCCTGATCCAACTTTCCGCCCGAGCGTCTGAGAGTCACTTGTCAGGGCCAGCTCGTCGGAGACAGTTTTTGAGTCAGCGCCCTTCTTGACTGAGGACTCCTGCAGCTTGAGTCTGTCAAACAGCTGTAAAAGAACATTTGTGTTTGTGACCACATTTATAAAACAAGAGAGGCTGCTTATTTGGCATTTCCACATGGTATTTGTGTGTGCAATCCCAAATCAGAGCTCACAATACAAAATCAGTGAAAGAATCTTTCCCAGCAATAAATACTATATTTTCTTGTCAAAGTCAAGCTGCGACATAAGGTGATGGATCTCTTGCATGCGCGTGAGTGTCTTTAATTTGGGGAGCAATTCAGATGTGCAGTAGCATTTAACTTTGGTCAGGAACAACAGAAAGCAACCAAGTTCCTCCATTAGTTCACTTTCCCCAATGTTCTTGTAATGTTGTCAGATATTAGAGAGATTTCCATCCTTCTGTCCTTAGGCAGGACATGAATCCCCAAGACAAGGGGAGTAAAGAGTGTACACTGAAAAAGTGATGGACCTTTTGTGTTCTCCAAAACAAACTAAAAGAGGCTGCTTGGGCACTCCAGGAGATGAGCAGACTAGAAACAATAGAAAAATAATAAAAGATAGAGCAGCAAATTCAAAGCACTGAATGAACTCATTAATCTAAGAATACATGGTGATGAAACTGGAAAAGAAACTGCTTTGACTCTGTCAGCACCCAAGCTTTTATGATACACTGACAAGCGCAAAGGATTCTCAGTTAGCCTTCCCAGCAATAGGATGGAAAGCCAGACCCTGTCCGGGCAGGCTAAAGAAACAATGACAACTCCATTACTTTTAATTCATCTTTAAAAAAGGAAGGGTGGGATCTATCAGAAAATACATTTAAATGACAGGAATTTGAAAGCTAATTCCTCACAATGAAACTGCATCTTTGTGATGCCTCTCTGATGTTCAAAAGGCCCAGAGCGATGCCATTCAACAGGCACAGCCCTGTCACTTTTTTTTTCCCTTCATTGTTCAGAAGTTCATCTATCATCTCTTCAGTTCTCAACTTCATAAACATGTTGTTCTTTGCGGCTGGATCCTAGAGATTGTCGCTTTGGAGCAACATGCAGAATCTTGGGCTTCACAGTACCTAGACCAGAGTGACCAAAGAGACGTACTGTTTCGTTGGCTGGAGACAGGAGACTGTTGCTCCATGAACATTACTATGTTATGTGCTGCCAAATCACACGGCAGGACAAATGTGGACCAGATCAGTCCCAGGTGCAAAAAATGCAGAGCACAAATAAATCAAAACCCACAGAGAATGAGCTTACAGAAGATCAGCTTATTGCACTAAGCAGCAGCAGCAACTGTGATTGAAGACTAGGAACTCTAAGGTGAACTTCTCTCACACTGAACTATGGCAAAAATACTTTCAAAAAGGTCAGAAAACTCTCTCCTTCCCCATCATTCAAGTCATTTTAAAGACAGCTGTAATAGAAGAAGGTAAAATATTTCAAATGTAAATATAGCTTTCCAATCAATATACCCCTTTTAATACTTTGAAAAAGGAGATCCTAAAAAAAAGACGAAAACTGGAGATGGTCACCTACCCGGGTTAGTGTGAGCTGAGGTTCTGCGTAGAAAGCTTTGCCCATTACTGGTTTCCTGTATGTCTCATCCACGTCTGTCAGGGCCTAGAAGATAAAAGAAACCAAAAGGTCCAAATTAAAAGAAAACATGAAGCAGCTTTGGAGCAGCTTTGTGTCATAGCATTATGAAATGATGCTCTTGCTGTACTTTGGACATGGCTTCTTAATTATCTAAGTTATACTGAGGTGTAAAAGCAACAGCAAAGCCTAACATCCACTCTGTATTACTCGCAAAATCTTTCTGAGCTTCACCAGCAAAATCCTTTCCCCCCGTCACCTATTTCCAAACTTTTCACAGCCCCACGCTCACCAGTATTTCATAGATGCTTTCCCATTCACGATCTTTGAGATCTGCATGAGATAGAACACAGGGAAAAGCTTCTGCCACTGACATCTCAGTGATGTGGTAGTGAAAGAAAACAGAGAAGTGACTACCACTATAAGAAGATAAGGTTTTGCAGAGAAAGCTTTGGAAGCTTCTGATATTCCTCATATTCCACCTTCCTGAGTTCTTATACAAAACCTTTAGAGCTGTTGGGAACACTTCGAAGCTGCTCTCTCACCTAAAATCTTTCTAAGATGTCCAGGCACTTCTCAGACGTACCAACCCAGCATCAACCATCACTTACGTCTGAAACCCAGCGCTCAGTGCCAGAGCAAAACAGCTTTATGAACCTCGCTACCACATTCACCTTCTCAAAATGTAGTTTGCTTAAACGTGTTGCAAATTTCAAGCTTTCAAAATAGCCATTACAAATCAGCGGGTGGAACAATAATTACCATATTCCAGAATTTGTCGAATGCAACCAAAAATCCTGTGCAGACTCCACGAAGACCTTTGAAAGTGCGGATGTGGACGTTGATTTTTACGCCATCTCGGACACAGCGATGAAGTTCTCCCAGGGGGCTGCCTTCGTGGACTGAAACAGAAAGAGAACATCACCCATCTGCAACAAAATACATACATATATATATATATATATATATATCACATGCAGAAATCTACTCTATGTAGAAGTACAGCAGATCTTGGTACAACACTTGTCTTCACATCAAAGGAAAGGAGAAGCCCCAGAGCACTGTAACACACTGCAGTTGTAATTAAGTTGTAATTACCAGACAACCAAAACTCTCCTTACTGTGAGGACAGAAATGGCTTCACCGAATATGAAGGTTTCACTTGACATAACCCACAGCCAAATCAGCTGTGGCTGAAAATCTTTTTGCTGCATTTCAAAAACATACTAAGTAATGCTAATCTTAAATAAAAGTGGTTCAGAGGGAACAGAAAGCTCACAAAAACAGAGTTTTGCAGAGAAGACAAATGCCTAGTTAAGGCTATCTCAGGTGAGTTATGATCTGTTAAGAAGGTGTTGTCTCAGATGTGTTCCTTTTCTTTATAAGATTTCTGAAGCAACAGATGACTCAAAGTTGGATCAGTTTAAGTTGATGAAAACATATTGTTTCAGCTAAAACCTTCAGTAGACAGCTGAACATCCTTCAAAGGCATGCAAGTCTTCATCCTTCAACGATGTACAAGTCGTTGGCAAAGAAATAAAATTACTATAAGCAGCAGCCACCAATGAAACCATGTTGACCTACAGAACAATAATGCTTTTAGTTGGGGCAAAACCAAAGGAATTCAGTAAAATATACAACATACCTGGCAAACACAAGCTTTATCTACACACTATAAATCAAAGTGGAAATTACCTAGAGGGGTAGATATTTTTACTTTAAAATTTCCACCCGTGCCGTGGTGAAGCTGTTCCAGTGGTAAATTGCAGGTACTTGTCTGCTTGTGCAAACGCAGCCGCAGGATTGCTGCGCGATTCCAACTGCGGGTCAGGGGGAAGCACCGCTCTCAAATCTCACACGGTTCTTCAGATTGATGAAAATATGCAAGTCGGAGATGACCTCTCACCTTGTGCTTTAGCGACTATGTATTCAAGATTTGATTTACACACTAGAAAATGCATCCTGTGAGTACATAATGTTACCGTGTGACAGCTGACCTGCAGTATTTGGCTGCATGGTAATTCTTAGGCACAGCAGGGGAATCTAAAGCAGTTTCTTCTGAATTAACCTAATCACATTTATTTTCTGAGATCCATTGTCTTCATGCCAGCTCTCTCTGGCCAGGTAGCTGGAGAAAATTGCTTTCACACAAGGCATAAGCTGTCTCAGTACCTCCCAGCTTTGTGTTTATGGGGATCTTTTCAGAAGCCTCTGTGCTTCATTCAGCCTAACCGTGAACTTCTGTTCTGAATTCACAGGCCCATGACAGGAACCACAGATGACACCATCACTGCAACAGATTGATGCTTTTAATCAGATAACAGTATTTTTACTCACCAACCTGAAATTTACATGATTGTTTTAGTTTTAGCTTTTTTTCAGATTTTAGATCTGAGGGTTTGTTTAGATTTTAGATTCCTTTTACACAGGAATTTTTTTCTATGATAAAATCCAAGTATAATCTTTATTTCCAACTATGCCTTTGCTTGTTGACGCCCCATTAAGCTTGGTGGAAAATGCTACACCCCAGCTCTACCACTTCTAGACCACCCGTGCCCTTCCCGCTTTTCCTTGCTGTGTAAAGTTCCAGTTCGCCAGGGAAAACCTCCAACTTCATCTGATTAAAAGGGCAAAACACACCATCCAAAAACCTTTCAGCAATCTGGTATCTGCTTCTCAGAAAACAATTAAACCGGCAACACAATTTAATTTTGCAACATATCTCTTCTGCAAGCATCAAAGCCTGCAATGACCAGGGTCTGCACACAGCTAGATTTGCCTGTGGCTTTTGATGCTGTTAAGTACCAGTATTAATACATCTTCAATCCATAAGGAAAAGTTACCTAGTTGGTGTTGTATGCAAAATCCAATCCCTATTTGTATAAAATAAGCACATGCTTAATACCAGGATTCTGAAGATGGCTACAAAACTACTGTAAGCCAGAGGCAAGTACCCCAGGAAGGAGAAAATAAAGATCCAAACTCTGGTTAAGTTCAAGTCCTTGTCCTCAGGGTAGACTTTATTAAGAGGCAACATTAAAGCAAAGCAAGTCAGAACAGTTGAAATAACTCAGAACACTATCAAACGCCTTTCTAACTTTGCTGTGGTAACCGCTTGCATGAGTTCTCTGCCCCCTGGTAAATGCAAAGTAATTAGAAATAGCTTCTGAACTGATCCAAACCAGGCACTGCTAAAGCAGCTTCCTTTGCACTTTCATGGCTACTGAAATCACACTCATGACAGGCAAGATTTTGGCTCCATTTTACAGGTCTAACACACTAAATTTAAGGAGCGCCTTATCACAGCTACCTGGGAGCACAGTATCACGACAGTGCAACACAGTAAACCACGTATTACACTTATTTTCAGAGGTGGCTACGGCCCTAGAATCCAAGTTTCAAGCGCTGGCCCACCAGCTGTGCAGACAGGCCCCCTACTTACACCAAAACCACACAATTTTGGCTATATATTATTATTAAAAGTCTCCAGACTGCTGGATAGCACTTTTTATGTCAGTTGTGTCAGTCTTCTTCAAAGTCGATGCTGTCCAGCCTTAGATGTCGGAATATTAAATACATGCTCTTAATGGAAGCATGTAATTTATTTGCTAGGCCACCACTAATTTTTACAGAAGTGTTTTGTTTTGTTTTTATTTCCCTCATAACAATCTAAACACAGATTCTTTGTATTAAGATCCTAAATAAATATTTCAGGTTAATTATTTTGGAAATCTTACACCAAGGGAACCTCTGCATTTGTGCCAAACATTAAGCTGACGTGATGTTTAGGATCATGCAGAACCTATGGCAATGCATATATTGTTTTGGCGTCTAAGCATGAAAAACATTCTGTGTTGGGCATTCAGAACTGAGTATCTTGGGCTTTGCCTTTTTATAAATATAACAATAAGGTGATGCTGGTGATTAGAAGAGATATTTTGACTCCAATAAAAGCTCTGTATTTTAATTAAATGCACTGAAGTTATACTTCACTTGATTGCAATGCCGTTTGGCTCTTGGTGTAGGTGCACAAGTTGCACCCTTTAATGTTCAGGGGCTCTCACTCTGACTATACACAAGAAACTTGTATCATCATCGCAGATGATAAATTTAGCAACATCATAGCTGCCTCCCACCTCAACCCACTGTTCCGTCATCATGTTATTAGAAATGCCAGGGCTGTATTTATGCCCCCAGGTTGTACAGTTAGTAACCAAGATATAGCAGTGAGTTACAGACTCATGCTGCGGTTATTTACAACTTAGAATCACGGAATGTCCCGAGTTGGAAGGGACCCACAGGGATCATCGAGTCCAACTCCTGTCCCTGCATGTGACAGCTCCACACCATGAGCTGCATGGACTCAAATCTGGTTCCTGGTTTAAAAAGAGTACTTTTCAAAGCACGGCAGTTTCTCATCCTTTTTACCGTGAAATCAAGAGGATGAATGCAATTAATGAAACACAGGACATCACCATAACAAACCCGTGTCATCTCTGAGTAATCAGTTCTATGAACGCACCATTTCCCATTTCTGGACACAGTCCCCCAGTCTTTCACCCAGCACACATAGACCATTTTCCACCCAAACAGCATCATTTCCCCCCTCTCCACCCACACACAAACCACTGTCACCCAACCGCTTCCTTCAGCTCTTTTCAAACCTCCGAAGTCCCCCAAGCTCCATCCCAACTCCGCACCTCCGGCCACATCCAAGCCCAGGGTCCCTCAGCCCTCACACCCCCCGCCACCCCAGGCTGCCTCCTCAGCCCTTATCCAGCCCCACCTCACTCCCCTTCCCCACCGCAGCCCCCCTCAACCTGCCACCTCACCCACCCCTTCACCAGGACCGCGCTCCCTCCGCCCGCGCCCTTACGGGGCATCCTGGTGAGGACGTTGCGCGGCGCCCGCCGGCGCCTGGCGGCCGCTCCACCCTGGGCCGCCTCCTGCTCGGGGCCCGCGTTGACCATGAGGCTGCGGAGGCGCTGGATGCGCTCGGGGTCGGCGGCGGGCGGGCCGCGGCGGGCGGCGCGGGCGGCGGACGGGCCGCGGCGGGAGGGAGCGGAGCGGCGGCCGCGCGGGCGGAGCAGGCCGCGCTGGAAGCTCTCGTACTCGGCCAGGTTGTTGAAGCAGGGCGCGGCGGGGAAGGGCAGCGGCGTGCTGGCGGAGTACAGCGCCAGCAGCGGGTCGAAGCGGCTGGAGCTCACGTCCAGGCGGCTGGGGCTGGGGGAGCGCTCGGCCCCGGGCCGGCGGCGGGACCGCCGCTGCTCCGCGCCTCCCGCAGCCCCCTCGTCCTCCTCCATGCCGGGCTGCGGGCAGCGGCCCCGCCCGGCCCCGCTAGGGGGCGCCGCTGCGCCGCCCGGAGAACCCCGGGGCGGGGGCAGCGCGGGGCGGGCGCTGCGGAGACTCCGCGGTCACTGAGGTGATTCCGCTGTCACTACGGAGACTCCACTGTCACTGAGGTGGTTCCGCTGTCACTACGGAGGCTCCGCGGTCACTGAGGTGATTCCGCTGTCACTACGGAGGCTCCGCTGTTACTGAGGTGGTTCCGCTGTCACTACGGAGGCTCCGCGGTCACTGAGGTGATTCCGCTGTCACTACGGAGGCTCCGCGGTCACTGCGCTCCGCTTTGCGCTGGTGTGGCCTCACCTGCAGCACCGTGTGCAGTTCTGGACGCCACAGGATAAAAGGGATATTAAGCTACTAGAGAGTGTCCAGAGGAGGGACACGAAGTTGGTGAAGGGTTTGGAGAGGAAGGCGTTTGAGGAGTGGTTAAAGTCACTTGATTTGTTCAGCCTGGAGGAGGCTGAGAGGAGACCTCATGGTGGCCACCGCTTCCTCACAGGGGGAGGAGGAGGAGCAGGCACTGAGCTCTTCCCTTTAGTGACCAACAGAACCAGAGGGGATGGCAGAAGATGTGCCGGGGGCAGGGGTCAGACTGGACATGAGGAAAAGGTTCTTCACCCAGAGGCTGCTGGACACTGGAACAGTGTCCCCAGGGAGGTGTCATGGCCCCGAGCCTGACAGTGTTCAAGAAGAGACTGGACAACATCCTCAGACATATTAACTGTGGGGCTGTCATATGCAGGGACAGGAGTTGGACTCAATGGTCCTCGTGGGTCCCTTCCAACTCAGAACATTCTATGTTTCTATGTTTTCCCTCCTTGCTGCACCCTCAGTTAACTCCTTGGTGTGATGCCACCACTGGTCTCTGTCCCGGGACTCCCTCTGCAGCCCAGCCTGAGTCCCCAGGTTGTTCTGGTTGTGCTCCCCAAGCAGGGACCTCACTCCACCTGTCCTCAGCCCCGGGCAATGAAATGGCACCTGGGCAAAGGTGGTTGCAATATAACTTGCATTTTAATCCATAAAAGGGTGTACAGTGCAGAAACATTTCTCTGAAGAGAAGCAAGGCAACGTGTGTTAATGCTGCAGAGTGGCTTTACCGTAACAGATTCCACCACCTGCCATTAATCTTTCATAATGGGTTCCCGTACATTTAACACTTCCTGTTCTGGTTGCAGACCAACTTCAGAGAAAACACCTGTTTCTTCACCAGGTCACAGTACAGGACTCCTGCAGCTACACAAATACCCATAAGTATGGGCACAGGTCGAGCTGTGTGTGCCACTAACACCCGTCCACTTGATCCTCAGGAAGATTTATTCTCTTCTACAGCTACGAAGTCATATATATGACTATATGCATGAGGGTACCACAGGGAGTTCCTTTCTCTAGCATTTATATTAATATAAATTAAAGGCCATGGCTGTACAGACAATCCACATCTTGGTTCCAAAGCCTGCATCCACAGGTAAAGAGATACGTTTACTTATTACATATTATTGTAAGGATAACTTAATTAGAAAACACTCTTAAGACCTACTACATACCCATTTTTTATACACAATGTACATACATTCTACAATATATTTATGTATCAGGTACTCATAACATATATGATAAAAAAACTACATACTTTCCATGCATGAATCATAGTTGCCAAAATAGTTTTTCATCTTTAGTCACACTGCAAAATCCGAACATTATCACCTCTGGAGCACGTGCTTTCTAAGTAAAGTCTGAAGTCAGACACCAGGTAGTTACATATGGCATAGCAAGTCAAGTTACATTTGTGTTACAAGACTAAAAAACCCCAGCTAGACGGATAGGAAGTTCTTAGCGGTAAATGACTGGTGCAGTAATTCATTCAGAATCGTCATCTCACAATCTCTCATATCCTCTTCCTGGGAATTACCCAACTCATTCTACAAACTAAAACTGATACATATTCTCTCATTGAACTGACTTAACTGCTCAGTATTTGCACACAGCAGCAGAGGGGAAGTCCTGTGCTATTTTAAATTCATAGAATCCTTGTTTATTCTCAGGAAGAAACTGCAAACTAGTGGTTTACATCAGTATCTGTTTAGGGGTTTGGTTTTTTTAAAAACACACACACAAAATGCACATTTCCTTAAATGTACAGGCTCTTTCTGTGCGGAGGTTGAAAGCAGCGAGTAGCCCGCTGTGTGAATTCACGGGAAACTAACTCAGTACTCATCTTCTTCAGTCAGATTTGATCTTCTTTCCATTTTGATGGCCAGTCCCAACTGCCGATTATCTATCCCTTAGCAACACCTTGCCAGCCAGATTACTGTTCTAACACCATGTTTTTGAAACTAGTATGGTTAAAAGCAGTAATAATATGCTTATAAACACCCATTATATCATTATAGTTGTATTTCTATACTGAAATAGGTTATTTCCCTCAAATTGCAGTTACATTGGGACAAGCTCCTTTACATTAGCAGAAATATTTCTGCTCTGAGAGCTTGTGCGATTTGACCGTTTTGACGAAGGGGTTTAACTGTTAAACCAGAACAAAGTTGTGCGTAGATCAGGCAACACACACGTCTCCCTTCCCTCTAACCAACACGTACTGTCAGGACCGCTACATCTGCATCATCCCCAGGAAAATCAGGGAACAGCAATGCAAGCTGGTGTCAGTTTATGTGTTGCCACCCTTCACTCCACTGGAGGAGACAAATGACTTCCCAAGCCATGGATGATGAGAGAATGTCTACCCACATCTTAAGAGAATCTGAGTCTGTACAGTATCTTTATTATTACCTTAACTGTTTGGAACCTTCACCAATTACTAGTAAAAGTCCCAGGAAAAAGAAAGGCCAAGTAATAAACACAGTGGGGAAGATCTTTTATTTCTTTTTTAAAAGCATAAAAATCCTGTACATCTGACAAAAGCTTGTAAAAATCAGTCATAGGAAACTGCTGGGCTACTGCCTGTCCTTTCTGTAAGAATCAGATAGTTTGTCACTAATCTGACCGAACACACTGGGATTAGAGTTTAATATCAAATGCCAATTGAAGTATTCTGGTCTGTCTCCGTTGAAACAAACAAAAAAGGAATTATTTTCTTATCTGCTTTTAACTGTTCAAATATACAAGCTTTTTTTTGTAGCTCAGCAGTTCAGTAAGATATCTCATGGTTTAAATGCTATAGAAATGTATGAAATTTCTATACTCTGTTTCTACAAATACACATGTAGAAAGGAGGAGCGGTCTTAATTTATGATGGGTTCTTAACATTCAAAATACAAGGATATGCCTATATGAAAAACTTATATTGTATGTCAGACAATATATGAGTGTCTTGTTTTCAGGCAACAACATTGCTAAAACCAATGTAGTTGCTGAAGAGGGTCACAGGTTCAACTGAACCAGCCACCAGTCATACTTGCCAACAATGCCAACAGAGCAGCACGTTATAGTCAGTTACACTCAGAGGCATCAACTATCCTCAGCCAGAATTTCAGGATATTCCTCCCAGAACTGGTCCCCGATAATGTCACAGTGCAGGGGAACGACTTTAGTCCTTGTCCGGGTCACTTCAACTTCCTTTTCTTCTGCTTCCTTTGGCAGTTTTATTTTCTTAGTCATGACTTCATTAATCTGAAGATACAGTTGACACATAAACAGACATATAAGGCTCCAGAGGGGATTCACAAATGGACAAGAAACAAAGCTACAACAAAAGCAACTATCAACACTATAGCATACTGCAGAATTTGAACACTGAATGTTTTTTAAGAGAATCTTCTCAGTTTAAAGACTGATACATGAGCAGTTGAAACTGCATGTCATCATCACATGGCTTGAAGAAATTACCTCCAAATTCATATAACTGATTGCAAGTATTCTTGAATAAAGCACAATATTTAATTTGGAGCTATATAAAGCAAACAGGAAACCGTGCAAATGTCTACAATTACCAAGGAAAAAACATGCATAAGGAACAAGTGCGGAAAAGGACCAAGCACACTATGAGCTGAGCTACCTTACTGAATGCCAATTCATAATTCCTTTGCAGTGGAAATACTTGGGAACTAATCCAGTGAAGGGCCTGGCACAAGCCTCAGTGATTACCATATCAAACTGACAACAGTCATTAAAATGCAATTTTTCAGGAAGCAAAATGCTTCCTCAATTTTCAAAGCTGCTAACAGTAAGAAACCAACTGTATGATTCATTAAACAAGAGAGATGTATCCTACAAATACATCAGGCTTGGGAAATTCTACATATACATTGTCATCTGTTGATACATGTTTTGTTTCAAGTCAATCTGTACCTAAACCAGAGTTCAGCAACTAGTTTTTGTACTATGCTCTGTATATGTACTATATGTACTATACAGATATCTCAAAACCACCTCCAAAACAATTAATCATCTTACACATCATTACATGGCAAATATGGTTAGTTTTAAATGTATGTCTATATATACATATACTTGAGATACCTCTGTTGATCTTACAGTGTAGCTTGTTTGACACAGTGTAGCTGTTTAAAACATACGCATGAAGCAAGTGGTAATATAGTTTTTTACCTTCTGCCATATTAAGACAGTTCCTTTTCTATACATCAAAGGTTCATTGTTGTAGTTGATGTTGAATTCAGAAAATAAGATTTCATTCTTATCTCCAGCCAAAGTTCCCTGCGAGGAAATGAAAAGAAAAAGTACTTTTACAGAAAACAAACAAACTGAATCTCTAGGGCAGAAGACAAGTGAATATTGGAAGAGTGACATTTATGCAGGTTTTTCACCTTTACATTAGGTGGCTTAATTACCTCTCACAACAGAGGAATTGTTTCCAACTGCCAAATGAAGATATTAAAGCAGAGAGGCTTTTGATTACATTTTCAAAACAAGCAAAAGAAAGTTAACAGACACCAGGAGAAAACAGAAATAATCTGCTCAAGTCTACATAACGAGACAAAACTCTATAGAAGGGACTGGGAATCAATTGTAGCTGAATCCTGCTATTGTACTTTGTGCTTATGGTTACTGGCTGTTTATATGATATTTTTAAGATTGCTGAAATTGTCAATTAGGAAATAAAAATCCTGCTAACACCTAACCACCACCAAATGATTTGCTAATCACATTAACATCTGTTGAATCTACAACAGCAAAATTATTACAGGAAGAACAGACGAGCCAGTCAGTGCTGCTGGGTAGACAAGACTCTTTGGAGCTAGGACAAAAAAAAGACCTCAAGACAGTCTTACCTGGAGTCTCTCCTGTGCTTGCATGGGTGTCAAACCACTTCGCTGTACAAGCATCCAAAACACTGTATTATAAAGGTTATTAATATGGCCTGCAGAGGAAGAGAAGAGAGAAAGAGTATTTACCAAATTTGAGTTACTACTCAAAAAGAACACTTTATTTCCAAAGTCATATCTAAGAAATAGCCAGGAATAAAGAGGAATTAATAATATCAGTTGCTTGAGAAGACACAATCTTTCTGATTCATTTTTAAGGTACTGCATACCATACAAATGATTAGAAGACAAATTCCATTATAAAATTCTGACAAGTGAGAACAGAGGGTGAAGGGTGTTTATGTGTAACGTAAACTACCTTCATTTAAGCAACACGGACTAGGTACTAACAAAAACCTAGAGAATAAATCCAACGGTCTGCTCTAATCTGGAATAAAGAGCAGTTTTGACTGCTACAGTTTTGCTACATGGCCTGAATTTGAACATTCATATCTCTTCAGTAAAGATTACTTGGCTAGACAAACTCAGAACATAAAAAATAATAAATAAATTAATAATTCTACTATTTCCTGGGCTGAACTCACTCCCAGGATGCAACAAATACAGTTGTAGCCTGAAGACTCAGAATTTCAGAGTATTTCTACATCCATACAAAGCCCCAAACAATTCTAATGTTGTTTATTTAAAACTGTGACCATAGCTGCTCTTCTTTCACTGATAACCTATATCTACACACTGGAAATAAAGGCATTCTATTCAGAGAAGAAGATAACTCAACTGCACAAATCTCCGTTTTCTAGAAACGCTTACAATCTGCTTGTCTCCAGCTGAGGTAGTCCTTCAAATTTTGGTTGCTTGGATACAACACAATTCGTCCATCAAATCCTGGTGGGTACAGAAGCTGCTGGTCCTTAAAGTAATCCTTCCAATAGAAAACGTAACTTGAGGCAAACTGGGAGACCACGTGAGTCATGAACTTGCTTGCAAACACAAAGCAAAAGGAAAAAGAAATAAATACATCAATATGATTATATGTATATAAATATCTGTGATTATCTGAGTATCAATAATTTGGTGGACAGCAGCTTTTCTTAAATAATGGCTCAACAGATCAGCAAGAGCGTAAGAGTCTTAAAAAACAGCAAGTACTGAGAATCAAGTAAAAGACGTCGGAAAAGGTAACATTTTGTTAGAAAAAAGTTTATTCCAACAATGTTCGTTTCTAATGTTGTTCTATGAAAACTTTTAAAACTCTGCATGACTAAACATATTTTCCTGCAAGATCACATGCAAAGAGTTCCCATGAAGAACCTGAACTAACTGTAGCGTCTATGCCCAAACACAGCCCTATTCCTCACCTTTGCGTGTAGGTGAAGGCAAATCTAAATTATAGAGTTAGAGACGTTAAACAAGTTCACTTCCATATCAAAACATCTGTTACCTTGCTCTTCTTTTAAACCATCTACTCTTCTTTTTGAAAACAAAACTATATTCGTCACTCTGTCCATAAGCAATAGCAATATCCTCCAATTCTTCCATCACTGTCTGGGCACACTTGGTCATCAGCTGAAGAGCACGGTCGTCATTTGGCTTTTTGAACTCGTGCTGCTCAGAAAACCTTCAAAGCAAAAACAGTTGAATAAGAATCCCTTAAACAGCTAAAGCATTCAGTTTCATATTTGCTTTCTGTGAATATTGATTTCCAGTATCCTGTCAATATGGACACAGAAATCCCTCCAGGTATGAAAAATAGTAACAAAAGGTCCTGTTATAATTCTGGATAACCCATTCTCTTTCCCATCAGTATCTCACCCTAACCAGTCCTTCAAAACAACTGGTGCTCCTAATTTTTTTGTAATAAGATGACAAATACTATGTTCTGCAAAATCCCTTTTTCCCAGGGTGTCTTTTAGTCCAACAAGGGCAATATCACCAGTAAAAGTGTCACAATATGAGGGCTTTACCAGGCCTGCATGTGACCGAACCAGAGTCCAAATCACCAGCAAGAACACATCACCTACCACTCAAGAGAACTGTGTTCTATTAATCCCGAAGAAAGGCAAATGTCACATACACACACTGACCCCAAACATCAATGGCCCCTGAAGACAAAACACCAGTAGTTCTCCTGTGCCCTGGAGAGGCCAAGTGAAGGGCAACAGTGCATCCTGGCAGCCGGACAGGCTGTGTCCTGGGTGCATCCAGCACAGCATTGCTGGCTGGGTGAGGGAGGGGATTGTCCCGCTCCACTCTGCCCTGGTGCAGCCTCACCTGAAGCACTGTGTGCAGGTTGGGGCACCACAGGATAAAAAGGATATAAAGCTACTGAAGAGTGTCCAGAGGAGGGACACGAAGTTGGTGAAGGGTTTGGAGAAGCTGTATGAGCAGCAGCTGAAGTCACTTGATTTGTTCAGCCTGGAGAAGAGGAGACTGTGGGGAGAGCTCATAGCAGTTACAGACTCGCCACAGGGGCAGGAAAAGAGGCAGGCACTGAGCTCTTCTCTCTGGCAACCAATGACAGAACCCAAGGGGATGGCAGATGTGCTGGGGAGGGTCAGGTTGGGCATGAGGAAAAGGTTCTTCATCCAGAGGCTGCTGGACACTGAACAGGCTCCCCAGGGAGGTGTCACAGCCCCAAGCCTGACAGTGTTCAAGAAGAGACTGGACAACGCCCTCAGACATATGATGTGAACTGTGGTGTGACCTGTGCAGGGACAGGAGTCAGACTCGATGACCCTCGTGGGTCTCTCCCAACTCAGGACATTCCAGGGTTCATCGGGATTAGGGAGGAAAAGGAGGATCTGTAACCCCCGCGCCTGCAGAATTCGCAGAGGCCGGCAGGGAACAGCCCAGGCCAACCCCACGGCACCCGCCCGGAGCCTCCTCCCGCCTCAGCACCCCCATGTGTTCCCCGCCGCACCACAACCCTCCCCCCCGAGCTCGCTGAGGCGTCGCCATAGCGACCACCCCGCTATAAGCGCCCCGGCCATTGGCTGCCCGCCCGGCCTTAACCTGTGGAAGTTGCGGCCGTCCAGCCGGACCACTATCCAGCAGTTGGGCAGGCACGTATCGTCCGCCTCAAAGTCTCGCACGTACTCGAACTTGCTCTTCGCCATGGAGACGTGGCGGCGGCCGCTGCCGCTCACCACAGCGATGGCTGATGCCGCCCACCGGCACCTCAGCATGGTCAGAGCGGAAGCGGAAGCGCCCTATGAGAGCGCGGCAACAAGCCCTTCTGGGCGACCAGGCGGACCTCTCCATGGTTTCAGCGGGTGGGCGGAGCGTGGCGAGGGGCGCACGGCCGGGCCCGGGGGCGGGGCCTCCGCCAGCGGTCTCCATGGCGACCGCACTGTGTGGCGGGAGGAGGGCTCGCTGCGCGCTCATTGGTGGGCGGTGGCGGCGCGAGGGCGCGGCGACCGTTGGCGCAACGGCCGCAGGGGATGAACGGCCGCGGCCGATGGAGCGGGGACAGCGGCAGCGGCGGCTCCGCCCCGGGGCTGCCCCGGAGCCGCCCCCGGGTCTCCGCCGACCCCCGCCGGAGGAGTCCAGGGGTCCCCCCAAGCTGCTTCACATCAAAGTCGAGGAGCCCGAGGCGGAGGAGGGAGATGGCCCGGCCTGCTGCGTGGACAGCAGAGGGTCAGCGGGCGAGTTCAGACGCTCCCCGTCTCCATGGTGGGGCAGAGAGGGGAGCCGCGTTGTCACCAAGAGAGAAAGGGACCACGAAAGGGGCAGTGGAGAAAACCAGAGTGAGGTGAAGGTGCTGGAGAACAGGGGCGATGGGAAGGAGCCCTGGAGAGCAGCTGCTGCCAAAGCAGAGCCGCCTCCCGCGGCCTTCGAGGTGAAGTTGGAGAAGGACGATGGCCCGGCCGGCTCCCCATGCGGCCCCGTTCAGCCCAGCCCCACTGACCGCAAGGCACAGCTGTGCCAGGGCTTCGGGATCCGCCCTGAAGATCTGAAGCTCCCGGTTGTGTTTCACCCCTTGCCTCCTGGAACCCGCATTCAGATCCAAGGGCCTCTGCCGCCGGAGCTCATCCATGTGACCAAAGTGCCGGTGAAACAAGTGCCGCTTAAAATGCAGTCTTTGCTGGAGCCTTCCGTAAAGATTGAAACTAAAAACGTTCCCCTCACAGTACTGCCCTCTGACTCAGGTATTCTATTAAGAAAGCTTGCCAGGGTTCAGTAAGAGGCACACAGCTAAGTTATCAGATAAGAGAACACAAGTAGGAATGTCGTGTTGGAGAACCATCCCTTTGAGTAGACTGGAGTTTGTGCAACCCTCTAGTGTAAGATGTTAACATATGGGAGCAGAGTTCTCTATCGGTTTATTAAAATCAATGCAGTTTTGTCCACTTGCTCCCTGACTACATTAAACCCCCTACAGGAGTGTTCAGAATCGCACCAAGTTGTGATTGCAAGTTTAAGGTCAGGAATCTGCTTGATTTTTAAAGCTATGAAACATTCGTACACCTCTTTGAGAAAATCTGGATCTGTTAAATCAGGAACATGTTGAAACATCTAGATTAGAAGCTTACTTTTTTTTGACAGATATCAAGGTTTTCAAAATTAACGACTTAAAGTGAGCGTTTAAATACTAGAAGTCTTTTGCCCTTTATTGATAATGTGAAAGAGTTCATTTCTAAGCCCTTTTCACAGAGGAAATTGCTTGCTCGGGGTTCAGTTGTGAGTGGTCTGGGGATTCATCATGTCACCAGCTCAGTTTAAATACAGTCCGTATTTAAAAAGCCAGTGCAGGGTGTCATGTAACAGCTGTTTGGTAACACAGGTTCCTACAGCAAAAAAGTGTCAAAATCTGAGAAAAGAGTGGAGGGAAAAATAAAACCCTCAACCAGAAGCCCAGAACAGCGACAACCTCAGCTGGGAAGCCAGAGGCTGCACCAATGTGGGACTGAACTGCTGCACCATCACTGGAGCTGGTCCCTGCATCATTAGAGCTTTGGAGACAGTTCTGGTGGTGAAGACAAATTTGCAGTGATATGGTCTATACTATACGATGTTTAGTTTATAAACTCATAAGTTTATTGATTAGTAAGAAAACCATCTAGTCAATTGAAATCCAAACCAGTGTGTTAGCGGTCCCATAGGCTTATTTTATCGTTTCTTTCCTTTTTTTTTAACATATAACAAAAGCCAGGTAAATGATTCCTTGTGCAGTGGTTCAGCAAAGGTTGCCAGAGGATGCTCCCTTAGCCTTAATTATTTTTCTAGGAACTGCTCTCCAAACGCCCATCAAGTTTCATGTGTTTCAAAGCTCTAGTGATTCTTTTGACTGTTGCCAAATATCCTCTTGATGTGCTATTGAACGTAACCTGTATTGCGTATATGGTCTGGAAGATGATCATCTTTCCTTGTTTCATTGCATAGGGATGCCAGATACTCCATTTAGCAAGGACAAAAGTGGCCATGTAAAGCGTCCAATGAACGCGTTTATGGTGTGGGCAAGGATTCATCGGCCTGCCTTAGCAAAAGCCAACCCAGCTGCCAATAATGCGGAAATCAGTGTTCAGCTTGGACTGGAGTGGAGCAAACTGACTGAAGAGCAGAAGCAGCCCTATTATGATGAAGCTCAGAAAATAAAACAAAGGCACAGAGAGGAATTTCCTGGTAAATACATATTTATTTACTTGAGTGCTTTAGAAGTGCAACACTTTTGAAAGATGGATCTCTTTCATTAGAGCAAATAATAGAGTTAGGAAAAAAAAAAGCACCAAAATTTCAAGCACACAGTCCTTCTGTCAGCTTTCTAGTGCCTGAAAGTATATGAATTTTTTAAAGCATCCAAAATGATGTTTCATAGGCTCTGATGTTTCTTATGGTCCTAAACTACTGCAGCTACAGCAGCTCTTCTGAATGCTTTATGGCGAGATACTGAGTTTAGTGTGAAGGGGGCCTGTTGCATCATTTTACATGCTCCAGAAACTGCTGCCCAGGTGGCCTGTGGTGACACATGCGTCCCTTCCTTAGAAGCAGGAAAGGGAAATGCCACAGCAAGCACGAACAGCACTGTGTTCTATGGGATTCAACATGGAGACTTGGGATTCTAAAATAACATCATGGAAGGTGTTTCTCAGCCTTTTGTCAAAAGATTTAAAAATTTGTACCCTTAACAAATTGCTTCTCCATAACAGTGCAGTTCAATAAAACAGATGATAATTACTTTGAACAGTCTTTTTAAAAGCTGTTGAGATACCAGGTGTCGTGATCCTTACTCTCTCTGTTGTCATAATCTTGCTGGTTCAGGATTATGGCTAATCCTGGTAGACAAGAACTGACAAATCTCTCATCAATAAGCAAAAGATAAGAGCAGCAATCTCTCTCCTACCCTCCTTGCACCATTAAAAAGAGAAAAGCTTCTTTAAAGTTTCATTAGGAGTTAATCTATGTTAACTCCTCCCTACTGTTCTGTATTTCCTTGTCTCACAAACAGTTACAATTTAGTAACATAAAAACAATGCCCAAATATGTCCATTTTGTTTCCACCTCTGATTAAATGCCCTATTTGCTAGCTCACTGAAACAAATGGAGTTTTGCTGTTTACTATAGGAGCAGGGTTTGGACTCATTTTTTAAGATACTTTAGAATTACGGATATCATGGCTTTACATAGTGAATGAGACCATCCCAAAAACTGGATGTCTGCATCTCTTTTCATCTCTGACAGGTTGGGTTTATCAACCACGACAGGGCAAAAGGAAGCGTTTCCCACTGCCTGTCTCTGCTGTGTTTGCCGGCGCTCCTCAGAGCATCATCACCACGAATCCAGCTGGCATTTATCCCTTCCAGCCGCCTGCTTACTCTGTTGTCATCCCCAATGTTAAGAACAGTATTGGACATCCAGTCTGTGAGTTTTCAGTAGTAAATGATTTTAAAAATTCAGAATTTACCTGTTGTAGTAACAGTTATACGTATGGCAGTGTAGATATAGTTGAAACAGTTTCTCAGTCTTTCTTGACACCACTGTTTCTATTAGTCCTGCCCTGCACTGAACCTCTGCACTGTTTCCTCAGCTTCCTAAATTCTTCCAGCTGCTTCTTCATTGCCCACAGATCTTTGTCTTTGTAGCTCCTTGTTACCTCCTGATACCTCTAAATCTTTTTTGATCTCTATTACTATTACAGCTTCAGCTGTTTCTTTTTCTTGTTCTGTCTCTGCCTCACATATATCTTACCTCACCAGAAGGGCAGTTTGCAGGGTGTTAGTAACACGTGTGCTGCAATATTAAAGTAGTCACTAAATCTGAAAAAGAAATGTTTCATTTGTGCATTTTCCATGAACAGTTACTTAGGTATCTGCACACCTGGAATAGTTCGATATGGGCAGTGTAATAGGTTGTAGCGTGAGAGCCCACAAGCAGCTACAATAGTTGCTGTGCAAATTTTGTGTTGGAAGAAGTTTATGCACAAATAGTGGATTTCAACAACAAATAGCTTAGATCCAGGCAATAGCGTTTTTCTCTAAGCATACTGACAAGGGCTGCTCTCCTTCTAATAAACCAAGAAAATGAAAATGCCTGTTTATGCTGTGTGGCAATATTCAGACATTTAAAAGAGAGCACTCAGCTTTGTTCTGGTGAAGTTCTGAGAGATGTGATCCTTTCCCAAATCCTTCTGTAAATTTGACTGAATAAAGTTTTGTGGGTTTTTTTTACCCCTAGTATATTTTGTAATGTTATATTGTCCTCAGATGCTACTGTATTTCTTTCCAGAGTTTACTATCCCATTGTGGTTGAAATGATTCTTAAATACAAACTATAAAAATGTAGACACATTTAAATCCTGTTGACTCAGAATTGAGAGTCTTAGAGTAGGTAGTGGGGGTTGAAATTACCAGTGCAATGTGTTTTGAAATCTTTCCCTATGAAGGCATCCCTGTGGATGTGCCACAATTTGGAAGTGTACATTCAAGTGTATATTCTGCAAAACGTTTCAAAGTGAAATGGGCCAGCTAGTGTGTTTGTTGGTGAAACAAGTAAGAAAACAGACTGGAGAGTGGAGTGTTTTAACTGTTGTTTCTGCTCTTCGCTGCTGCTTTGGTACCACACAGATTTGCTAACAATTTGGCTTACTCCAAATCAGCTAGTAGGTTTGGGAGGTCTTCTGAACTTCAGGTGCTAAATGCACAATCCAAGCCCATTGTGTGGCCATATCAGGACAAGACACAGCCCTCAGCAGCCTCACAGCCTCACAGCCTCACCACTCACTAGCCAATTCCTTTGTCTTTCACCGTTGGGTTTCTGTAGAAGGAAGCTTAGATGTGTGGGATCGCACCCCATCTGTCAGAACACATGTAGGTCAGGTGGTGTATGACTGTGAGTTGCAGGGAAGTAGTGCTAGAAAGTGGTTTAGGGGAAATGGTTCTGGCTCTGGCTGTGGTTTGCTACGTTACTGTTTATGAAATCTCTTCCTCTGTTCATGTCTGATAAATAACTGTTCTGTTTCCTAAAGGTGAAGCTTCTCCCGCGATCCGTCTGCCGGCTTCTTCCATCCAACATGCTGGTCCAATTACTCTTTTCCAGACTACTAGTGCAAGCACCACACCAGTGGCTGTTCCAGCTCCAACCCTGCCCCTGCGCCCTGTCATTTCACCACAGCACTTTGCTGAACCTGCTCAGACAGAAGCTCTTGATGTATCATCTGGGCTCAGTTGCCCTCCTAAGAGACCTACCCCAGTTTTCATTGAGAGCTTCAGCAGAAACCCAAGTAACGCAACCAACACCAATGGCAGATTTTCTGTCTCTAGTAGCGAGCCCCCAAAGGAGTACCCAGGGGTTTCTGTTTTCCCTAGAGGTGTTCCTCTTCCCCAGGCTACTCCTTTTCTTCACTCACATCTTTGTGAGTCTTTTCCCATCAGTCAGCCACCCAGTCTGTTTGGAGTGCCTCCTCGCTTTTCATTTTACCACCCTTACTTTGTACCTGGACCGCACTATTTCCCCTCAAGGTAATGAAACCCTTCTTTTCAATACCGGTAAGAGTAAATACTACACATTTAGTATCTCATAGGTATTTCCTAAGCTAAGCAGGCACAGAAAGGCCCAGTGCTCTCCCAGCAGCAGCTGTGCTGGTCAAACACAAGAAGTCTGGTAGCTGACTGATGTGCTCTCATTTCACAAACCCATGGCTATGCTTATTCTTCATGAGGCACCATTTTTCTTTCAGGACCATGCAAAATCAAATGTAACAAACTATTATGACTATTAGACTTAAATTCTGCCTGTTTATTATTCCTACTAATAGCAACAACCAGTATGTTCCTACAGCAATAAGACTAACTGGTCATGAATTAGGGCTGATAATGACCCATCAAACTCCAAAGAACTTAATGAGCTGATAAGTGCAATACAATATATTTCAATTTTTGAGGTCCCTTAAAGAAACACAGGGCACATATTCCCCAAATTGCTAAGGATGAACTTAGCTTAGCCCTTGGTCTGTGAAATTAGAGTTTTGTGAGGCCTTTGTGGGGGAGAGGAGTGTTCTTCTTCCATAAAAGACCATTCTGAGTTCTCACATTAATGGACTTCTGACAGCTGCCAGCTTTGCTAATGCCAGGATCTTTCTAATACAATGATTTATAAATTCACTTTCCTATAAAATCTTTTATTGCATACAAGAACCATCATTTCTAAGTAGCATTGACAGTGCAAAGACGTGTGCAGATTTATGCACTAAAATTTCAAATGTTAGACTGGAAAGCTGAATAGTCTCTTTGAAAGCTCAATAGACACTGTATCGATGTCTTTATAATGTCTGTACTGTAGAGCTCTGTTACTTCTTCACATACTTTGTTTTCTTAACAATGTAGTTCATTTCTGTAACTGTGTGTCATTCTGCATCGGAATGAAAATTCAGACTCCTGACACCAGAGGGATACAGTGACATTTGACACAGTAACTCCTGCAATCTACTGGAGAGTTGCTTTTGAAAGATTTATCACTGTACATTCTTTAAATAGTAACATTGTCAAGCACATGTTGGGCACAAGGATTCTCTCACAGTCTTCCTGTTTAATAACAACGTAACGGTGCAAGAGCTCCCTCTGAGAATGAATAAGAGCGTTTTACCCCAGCTCTGTCACAAATTTTGGCATACAGAAATAACACAAACTGACTTTTGATGCTTTGTTTTACTCTTCTATCAGTTAACATAACGCAGGCTTATCCGATGGTGGTTTATCCACATTATTTCATTGATAAATACAGGGGGTTTGCGTTTGTTCTCAAAGCAATGTCATGCATGTATCTAGCATGAAAAGGTGCGTGTATACAGATATGGAATCTGTGCACGACTGTTGTTATGGACCCAGTGTTTAGAATAGGCATGGCTTAAAAATATACATGTTTTTAATATTTCAACAGGATAAGCTGACTAGCAAAGAACATTAGTGTCGTTCTGGTTCTCTTAGCTGCAACCTGCATTACTGAAAGCCACCTTTCCATCTCTTTCATTGCAGCACATGCCCCTTCAGCCGACCTCCATTTGGCTGTGGGAATTTCTCCAGCTCAGTGCCTGAATGCCTTGGCTGTTATGAAGACAGGTACCAAAGAGCAGAGGTGATGTTTTCGGCTCTGGACGGAGACTATCCTTTCAAGGAATACCCAGAAGGAATCGTCCGTGAGGAGCCCCGCAGCTGTGAGAGCCTTGACGTGGTGTCCTGTCACAACAGTGGCAGCGAGGAGCAGTATTTAAGCCCCCTGCCACAGCTGGATGTTGGAGCGTTGGAGGAGGTTTTGTCAGCCACTCCATCTTCTCCTTCCAGCATCCACCTTATCAACGTAACTGACAGCGACGAGGAAGACGAAGTAAAGTTGTTGCAAGAATTGTAATTTTTAAAACCAATTTAATCCAGAGAAGTATCGTAGAATGGGAAATAAGTGTTTTCCTCAACGCTGCCTTTTCAACCAGCGTGTTCAGTGGAAAACCCATGTAGCTTGAGTGAGCTGTACAGGTCATTTTGAAGAGTCTGGTGACCTGTTTGTATTTTGAGAGGTCACACACAGATCTGGGGAGGAGAAAAGCCCCTGGAGTTTCACCTGCTCCATCAGGGAATTGTTTGGGCTCTGGCTCAAGAAAGCACTTACATAGGAATTCAGCTCTGTGATAATGTGTTTTCCTGAGGAGAGCTGTGTTTAAACACATCCTTTTAATGCCAAAATAAGCATTTTGCCATAATTTTGTAGGTATTACTTTAGGAACTTTAACAAGTGAAGTAATTCTGGTTTATGACTGTACTGTAATTCTTGCTGCAGTAAAAAACTAGAAAGCCTGGAGAGTGAAGTCAAGAATTATTCTACAATGCTTTATTTTTTTCCTTTGGTGAGACAGTTTTAAATGTATTTTGTTTAATTTTTGACTGTAGTTTGTATTTGTGGTACAACTGCTATGTAACACACTGAAAATGTACATCAGTTTCAGTAATACCTTGGTCTGCAACCGGTTCCTTTAATAAAAATGGGATTGTCCAGAAGCTGTGGTGAGTTATGGTAGCACATAGAGACAGAGGAAAATGGATGGAATCTGGCCCTGCGACCTACTCTAGTGGGCTGTGACTTGATTCCTGAACGTAGTTATTACTGTACAGAATTCTACAGAGAATACCAAATTCTCTGAAGAATATCAAAGGCTTTTAGCAGAGACGGTATCTGTGCTGAACTCAGTCATGAAATACAAAATCTTTTGGCCAAAATTTGTAATTTATGTTAATATTTTTTTCCTCCCTTGTTTTGTGGAATAGAATGTCACTTTCTTCCAGAAATCCTATTATTTTACTGTTGTTCCATTTGAATAAACTCACCTGAACAATGTACACCTGGTGCTTCATTTTAAGCCATGGACAATGAACGGAGTGGGAACAGATAAATAGTAATGTGTGGAACCCACAGACATACTGTGCCTGCAGTGATACTAGTATTGATAATTTATAATTTATTTATAATTATGTATTTATAATTATGTATTTATAATTATTTATAATTATGTAAATCCATCTACCAGAGAAATATGGGAAGAATTGAAAGCCATGGTCAGAGAAGCTCATCCATGCTGGGCTGCCAGAGAGTGCTAAGGAGCGATTCAGAGGGAGTTTGACCATCTCATACAGAACATCCTGTATTTTATGGGTTATCACACTGGATCTGTTGGACCTGAGTGTCCTGTCAAACCTGAGGCTTCGTCCCCCTTTATCCATAGGGTCTGCATTACTGATGAAGACAGGTACAAATGAAATTTCCATATGCCTCAGAAGTTAGTCCTAAGTCAGTGTAGAGTAGATATCTTCTGGCTTCTTTGCATTTTAAGTTTTTAGTTTTGTATCAACATTTTCATGCTTTTCTGCTTCTGTGGGGTCATAACTCCATTTTCCAAGTGCCCAAAATAACACCGCTCATTTGAGAACTACTGCATTTTGTAGTTAAAGAACACAAAAGCATGAAAAATCCTGGCTACCCTACACATTGCAACCATGTTGTAAGCAGCCTCCTGCCCCCCCTGCATCTGCAATGCAGATGAGTCATTAAGATTAAAGTCTTATAAATAGTAGAAAATGCCTGTTTGTTTCTAAATTGTCGTCTCACTGAAAGCTGATCTGGCTTCCAGGAATGCATGCGGACAAATGCACTAATTCCTACACAAGTACATTTAAGGGTATAAAACAGCTGTTTGTGGGATTATTCTCTAGGTCTAACTTCCCTCTTATCCTATTTTCTTTTTATACACTATGGTACAATATAAAACATATTGCAGTGCACCAGGATCTAGAATGGTTGCTTGCTATGGATAATACAAGTTTACTTGCTCCTGTCTGGGGGTGTCAGCACTGTTTGAAGGAAGGTGCCTCCAAGCTGATCACTTGTACCTGGTGCTTGTTGTGAACCTGGTGCTGATGGTTCTGAGTGAGCTTCAGTGGACTGAGGGATCCAACATTTGCTGCACAGCATCTGTCCGCTAATGAGAACTTCACTGTTTGTTTAGGAAAACACCGTGTTATACCCTCAAGTGGAAATCTGCTATGTTTAATACCACAAAGGCCAGAAGAAGAGAGAAGACTGAGGTTTAACACATCCTGGATACATCGATGTGAAACAAAATGTAGGGCTGATCTCTCCTTCCCTTCCCAGCGAGACCTGAAGTCCTGAATCTATCAGACGGGATCTGTGCCTGCAAGGCTGTGGCGTTGGACTCAGCCCCCAGCTGAGCTCCCTTGAAGACCATTGTGTCTTGTCCACAGCAGAAGTGAAAATCACATGAACAACCCATCCAAACCTGGCTTCCTCTGAGTCATTCCTTAGCATGCTCTGGCAGCCTCGTGTGGGGGAATTCTCTTGTGATCGAAGAGGTTTTTAGATCCCATTTTTAGGTAGTTTTCAGCCCACCTTTGAACTTCTCTCCTACATGCAGCCTCCTGAAGTGCCAAGTATCTGTGCTGTTCTTTCTCCCCTTGCAATGTGTGAAGCTGGTCACAGGGAGGGCCAGTCCCATGGTGACCGTGTGCTCTCCTGCTCCGTGATGGGCCAGAGGGTCCTTGAGACATGAGAAACATATTTTACTCTCTTCTAATGTTTTTTTTTTCCTTTTTCTCTGCCGTTTACCTTAATCTGAACTAGAAGTCACCTTGCATGCTTCTCAGCTTGAAAAACAAATCGGACGCGACTTTTCCAAAATTCGTTTTCCTCCTGCTGCTGTAAAGGTCTAAAGACATTCAGCAGTGCTGCATCGCTGCCTCTGGCTATCTGTTTGCAGAGATGAACTGCTTCTCCAAAGTTACTGTACAGTTTTATTGATCGGATGTTACTAAAAACCCTTGTGCCTTTACACTTGTTGCCCTTCTCTTATGAGAATTAACATTAGAGCATTGCATTAGAGAAATCTGCAGGCGGTGTGGCAAGGGCTACAGTGCTTTACATATACAAATATAGTTAAAAAGATGAAACGTGTCTGCATAGACAACCCTCTACCATTAAGCTCACTTGCTTGTAGGAATGAAGCAGAAGTAGCAGCAGCGACCCACCCCTTAATAAAAGCAGAGAGAGTGCTTTGATATTATTTTACTAACAGCACATCGGGACAAGCCCTTGCCTGGTACCTGATCATCTTACAGCACTGCTCCCTCTTTGGCAGGACAGCTGCTCCAAGGCTCTTCCAAGTGTTACCGCTGTCCTACATGGGTGGTGGAAAACCAAAGCTAAACAGAAGATTCTGGGTCAGCCAAAGCTGTTAAGACTCAGAACAATGAAGTCCACTGTTAAATCTCCAGTTCCTTAGTGGATTCACAGCCTTCCTCCTTTGATCATTTCAAGTGATCTGAAGGAGAAAAAATGTTCTGAAAAATGGGAGATTTCACATTCCACTGAAGTCAGCCGAAGACATAAAATTTCTTTAATCAGTGCATATGTCTGAAATGCAGAGGTCAGGCAGGACAAAAAGTCTTCTACCTTCTACTTCTTTGATTCTTGGTAACATTTTCTCTAGTGTCAGCAGGAGTCTTTTCAGAACAGTTCATTCAACAACCTTTCCCATTTCTGAAGAGAGAGTTCCAATGAAATATTACTGAGCCTTTAGTCTGATAGGCATTCGAGTCATTCTCTGCATGTCTGTTTCTTCAGCAGGTGTTCTCCTCTCTATGTCTATCTCTTTCCTTCTAGGTGGCTAACTCCTAATTTACCGTGAATATAATGAGAGAATCATCATATTTTGCTCCCCAGCTGACAAGAGCAGTGTTGGAACACCTTGCAAACTGTCCAGTAAGTGCAGAAACCCCACTGCAAAAGTATTCTCAGCAGCTTTGACCTCGGAGAGCTGAAACACCTAATTTTCAAACCTAGCGAAGGACCAACACTTGCTCTGGGTGCTGCATGGAGGCTGCAGTTAATATGTCCATCCCTTGATCATGGGGGATGCAATAGATAAGGGAACAGAGCTCAGACTTCCAAATTCCCAACTGATACCTTTAACGAGGCAATTGCAATCCTGGAGGAAATGGGTCTGAGTCTGTGTAATTTCTAGATAACCCAAAGCCTGACCCTGCTCTTTGAATCAGATGAATGTCCTATTTGCTTCGATAAGAGCTTTTTGAAGAGATGGGCACAGGCAGGATCTGACTCATCCTGTGCCAGAGGCAGGTAGCGTTACAGCCTCTGAGCATGGTTAATAGGGCTGGAATATCCCGAATCTTTCCATGCAAGGATGTCCCAGCAATGTAAGTGATATATCATATATCTATAGATAGATTAAACTATATATAACTGCACAATCTGTGGTTATATTTTTATAGAGGGAGTTTCTGGTGATTACAAATTAAGATACCAATTCTCATATTACCAAGATCCAAATATAAAAATATCGCTGTATAACAAATGCAAATATTGTCTGTAGTTCATTTTTATTAGGGAGGAATGCTGACAAAAATCACAATCAGATAGTTATTGGCCTAAGTATTTTAACAGTCTTTAAACAAGGCTCCTTTTATATAATTGTATGCCTTTATATATATATATATAATCTTCTTATAGAGAGCTATATGGAGCAGTCCCTGTGAAGATTTGTTGTACTGGGAAGATTTGTCACAGTCTTTCCATTCAAATATACACGTTCCTCACCAAAGTACTTTTCTTTCCTTTGGATAGACAGAAATTTTATGCAGAGATGAAAGCAGAATAGCTAGATTTGTGTCTAAATTTGGCTTGCATTTCTCCTTATTTATAGTAAAAGCACAAACAATAGTGCTGTTGTTTTCATCTATATTACAGGCAGCTATAAATAAATGGGAAAGTTCACAAAAATTCAATATTTCCCTTCAGGATACTCCATATGATTAGCAAACAGCTGACATATGGTCCCTGGATTTTTGCTCTGGGAAATAACTTGATTTAGTGGTGTGATGAAAATTTGTGACCTGTCTGTGGGTCAGCCAAAATATCATTTATAGCCCACTCACCCTCATGGTTCCCTCCAGGTGTCCCCAAGGTGTCCTAGCTTTCTTCTGCCAGGATGACATCAGGAATGAACTGGCCTTCGCAAGATCACAACTGTTCATCATGTGAAGTGCTGGGGTGTGGAGTGGACACATATGAAAGTCAGAAACCAAATGGGCATCTACAAATGGAAACAGTCACGTTTCTTTTGGGTACAGCACAGGAACCAGCAAAGACCTTCAGCAAAGGAGACCTCAGTGGTTTCAATAGCATAAATAAACCTCTGGACAAGAGACAAAATTACTATTATCTAGCAAACCTTTATTCTAAACAGAATATTAATTTCTTATCGGCCTGATTTACTGATACACTCTGAAACATAGCCAGGTGCAAATTCTCCCCATTTCTTAAGTTGATTTCCTACTGGTTCACTTACAGAGGCACTTCAAGGAAGAGATGAATGGAAAGGGTGTCAGACGATGACTGTCTGACGAGTATGACTAAGAGGTGATGCCTTTCCTTGCCATCAGTCCACCCTTGCGGCTTTGCTAGCATGGCTGTAGCTGAGCTGGCCAAGAACCACAGCAGAAATACAGTGACACAAGGGAAGTCAGGTGCTTTTCATGGGCTCAATGTGCGCAAGGAGCATCTACAGCACCATGGAGCTCAGATGTTTGCAGCTGGAAACCTCAGCATGACCCCACTAACTTGGAGTCTCCTCTCGGTGTGACTGTGACCCCACTGGGTCTGGTGAGCCCCTGGGTGCTCATCCCCGTGAAGGGCGGAGGACCAGCAAAGAGGTGATGTAGGGACTGCAGCTGCTGGCTCAGCCCTGAAGGATGCAGGAGAAGACAGGGATGCTCTTTTGGGAGCCTCATGGGAGAGAGTGGATATCCATGAAGGGCAGCACAGGGAATATGAGCAGTGGATTCTCCCAAGCCCTTCTCCAACCCCAGCCCATCCATGTGTCTTAAGGGAAGAGAGGCAGTGAACATCTTTTTGCTTCTTTTTGCACAACAAATTTCACCCTGTATCCCTTCAGCTGTCCAGGGGCAATACACCTCCCAGGAGCAGAGGGATTTAGAATGGCTCTGGAAACATGGGTTCAGCCAGGAATGATTTGATAAAATTACACATAAATAGAACAAACAAACAAACAAATAAACAAAGTCATAGCACAGCTCCTACAGAAGCCTCTTGACAACTGTTTGGCTGCTGCCCTCCACCAGCGTTCTCTGCTAGCTTTAGAGGGACAATGGATTTCCCTGCTGGTAAAAGAGCTGGGATGTGGTGGGGCGGGTTTGCAGGGGAGCCCCAGGGGGAAGTGCTCAAGCTTCCCCCTGCCCCGGGTACCGGCGGGCGGGACAGCTCAGCCCTGGAGGACAGAGCCGCGATTGCAGCCGGGGTGCATCCTCCAGGTGCTGCCCGGGGTGGGGTGGAGGAAGAAGAGGAGGAGACACCCCCACCCCCAGGCAGGGGGAGGAGAAAGCCGCGCCGGCGGTTTTATAGGCGAGGCGGCGGCGCAGCGGCGTGTCCTGCCCGGAGCCATGCGGGGCCGGGGGCTGCTCTGCGGCATCGCCCTCTCGCTGCTGCTGTGGGCGCCGCCCCGTGAGTGTGGGGAGGCTGCAACGGGCACCCCAACCCTGCTAAAGTGCCTCTGGCTGCACGAACCCGCGGGGAGGGTGGAAGGGAGGGCAGGGGGTGGTTTGGTGGGGGGATCCTTCTGCTGCCCCTCCGGCCAGCCCAGAGCTCTCCCCTCCCGCCCCGGCTTCGTGTTCTTTAACGCGTGGGGGTGCGGATGGGGTGGGGGTCCTGAGCGGCTCCTCTTTTGTCTCCCCAGCCGGAGGGGTCGCCGCCGGCGCGGAGCCGCAGCCCGGGGTGGTGGTGCCGCGCTGGGCAGCCCTGGGCACCCCCAGCAGCCACAAGGTAGGTCGCGCCCGGCGCTTTATTTATATTTTATTTTCAAGCCTCTGTCTCGTTTCCAGGGGAGGACCGATGTCGCGGTTAGCATAGGACCATGCGATGTGTGTTTTGTTGCAAGCTGAGCTCACTGACGAACCGCAGGGATGAGCCAGAAAGCCCATCTACAGCACTGGGGGCTGCGGCGGCTCCTCCAAATCCCAAGCAGGGCTGGGTGAGCTCGGGTAGTGAGTGTGAGGCCGTTTCCAGCTGCTTGCGTTCACCCCAAGCAAGACTTTGTGATGGTTTGTCCTCTGCCATGCCTTAAAGCCTAGATCAAGTCTACCTGATCTATATTTGTAGTAGTCAGTTGTATTTAGGGTGCAGCCTAGCATAGGTATCTGCTTTAGGAGGAGAAAAATCTCAGCTGTGTTTCGCAGAGAAAGGCCAACCAGCAGCTCAGATGTGTCTAACTGTGTCTAAGGCATGATATGTATTGATACAGATTGCATCCCCACTTATCTTACGTGGAGAGATGGTGTGCCTGTTATCTGCAGCCCTTCTGAGAACTGCAGGGCTGCCAGACTTCAACATCAACCACAAACCGCAGTTCAACTTCCCAGCCTTTGCATTGCCACAATCAAGAAGTTATCAGTTGCAAAATCGGATGAAAGAGGAAAATCCAGCTGGTGTTATTTACGTTGTGAACCAGAAATAGGGAAGCCACAGCATTATACTAAAGAAAAATCGTGGCATCTCACCAAGTGGTGTTGTTTTGGGGTTTATGTACTCTCCATATGATGAGACATTCTAAAACTTTTTGTTATGTCCTATATAAAAAAAAAAGTTACAATGACTCCCTCATGATCTTAATTCTCTGAAAAATGTTGTCGCAAAGGTGCCTGGTAGTTTTGATTCTGTCTGTTTTTGATAGTGATACAAATACATCTGGACAACATTTCCACTTATACAAAGTTACTGGGTCTCAGGGGTAGTACTTGGTTTGTTTCAGACAAATTCCTGTTGGCTCTAAAACCAACATTAGTAAAGCTTATGTACAGCTGGGATATTTCAGTTACACAACAATTGATGGACTTTTAAGTAGTGAGACTATTGAAGGAGAAGGGAAAGTGTTATTAGTAATAATGATGTTTGCACAACCTTTGCAAAGAGAGTTTTATGATGATGGGGACTCTCAGGCTCCCCCAGGTAACCTCCATTGCTTCCATGCTAGTTAGCAAAACAACAGACCTACCCTTGGATGTACTGAGCACCTGTGATTCAGTAAACTCAGCTCCTGGGAATTAGCCCTTGTTGCGTATACTAAATGTATTAACTTATTTTTCATCATCTGTGTGGGCCTGATGTGATATCCCAGAAACCAAAGGAAAGATGAGCAAAATTCAGACTATGAGCAGGGAGCTGATGAAAGGAGAAATTTGTAACTGAGCTTGGAATTGATGAAGTAGCACCCGAGCATTTCTTTGGGATGATGAATCTGTCAACAGAACATCCTGTTCAGTCAGCCTTGCTTTATTTTGCTTTCAGTTGATCTGTTCTGCAAAATCCCTTCCAATAATGAATTAGGAAATAGTATGGGTTGATCATCTCATCAGGTTTTTATTATTTTTCTTCTTCCAGCTGAATAGAGAAGTCTGTTCTTATCGCGCAGGTTATTTGTCTTCTAGGGAGTTTATTTGTCCATTTTCTTTATGCGAAAACACTTGGACTGAGAAATCTCCAGCTGACCTTAGCTAGTGGTCCTGCTTTGAGGGAAGTAAAACTGGAGACTTCCAGAGGCCCTTTATGTTGGGCCTATATTCTATACTTCTGGTCTCTTGAATTATTATTGTTATTTTTAATGTTAGTTTTAGTGTGTGCATTTGCCATTGCACTAAGAAATGAGGGTCCTTTCTGGGAACACCAGTAAGTCTTGGGGAGCCAGCTGTCTTGTGTCCTCATTCGGAGCTGCAGGCAGATTGCAGACCCGTGCTGTGATCATGTGCTTGAACACACTAGAAAGTTGCTGTCATGGTTTCCAGTCCCTTGACAGCCTGGGGCTCATCCAAGAGCAGCTGTGAAATACAGTCTGAACAATGGCTAGAGCCTGAAGACATCTAGGGAACCCTGCTGCATGCATCCTACCAGCATTTTCTGAGAGTGAGGGAATTCTGTGAAAATCTCTTTCAGAGGCGTGATTCCTTTTGTCCTGAATGAGGCTGCTAAATATGCCATTTTCTGCTGAGAAAACAAAGGAGTCTTTGGTTAACTAGCTGATATATTTGACTCTGGGGCAAGTTGGGGTGTCCCATGATGTGCTCCTGAGCACGGTGTACAGGGGAAGGAGTGCAGTGCACCCCTCCCACCCAGCCAGATCTCTAAGCACCCCAGCACCAGTACTTGCTGCCACGTCCGAGCTCATCCTTCCCCCCTGAGTCACCAGGGTCACCAGCTGGAGTATGGCATCCCATCCGTGTGCCCGTGCTGGGAGCCGCCACAGCCCGTCCCTTCCCTCCCCAGCACCCCGGGTCTGAAGGTTAAAGCTTTCCCCTGTGAAGGGAGGTGAGAAGTGGTTTAAGGTCAGCTGTAATTTCCAGGGGAACCATTTATGTTTCTGGATGTGTTCATAATTATGATTATATGTGAGTAACAGGCGCTGTTTCTCTTTGGCACGCAGCATCCATTCCGAGCTGAAGTTAAGCTAAAGGCAGAAGGCCAGGAGCTCACCTTGGAACTGGAGAAAAATGAGTAAGTGTGCTTCTGCCTTGCATTCTGACTTGTGGTCTCACTAAAATAATGAGTAAGGATTACAGTGAAGTCAACAGGAAAACCTCCACTGACTTCAACAGGGTTTTGAGAAAGACAGGATGAGGAAGTCCTTTTCTGGATATCCAGGTTATTCCAGGTCTGAGTCCCCACTGATGTTAATCAGCCAAGCAGAGCTGACTGTAACAGAGCTTTGTCAGCAAAAAGCAGACAGTGACCTGGCCCTTCCTTTATAAACTTATTTTTGCATCATAATTCTTACTACATTAAGTAGAAAATGTTGCTGATATGAAATGCACTATGTACCAAATGTCTCAATGCTTTAAAATCGGTGAAACCCCAAAGAGGACTTCATTTGCTGTGATCTGAAGAGGACCTTCTCTGTTTCCTAGGAGAAATGATCTGACAGTTTAAATTCTGTTAGTGCCATTCATGCTAAAGTAGACTGAGAAAATGCTTTTGCATTAACTGAAATGCAGCCTCCACTCAGGCATAATGCAGAAATGCTGTGGGATATCATAGGGCATGATGTGTATTGAATTCAGCTGAAGCTGCGGGAGATTAAGGTAGGTAGAAGGATTCTTGTCTGGAGGTTTGTTCCAGATGTTCTCTGCCCATTAGTTTCCAGTTGTGGAACAACAGCTGGCAATTTAGCTGCCAAGAAGTTTGTCTTTGCTAAGCAGTCCACTTGCACTGTTGGTATTCTATTTAGTTTTAAGTGAGTATGAAGATTTGTCTATGCAAACACAAGCAAATGTTTATCTACTAGAACCAGTAGGAATAAAAACCTTGGAATTATGACCGTGGTTATATTTTAAATATTATTCATTGGACATCCCAACCACAGAGCTTGGGGGCTCAGCTTTCCTCCTGAAAGAGTGAGGTGTCAGAAGATTGTATTAACTCTGATGACAGTGCATAAACCTTAATGATATTCAGCGCATTTTGGAGGAAAACCAGATTTTTCTTGGCACTGTTTGCAGTAAAGACTGAAATCTGATGAAAGGTGTGTGTGTCCTGTAATAGACCGCATAAGCTACTGGGGGTTTCAGAGCTGCAAAAGCTGGACACGTTTTCCAGGCAGTTGGGCACCTGTGTAGAGCTAAACAGAAACAGCTATAAATTCTGTGTGTTTTGGCACCTCTCCGCTGAGAAAATAGATAAGTGGTAGAGGAGACCAGGCAACATAAGCATGGCTGTGTCCTGACTAATGTGGGAAAAGTAGCTATTGCTGACACGAGCGGTCAGTATTGCCCATCTCTGAACTGAACTTGGAAGAGCAGACCTGCTGGAGCTGCTGGGGGGCTTCCTGGTGGAAAGACTGTTGGGTCTTGCATGTTCTGCAATTGTTATGCAAAAGTGGATTTATTTCTGGCACAGTAGAAGCTGGCAAGAGCACAGATCCTTGGTGAATTAATCCATTTGTGCTTCCAGCATGATGTAACCTCCAGGTGCCTCGTGGGAGATATTTCTAGTGCAGACAAACTCGTTGCTGGTGTTAGTAAACAGAATTGCAATAATAGAAGGTTTCTATTGTGTTTATTTCCTGAAATGTATTTTCATTCATTGAGACGTGTACACACAGGCTTAAGTGTGCACACACACTTCCACTGCAGGATGAATCACTTTACTAGGACTGATGAAATACAGCAAGTGATTTGGAGTTTCTTATTTTTATTTCTGTGGAAAATACAAATGATTCATAGATAGCCATGCTTCACCTGGGAGTCTTGCCAGGCCTCAAGTCCTTGTTCAAGAAAGGTGATGGCATGATCCCAAAATACAAGTCTGAACCTGATTAGATGAGAGGCTCTGGAGAGCCACCACTTTTCAGAGGCTTGTGAAGGTGCTGAAGTAGTTTAGAGAAGCTCAAATTAAAAGAGAAACGATGAAGCAAACAAACACATGAAGTCCTTGTGAGCCCTGTGGATGCTGTAATTGTTAGCATCCCTAGAGCACTTCTAAGCAGAGGCAAACCACTTCTCATTGACCAAGTGTGCAGCAAGGCAGAGTCCAGCCTGGCTCCTCAGGTCACCAGCCTGAGGTTGCTCCCCAGTGCCTAGGAGCTCACCACTGCAATTGCTTCTCTCGCAGGACAGCCTGAGGTCCCAGCTGAGGTTTGGGGTACTGAGTAGTTTCAGCATCAGAGACTTCTTATCTGAAGGGTTTGTTGGGCGCCCAGGCAGTGGGAGAGAAGATGAAATCCCCCAAGTGGGAAGCATCCCTTCAAAGCTGTGGGAAACCTGGCCGCTCCTGGTTTCGGGTTCATGTGAAAGTGCGTATTACAGAACTGCAACTTTAAGGAAGGTACTTAGGGCTTTTTAAATTAAAATGAACCCCAGAGTTCTGGGCCATTTAATTGATCCAGTTTAGAGGAGCCTCTGGAAACCAGCTTTGCTGCCAAGGTTGGAGCTCTGCTCCTACCCTGTCCCTGACCTCAGCATGGGGCTGGCAATGTATCCACATGGCTCCTGTTTTACTCTTGTATCCACATCCCAGAGTCCCACCACTCCAAGAAAGCCTGGAATGATTGGCATAATTCAGGTCTGGTTGGGATATCATTTACCCAATGGCCTCCAAAGCCAGAAAGGAGATATGCTGAGCTAGTGGAACTGTTGTGCGTGGTGTTCTTGGTGGACTGGGCAGCCTCATTACACATTTGCCACTCTCCTCATGGAGAGACAAAGCTGATGAGAATATGAGCTTACTTCGAAAGAGGGGTGGGGGGTAAATGGTCGTAATCCCTACAGCTTTGGTAGGGATGCACCAGCTTTGAAAGAAATGTGCCATTTTCAATATGCAGAAGAAATGTTCACACCAAACCTGTGATGTCATATTCCATAAGAAAAGGACATTGTGTTCATCCACAGAGGTGAAACACAGAAATTATTGCATCTCTTTCTTCAGAACTGTGCACAACTGTATTTTGTAATAAGCTCAGCACACATCTGAGTTTGGGCTTCATATATCTACAAATACAACTATTGCATTAGCTGTAAACATAATATTGCATTATTTCCTGTTTAGGAGTCTGATCAGAATGTGGAACCATACTGTAGTTCCAAACAGAGTTCACAGCGCTATTTAACATTCCTGAATAACTATAAAATTATATCCCCTGAATGACACTTGTTTTAAATGACTCAAACCCATGTCTTGCAGCTGCAGGGTTGGAAAGCTCAAAGCTGCACAAACAACAAATATATGGAGGATTGCCTGTAAAGCAGCTTTAAATTTGGCTGTGGTTTAGGAACGGAAGAATGTGAGTTGCAAACTTTGGATGAAAAGTGACTTTTAAAAGGCATCTGCATTTGTTAATAAAAAGCGGCTTTGAGCTAAGCAGGGAGGGGATGCTGAGATGCCCTGAATGTGTGTGGCATTGCTGCTTGGTGCAAGCCTTTTCTTCATAGCAATAGGGAGAGCTCATATTTGCACAGCAGAAACCTGCATGGAATTTGACTTCTCACCTGAGTTCACGAAAACTATCAACACGACTTAAATCCCTCTTATCCTCTTCCTCTTGTGTCTCTTCATAGGGAGACCAGACTTGGGAAGGCTCACTTGGCTGCAAGGGGCAGTGGAGGATTCTCCAGGAGAAGTCACCTTCTCCAGGGGATGTCCCTGCCTGTGAGTGTGTCTTGTGGGCAGTGTGAGGCACAGATGTGTGTTTTAGCAGCGTATTTTAGCTGCTGCCTGCCCACAGTAGCAGCAATAGCTTGGGGCACTGGGTGGCAGAGCCCAGGTGGAGATGTGCAGCAACTGGCTGAGGACACAGCAAAGAAAGTTTAAAGCTTATCCTGTTTGACCTTGGGAGCAATACAGAGAGCTGTTTTCAGCCAACTGTATCTAACAGGGAGCAGTATCATTTCCAATCTCTTCTCGCCCCACCTGTGTAGACAAGCACTCACCCTGTTCAATGCTCTCAGTGCTGCGATAAGAGATCTATATGTCACTTGTATTTTACCATTTCCTGCTTTTACTCATTTCTACCAAGTGAGAAAGAGGAGAAATTGCTGCTCACCTCCGAGCAGGAAGGATATATGAAATTTTTCCACTGATGGGCTATACATCATCAATGTCTGATGGGCTTCCTGCATAGGGAGGGGGTAAGGGGTATGTAAAGGAGGGAATTTGAGTGTATGCTGCTCTACTGGATCTTAAAGTCATCAGGAAAACAGGGTTGGGACCTGGAAAGCCATAGCTACTTTTCAGCCTCCTGATTCTCTTGGGATATTCAGTGATTTCTCTGTTTACGGCAGGAAGAGATGAGGAAGTGGAGTCCTTTAAATCTTTTGCTCCCTGACTCATTATCAGGCAGTTTCCCATTTGTTTTATTTCCTTTTTCCTCTCCAGGCAACTTTTATGGTTTCCATTGGTAAGCCAAGGGACTATGTGACAAATTTTGCTCTGGTCCTGTAACCTGATTTATACAATGAATGTCACAGATAATGTGGGTGGTAAAAGGGGATGGAGAGTCTTTAGCCTGTAATATTTTCCCAGGCATTACTAATAGCTAGTTTAGTTCTACCTCAATAGCTCGGAAACTACTTTTTCCTTCCAAACTGCTGCTGTTCACACAATAAACATGTTCTCAGATATATCAGCAAAGGCTCTTGAGGAAGGGAGCTTAAGAGCTCCAGGCTTCATTTGGATGAAACTCACCAAGAAGAAAAGCTTTGGATTTTGTTGATTTTCGTGGAGTGCCAGGTTTTGGTCAGAGGACTCCGGAGATGTGAAATCTGTGATTTCCCACTAGTGGTAGATAAGGAAAGCAGGCCTGCCTGCTCATGTTGTCATGGGTCATGTGTTGGTGGTGTCCAAGCCAGCGTCACCTCAGGTTTTAATGCTCAATTCTGACTTTAGGGAACATTGAAGTGACTGGGAGGTAAGGGGTCAAGTTCCCCTTCTTACCCTGCTTGGATCCTGTTAAGAGGCAATGGAGTGGGACCACAAGTTGTAGATGGAAATCTGATGTCTAAGCTTTCTTGGGAGAATCAACTCCCTCCACCCCCAGATCCTGGCAGCCTGGCCAGACAGATTCACTGTGATTTGAGGAAAGGGAGAAGGAAAGAGATGTAAGAGACTGCAGGCTTCACTTTTCTTGGTCCCATGACTAAAAATTCAGAGTTGATGTTTCTCACAAGAGCTTCAGGGACCATTTGGCTTTTGTTTTTTGGGAGGAAATAAAAAACAGTCTGTCTCCCAGATACTCATGGGTGTTTTTAAATTGGCAGCTGCCCATGCAGACTAGCCTCTTTGTAAAATGAACCCAAACAAAGTTGCTAATGGGGCTGAATTATAAAAAAGAGAAGACTTTCTTGCTCCAATTAGCAAGAGCACTAGTGTGTTGCCAGGGCCCTCCCAGTGCCCACGGGTGATCTCTGGCTGGTGGAGCCAGGCGTGTCCATGGTGGTCCTCTGGGGTGGGTGGCTTTGAGCCCCTCTGAGGCTTGTGCTAACAACTGATGTTTCACAGGCAGGAGAAAACTGCTCCCATTTATGAGGAAAATAGGAGTGAGGTCCTCTGGAGCAGCTGGGAAAAGTGCACTCCATCAAATGAACATGGTCATGCAAGAAATGCCTGAGCTTTCCTTCTGCTGTTTTTGGGAGCACTGGGTGTGCTGTGCAGCTCGTGTCCCCCAGCTGCTTCTCTGCTCCTCTGCAGTGGCTGGCTGAGCTGGAGGCCACATCCTTGCCCTGTCCCCAAGTGCCACAGGGGCAGCTGCTTGGCAGGAAACCTGGATTTTTTGCCCCACGCCCTCAGCCTGCCTCTGCCATTGAACACCATCGGCTCATGTGGGCAGTATGTCACCTCCGCAACACGGTGTCTCCATGTGGCAAAACAGAGCCATGCTGGCTGCCATGTCAGCTCTGTGTGGCAGGGCCCCGCCGGGGAGCAGCACAGCGGCGTGGGGAGGAGGGTTTTGTTTCAAACAATGATATCATTGACAGGCTGGAGTGGGACCAAGGTCGCTCCATGTCGGTCATCAGCAGAAACAGTCTCAAGCCATCTGTACATTATGGCACGGAGCCACGCTTCCTTCGTTTGGCCTCCTTGCCTGTATTTAACCCGGCTCCCAAGGCTTTCTGGGGAAACCCTGCCAAGAGCAGGCTATTCCACCCTGAGCTGCATGCTGAGCTGGATCCTGGGGAATGACTGATCTTGCCGAAAGCTGCTTGCTGTTGGAAAGGTGTGAGGTCTTCTCTAGAACATCCTGAGTGCTCATGTGTAGCTCACCTTGGCCCCACACAGCCCCATGTGGCTGCAGCTGTGATTGAGGTTTAGCAAAGGAAAGTGCTCCCACCCCAAAACAGCTTTTCCTCTGACTTCATCAATTCTTCATGCTGATAACTCCTCTAATGATGGACTCCATGCTGCCTTTTAGGAAGATGATGCACGCTAGCAATCTGCCAGCTGCCTGACCGTCTCAGAAGCCTTTAAATGGTATTATTTGGCATCCAAACTTCTGCAGCTTCATCTTGAGCTGCTGAAGAGATAGTCACTGAGACATACAATGTAATAGAAAACAAAGGATCACATCATGCTGTTTGTTTGCGGCTTTTCTCTTCCAGCAAGGAGGTGAGCTCTGTGCTCCTCTTGAAACAGTGGATCAGATCCATCAGCACTTTGCAGGGCTGAGCTCCCCTGGCATCAGCCCTTCAGCCTGGCAGTGACGCTATACAGAAATGATGGCAGATAAAGGCCACTGCTAAGGTTTTGGGGTACTTGTGTCTCACTGATCTCCCCTGTTTATACAGCAACTGCTACACGTGGAGAAGAGGGACAAGAGTGACTGATAAGTCTGGTACACTCTGAGATTTACAATTTGGTGGAAAGCTTGATGCTCGCTGAGGAAGTGAGCTGGGCTGGGAATGAACTTTCACAGGCTCTAAAGTGAGGATAGCACCCCAAGGGTGTTGCAAGATGTCCTGTTGTGTTTCCTCTTTCTTCACTGCCGTCCCCACCGCACACCGTGCAATGCACAGTGATTGCCCTTCTCAGCGGTGCTGCAAGGGCCCCCAGGCTCCTCTGCATTAAGGCAGGGGAGGGCCTTCAAAACACGACTGTTTCAAGCTCAAAATAAGAAACTGGTTTTTTTGTAGACAGCCTGCAATGTGGAATAGGAGTGAACTGGTGGAGAGAGGCTTCAAAGTTGTGACATGGCACCACTTGGCCAGATAATACATGCTTTGAGCTCAGCAGGTGCCTAAGTACCCCTAAAAATTCAGGCAGACATATCAGCTCCTTAATCCACCGTAGGAGGGGATAGAGCCTGAGTCTGCAGGTAGGAAGAGATGTGCTCACACTGCGTGTTGTGTGGCATCATCCTGTGCCCTGAAGCGTGGTATGCCGGGTTCTGGTGCTCAGCATGGCCCAGCTCAGCACTGGGGCTGGATGGCAGCACTGGGGCTGGGTGGCAGCACTGTGGGCTGGGCAAGAGTCAGAGCACTGAGGATTTTTATCTTGGGTGGTGGAGGAGAGATGAAATAGTTATTCATAGTGATTGCTTTCCAAGAATAAAGGAGCAGGAAGAAAACATAAGCAAGCTTGTTCGGAAATGAAACAAGTAGGCTATGCAAGCCTCAGCTACTGGAAATCCATGGACTGGTGCCTAATTCTGCCTTTAGTAGCACTGGGCAGATGCACATTGGTTTAGTGTCTACTCTCGAGATGACAGTCTCTAACACAGACCAGATACCTGCCAGAGCACGTTGCTCAAGGCAATTTCCTGCAAGTTAATGCAATCCGTTGATTAAACATTTGTTTCTTGCAGCCTCATGCTGAGCAAGCTACTACGGTCAGGGAGATGCAGTGAGTTATTTTTTGTGGGATGGTGCTTCTGTGCTTATCTTCAGTTTACAGACCCAAGGTAGCCGAAATGCAGTAATCTTGCCTTCTGATCACTGACAGGATCTGGTGATGAGACTTAACACATCAGAAAGAAACAAAATGAGCCTTTCTGGGCTACAGTGAACTTTGCAAGTGGAGATAAAAGCTGTTGTATTCCCGACATCAAATGCTGTGAATACCACAGTAACACACAGTTTTGGCCGACACAAAGCCATTGGTACTTGTTCAGGTGTCTGAGCCTCTGGATACCGGATGGGGGAAGCACTTTCAAACGCTGATAAAAGGTTGTGTTTCCTGTTGCTGTGGCCTAATTTAATTAGATATCACAAGCACTCAGTCCCTTATGCAGAGGCTTTTTGAGATAGATTAGACCTAACTGCCACATATCAAAAACTAAGACAGATGGAAAAATCTTTGGATTTGCTTTTGATACAGCTTTCTTCATCCAGCCTAAAGAAATCAAGCAAATAAAGGAAGAAAGCTTTTTTTCTTTCTTGCAGGCCATAGTTTAAAAAATCTGGTGCCTGAAATGCATTGAACAGGGCTACAGAAGGACTGACCTGCAGCCCTGCTGGCATCGCGCTGCTCAGGGTACACGTGGCATCCTCGTGACGTGGCAAACGTGATGCTTTGGTGGCCTGACAGCACCGCAGGGTTGCTGCAGAAGCATGTTTCATAGGCGGGGCATGTTCTGTGATCCTACTCCAAATTTTTGGAAGTGAGGCCACTGTTTAAAAAAAACCCAACTGTTTCAAACCTACATTTTCCTGCTGCTGAGATGGACACAGGATGTAACCTTCTTGGTTTGGCCCAGATTTTGACATGCTGTACTTTTTTACATCACTTTAGCAAATGCAGATGTTTAAAAAGAAAGGGAAGGCTGTTTCCTCTGGAACCAAATCAAAATGCTTACTATTCAGTGCACAGGAGTGCCTTTTGTAGACTTCTGGTCTGATTCTTGGCTGAAGACAGGGAGAATATTGTCTATATGAGAATGACATGAACAAATTCAAATGGGGATATCAGCATTTTCCTAGGGCAAAGATGTGAATTGGTTTCTGGGCAGAAGTTGAAAAGCAGATGCAAATTGATTTAGAATTGTGCTCAGTTTTGGGCACTAGAGTGGGTCTGGATTTGAGCTGAGAACTCACTCCAGTGCCCAAATGTATCCTGAAATGACCTTTTGTGTTCTTGCTACGCTGGTCTTGGCGTGCTGAACCTAATCCCAGCTTAACTGGGCCATAACTTTGCAGTAGTAACGGAAACTCCAGTCAGAGACTTGCACCCGCTAAGGGAGGATTATAATGTTGAGTTTCCAGGGCTGTTTTTAGGTTTTTAGTTACAAATTGAATTGTATACTTGCAGTTATTGGAACTGGATCTCGATGCCTAATCAAACTCAGGGACAGGCTCTATTTTATTATTTTAATTTAATCAATGTCTTGAAAGAGCACTTAGGAAGATTGCTCACTGCACTATTTCAGAGTGAGTGTACTCCATAAGAAGAAGTGCTCAGCTCTGGCCAGGGCAGCGGATAGATGGATGTGGCAAGGTCAGCTATGCTTCCACCTTCTGGCCCTCTGCCATTGCAGTGTGCTCTGCCCAGGCAAGCGCACCCTGCGGCACCGGTGCTGCAGCAGCTCCTGTGGCTTCAGGGCCACCAGGGACAGTTGTTAACAAGTGTCTCGCAGGCAGAAAGTGATGATCTGGAGCGGAGTGCAGAGATACAGCGTCCTGTCGGTTGGTGTCCCCCAAATCCCTGGCTCCTGCCTCTCTGTGCATTGCAATTGGTTTTGCACTGCAGGTAGCAAGCAGTGATCTCCTCAAGTCCACAGCAGTGGTTCACAGCAGCAAGAATATTTACATGGACTTCAGAAAGAGCTGCATCTAGTCAATTTTCTAATGCATGTGGGAAACAACAATCCAGGTCTAAAGAAAGGTTTTATTGTCTTTTTTTTTTTTCTTTCTTTTCTTTTACTCTCCCTATATCTGCAGAAACCTCTTTGCCCCAGGCTATACTGAGACACATTACAGCCCAACTGGACAAACCCAGACCACCTCTTTGACCCACACGGTGAGTGCACAGAGATCTTTCCCTTCTGTGGTGTGAAGGGGAGACCAGGCAGGGGGCCTGGAGAAGCTGGTGACCTTTTTTCTCTAGAGCCTTTTTTTGAGGCTGTGGGTCTGATTTAAGCTGAAGGGGGGTTGCAGTCTGATTCTCTGACCTGGGGTTTCCAGCACCAAAGCTTGCCCATCCCTCAGCAATGGTAGGACTTCTTACTGTTTTGCCTGAGCTCTGATACAAGAGCCCAGATCAGCCTCTGGCATCGCTCCCCTCTCTCTGGGTGGTGGGTAATTGCTTATTCCTCCCTCTGCTCATCCTCTTGCTTTTAGTTTTGCCACTGGGTACTCCATGCTGGGGATGTTCCCAGCCTTTGGGAAAACCAGCCTGTGTAAGCTGGCTCCTGTTCAGTAAAAATCCCATGAATTACGATCACACGCGGGCCTTGGCTGACTCTCTGCTGCAGTGGCACAAAGATGTGCATTGGTTGCGATGCAAAAAATAAGAGATGAAAACCCCATGAGATCATCTTTGCTGATGCTGCCCTGGAGCAAGGGGACATGATGAATACGTTGGTGTTCCTGCCCCAAAGCCTCCTTGTCCCTGCCAGAGGCTGCCTTTGTCTTTCTAGGAGCCCCCAGATGGGGACTTCCCCACTGTCCATGGCGTCACCCTCTCTGGGGATGAAGGCAGGTCCTTTGGGGCCTGACCCAGGGCCAGCTGCCATCGACAGGCAGCTCCCATTACAGGAAGAAAGCTTTGGTTCAGCCTTAATGCTGCAGCCATCTGTGTTGCTTCCTTGGGGATTCTAAGCTTAGTTTTTACTGGCAAAAAGGAGCCATTTGATCCACTCACCTAGGCCAGGCATGTCGGCTGAAAAGCCAAATTTCAATGCAGACTCAGAGATTTAGTTGTGACAGTCAACTACCAAATGCAGTGGAAAGAGAACAATTATGGGAGTATTGGTTGCACTCACATGGGTCTCAGTGATGCCTAAATATGGAATCATAAAGTCATTTCAGCTGGAAGAGATCCTTAGGATCATCGAGTCCAACCATAACCTAACCAAACTCTAGCACTAAACCATGTCCATAAGAACCTTGTCTAAACACCTTTTTAAACCCCTTCAGGGATGGTGGCTCCACCACTGCCCTGGGCAGCCTATTCAATGCCTGACAACCCTTTTCAGGAAGAATTTTTTTGTAATATCCAATCTAAACCTCCTCTGGCGCAACTTGAGGTCATTTCCTCTTGTCCTATCACTTGCGACTTGGGAGAAGAGCCTATGTCCATTCTGAAACTGCATTGCCAACTGTGCTCCCCTCTGCTTTCCAGGACCACTGCTTCTACCATGGGGTTGTGAGGGGCTGGGAGGGCTCCAGCGTCACACTCAGCACATGCCGAGGGCTGCGGTAAGTGCCGGGGGATGCTGAAGCTGCAGGAACACCTCAGCTCGGCTCCTCAGTGTGCTGTCATGCCAGCTCGGCTCCCCAGGAGCCTGGTTGCCTTATTTCTTCCTGAGCAGATAGACCTGTTCCCAAATACCACCCAGTCAAGCATCCTGACTCAGAGCTGCATCCCCTACACACATAGGGGCAGGACTCATCATGTCCCAGCCCAACACTCTACAGTAATGCAGAAACCACCTCCTTTCCCCAGTCTCTTACAAATGGCAAGTTTTTGTGTGTGTTTTGGGGCAAAGTCTTCAAGTCTGAACTTCCTCCTGGGTTGTCAGCCCAGCTCTCTGCTTTCTCCCTGGGTGGTGCTGAGGTTGTGTGTGTTATGCATTTAAAACCTTCGCTTTGGTAGTAATGGAGCCTTTGGCAGGAAAAGACGGTCTGTATCCTCAGCAGGAGTAAATGACATGGCTTGTTGCGACCAAGGAGCTGCATTCAGTTACACCAGCTCAGAGTTTGTTTCCAAAGCACCACATGGGCTTTATTGATATTAGTGGTCATCTGCTTTCAAGCACTGATTGGAAACTGTGCTGATGGGACTGATTCCAACCAGGAAACAGCCCGTGCCAAAGCAAACCCGAGACATCTCGAGCGAATGTAGCACAGGCCAATGAGCCCAGTGAGATAAACAGCACAGTGCAGCCACCTGTGGTTTCCAATAAATAAACCAAAAGCAGTCACAGGTGTGCCCTGCTTCTGTAAGCTGGTATTTTCCTAGGAGAGGAGATGGAGATGTCCCAGTGTGCACATGCAGTGGCCTTCCTGCTCCCCTGAGCTGGCAGCGTGTGCTGGCAACTCCTCAACATCATTTCTAATTGCCAGGAAGGCACAAGAGCTGAGCACACATGGCTGTTTTCACGTTGAGCCTACACAAGGAGGGGTGCTGCCTATTGAACCACACATCTTGCAGTGGGGATCAAGTCCAGGAGATTTCCAGGTCTTGTGGCTGTAAAAGGCTCATTGAGTAAACTAGAACCTTATGGCCACATGCAAGTCCCAGAGAGACCTGTGTTTTTTTCCGCTGACAAAGTCTTCCCATTTTTTAGGTCTGTTGTGTTAAAGACGAAAGCTTCCACTGCCCCTAAAGTAAAAGCTGTACTTAAAAAAATCAGTACTTCTCAGCTTAGCACTGTTGCAGCACATGCTACAATAGCCCCTTAATTGAACGTCTGAGGCCCATTGAATAGATTTTAATAAATGCAAGCTCAGGGATTCCCCGCTCTGAACTCAGAATAACCCCATCATTTTATTAATGAACTTAACGGCCTAGTGAGGATAAGTGCCTTGTCAGGGTCAAATGGGAACTCAGTAGCAGCAGAAGGATTTACCTCCGGTTGCTGCGATAGTAGTTAACTCCCTCTTATTGCTTCCCGTTTCAACAGAGGAATTATCGTATTGAGCAGCAATTCCAGCTATATCCTAGAGCCAGTTCCTGACAGCCCAAACCAGCACTTGATCTACAGGCTGGATGACCTGAGGCTGCAGAGAGGAGTCTGTGGCCACCAGGGCATGGGGGATGCAGCTGAAGACTGGCTCAGGGACTTCACAACTGGGATGAAACCACCTCGCCAGAGGGTGAGCAGGGCTTAAATCAGGTCCATGCATGGTGCTGCAAATTTCCCACCTGTTCCAAGCCCAAGAGCCTGTTGCTCTCTGGGAGCTCGGCTTGGGAAGTGGAAGGAAGGAAGATATTTAAGAGGGTTTGTAGCAAGCTGGTTGGCTCCAGCAGGGAGATAAATGAATGTTGGGACTATTGTGCAGTGTGACAAATTTGGGATGTAGCTGTTCCTGCATGGATTTGTGCATTCAATCCATGAACAAATTGGGGTGGGCTGAGGACAGGCACAGGGCCACTTGCTGTAGCTATATTGACTTGTGATACTTGTTGCTATAAGTCAATCTCATTTGGAGGTGCCTGTGTGTGGTGAGATGGTGTGAGTGGCCAGTGAGAAACAAACTGGGAAAAATGGTCTGTGCATATGTTTTGCAAAGTGTTTCTTGGGGGATATTGAGGAAATAACCCATGTTGCTGCTGCCACAGGTGAAACGGGAGACTCTGCAGGCTACAAAGTATGTGGAGCTTCTGCTCGTGGCTGATTATGCAGAGGTAAGAAAAAGGATCATGTATATACTAACTGAGCACTGGACCCAGAGCAAGCATCCCACCTGCAGCTTCTCCTGGGGTGGGGGTACAGCTGGGGCCCAACATGTTTCCTCTTGCCATCCTGATCCCCACCAACAAACAGGGAGAGCTGTGGCTTTGTCCCTTTTGTCCTAGCAGCCATGACCCCTCTGCCACCACTGTCAGCCACTGTTGGCCCTGGGAGATATGCAGGTTGTGATTTGGATGAAGGAACAGGGTTGTAGGTCAGTTCTGTGAAGTATTATTCTATAGTGTTTATGCAGTATTGTTTTATAGGAAATAGTTGCAGTAATATTGCAGTACTTTTTGTACGTAGTAGCGAACAGTGCTGAAATACTAGGGACCTGCCTTCTTATGGCTTGTCTTGCTCTGTGCCACATTGAGCAGGTTGCCCAGGGAGGCTGTGGAATCTCCATCCTTAAACTCCCAGGGTACCAGTGGTTGGCCGTGGTTCTTGATGGGAGAGATTGCCTTTAGCCAGCTGTGACGTGGGTCTTTCCAGGAATGATATGTTTTGTAACGCTGCAGTACACTTAATCTCTTGAGAAGATAACTGTGATTATCCTCTGCTCTGAGCTGGTAGCAGATACATAAATAGACATTTTTAAGTGTCCAGGTCATAGAATAGGGCAGAAAGAGACCCAGTGAAGTCAGCAAACACTCCTTGCTCCCCCAGCCTGGACGACGCGCCAGATGTACTTACTGAGAGTGCAGACTGTGCAGTGTTTAGCTGATCATTTAATCTCCAGCACAGACGGGAGTCAGGCTGGTCCTATTCATAATTTACAACTTGAAACTCCAATAGTAAAAGCCATGTAGTGCTCTGGGCTATAATTTATTCTGAACAAAACTAAAGAGGCAGAACCTATTTTGGTTTCTCTGTTAGCCACCAGGATGCCAGGGAAATGATGAGAAAACACATTATACACAGGAACTGCCATATGTTGTTCACCATTTGATGAGACAAGCTGGGGTCGAAACTCTTGCAGTGTCGTCATTGACTGCTATTACTTTACTGTCTCGTTTGCCAGAAGATAAGTCCCAGCTTTTGTTGTCAGTTAAACAAAAATCTAATAATTTTGCAACTTTAATTTCCTGAATCAAACAGTTTGCTAAAATTAACTTGTTAATTGGCCAGTGGTTTAAAGAGGCAACTTTGCTGGATGAGTGAGATGCATCCCCCATTCGTTGGATGAGTGAGATGTGATGAGTACTACGGTAGCCTTGACCTCAGACATGAAGCCATGTTACCATGTATTTCACCTGGCACATCTGTCAGTTCTTTGTCAGCCCCTGTCTCTGGGGGTTCTGATAAGTTTGCGTTGCTCCACTGTGTTACTATCACAGCTTGAATAACATCGCTGCGGTGGGATGCTAGGGATGAATTCTGAATATACATGTACAGGTGGGCTTATAGTGAGTGCCTTGTTTTAACACATTTCAGCTCTTTCTAGTTGCCTTTGCGCTGCCTGACATGTTCATTTTGTTCAGTTTCAGAAGCATCACTTCAACATTGAAGAAACAAGGCTTAAATTAGTGGAGGCTGCTAATTACGTAGATAAGGTGAGATCAGGTGTGCGTGAACTGAAGAAAGCCAAGTCCAAATCATGAATTACGCAAATTAATTGTGGCAGAGGAAGACGGCCTTCTTGGGAGAGAAAATAATGTTTCAACAGTTCTTTGCAGTGACCTGGGGAGCGGAGACCATCTGACAAACAATTCTGTTGTTGGACACCAGGGGCAGGGTGGGGGAATCTCCATTCCTTATGTTGGAGCCATGATGAGCACCTCTGTGTTTTAATACATCTCCGCATTAACGGTGTTAGCTAAATACTGCTTTTTGACTAGGGGCTAAGGTATTGGCTTCAACTTGTAGAAATCTTAGCAAGTAGAAGTGGAAGAAGCCTTCAGAGCTCATCCTTGCAGTGGTTCCCTGTGCTGCTGAAGTAAATGTCACAACCTTTCAGATCTATTCCCTTCATACTCCTCTTCTCCCCTTAAGCTCCTTGTACTGCTCCCTTTACCCCCCAGCCCATGGAGGGTTACCCTGTTTGTACTTGACGTGAGCAGCAGATTATTTCCTTCCTCTTTTCAGGAATTTTGACGTATCTAAAGATAAACATGATCTCCGTCTAGAGTCCTTTTTTTTTTTTCATAGATAATCTTTCTGTCATCCTTTTAAAAATGAAAGTTCAACATCTCTGGTTCAATTGAGTTTAGGTTTGTAGGTAGTGCACATTTCTTTCTGCAGAGCCATGGCACTAACTTGCAATGTGTTTCCAGATAGAGCATCTTCTCTGGATTTGTGTATCTGTAGTAGGATTTAGCAGGGTGTATATACAAGAATTAAATGTCAGTGAAATAAATTAGCAGTGCTCATTTCGTCATCCTTTTCTGTATCTTAGTTTTACAGATCCCTGAATATCCGGATTGCCTTGGTAGGGCTGGAGATCTGGAGTAACCGGAATAAATGCGATGTAACTGAGAACCCCTATGCCACCCTGAAGTCCTTTCTGGCCTGGAGTAGCAAGGAGCGGGTGCACAGAAAACATGATAATGCCCAACTAATCACGTAGGTTTGTTTTTATCCTGAATCAATCTGTTTCTGATGAGGGGGTTGGGTGGATGAGAAATCTGTGTGTGAGACTGTATTGCTCTAAGATTCAGGGTGGCAGCTGTATAGAGTGGTCACTCAGCCAGCTTTAAGCTCTGGCACCGTGAACACAACCACTGTAGGGAAAGTGGAGGTCCCAGACTGTGCAGCAGTTGCAATACACAAGCAGCAAATTGCATCAGCTTCATTGGGTTGTGCGTATCGTAGGTGCTGCTGTGATCTGTCTCAGCCACATGTACAATGTCAAGAAAATCTGAACAAGAAGTAGACCTGTAAAAGGGAGTTAAGCCCTTTGTGGAAGGTATTCATCCTGAATTCTTCCCTCTGAGACACAGGGGACACGGTGCTTGGAGCGAGCTGATCTGTGACTCATCCTACTGATCTCATTAGGGCCAGTAGCTATGGCCAGCAATGCAGATGTCATTGGAAGAAAAATTTGCAGCAACTCTAAGACTTCCTTACCTCTCCCATGGTAATTCATCCACCAGTAAATAGTGATGAGTCAGAGGAGAAACCTGTAGGACAGAAATGTGGAGATGCAATGCCTTTTCTGTTTTTTTGTTTGTTTTGTTTTTCCCCTTTAACACCATTGAATTCCACCTTTGCCTAGTCATGCCCTAAGCACAATTTCCAAGGCTCCCATTTCAGACATGCCAGCACAGATGGTGCAGAATTCCAGCTCACCAGGCAGGGCCCGACCATGGATGCACCTCAAAGGTGTCAACTAGTAATCTGTCAAGCCCCTGCATCTCAAACTTGCAAATAACAGGCTTAAGGTAAAATAAGCATTTGAAGCAGTACCCAATTAAGTATCCAGAAATAGTCTCTTCCAGAAATAGTCTCTTCCAGAAATAGGATTGGCTGGTTGGCCCATAAAACAAGTTATTAGTCCAAGAAAAATAGGTCTTAAGGCTTTGTAACTCTGCCACAATGTCCTCTACTTGAAGATGTTACTAAAGAAAATGTGTTCACCTGGCATTGTGCATATGTATAAAGCTGTAGGCTGCAGGATGTATTTCTCTGCTTTGCCTCCTCAAGTGCCTTGGTACCATTTCATGGTCTTTCTGGGTTGATTTTAGGGGTGTGCCCTTCCAAGGTACCACAGTAGGCTTGGCTCCCGTGATGGCCATGTGCTCTGATTTCCAGTCAGGTGGAGTGAACATGGTAAGTAATTGCTAATACCTAATACAATGTTTCTTGCCAGCAGTGAATAGATAGATGCCTCCTAAAGCACAGGAAGAAAGTATTTCCTGTGGAGGCCTCTAGCTCACCTGCTCATAGGCAGGAATACCTTCAGTAGATGTTTTCTGCATGTAGTAAAGAGAATTGCGGCTTAACCCGTTGACTTAGAGTGCACAGGACAGGCACAGACAGGGAAAATGCTGACGTGCCCATTTAACCTTGCACAGGATCACTCTGATAATGCCATTGGTGTTGCTGCTACCATTGCCCATGAGATGGGACACAATTTTGGCATGAATCATGATTCACCTGGCTGCTGTACTACCCCTGCAGAAGATGGAGGCTGCATCATGGCTTCTGCAACTGGGTGAGTTTGTCTTGGTCTCATGGAGAAACACAATGGGCTTCGTTACAAGAGACTTGGTAGAGTAAGAGCTAGAAATGCAGACCAAATGTCTGGCTGTTGCTGTCTGTTGGAGTCAATGTGTTTATAGAGAACATGCTGCTGGGCAAAGCTTGGCTCATGTTTCAGTAGCAGTTTGCTAAATTCCAAGTGAGCTTATTCCTGCCTGAGATTGGCCTTAGGTAATGTAGGGACCTGGCAGCATTTAGAAGTGGAGTTCTAAGCTGTCTGGTAAAAAGGAAAATTTTCCTATCTTCTGTCCTGAGAGACCATTTCAAGACCCCTCTGACCCCTTGTCTCCAAGATTGTGCTTCTTGCTGTGTCCTACCAAATGATCCATCACCCCAAAGAAAGTTCAATGTGTATACACACACATCCTTCTGCAAAACCTGGACTGCCTGTTGCCAGCAAGTACAGAACAACAAGGGGTGACCAGAACACGCATGAGCTTGGCGTGTAGAGGTTTACGTGGGTTTCATTTCCGTGGTGCCCCGAGATGTGTAGATAGATAGTTGATAAGATTTCTAAAGTATTTCGTGCAACAGTTAATGTGTGTTATAATGTGGTAATGAGAAGAAAAAGGATTGCTTCAGGAAAGAACTGATTTTTATTAAAAGGCACGGTGATAGGGCTATATTTCTAGGTCAGAAGACACAAAACCAAATTGACTGTGTGTATTCTTAAGAACACTGCTTGGTTTCAGTGAGCCGCAGAAATCCTATGCTTAAAAGGGAAGAAATAGATGGCTTTGAGAGAAAGCAGAAGCAAGAGTGACTCTGGAAACCCACAGGGATTCCAGAGCTCATTTTGCATGAGGAACCACAACAGCTTCCATATTTCAGTCATGTAAAAACATCAGCCAAACCCATTAGCTTAAAGCTTCATTCCCTGTTTCCTCAAGCCTTCCTCGTTGGGTTTTAGCAGGTTTTAACAACATTTTCTCTATAGATGTTGTCTTTTACATGCATGATTCCCTCCAAATAAGGAAAAACATTTAGGTGAGAAGTGAAGACATAGTGGCATGCAAGTAAAACATGCAACGTGAACACAAACATGCATGGTCATATATAGAGTGCACAGGTTTTGGCGTTTTAACAACAGATAATAATTCATGTAACAGAAAATATTCACATCTTTTGCAATGAGGCAGTAGTTAGGAAAAACAAAATATTATTTTTATCCATTGAATTCACAGTTTGAGTGCTCGATTTTCAGTCTTGTTCAAGCAGAGTTAGGAATAAGCCTAATAGATGTTCATCTACACTGTCCATATTCAGGCACCCATTCCCCAAGGTGTTCAACCAGTGCAATAGAAAAGAGCTGGAGAAGTATCTGCGGTCTGGTGGAGGGATGTGTCTCTCCAATATGCCGGATACCAAGAACATGTATGGTGGGAAGAAATGTGGAAATGGCTACTTGGAAGAGGGGGAGGAGTGTGACTGTGGAGAGATGGAGGTAACAATTGCTCAGATTCAGCCCTTTGGGGTTTAGTGGGACACAGTGATTTTATAATGTACTTCACAAATTCAGTTATGTGATACGTAAAGAGCTTTTGTTTGTGCAGGAGATATGCGTACCTTCCCTGTATGTAAATGTATATGCGATGTAAATCACGGTTGTAAAGTATCATGTCTAACTAAATTTATAGTGCATAGTACAATGAATCCCAGAAATCATGGATGGTGTAATCCATGGTTGAACCAAAGTGATGAAAACTTCCTTTAAAAAAGAAAAGTGCTCTTAGATGTTGCGGTTCCATATATAAGTTCACTTCACCTACAGCTCCATTCTTGATAAAGATGGAGCTTCTCTTAGTACTGTATTTACATCTCCAAATTCATACTCTGACTAATAAGACAAAAAGGAGCTGGAATAAGCAGCCCAGATTCATCAGGTGTAATGAGCACAACCTATAGTATTCAGTCAGTCCGACAGACGATACGATTATGCAGCACTGTAATTCAGCACATGCTGGGTATCATGAACATATTGTGGGAGGAAAGCTGTTACCTAGTTTGCACGTAATTCATTGTGCATGAGAGCAGATTAGTGTCAGCCTCACACTTTGATGCTCTGGCACATTCTTGTCCTGAACATCTGCCTTGTAAACTCTGCTGCATCTCGCTGTCTTCCAGGAATGCAATAACCCCTGCTGTGACGCCAGCACCTGCTCCCTGAAGCTGGGTGCCGAATGTGCCCATGGCAGCTGCTGTCATCAGTGCAAGGTGGGTTCACTGGGTTTTCCTAAGAGAGGAGAGAGAACAATGGTGGTGGAAGTGTGAGGCTGAAAGATGGAGAAGGGGGGGCAAACACAACCAAACACGGAGTTCAGCTCCTTACCTGCAAGAAGCTAGGGGTGCAACCAAACTAGTGGGGTCCTTCTAGCTGACTAATTTAATTGACTCTTTTAGTAAATTAAGATGAGCTGCTGGAATGAAGTCAGTCACACTGCATCTCTGAAACACTTAGTGATGAGATGAATCAGAATTAATATTTCTCTCCTTTGGCTCTGGAAGAAATCTGGACAGAGCTCTTAGAGTAAACGCTTCCCCCAGGGATTATGCTGGATGCTATCTTTGCTCCAAACCCTCTTTTCTGGGATACTGTTGAATTCCTTTAGCCCCAGTGCTTGCTGAAGAAACACTAGCAAAGAGGATTGTTTACATGTGATTGCTATAATTTATAATTTTAAATCTCAGCTTTCCTTACAGAGGCTGAGTAAAATGTGTTTCTTCTTCTGGAGCCAAAGACCTCAAGCTTTGACAACAAATTAACTAAAAAAAATGAACATTTCTCCTAAGCTCATTTTTGTGTTTGTACATTGGCTGCATGCTCTTACTGACTTATCCTGAGCATGTGGAATATAATTTTCCAGGAATCCCCCTGGACTCACTCCTTTCACAAGAGACTTGGAAAATCCTACTTGATGTAACCGTGTGTGCCCTTCTGTTCCCCATGTCCATGGTGGACAGGATAAGAATGAACTGGGTAAACTTGTAAGCAAGGGAGACTTAAGTTAGACATTAGGAAAATGTCTCAAGCAGAAGTGTCAGACAAACACTGAAACAAACTTCCCAAACAGGGAGGGTTTAGAGAATAGATTACACAAATCTCTGTAAAAAATGGTTTAGATAAGTCAGATCCTACCTTAGGGTAGAGGGAGATGGATCTGTGTCCTCTTGAGGTCTGGCAGCTTTATTTTCCATGCATGATCTCATTGCTACCTAGGGAAGGGAAGCAGTCATTAATTTGATTGTACAAAACTCACCCAGTTAATAAAGTTACAGAGTCATTTGGATCACTGCTGACCTCAAAAAGCCTAAGGCAGGGTGGATGAAGAGATGTATGCAAATTTTTTTTCTTATCTACAGGGAGATATTGTGCAGACGTGAAACCACAAAGGAGCCAAGCAATAATTAATTTTATTTTTCATTTGTATCTTTCTAGCTGATGTCTCCGGGAACTCCCTGCAGGGAAAGATCAGGACTCTGTGACCTCCCTGAATACTGCACTGGCGAGTCACCGTTTTGCCCCCCCAACTCTTACCAAATTGATGGGGCTTCCTGCGATGGAGGGAAGGCCTATTGCTACAGTGGCATGTGTCTCACCTATAAAGACCAGTGCTTGCAGCTGTGGGGGCCTGGTAAGGACACTACTGGCAGCTAAATATGTTGCCCTGCTATAATATTCACCCTGCGTAAGGCAGTAGTGCCTTCCATGACCGTTATCAGTGGCAAAGTCTGAGGAGCCTTTTCTCCTTCCTCACTTGCTTGGAGGAAAGAGCAAAAATTTCCCATGTTCCAACCATCCCAGAAAAAGAACCACGGCATGGTTGGCCTGGGCTGAGGTGGATGCCAGGCTCCACAAGAATCGGCCACGTGAGTCTCTTCCACACAGGAGCCAGGCCAGCACCAGATGCCTGCTTCGAGAAGGTTAATGCTGCTGGAGACATCTACGGGAACTGTGGGAAGGACATCTATGGCAACTACAGGAAGTGTGAGATGAGGTAGAAAGCGAAGTGGCAGCCAAGATTTGCTCATTGGAGAGGTTTTTATATATTATAAGTTATGGGCCAACAGATAAAACTGATCCATGCTCTGGTTTCACTCCCTCCCTCTGCCTCCTGGGAAACCAGCTGCATCCTTGTCAGACTTAGAGTCCTTACGACTGAAGCTTTGAGTTTACCTTTTTCCCTGCCTTTTGCATTTAAAACATCTAGTTGATATTTTTTTCAAAGCAACAGAAGAGGGCATTTTAAAATCTGTAAATTAAATGTAGCTTTTTAAATGGAGACGTAAACTTCTTAATCTTATCTGTGATTTTGCTGAGGCTGGCTTACTCACGGGGACAGTAAAATGGTACCATGAGTACCCATCAGAGACACTCTTGCTTGGGCTAGCTCTTGGGATCTGCTTGCTGTTTTGCCGTTGAACAATGACTCAACACTACTGCTTTAATTTACATGTAGAGCTGATGCCTGCAAAAGATTCAGCAAGCCAGAAATAATCACTTTAGCCTTTCTTTTGAAATTAGAGATGCTAAATGTGGGAAGATCCAGTGTCAGAGCTCTGCTTCCAAACCCCTGCAGTCCAATGCGGTGGCCATAGACACAACTATCCGAATACAGAGGACAGAGCTGAGGTGCCGAGGGACCCACGTGTACAGATCTGAGAGTGAAGAAAAGGAGATGCTGGATCCTGGCTTGGTGTTGACAGGAACAAAATGTGGGAGCCATCATGTAGGTACAGTCCTGCCTGTAATGGCTTGGGGGAGGTTCAGGGTATCTCTTTTCCATCTGGAAAGCGATTTGTGATTATCAAGCCATCAGTTTCTTACGTCTAACACCTTTCTAGGGGATATTCATGTTTTTTAGAAAAATAATTTCTTAGAGGCTTCTGAGGAGCAATGGAAGAATACTCACCAAAGGCCATACTGTAAGGCTTTCCAGATGAAGTCCAGGCCCAGTGCTAAATTGGGGATTTGCTAGTTGATTGAGGTGGTTTTGTTGAGAGGTGAGACACACAATAACAAATCAAGACATCTGAGAGCTCTTCCAGGGACTCTCCACAGGGGCATGGTCCAGCCATCAGCTTCCGAGCTCCCACTCCTCTCTGATGCATGTTAGCTGAGATTTGGGGTAGTGATTAAATGTTTGCCTGGGAAACAGGTTAACTTCACAGCCTGTTGTTCTGCTCAGGGTATTACTTGTGTTGACAAGGCAGTAATATGGTACACCGAGTTCTAACTCTGAGTTTTTGGATCCTGTCTCTGCAGGCTTGCTTTGAGGGACGCTGCCAGAACACATCCATCATCTTTGAGTCTGACAGCTGTAGCAAGAAGTGCCATGGGCATGGAGTAGGTGTCTTCCTTTTCGTCTCCATTTCAGACTGAAGCAAGATGGGTTGCTGTTCATCTGTGGTTGGTTGTTCAGCTCAGTTCTGATACCACACTTAGGTTCACTTCGGACTTCTGCTCCTTGATTATTAATTTGCACATTCCTTTAATGTTTGATGCATTTTCTGGTCTGTGAGTGTCCCTTTGATGTAGAACTGAAGGAGGTCTACAGGAGGGATAGGAATTGCAATGAATTAAAAACAAGAAGGGGTAATCTTATAGAAAAATCTTCTGGAACCAGTTTAGACTGGAAAAAATGTTTCTGGCACAAAACATCAGCATCTCTCCATCCTCATGGTCCAGTTAGGCAATGGGGAGGAGTGATGAATACAGCAGTGTGCAGCAGTGTGTGCCGCCCTGAGCAGCCTGGGAGGCACCATGAGGGACCCAATGAGGAGAGGGACACATTCCGCTCTTTCATTCCCAGTCTGCTTCGTTTCTTAAAACCCATGAAGCTGTAGGAAGTGATTGTCTGCTATGCCACAGGATTAAATTAAATGCTACGATTAGCACAGAACATGCCTAGTCAGAGGGGTCAGCCCCTCTTCCAGGGATTGCCTAGATGATAAAAAAATAGCAACGGGCCAAGCAATAAACCTAAACAGTAAGAAGTCTTCAATGGATGGAAGGGAAGACTTTTTTCCTTTAGTTTTGATATAAGAACAAGAAAAGGGCATTTCTAAATGCTGCTTTTCTACTGAATCCAGGTCAGTGGCCTTTCAGCTGAAGAACCCTTGTCTTTTGGAGAAGGGGAGAATTTCTGATGAAATAAAAGACTCTTTCACACCCTGAAAAGAAAACATTTCCAGGCACTTTATTCCATATTTATGCCAATAAGAGTTTCTTCTGTAGTGTTTTATCCAGCAATGGCTTAATTTTTTTTTAGTTTGCAGATTCTTTAGGACCTGGCACTAAAATCTCTGAGTCTTCCTGTTCCAGGTCTGCAATAACAACAAGAACTGCCACTGCAACCAGGGCTGGGCCCCCCCATTCTGCAACAAGCAGGGGAGGGGAGGAAGCTTGGACAGTGGTCCCCCCATGCCCGAAGGTGAGTGGAACCAACTCTCAACTATGGTGGCACTTCAGGACTTGAGTTAGATAGGGACCAGAGAGTTTTCTACTTAACTAATGCTACTTTCTTTCCCTCAGGCCCTTCTGCAGTTGTGATAACTCTCGCAATCCTGGCTCCTATTCTCCTTCTCATTGGAATCATGTTTTTGTTCTATTATCTGAAATGTTGGAATAAATTTGCCATCTGTTCTCTAAAGAAGACCCCGCAGTTCAGGTAAATTGTCAGTGCTGTGCCTTGTCTGCTTACATCCATACCTTTTCAGTGTCAGGACAGAAAAGAAATTGCAAAGGCTATGAGGAACATAACTAAGTCAGTTTGTTGGTATAGCCAGTATATGCTTCTCATTTTTCTTTCCTTCAGTTAAGATATAATGGAAAATACAGCAAAGAAAAAGGAGAAAATGTATAAAGGAAATAACACGCTGTTCTTTCTGTCATTGCCAGTGACTCCTCTGGAAATGGGCACGCAAACCCTGCCTTCAAGCTGAAAACCCCTCAGGAGCAGAGGAAGGTAGGGGCCAGGTCACCTTCCACTCCCCAGGGAGAGATGCAGCTGCCCTGAGATGTGGGATGTGGTTCCCTCTCACACTGCAATTAGGGAGTGGATTTGTCAAAGGGTGGGAAAAACAGACAGATATCCCCCATGGCTGAAAGTCAGTGGGAGCTGAATGTAGTATTTCTTTCTAGCCATTTCCTTAAAGGTAGGCGCTGGGATTTGACGAGGCTTGTGTGGCTGCTTGTGTCTCCTGATAGATCCTCATTTGTCACATCCCCTTTCAAAACTAGAAATCACAAGCATTGCAGTTTTTTCCAAGTGTCACTGAGTTACATTTTTCTCTTGATTCCCGCTTCTGCCTCATGATCCCAAATTGTCCCAGTCTATCTAATCAATGCCTACTAAACACGTACAACACATACCGGTGTTGCAGGCAATCTTTTCTACTGTGTGGCTCAAACACCTCATGCGGATCCTCAAATGTGCAGCAGAGAGTAACAAGGTGGTTTGAAGTAGAAGTACCTAACTCCCAGGATTTGTGGATCTTCTGCACAGGTGATTGGCTTCCCTCAAATCCCATCGAAACCTCCTCCCCAGCAAGCTCCAGGGCTCCGAATGAACACACAGCAGCCGTCTGCCTTCTCCACTGGCTATAGTTATGGTGTGGGGCACCTTGCCAGGCCAGCATCCCCAGCACCTGCAAAGGACATTCCCCGACGGACACCCCCGAGCAGACCAGCACCTCCCGCTCCCAAACCCCCTGTCTCTCAGGTACGGAGTTATGACATTGTCCTGCAGATGCTGTTTGATGGGAGGTTTGTTCAGAGTGGGGCTGGTGAAGCCTCTCTAACCCTGGTGGTGGTGTAGGAATTACAGCCCTCACTGGTGTGTGCTCCATCTCGCCACAGGACAATTACTGGTGGTCTCCTTGCTTCGTAGTGTAGCTGAAAAGGGCTGTGCTGGACACTAGCATACACAATTACTCTTCATTCAGGTCCCCCAATACCTCTGATCTGAACTTAGAGTCAGGTAGCTTGGATCACCAAGGTCATCTAAACAATTATTTTGCTGCAAATCAGATGGATAATTTGCCAGAAATGAAAAGGCTGTAGGTATTTTTCACTAAACATGCCTAGCAAAGCTCCTCTTCCCATTTTCACATATTTTTGTCTCCTGGAAACAAGCCCCTCTGAGATTACCATTCATCAATACGTCTGAGGTTCAGTGTTGAGTACAGGATCCCTTTCCTTGGGATGAGCCCCCAGGTAGATTGCATTTGGCCATTCCTGGACTAAAACCTTGGGAAGACAAATTTTGATGTGGAGCAGAAATGGGACTGTTAACATGTTGTAAAGGAAATGTTAGACTTAACCCAGACTGACTTCATCTTATGGGAACGTCCTAGCCATGAGGTTGTCTTGAGGGTTATAAGAAAAGACTGTTAATGTAGTTCTCTTGCTGACAATTTTGTTCTAAGCTTAGTACAGATCCAGACCTCACATTCTTATGGAAAAGATGGCAAGTCACTTTGGCTTAAACCCATTTTACCAAAATCCTCTCCTACTAGCTTTATTAGGTTAAGGCCAGCAAAGAAGCAAAGGGCTCAGTTACAGGGGATAGCAGAGGCTGGCTCCCAGGCAGTCTCTCTCCGATGGATACAGAGGAAAACAAAACCACAAAGGTTTAGTGGATGGGATTTGTCTCAGCCCCATTGTTCCTGTGAACAGCCAGCACTTCAGCAGGAAAGAAAACCAAAACAAAAGCAGGAAGATGACTGCAGTCAATAAGGAATAGGTATCCTTCCCCCAGCTGGTTGTTGACAAGTTCTCCACAATCTCCATTGTGTTCCCCCCCAGTGCATCCAATCTCTTTACATCAGTCAGACCTACTAGATGGGACACTTTTCCTAGGATTTCCAAAAGAAACCTTGCCCTTTCTGGCTTGGAGGAGAACCACAAAATGTAGAAGTTACAGGGGAAGTCATTAATTTCACTGTTTGTTAGTGTCAGTGTCCTTCCTAGATATTTGCAGTATCTGCCAGATTTGGTCTCTTGCTATTCCTATAGGAGCTCTTTGGACCCAGTGGGATTTAGTCTGCCTTGTCCTTCCTGCAGTCACAGGGCGAGGTCCTTGGAGAGCAATATATCCCCAGGCATCATATTTATGCATAGTCTAAGGAGACTGCAGGGTTTTGGGTGCTGTCCAAGTTGTGAGTGCAGCTGTGTTTATTAAATCAACACCTGTAAGCCAGCGACTTTGCATAGAGACTAAGAAACAACAGGCGGTTAGTTCTTGTGTGGGTAACTTCTCCCCAGGGGCATGCTTTACACTGAAATTCATTAGACAAATGGAAAATATAATGCTCTGAGTATCCTGCTAGGGACAGCTGTGTGGACAAAGTAATAACTGATGGGTGGTGGGTGCAGGGCTGCGTGTGTTTGTATGGGCACATGTATACAGGGTTTACAGGCATTATACGGGCAATCATATAGTGAGTGTATGTGTGTGAAACTTGCTTCCAACCTTAAATACATCAATAATGTGGCTAATTAAAAGGGTCTGAAACATAGTTTCCCTATTGCTTCTAAAATTCAAGGCTTAAAACTTCTGGATCGTCTAGTAGCCAGAACATGACATGCTTGCAGCCCACAGCTCCATTTAGGAGGCAGAACAAGGCACCCTTGTCACCTGGTTTGGTTGTCCTCAGTTTGAAGCCCCCTGCCCAGCAGCCTAAGGCCACCTGCTCTTCATGAAGCTTGAAAGGTGAAAAAACTCGTACACGTTGAAAACCGTAGTATGATAAGCCATAGCGGCAGCCACCTGCGCTCCCACCTTTCTTCAGAGACAGGGAGGTCTTGCTTGTACAAGGTTTGCTTGTACCCCATCAGTCCTTTGTCTCAGGCAGGGATGCCACAGGCTGAGTTGTGATGGGGACTCCTGCCCAGTCTATAAGGTTTCTCCTGTTTTTCATCATGCAGCCATTAGATTTTAATATCCCTGGGGCTAACTCCAAACCAGAGACATCAAGTGTGCAGCTGCAAACCCAAGCTGCTGCTTCAGACTTACCAAAAATTGAAAAAATGATCTCTGGTTTCAGGCCAGGCATCTCTTCAGGCTGAGAATTGAAAACTGTTTCTTTCTTGCATAGGATATTTCTAGGCCTCGGCCACCCCAAAGAGCTTTGCCGGCTAATCCCGTCCCAGCCAGACCCAGAGCCGGGCTGGGGAACAGCCCTGTCATCTCGCTGCCTCCTGCGCACCCCAGAACCCCAGGACGACTCCAGCCTGCAGCAGAGGTAAGCAATGAGTGCGGTGACGGGAAAGCAGCGTCCCCTCATTACCGGGGGATAAAACTTCTGTGAAAGGAGTAACCTTGCTGTCATATGGCAAAACACCTTAATGCACAGCCCCAATGGGTGGAAACATTAAGGTTATTATGTTGGTTGCCTCTAGTTTTACCTGTTCTTCATTAAACATTTACTGGGTTAAGCAAAACAGTTAATTCAGTCCTCAGCATCCCTGAGCGCTTTCTCAGATAAAACATTTGTGTGACTGGCGCTGAGCAATGAGGGAATGTGTGACTCAGAATGCTTAGTGAAGAGCAGCAAAACAGGGAGTTGAGGACCCCAATAAGGAAGAGAAACCCTCTCCAGCCTCTCTAGCCGTGGCTGAGATGCTTTCTCTGCAGGGAGTGTTTCCCAAAGGTGTCATTAATAAGGACAGTCGCTGAGCTCAGCTCCCTGCAAGCTGGACCCCTTCACACAAAACACCTCCACTCCACACACCACAGGTGCTGCCTCCAGCCAACAACATACTTGAGGTCACCTGTAAAGGATGGAAAAAACTGCATGAACTTCATTGTGCTACAGACGTGAGAGTTTCCTGTACTGGGGTGTGAATGCATGTGAAGGGAGACAGGCTTCCTGGCCCACTGTAACACCAGCTCTGGGATGGGGAGTGGGAAGCATTTGCTCTTTCATCAGTGCTCACCCTTCTCTCTTTTTGCCATTTTCCATCTCACCCAGAATGCTGGTGTCGGGACAACTGGAGCAGCAAATATCTTGAAAGTGGGACAGCTGGGCTCCCGTGGACACTCATGAAGCAGTCTGTTCCCAGCTGGTTCTGACCTTTCCGTGGAACTGGGTGGACTTCATCACCCGAAAAAACAGCCACAGACAGTGTCTCAGTTCCTTTCCTCTACCCTCACCTGTTTCTTATGTGACTCAACAAGCTGCCATCAGGTTTGGCAGCAGTGTCCCCAGGAACTGCACCGGTACATGCCAAACTGAACTCAATCCTCTCTGCTGATAGCCTTTTCCATATAGGGACGACTTGTTTATACGGTATTTAAATATTGTTGTGCAATATCCAATGCAAGGATGGGGTGATGAGGGTTTCATGTGTTTTTAATCAGTTATTTAACTGTTACCAGGAAGAACAAACTGTGAGTGCAGGTGCTGGCCCTGATGGGCTTTCATGTAAGACCCAGCCCTGTTGGCTTCCTCAGCCCATCCACGCAGCTGCAGGAGCATACGTTGGTGCTATACAGAAACCACTGCCTCTTGGGAGAGCAGAAGGCAGCCTTTGATGTTCTTCAGCTTATTCTGAGTTTACAGTGGATGGCAATTGGGGCCATGACAGGGAGCAAACCATGGAAATATTCCTGGTTAAAATAATTTGTGGGTCACTGTAGATTTTTATTAGCCTTAATAGAGGGGATTAATTATTTTTCCCATGTAACCATCTTCAATAAGATCATTCCAACCTGTCTGTCCTCCAGCACTCGCTTGCCTTGCCTCAGTGCTGTAAGACCCAACAGCATCCTCAGCGTGGCCCGTGCTCTCTCATCCATGTCATTGGGACACAGTCAAGGTACAACAGGAAAATTCTCTGGCCAAGATGCAGAGCGATGGCCAGAAGGAAGCTCAGCCAAAGTCAGTGCTGAAACCTCCTCTCCGGCATATGGTACTGCGCATAATCAGTAGATACTTTTGCAGTTGTCTCTTCAGTCTTCGGTCTGTGCTGAGCAGTAATCCAGCATGGGCTGTCTGCTCCCCATACCAGTGAGAAACCTACCTGAAAATTGCCCAAGTGGTAAAGCAGCGGAAATATTCATGTGATACATGGTGCTTTTGTAGGGCAGCTCATTTACTCAAGAGTTTTTCCTCCATGACATGGATGGAAAGAGCTGTCTGTGTGCACTTTAAGCAGCTGATGGTTCTGACCCCGAGGACCTTCCCTTATGATTTTTTTTTTCTCATAGTGGTTTGGGCTTTTGTACATTTTTTCTCAGGATTTTAGATGACAAGCTTCTGTTACGCCAATTTTTTGTTGTTGTTGTTTTTCCCTTGAATTGAAATGATTTCCTAAGAGAACACAGGGAATTCTGGAGCTATGGTTACAACAATTCTGTTGTGTCTGATTTATTATGGACAAATCCTAAGGGTGATTGCTGCTGCACATGTGAGAAACTATATTATTGGCATAAAGAAAAAGACTTGTCTGATAGTCCTCTTTCCCTAAGCTCTGCTGATTGAAAAACAACAACAACAACAACAAATAGATAAACCCTAAGTGCTCATTAAATTTGCAGTGATATATAGTAGTGTATACATAGGATGACGTAAGCCACTCCAGTTTTTGCAACTTTACTACCTCTTTCTCCACAAGGAAACAGTACACAGGGTGTGTCTTGAATTTCTGGTTGATTATTCCTTATCTTGATCATTTAGGGCCTTTTCTTATCTTCTATGTGCCTGGAAATCAAACCAACCCTAAAAAACTTCTCTCCGAAATAAGAGATGCAAAGTGAAAGACATCAGCTTCCTAATCTTTCTATGTCTTTTTCTATAGCTGATTTATATTACATATAAATAATGTATATTCAAACAACCCCCAGATCTGTTGTTTCTTGGGGTAATGGTGTATTTTACTGCTCACAGGTGGAGCAGTGAGCTGGGCACATACTGTACATACAGGCAGTGCAGATTCAACCACAAGAAGCTGATCTTGTACCTGAGCCCTTGCTGAAGACAGCAGCAAACTTCTGCTACAGCCCCTGATCTTTATCAAACTGCCACCAAAAATCACTAGGGATATTTTCACTGCATTTCTTGTGAACATGGCATCGAGCTTTTAAAAAGCTTCCCCAGACACCAAAAGCTCAGAGAACAACTGGGACTGCCTGGGCTCTAATGACAAACTCAATTGCTGGAATATCATAAGGTAGTTATAAGTCCTTTACATTTTTTTATATGCGTGCAAATTGAGTGAATAAGAATATGGGAACTGCAGGAGGAGTAAAAGATGGTAAAAACTTCTTGTTTTTTTGAAGATAATGTTACTTGGGAGAACACATACCAAAATACATCTCACTTTCTCCCGTGTCCACGTATTAATGGTTTACAATAATGCTCTCTGTGCACCTATGCAAATACTTGAATAATGCAATTCATTGTGCCTTTTGCTTAGTTTTAATAAATTTATCAGTTGTCATTGACAATTATTCTGTCACTGTGTGCTATTTTGTTACCTTGATTAAAATCTTCATTTTATATAATATGTGTGTTTGTCCAGAGCTGGCAGGATAGCTGGAGAAATGACTTTTATGAAATGCAGTTCTAGGCAGTGAGGAAAGATGAGTCCTGTTTACATCCTTTTCTAAAAGAAAATGCATAAAACATTACACCAATTCTGATGCCAAAAATGAAACTAGAGCAAATTACTTGGATTATTTTCTGCTACCAAAGGAGGGCGCTGCTGTTTTACGCTCTGCCCCAAATGCTCTTTCTGCTGCACTCAGCCAACCCTCAGCCTGTTTAGTGCTACACCTGTAAGGGTAGAGAAATCATTAGATCCACCTGAAAGGTTTGTTTTTGGGTTATGTTTAGAAATATCTTTTATTTCCCTTTCCACGTTCCCAAAAAAAGCCCCAAATACAACCCTGAAATGTTATTAAAATAAGAGATTGCATATTCCTCTCCCTCCCAACCCCAAACTTCTTACGCTCAGACCCAGGTATAACTGGCTCAGCATCTCGGACAGCATCAGCGTGTGCTCTGGTCCAGGGCTAACCCAGCCAGAGCTGCCTCCAGTCCAAGCCAGCCTGGCAAAGCCAGCTCAGGCTTTGCTGCACCCTGTTTGGGATTTGCTGTGAGCAAACAGGCTCTAGTTTCCATGTGCTGTAAGACCCAGTGGCAAGATGGGAGAAAGTTTTAGCTGCTGTAATACCTTCCTTTTTCACCTTCCAGCCCAAAACGTCACATCTCTCATCCATTCGTTCTCACCACTGATACAAATCCAAGGGGGTTTTGAAGGTGAGACACAAGCAGAGTCCAGATAGTACCCATACTATATTGAGAGACGGAGGGGAGTGAGCAGGACTGCTCTGCGATAAACTGCATTCCTACAGCTCTGCAGAGCATCACACGCAGCTCACACCTCCCTCTAAATGACAATAAAAAAGCTTTGGGGCTTAAATGACGGCAGGAGAGGTCATGGGGCTCAAAGAGTTGGGAAGCTCTCCAAGGTCTAGACGTTTGCTAAAAAAGCCCCATGAACCAACCTTAAAACTTACAGTCACTCACTCTTTCAGGCTGAAAAGATTTTCACAGACCACAAAAAGTGTTGAAGACAGTGGTGGTGTTTCTCCTGACATGGGGTTTAGGTTGTCAGAGCTCCCCAGCCTGAGCCAGGGCTGCTGCTTGCTCAGGGGACGCCTAGATCAGACCCAGTGGCTTCACCGACCACACTAACATGGCCTGGGCACCACAGCTGCTAAGGAAAAAACACCCCAAACAAACAAAACAAAAAAACCAAAACAACAACAAAGCAAAAACCAAAAGCTGAAAAATATTTCTCTGCCACGGTCCTATAAAAACACTTCATGCTTGAATTCTGCCACTGAGCCTCAGTGAGCACCTGTTCCAGAATTTGCCATGTTTTGCCCATATTCACCAATATTCTTGTCCCATATTTGCAGAACAAGTAATTAAACATGGATAAGCGGAGTCTGAGTAGCAGGCGTGCCCCATTCAGTCCTTGTCTCTCACCTCCATTTGGTACTTGTGTGTATTTTAGAGTTCACGCAAGTGTCTGGAAAGGAAAAAAGACAAAAACCACTGATCAATGACTCAATCAAGGCCTGGAAATAAACATGTTAATAGTCACCTCAAAGAAGGAATGCAAGAGTAAACATTAGCCCTGCCAAGAATAAGAGGTGGAAAGAGGCCTCAGAGAAAAGCTATGTCACAGGTCTATCATATTTTGAGAGGGTTTTCATTTTCAGTGGCTGTGTGTATTAAAGCCCAGTGAGGATTAAACATACCCCTTGCTGCCACCCCATGACAAAGATCCAATCCAAAAGAACAGGGAAAGATTTGGCTTGACTCTACCAAGCTCTGGATAAAATACTGTTGATTTTCTGCTTTTCCTTTTAAAAATTGCTCACTAGCATCTAGAATATTGACACCAACCCATTCCTCCACCCTCCAAACCCTCAAATAGAATGCATTAGGTGTAGATTGTGAATACTTTGGGTTTATCCTCTGGGGCGATGCTGGAGTTGTCCACCTCTATCAGGATGTTCTTGTCGTCTCGGGTAACTGGTCCTTGCTGTTCATTCTGGAGGACTTGTGGTAGATTTCCTAAACTGACGTCCATGTCTTTGAAGGCGTGGAGTAAAAACACCCCCAAAATGATGGTGAGGAAGCCACAAACTGTCCCAATTATGTCCACTACAGTCATGGTGACCCACTCCTTAAAGAGAATGATGGAAGTTGTGATGACGATGGTGGTGAACAGCACGTAGTAGATGGGAAACACCAAAGAGGTGTTGAAAATGTCTAGAGATTTATTGAGGTAGTTAATTTGTGTAGTGATGGATGCCACCAGCGTGATGACCAGGATCCATGTCAATGGGTGCTGCAGCACAGGTCGTCCAGCAAAGAAGCCCTTGATGGCAATACCCAGGCCCTTGACTGAGGACACAGAGAAGGCACCAATAACGGAGCAGATGGTGAGGTAGATGAGGATGTTTCTCTGGCCATAGCGGGGGGCGAGGTAGAAGATCAAGAGGAAGCAAAGAGCCAAAAGGATCGCGGCATAAGCGAGGAAACCTGAAAGAGAGAGAGAAATAACTTAAAACTGAGCAGCAGGCACAGGGAACAGAACAGTACACACCGCCCAGCCCCAGGAGGGAAAACACGACCTGTGTACCTGGCTCTTTCAGCTTAGACAACATCTCATCCAGGGTGGTGACCTCCTCATCCTCTGGGGCATGTATCACCATCACCGTGCTGCCCACCAGGCTCAGCATGCAGCCCAGCTTTCCCAGCAGGTTGAGCCGTTCTCCAAGCAAATATGAAGACAGGATGGCACTGCATGGGACAGAAAAAACACCGTCAGTTGGTGCTTTGAAGTCCTTTGAAGAAGGAACAGCAGCTAAAATGAGGTAAAGAATGCCTTCATGTGATAGAAGGACACAAATTTGGAGTAGATTTGTTGGAATCTAATGTGTTAATGCGTAATCACATTACATCTACTGACAGCTGAACCTGCAAAGATGCAGGTGTGATCTGTAGATCACAGCTCATGTATTAGCAAAGTTAAAAAGTGCTGAATGTGTTAGCACAACCTCAGAAATATTATCAGGGTCTCCAGATTCATTCATGACCCAGTGGACATTATGAAGCCTCTAGTGCCCAAGGAAACTACTTCAAGGACCAGCATAACAGAGAGAAAAATCTCAGCCTAACAGCAGAAGAGTCATGTTAATTTTAAATCATCAGAACTATCAAGCCCCAGAGAAACTCTGAAAGCGGCGGGGCTATAGATATATCTGCAAGAATATCTGGTTTTCCATAAAAATTTTGGGCAAGACACCAGAGCAGTCCCAACACTCAGTTTACTTACGCACTTCACACTAACACTCCTATAAAATTTTCAGTACCTGGAGCCACATATGAATGAATTCCATTGAATTTCCTTGTTAAATATATATAAAAAAATAAAGCAGAATTTCAGCCCTTTTGGCCACAAACAAAAATATAAACGCACAACATGAGAGCACCCTAAAAGCCTAGAAAAAAAAGGCAAACAAAAGACAGTTTACAAACACGCCTGATATTTTTGACCTTTTTGATTTTTAGGCTGTTCACTACAAAACCAAACCAAAACAATACCACCCAACCTTGAATAAGGACGGAAGCAACACTGATATTTTCACTAATTTAACCTGAAGTGTATGCAGGTGCTATCCACATCCAGCAATTCCAGAAGGGCATGCTACTTAATTCAGCAGTTTCCAAATGATCCCCTCAAAGGACAACAACTGTTAACATGTTTTTTAGAAAACACTGAGATATATTCTTCCTTCCAGCAGAATAAATCATATCAGCACCCCTTCAAGTCTTTCTATCTTACAAGATGAACAGACAAATAAAAAAAGGCAAATAGTAAATTATAGACCATAAATCACCTTATGAGCACGCTCAGAGCCCCCAGAGGCGTGACAATAGTTGCAGGAGCAAAGGCATAGGCGGCAAAGTTGGCAGCTTCCCCTCCACCCACTAAACAAACACAAGAAAAACAAATACCAGTGAGTTACAGCTTACTTTTTCTGTTTTCTCTTGTGGGTTTGCAAAGCAGTAAGATGTCAGACAATGGGTTTTATTACAGGGCTTTCATGCTGCTTCTGGACAGAGCCAGATAGCAGGTGAAAATCTCTCGTACAAATTAACGTAAGCAGAGAAGCACCCCTGGAGCCTGCAGCCCCAGGGAGAACGGCTAGGGGTGCCAGGGGTCAGCTGTGCCACAGCTGGTCCATATCAACTCATTAAGCCCCCATAGCCCAGCCAAGCAGCTGCAGCACATCTGGGTAATTAGTGAGGGGGTGGGCAGTTGTGGGAGCTGCTGGGAGGTTGCTCCTCACCTACAAAAGTGTCTCCTTGGGGGTGTGGTGTCACCTTCTGCCTGAGCTTTTCCTGTCCCCTAAGCAGCAAGTGTTGTGTGCTTGCTTATGGCTTGTGTGGTGGTGTTTGTGCAGCAGGAGCTGCAAGGGCAGAGCAAGGAGGGGGCACCTTGAGCTGCTGCAGCACTAAGAGCCAGAAAAGACTGCTCTGAAAAACCCTCTGCTGCTCTTTGCCTGGCTGTGACTCCAATTGGAGAAGATGAAAAGGAGGATTTAAGGCTTGCTCAAAGGTAAAGCAAGTTTTGCTCAAGAAGGGATCTGCTACCAACATCTCCTTGCTATTTTCCTTGTGCTGCAGCAGTAACCTTTCCTGGAGCTTCCAGGCATGCATGGGAGGCTGTTTTCCCTGTGCCTAGTACCCAGAACAGCCAGCTGCCTTATTAAAACCTGGCTTTTTATGCACTTCATTGGGTAAAACTGAACTAGCAAGTCCTACCAGCTCTGCAGGAGGATGGTGAAGGAGATTCTGTGTGGCTTGCTGCCTCTACTCTCCTTGAGGTACTTCTGTGCACCATAAAAAAGGATTTAAGCCACCACATGCTGGGCTTGTTCCACACCTGATTCACAAGGACAGACCCTGGATAAACTGCAAACCCTGGGAAACAGCTTCTACTTACTGGTTAACAAGCCAGCCCACCAGAGCCAGTCCTTTAAGTAGCCATGGCCTCCATCTCCTGGGGAAGCAAAGGACAGAGGAATGCAGGAGTTAACAACCATGCTCTTCAGAGTAAGAGATGAGAAATGTCCCTTTGGAGAGGGATGAACTGAAAGGGGAAGAATGTGACAAAGAAAACATCTTGGAAGGACAGACTATGTGGGCATGCTATCCTATGTGGAAATGGAGTCAGGGTATTAGCAGAAGCTGGAACTCAGGGCTGGACAACACAAATACAGTAAAAGCAGTTGTTTAATCCTGGGTAGCAATGAGAATGGCACCCACACAGGTTATTGTCCTGGGGTGCAGCTTGCCCTGCTGCAGCATGGACCTTGGGGCTGCCCGTTAGCCCTGGGAGCTGTGGTCATCCCTGCTGGTTCATCAGGGTGCATCAGCCCCCAAACCCAGCAATAAACACCCTAGCTTGAGCTCTCATGGACCCATCATGTTTTGTCTTGCATGTTCTACTTGCCTGTTCACTATGGAGCACTCCTGGAGCAGAGGGACGATGCTCTGTGCTGGGTGCCCCCCACCCACAGCTGCTCCCTGGAACGCTGGCACCTGCATCCTGCCCATGGGGATCCTGCGCTCCACCTCGCATTGCATCAGCTTGTTGGGAAGTCTCACATGTGGGTACTAAGGTAAGGCAATGAGTTTTTCCAAACCCAGCTCAAGTGGGGATTATAGCTATGAAGTGGGCTAAAACCGGTCGGTTGCTCTGTGCTGGCATGTGCTGCCATAGTTCATGTTGCTATCTGGTCGTGGTGAAGGCTCCCTGCGTCGTGTCCCTGCTATCTGCTGGTTTTGTATGTTGCTTTGTGTCATGTAATAGTTGTCTTATAAGGTCTCAGCCTGAACTGTCAGAAATCCTGATGTTACTTTAATGTGGAGTGTTTTGTGACTGAGCGTTTCTGATGAAAAATGATTTGTGGCATTGGAACAGCGCAATGAAAGAAATGTGCATATAAATGAGGAAGAATGGACATACTGTGTTGGGAACTAATCCAGCTCTTGGTTTAACACACAAGCTGCTAGATGTAAGGAGCTTGAGTTTGCTGAGATTGTGCACCCTGATTTTACTGGGTCAGAGAGAGCCTGTGTTTTCGATAAGTGTGACATGACCAGAGCTGTCAGTGACAGCAGCGTTTGGCCTGCCTTGGAGAAGAGCGACATGCTCAGATAGCTGGGGTGAAATGTGTGGACTGAGAGATTGAAGAGTAAGACTGGGAAAGGGGGAATGAGGAGGTGGACAGGAATTTGCTTGAATTCAACATTCCTAAAGTATGCAAATGCTAAGTTCAAATGCTATGCTTTGGTGTTCCTTAGAAACTGCTAGGTGGGGGTGGTGTTTGGTTGTTTTGTTGGTTTTGTTTGGTTTTTTTTCCTCTCAAGAACTCTTTGTCAGGTGCAGTTTTGTGTCATTGATCATGAATTCCTGGTTATACACCCTGAAAAATAGGGAGGGGTTTGCTCTTGCTTTGCTCACTTGGGTCTGAAGTGAGAGAAGCTTGTGGAGGGAAGGAGGAGAGACCTCTTCTACAATCGAAACAATACTGATATTTCATTGTGAAAATGTAAGGCTGAAAAGCAAACCCATGTGAATTCAGCAGCTGCATGCAGCAAACGTAATGGCAGGAGATGGAGTCAGACTCAAGACTGGTCCGTGGCCCAGGTGCTGTTGGCAGCTTTGCTCGTTGACTCTGGACAGTCACTTCGTTCCATTCCTCTGTGTCACCATATGGGGACATTAAAATGGGGACAGTGACACTGACTTTCTTTGTAAAATGTTTCAAGAATTGTTCCTAGGCCAGAACTGGGAAGCAGTATTATTTTAATTATAATTATTTTGTTCTGTAGTTATGCAAGTAGGTCAGCTGCCAGATAGGAGTTGCGCTGCTGCTAGAGTGCATGACTGTGATGCTGATGGGATGCATCCAATTCCACAGTGCAATCCCACTGTAGGCAGTGCTCCTCCACCACTTCCCATGCAAATATGTGTGCACATAAACATGCACCTCACCCTAAGAGCTAGAGGAAAGTTATCTACACATTGTTGAGCAACACACCTTAGTAGTATCCTTTCTGAAAACCACAAGCAGAGTTCACACAGACAGCTGGCGTACAGTCTCGCATTGACAAATGGCTCTTGCTAGTGCAATTAAACCACATGGGGCCACATTCTTGTCTCAGTGACTTGGTGGCAAAAATGCCTAGTGCACCAATAAGAGCAAGAGCGGGGTCATGGGGCTGTGCTGTTCTGCTCCAGTCTGTGGCATGGGGATGACTTGCACCTTTGTGCAAAGGGGCACGTTTCAGAGAGCTTTCAACACTCCGCTTCCTCCCAGCCTTGCACTTTCCCACATAAAAGCTGTGATGGGCATGCATTGTTCTCCTGGTGGGTGCACATCTGATCACACTGCACATGTGCGTTGCTATTTATGGTGCAAAGCAGGGGAATGCTGTTTTTAGCTGGGCCTTCCAATGTAGGGCTCTGTAAATTAGTTCCTCTGCTCCAGTACAGCACTGTTTTCTGAGTCTCACACACAAACATACATGCAGAAAAGGTTTATCTTACATTGCTGATGGAAGGCTCACTTGTACCCAGAGGTATTCCCTTGCCATACGAGTGCTGGAGTTTGGCTGATGCATGTGTTTCTGGGAACAGGGGGGCCTCCTCCTTCCTGTCCCCCACAAAAGCCTTACCTGCCCTGGTGCCTCCCTTCTCCACCAGCCGTAGCAGCCCCTTCTTCTTGAGGATGACGCTGCTTCCAATGAGGAAGCTGGAGAAGACAGCCAAGCCTAGGCCAATGTAGAATCCATAACTGCTTTCCAGACAAGTTACCCAGAAGTTATCTGAAGTCCCATTGTCCTGGACAGCGTCATCTGGCTCAGCATTGCCGATCACTTGGCACACAACCCGATGGGAAATGCAGGAAAGGGTGACAAGAGACCCTGTGAGACCACCATGGAGATAAAACAGCAAATTACTGACATGGCTATCAACTCTGCTTTTTGGACTGATCCAGATGTCCCTCTGAACAGCCACCTGTGCTGTCACCCTAACAGCACATACCAACCAGCTCTCAAAAATTCAGGATATGTCTTTACTCAGATATGGAAATGGCAAGGTGTTGAGTGATGGATTTATGGTGTGCAGTTCAAGCAGCTCATTGACTCTGTGTCTGCTGGTCCACACTCTGAACTGGATGGCCACAAGGACCACTATAGTAATGTAATTTGAATTTCCAAACATCCACGTCAGAGTCTCTCTACCAAACTCCAGTGTTATGAGTTTGAACTATGTCTTATCAATACTCAGCCTCATTGATTCAAAGGCTTTGGTGTTTTCCAGCCACCCGATCCTTGCATCTGCCAGTTTGTCTGCAGCTTATTGCTTTGGGTCTACCATGGAGTGATGCCAGTACTTTGTAACAGTGCTTCTGTCCCGGCTCTGTGTACTGAGCAGTGTCATGGGATTGCTCATATGACAACAACAGGCTCATCCTTGACCAAAGTTTCACCTCTGTGTTGCCTCTACTGCCTAATGGTTTTATTCTACCTATTTGCAGAGCGCCCAAGTGCTTGTAAATCACATCAAGTCCTGCCAGTGTAGAAGGACTAAAAACGGGCATGGTTTTCCACTGTTAATATCAAAAGCACTAAGTCCTTGTGCCTCTAGCCAAGGTGTGTTACTGTGTGTGGGTGGCAAAATTGCTGAGTTTCTTCCTACCCTCACACTCCTACCACACCCAGCACTTCTTTCTATCATAGTTTTCACTCTGAGTGTAGTAAAGACAGCATGACTGTGACCGTGGGGAACAGAGCACCCAACTGGAGTGTCACAAAAGTCCCTTTGTAGTAAAAGATTTTAATATTTTTGCCTGAACTCATGTAGAAAGTATGGAGCAAGTATTTGTCTCTACAGGCAGGGGTATGCAATGGTTAAACTGACCCCCTGGGCATGGGTCTCACCTTTTTTTAAACCAAAAAACTGGCTTAGATCTTTTGCAGCTGCACCCCTGCCCCTGGCACATGTAGCTGAGGATTTGCATCTGAACATTTTCTAATGGAAAAAAACCCAGTGACTTTCTAAGATGAGTTTCCAAAGGTTCCCTAGTAGGTTTATTTTCTTGTGGAAAAACACCCTTGATTGTAGAAATATATCCTGGGGAACAGAGGGACATCTTGCCTCTTCGGCTAGGTAAAAGTCTCTGCAATGTGCTGCTGGGCACAGTTGTAAAGCAGCGGGATGGGGTGATCACAAACCGGCTTAGGTAATCTTTAAAGGAAGGAAAAAAACCAAACCAACTAGCTTCTCTGTAAGGCTGGCAGAGCGCAGAGCTTGCTGCCGGCAGAGCAGGCTGTGTGCCTTGCGGATAAAGTGAGTTTTCCCACTCGTATCGAAAAACAAACAAAAAGCCCCAACAATAACAAACCTGAAACCCAGAAAAGCAGAGCAGTGTCAGGGAGCAGACCCAAAGCTGGGTGGGGGTAGAAGGCTGGGGTTGCAGCGGCCTCACCCCCCTCCCCGAGACCCTCCCGCCAGGCTTGTCCCGCTCCCCCGGGCTGCACCCACCGTTGCTGCAGCTGCTGTTCGCATCCAGCGGCTCCATCTCCTTCGTCCTCCAGCCGGCTCAGGGCATCCTGGTGATGAGGGTTGAACCGGCGGGACTGGGCAGGGCTGGGCCGAGCTGCCAGCTCACCTGCCCGGCCGGCTCCTCCTCCGGGACGGGGCTGGGCTCGGTGCAGCGGCAGCAGATACCTGTGCAAGCCCCGGCAGCCCCGTTGCTGCCCTGGCCCCTGGGGGTTGGGACTGGAGTGGGACAGGAGGGTATGGTGGCAGCAGCAGGTGGGTTCAACAGCCCTTGCACAAATCCAGACAGAGATCTCTGCTCTCGAATGGGTTTTCTTGTTGGGAGCAGGTGGGAAGGGAGAAGGTGTTGAAGCAGGAGGCTGCACTCGGGGTGAGGTGGTGTGTGAACCTGGCTGCAGTGGCCGAGCTGCGGGTGTACGCTGAGCAGGTTGTACATGCTGCAAAGCTGTGGACTTTGTGCATGTGCATAGTGGAACAGACAATAAAAGTAAACAAGAAACTAAATCCCCAATGGTGTTTGTGGTCCTGAAAAGATTTCATCTTACTAAAATCCATAACTGCAGTTCATAAAGCAAGGAAGCATTTCAGAAAGTGTCTTACTGCTTCAAGCGTTGGTGTTTATTATTCTCAGCTTAGTACTACAGCTGTGTGCGGTAGGTTGTAGGACTGAAGGACAAGGTTGAGGGGCCAAGAAACACATAGGTGTCAAGGGAAGATGGATATATCCTAAATGGAATTGTGGGGTTCCATGCACCGTGTATTTGTTCCCTGCTGAAGGTTGTGCAAAATTTCCCTAATGATCCTTCCTGACTTTTGAATTATAGTGGGAAAGGATTGGCTCCCAACAAAGGTGTGTTTGAAAAAGAAATATTAACAAAAGATGAGTGTGTAATGACCAGGGCACTCTTGTGCTGTAAATTGTCATGGAGCACAAGACCAGAAGAAGTACAGGACACAATTTTGCCATCAACAGCTGTGATTTAAGACTTAGCTGCCTCCATACTGAATTCCAGTGCTGAGAAAGTCAGTTCCAGCCCATGGCCTCCTCCATCACTTAACCTTATTTTACACCCTTCTATTTTGTGACTGTTTAGTTGGCAGGCCTCATCATGGCCATGTGTTTCAGCCCTTTCTATGGATCGTGAGCTATGACTCCCCTGTCAACTCCCAGTCCAGCTGCAGCCAAAGCCTCTCCTGCTAATAGTAGTGTGTGAATGCTTTGGATTGTGCTGCACACCTGTATTTTGCCTTCACCCCCACCCTCCTCTACCGACATCCTCCCCTTGTGTGTGCACAGTGATCATGTGTACACAGAAACCTACTGCTGATAAAAAGGCCCTTTCATTGCAGCAGGAGACATTAGACACATTTTGCTGTAGGTCAGCGGAGTCAAGCAAAAACAATAGTAAAACCAACAACTTTACTTGGTCATGCCCACGTTTATAGGTAGAAATGGTATCTGTCGTAAGGCAATGTAAAGATGTAAGATCTGCAGGATCTGAACATATCTGGTATTTTTTTTTCTTCCATAAAATATGTAACCTGCTACTACAGAAATTGCATTTGGACTATGAAACTAGCATTTCCAGCACTGTGTGGCTCCTCTGCTCAGCACCTTGATCCTATCTCTGTACAACTCTTTTCTCCAGCAAATGTAACATTCGGGTGTTTTGTGAGTCATTTGATTTTAATTGGGTCTGTTTGTTGGTGACAGATCTCTGGGTCACTGGTTGGGAGACACTGTGCCAGCCAAGCCCTATGTCCTCCCCTTTGTCACAGAAGCCCTTGATAATTGATCCAAAATGTGTGGCAGCAGTTTCAATGTAGGAAATGAAATTTGTGCTGTTTTATCAGTGATCTGTGAGCAGCTCCTCCTGTAGATAGTATGCAGGTAAAAGGCACCCTGGGCAAGACAGTGATGAGTGAGGATTTAGCCTTTATTTAGTAAATTTACTTGCAGGTGCTGGTTAGGTGCAATTTGTGCAATGTGTGAGTCTGAGGCTGACTGTAGAAACCGAGGTGATGGCTGAGTGGGATGGGTGTTGCTGTGTTTGTAGCGCTGACTGCCTGCATCTGGCTGGGGGAATTGCTGTCCCCTCCCAGGCTGTTCCACATGGGTGCTCAGGGGCACTCTGAGGTCTTGCTGGTAGTTGTGGAGTTCTAATGGTGATGTGGTGATGGACAGTTAAACTGCATCCAAAATAATTTCCAAGCATTTGTGGATCAGTGTTGTCATCAGTGCAGAGCGCAGTTTGTTGCTACACAGAGAGGTGTTGGGGAGGCAAGCAACTTCTGCTCAGATTCTGGGCAATTGCTAAAAAGTGCTTATGCTTATGCAGGAAAAATGCCCCATATGGCCTGTGTCCACAACTGCATTTCCAGGAGCAAGCTTAGAAGCTGTGGAGGCACCTCTAGAAAGTGACTCTTGTGTTGATCTAAATCTGAGCTCCAAAAAGATCTGGTACTCAAGCGTACCTGTGTGATGAATGTGGGAAGAGTTTATGGGGAAAAAAATAATTACACATTTTGTTTTCATCATTGTTATAAGTATGTTATAAGCAATGAATGGACTCTAATAGCAGAGAGGTGTTGGGGAGGAAGCAAATTTTTATGGAAGGGACATTGTGTTAAAATAATCTTTTTGGTCATGGTGCAACCTCATAAATGATTGCCACAGCAAAAGGGGTGGTGCTGTCAAAAGCAAAAGGCACACTGGGCTACAGCTTTACTTTCCCCTGTCACCTTGATTTCCTAAAGGAAAGGGCACACATAGATTTTTGTTTATGTACCCCACTTCATTCCAAAGATATTTGGCCCCATAGGCCACTTTTGCCAAATTTGACAAGAGAAGCTGTTCTCAGTTCTGGGGAGAGAAGAGACATGGCAGGGAAGAGGTCCCAAAGGGAGGGGACACTGCAGTGTGAGCTGTCAGACATCAGGGAAAGAGTGTACCCACTTGTCGCCACCGTGGGAAAAGCTTCAGTCAGGTCTTGCTATCAAACCAAGGGTACAAGTGTGTCATGTATTTCTTTCTCTCTGGCGCAGGGCCTGTGAGGGTGTGGTATATAAAATCTCTAAGTCACAGGAGTTACGTTTGATGGATTTAACAAGGCTGTGTATGGCAATATGGGAGTTAAAAGCCAGGTAGGATTGGCATGGAACTGGCTTAGTTAAGGGCAAGTTGAGACTGATAGCAATAAAGCAGGGATGCAACCAATGCCTCTTTAATTGCTTCACATCCTCATTTTAATGGGAAGGCTGTAATTAGGGAAATTCAGCTCCAAGCTATGACCTCACTGGCTGATACTCTCATCAGATGTTTCCTTAAAAATAATTCATTAGAAATCAGGGAGTCTTCCTTGGCAGCTCACCTTCTAACAATGCAGTTCCTCCTGAAATACTGGTTTCCAGACCAAAAGCCTTGACTGGAATCCAGGGGCAGAGCAAGACGGCTTTGCATGCAAATAACCTCTTTAGCAACATCAAAAGGCTTTTCTTTCCCCTGCTCTTCTCTGCTCATCTGTTTTGGTCTGGAAAAAATGATGGAAAAACACCAGCCGTCTGTTGCCCTGTGTTTCAAATAATGATGGAAGTATCCTGCTAACAGGTGATGGAAACTTTTGCCCTCAGATGTCTGCTAGATGTTTCTGTGCAAACTTTCAGAACAGGGTTGCGGTCTGCTGCCGTGGCTTTGTAGAGTTTGAGGGCTCCATGGAACCATTTGCTGCTTCAAAGAGAGGGTAAATCCTTCTCTTTCTAATGATGCCCTGACTGTGTAGGGGTTAAGGGAATTGCCTGGTGTTCAGATGATTGCAGCACTACATGAAAGGATGCTCAAAAGCTTGAAAAACTGGACTTTGTTGAGCAGGCAGCTTTTAATTCAGCCTGTCTCAAGGTAACCGTGTCTGCAGTCGCTGAGGCTGTCGTTTCATGCTGCAAGAGTTTAGATAACGCACACAGAATTCCCAAGCCCATCACACCCATGGTGGGTTCCCACCCCTGCTCTGCCCTCTAGTGCCAGTGCACCTACTGGTGGATCTGTGCTGTGGAACAGCTGAGTGATCCAGGGTCATTAGACCATAGAACACATCCTAATGCATTTCTCCCAGGGTTGCTAAATTTCTTTCTCCAGATCGGTTCCATATTCTAGGTCACTGTGGCCCTATAAACCATGTATGTTTGCAGGAGTGGTGGGCTGGTGATGGATAGGTGGATATTCTGCAAGCACTGGAGGCCTTAAGGCATCAGAGCAGCAGTGGGTGTCGCAAGGTGAAGTGACACGTAATCAGCAGGTTGTTTATTTGCAGACCTCTTACCTGCCAGATGTTTGCATAAGAACACTAAATCAAGCAAAATCAGACATGAAAGGCACTCCTGGCTTGCAGGATGGATCACAGAAAGGGTTGTTTTGTTACGCTTTTGAAAGAATATAACAATAATTAATGAACTGTTCTTTCCATTGGTGAAGTGCCTTTAATCCGAAGATATAAATATATTTAGAAACACTAGGAAAAAGAAGGGTGTGGGCATGTATCTTTGGTGCTGGTCCCTTAGGGTCGATTATCCAAAATTCAGAGTTTTGGAGCCTGACACTCAAAGCAAGTATTGCCTCTGGCTCCAGGTGAGACCATGCAGCCTGGGAGGTGTTGGCATTTCTTGGGGCTGGTGTTAGTACTGGGGTGTCCATGTGACAGCAGGTAAAGTTAGTAAAAGAAAATAATTAAAAAAACCCCAGCTTGATGGAGGAAAGGATGAAAACTAAACCACCTGCCTAGTACTAGTGGCTGAGTCAGGAGGGAAGTCCTGCTCTCCTCTCTGCTGCTTCCCATTGCAGAATCATGTTGGAATCAGTAAACATTGGGCAACTTCCAGCCATCTGGAAAATCCTCCTCCTCAGCAGTGTGCTACACAGAAAGCTGCAGGCACCTCGTATGTCCCGTGACTTACAGCACATCGGAAAGATCAACAGAGCTGCTGGTCATGGTGTAAAGTTCACTTCCAATTGTAGGTGAGGAATCACTGCATTTTTATTCCTCTTAAGCTCAGAAGCTGCTCCCATGGGGGAACCTTGGGAAGAAGCTACGAAAGGGAACATTAGTGACAGCGTTTTGTCTACAGCAAATGAAGCACAGGTGCTGCCCCTCCCACAGACCCACATCAGTTTTTTCACCCCAATTCCTCAGTGCCCAGAACGTCTTTTCCTTTCAGTTCCCATTGCTCCTTCTGCAAGTCAACAGCCACAGCTGCTCTGCTCCTTGGGTGCTTTTAACACAAACCCCTGAATGGTTTCAAATTGAAATATGGAAAAAAGTAGTAAGGACAGTCTCTTGGAATAAAAAGGACCCTGTTGGGTTGAAAAGGTTGTGGTGACAAGAGGAAATTAACTCCTTGGTTTTGAGCAGGGCCTGTCAAATTCTATTTAAAAAATTATATAGTTACCCCTCCCCTAGCCCTTTTATACTAAAATATGTTTTCAAATGATAATGTAAGGATTTTTTTTGAAAGTAATCAACTTTTTCATATGAAAGTTTGTTTGCTTGTTTTGGTGTTTGGTTTTGACAAAAGCTTGACATTTTTATCACCACAATGCTGCCGTTATTCCTCTGAGCTCTTTCTTTGTGCCACGTGCAACTGGAGGCTCTCCACAAACAATGACAGCACAAAATCAAGTCTGCCCATTTCATGAATGAGCCCAATTTTTATTTCTCTTCATCACAAAAGTCATCCCACATTTGTTGTACACACTGTTGGTTGCTGTGTTACGGGACATATCACCATGTACCAGATGCTTTACTCTTGCAGAAGCATTTCTAATGGCGATGGCAGCTTCTGTTGGCTGAATTTTAGAACAACAGCAAAAAATAATACTACAAAACCAAAATATCATCTTCAGCTGCATAGCAAATATGGATCAAAAATTTAACACCGTTATCAGATCACAAGCGTAAATATACCTCACCATAAATAAAATTAATTGTACAAAATAACTCAAGCAGCTTTTCATACAAATATGGTACATTTGACAAGAGTTTTTAAGAATATTTTCCTGTTTTTTTTTTTATTTTACACCTTCAATTCTTTTTTCTTTTGTTCTCAAAGACACATGAACCTACTGGGCTGGAGTAGTGCAGGAGAAAAAAGACTAACATGTTGTTCAACTCTAATAAGTGCTGTCAAGAGTTTAAAAGGAAAACTATTGAAGTGCTGAGCCTGAACTAGTTTGCTTCCCCTTTCTATTTTATCATCGAACATCAAGTGTAGCATCATTCAAGTAAGGCGTGTGCACCGCCAATACTCGTATTTTATAATGTCAAAGCCAGAGGGAACATTAAAATAATCTAGTCTGACTTAATTTGTGACACAGGCCATCCTTTCTCCCCCCTGTAATTCCTGTATGGAGCCAACAATTTGTCTTTGCAGTAGACATTCCAAGTGGTGGCTGGTAAATCCTGGGGAGTTTGCAGACTACTTCGGAGTAAGCAGGAAAATGTAGGTAAAAAAGCAAACCCATAGTCAGTGGACTTAAAAGTAATCAGACAGGGGTCCACATTTCCCTAGGAAAAAAAAGAATAGGTGTCTGCAGACTGCAAAAGGCTGAAAATTATAGGATTAGAGCATATTTGCAAGGAAGACACCCAAACTTGGTAGAATGTCTACAAGTGTGGAAAATATGACTGACCTTCTGCCATTCAGTTAGTTTAGCCCTAATGTTACAAATTTGCCTCCTATTTTCATTAACAATTGTGACATTAAAAAAGGATAGGAGAAAAAAATTCCATTTTCATGGAGTTCTTTAAAGACCTAAGACTGGACCTCTTTCTCGTATACACTCAAGGAGGGTTACAGAACTGAAGCTAAAGACTATCTGCATCCTTTAAATAATAAAAGGACAACAATGTCAAACCTCAGAAATGAAGATAAGATTATTCCTAGCTGATATCTCATACTACTTGAGCAACAAGGCAAAACATCTGCATACACTCTACAGTCGAAAACACTTCACATTTTGTTCATGCACTTTGGACTTTTTGCTCAAAACATTTCAGCCCTCACAATCTGAAGGGATTTTGCGTTTTTGCTAGCAAATGTGAGGGCAGCAAACAGATATAATCTACCTGTTCTTTCAAGTACATGCAACTGTGTTTTGCAGAGTTTCAGAGAATTATTATGGGTAAAACTTCAGCAAAAGAATGCAAAGCGATATTCATGTTTAGGTAAGATATCTTTTGACTCACTCCAGACCTAAACAGATGAAAACAGGTATTTAAATTCACCTTAGTATATCCTATTTTGTCTAGGTAGCTGAGACTGAGCTGTGTGGTACTGTTCATCCTTCTGTATTAACTTCTTGCTCTTGCTGGTTTCTGAGAAGGCTCCAACATCCCATAACATGTCAGACGCAGTAGGACATTTAATTTGTGCTGTGCCCAAAGGAGGCTCTGGGAGCCAAACAGGGACTTGTGCCACCTTTTCAGCAACACTTTCGTACCAAAATAACAAGCACTTGCTATTTAGGTCAGGAAAAACAGGATCTCAGTTGCATCTATTTTCCTTGTATCTTGTTTTCCATAAAAAATAAAGTGCTCGATTCTCCTCTTCCTTTTAAAAATATATATCTGTAGATACCCTCACTCCAGTAGGCTACAAGTGTTTGAATGTGATGGAAAACCAAAATTGACATCCTTAGTGGAACAGTAAATAGAGAGCAAGAGCCCTGCAGTGTCATCGAGTCCCAGATGCTCTTCTGCTCCTTGTCACAACAGAGAGGAAACAAGTCCCCTTGCTGGGCTGGTCCTTCCCTGCCACTCAAACACTTCAGCCAGACTTCTTAAGTTTCCATTCTACTTTCAGATTAGTGTGCCACACAATTTCCTCCCTGCAGTTTAAATGTCTGTCTCGGTAATTAAAGGAAACTTGCGATGTGAAAATGTCCAGCACTTTTCACATGTGGGGTATTTCTTGATTATCAAGGGAGAAAGTGGTGAGTGTCTGTGAGAAGAAATTCATCCCACGCAGCAAGATCTCCTCTTGCTAATAGTAGTGTGCTGGCTGTTGTTTCCTAAGACAAAATGCTCCAGCTGGGACATTTCTGCTAATTAATTGTATGTTCCCTCAGAGAGAATAAATGCCCAGGCTCTGCCTTTTTAACATCTGTAATAGCATGCAGTTTACAAGGCATGATGACATGCATGAAAGGAATACATATTATCACATCTGTATGCTGTAACAGCAATTATCTGCTGTTACCTGTCTAAAGCTGAGAAATCAAAATATTGCCAGTGGTAAGGCTAGCATCATTTTTTCTTGGGGTATGTGGTTTGATTTCCTTTAACTTTAAGCACAAGCTTTTGTATCACTTCAATGACATTACTGCGGGGAAAGCAAGGAGGACCATGAGTTATGAAATCCTCCTTGAAGTTCCTACTGAATCTGTTCTCAATATCCAGGAATCTTAGATTGGCTGAGTAGGAAGAGGAAACAGACCTCAGTGCTTCCTCTGAACACTTTTAAACCTGGAAAATTCTGGGTATTTTTTAATGCTTATCCTATATTTTACCACTTCCAAACCACCGTATCTTTTCTGAGTGACGGGAAGTTCCCTAAGCCCTGCTGATAGTCACCATTCTCTGAAGAAAGATACTTGGTCTCTGTGCCACTAGGAATTTGTCTAAAACAAGGGAAAACAGCATCCCAGAACATACACAAATGACACACCTCAGCTCTCATCCTTGGCAGAAGATGAAAGATCGTATATGTTCAAGGTAACTACGCCTACCTCCTGTCAGGACCAGAGATTATTTCCACCCAAATTAATATGTTCACAAACACATTCACATGAACACAGCCTCTTCTGTAGTCCTTAAGAAATCTTGTTTAGTCCAGGGAAGATGTGTCTACAGGGGAGAACCCTTTGCATCAAAATAAGTGGATGTCCCATAGCAGGGAAAAAGCCAGGCCAGGTTCTCTTTGCCCAGCTCACTGAAGTGCTGAGGAGTTACTTGGCGACTACATCATTGCTATTCTGAAACCCACGTGCAAAAACTCTCTTTAACAGATGCTAGAAAGGCCAACGATGTGGCAGAGGACACAAAGCTAGCCCCAGCCTGGGACACGCAGCCATCCAAGACCAGCATGGCACAGCTCCTCTGTGCCCATCACTTGATCCTCAGGGTGCTGCCACAGATGACATCCTGCCTTCATCCCTTCTTCTCCCCAAGGAGTGAACCAGGGGCTTGTCTTCAGACCCTCCTGCTCCATGGCTGGTGGCACATGTCATCGGGGATGTTGATTTGCCCCATTGCTTCTGTGGTGGGAGTGGGCTCCTGGCACTGTGGAAGCACAGAGCTCTTCCACCAGGAGCACCGCATTTGGGGCTGCAGTATGGCTTCAGAGTGATGTGTTCGATTGGATGAACCGCAAGGAAAAACCGGACCGCTTCATCATGGAAAAAAAGCACATTTTGCCCGCCCACCCCCACCTATCCCCAAGTCTGAAAGCTACAAGTAAAACTGATCACAGGGATGGGACAGAAGAACATGCACTCAAACAGGGCTGGATGGGAAGATGCGTCCTCGTGTGTAGTAGGCATACCCAGTCTTACTTTGTTGCCAGATCTCACACCATTGAGATTACCCCTCCCAGCTGTTCCGGGCTCAGTCTCTTCTCCCTTCCCAGCCTGCGCAGGGTCAGTGTCCACACTAGCAGGTGGTGGCCAGCGACTGGTGGATTGGGGGCTGGAAGCAGCGCACGTGCTCCACCGTGGAACTGTCTGTTTCCACTGACTTCATGTACTTGTTCAAGATGGCAAAAATCTCATTGTTCAGGATCTGATACTTCCTGATCCTGTCAGCCATCTTCTTCAAGGGCTGGAGGGATGATGAGGGAGAAAAAGAGCAGATGAAGAAAGTCATCTGGCCAGCTAGAAACTACCAGTACCTCTGCCCCGCTGCTGAGAAACCTCTGCTAAAGCAAAGCAGCTATAACACGTGTTACAGTTCCACTTAGCACCTCCCAGGGACCAGTGACCCACTTCATTATAGGGTTTGAAGAGTCAAGACAGCATTAACAAGGTCAGTGAGGGGTCCTAAGTTTACTGATCTGAAGTCTAGACTCCCAGCTCCTTATTGATAAAGCCACTGAGATCACAGTATGGTTGCTGGAAATAGCAGCTTCTCTGCTCCAGCTTCCCAATCCCAGGAAGAAGGGAAAAGCTTTGGGAGAAAACAAAGATTTGATTGTTAAGCCAATTAAAACCTTGACCTCTCTGCTGAAGCTGCAGATGGAAATCTCACAGTGAGCGTGTCCAGTTTGAATAAAGTTAACACGGGGCATGGTTGTAATTTATGAGTTTGAACAAGGCAAGACAGAAAGCAGAGAGGGAGAAGTGTGCTGATTCAACTTACCACGTTTTTTATGATTTCATCCTTCCCGTCCTGCCTCTGCACCTTCAGCAGGTGGTAGCAGAAGTCAAAGAGGTCAAAGCGCCGTTGTTGTCCAAGGAGAACAATGATAGAGCAACCTGCCCAGTTCAGACCATCTCCAAAGCACTGCCTGGAAGGAACACAGGGTAATGGAGTGGGGAGAGATGACAGGATAGAGTTAGGTAAGAGAAGTCCTACTGTGGCACCAGGAACTTTCCTTGGTGAATTCCTGGGGAATTCAGATTCAGTCCTACGCCTAGAATGTGGGTATAAACCTAGAGAAAACAAACTGGGAAGGAGATATGCAGAATTAACACCAGGGCCAGGCTGCGCAGGGCACATCACAGGGTACGATGGAAGAGGACCTAGCCCCTGACTTGGGTTGTTTGCCCATCTACTCGTCTCCTTCTGCATGTCGCCTTGGCTATGTCCCATTGCTCTTTTCCACAGCTGTTCAGATAAAAAGCATTCTGGGCAACTCTTTATGTCCATGCATGACAAAGTCCTTTCATCGAGGACCCCCGTTCTCCTTCCATCTCTAGCCTGGCTGAGAGCATCCCAGCATCCCGCTACCTCATGAACAGCACGGAGGGCAGAGCCAGCTGAGGGACACTCACTCTGCAGTGAACTCGTTGGTGCCCACAGGGATGCAGTACACAAACTGCATAGCACTCCAGAGCCGGTGGAACTCCACGCACTCGTCCACGTGCATGACCCCGTTCGTCGGGGGTGGCCCGCGCCAGATGGGGTCCTGCAGGTAGCTCCTAATCCGTGTCAGGATCACCTCGAACATGGACAGCCCACAGCATAACCGCTCCTTGGTCAGCAAGTCACCCTCCCGGGCGATGGCTATTTGCTGGGGAGGAGGAGAGCCAAAGAAACAGAAGTGACAATGTAATACGGACGTTCTCGCTGGACTTAACGCTTCCTGGTGTCCCCGGCTCTTTCAAAGTCAACGCACATCCCGTGTAGGGTCCAACCTTACCTCTGATGGCTGCTCCCATGGCACTCCCCACCAGAGAATACTCATCCCTCAAATGGAAGACTTAATATTGTCCTCAATTAGATTCCACTAAGCTAAGTATCTTTTGAAATAACTATGTACGTCAGAAAACACAAGTTGAAGGCAAAGCTCTGACCAGAAATACTGATCCTTAATTCTTCTAGCACACTATTCTGTTATGTTAGTGATACTCAGCGTTGCTGGATTTAATTTCATGATTTCTGCAGATTATGAAGATAAAACAGGAGAGAACAGGGATATTTTGCTTCCCAGGATATTGCCACCATCTCTTTAAAATGTAGATAGCCTGTAGCTTTCTTGATTTCTTTCTTAGTTAGGATTTAAAAGCTCTGAGGAAGATGAGAAGCCACTGGAACCTTAATACTGGAAAACCTGTGGTTCATAAGAAACTCAATATTTTTTTACATATGTGGAAGCTTTACATGTGTGGAGGATTTCTGTGACATCCCCACTGAGATTTACTTGTAAAACTCTGAAATGGCTCCACTGGATGGAGTTCATTTGGCTTTTACACTATCAGAAAATTAAAAGAGAATTGACTTCATTTCAGCCCCGTTGCTCTCCCTGAGGAAAGAAAAAAGGGGATTTTAAATAAGCTGGGTCTCCCCCCAGTATGGGAGCACTGACTGCGGCTGGGCTGCAAGTGCGGAGTTCGCTCGCTGCCTGATATCCTTGTAGCTGCCCCTTTTCTTCCCATTTCCAGCAGCATTGCTGACTTCTCTTTGCAGCACTGCCAAAAATAACATGGGAAATGGGAGACAAGTGCTATCGGTGGTGCCCGTGGCTGGGGGAGGCTCCGGCTCTGCCACACTCATCCCCATAGATGAGCGGCTGCCCTGGCACACTGGTCCCACAGGCAGAGGGACATTGTAGCCCTCACCACTTTGGCAGAGGCACGCAGAGCGCACATGGCAATTACCGACCCCCTGCCTATCCCAGAGGACCTCCTGGAGCTTTAAGTAGTTTTTAAGCATTTGCTCCATTTCCAGCTGTCCCTATAAAGCCTATAAAAACGTCATGCCGAGCAGAATCACAGTGTGGGCTCGGAGCATTTGGCACAACAGGCAGGCACGTGTCCTGGCCAGACATTTAAGAAGATGAATTATGCTCGGTTTACTTGGGTGATCTTTATTCCACTCTAAAAAACATGCATGTGCCTGCCAATCCCCTTTCCCGACTATTAGTTTATGCTGGCAGTAACCTAAAGCATTTTCAGTTTGGTGGCTATTGAGATTGGAGGCGTTACAATTCCTGCTTGTGCCACAATTTCAAGGACGTTCTGGGAACCTCTGATCAATTAATGTTCAACTAATAGCAAATATCAAGGGAAAGCTGTATTGCTGTGCAGAGGCCAGATTGGGTCTGGGATCTTTTGATTTCTTAAACACAGGAATGATATCAGCAGTTTCATGGCACGCACTTGCATATGTTTGCTTAGCAAGTAAAGATTTATTTTACCCAGCTTATTTTTACAGTGAAAGGCTGTGTACTTTCATCATCAGCTCCAAACTCTTATGGGTACAGAGTAGTATCTGCATAATCTATGATGGCAAAATGGGGATAGAGAAGAAGTAAAGCCATTTCATATACAAATTAGGTGTTAGCATTACTGTTTGCTAAGATATAGAGACGGAACAGGTACTTTTGAGAACACACTGGTCCAATTATCTCAGTATACTGTTTCTGGAGAAATCTTAATCTAGAAAGGGACATACCTGGCTTTCAAAGGATGTAGTGCCACTCAGTTACACACATTCACAGGCAGAATTTGGTTCTAAAATTCATCACCCTAAGACCACTCTCTGATACAGGACTACTACTGTTGGGTAGATATCTGACATGCTGAAGGCAGTTGGAGAGGTATTAAGCTTGTGGCCACATCTGCCTTACAGTCTGGGGTCCCACCGACCTCTAAGATCAGGATAAAAAGGGTGCTCTCAAGATAAACTGTCAAACGATGCCACTGCACTGGCTCAACTATTCCTTCTGTCTTCAAAAGGAAAGGCTCCTATTACTTCCAATGAAAAAATGAAACTAATCAAGCCCTTTTGAAAATCCCTTACTAAATATCCATATGATCAGCCTTAAAAGGGAGAGGATTCCTTTAACAAACCACTTTGGCCTCCCTGGTTCTTTATGAACCACCTATCAAACAGCTGCCTGTGGATTCATACTGCACACTGATTATTTACAATAATCACTGACAGTTTTCCTGCTATTGCGCTATACCTCTTTGGCAGCTTGTTAACTAGCAAGCCTGCAAGAAGGGTACCCAAAGCCTGCAAAGATCCCCACCAACTACTGCAGCCTCTGTCTAAGCCCCTTCACAGCATGTAATTATATGAAATGCATAGGGCCACATTTTGGGAGAGGCATCTAGCAGGCAACTTCTGCTCAGATTCTGGACAATTGCTAAAAAGTGCTTATGCTTATGCAGGAAAAACCCCGTATGGCCTGTGTCCACAACTGCATTTCCAGGAGCAAGCTTAGAAGCTATGGAGGCACCTCTAGAAAGTTACTCTTGTGTTGATCTAAATCTGAGCTCCAAAAAGATCTGGTACTCAAGTGTACCTGTGTGATGAATGTGGGAAGAGTTTACGGAAAAAAAAGTAATTTTTAGCAGGACAAGAAATACATTTTGTTTTCATCATCATTAAAAGTAGGTCAGGGATAAGCAACGAGTGGACTCTAATAGCAGATTTCAATGATGATTTTGCATGGAAAGGAGGAGAGATAGAAAGACCAAGACAAAGACACAAAAACACAGAGGCGAATTCTTTTTCTCGAGTGTCTCCTTTAAAAGGAAGCCGATGGGAAGTGAGAGAAGTGTCTAGGAGGTAAGACAAAACCCTCAGTTATCCAGCCAGTTTATTTGTTTCATATAATTTCCAATGAAACCAAGTTCAAAACGTCCTTGATTCATCAGAAAAACAGGAAAAAAATGAACAACTTCCCGCCTGCCATAGATCTGTCACCTCATACAATGGAGTGTTCGTTCCATTCCCTTGGCAGGACATGATAGCAAAAGGTGTTGATTCATTTAATATTTTGCATGATTTTTATCCTATTGATCCCACTAAGTAGGCAGTGGAAGTTTAGTAATTGATACCAATGAAGCTCGAATTTTGCCCATTACATTGATCAATCTATGGAGATATTTTAATGGTATTCAATTTAGGCACAAATGAGATCTTTTCCAAGCTGAGACCCACCTCAAGAAGACACTTAAGTGGAGCTGTAATTTTAAGCATGTGCTGAAGCTCTAAGCATGTGCTAGGAGGGAAACCATTCTCAGATGTATTCCTTGACAGGGATGAGCTTAAAAAACAGACCACACTGCAGCCCTAAAATGAGATCCCCAAAAGTGATGGCAATTGATTAAGCCAGGGACAGCCCTGCAATGTTCCCCCTCAAACCACCCCAGCAATTCTCCATCTTTTTAAAAACAGGGAGGAAAGAGTTTGAATCAGAGGTGTTTGTATTCAGAGCTGGCTTCTAGCACACTTGCCTTACAGCTCCCTGCCCGAAGGCAGCAACACACCATCTCTGGACCTGTTCACAAATTTCCATTCAAGGAGTCTACTAGGGCAAGGATTCTGATTTTCTAGTCCGAATGATGTTTTGGAAAAAAACAAGGAAAAAGAAAAATTAGATCACTTTCCTGAGGCCAAACAGGCCATCTGAGGACTGCTATGAATTTTCAACAGCCATCCCTTTCAATGAAATCCTTACCTGCGGAGTGCCCAGCCTCTCTATTAAGGGAACCAGGTGAAGTGGGGCATACTTGGCTTCGAGACGCTTCATGCGCACCTCCAAGCGTTCTCCTTCTGTTAAGCGAGCAGCAAACAGTGAAATGAGAGGAGGAAGTGGAGACCCGCAATTTCCGACGAGTTTGCTCAGAGCTGCCCCCCAGCAACCATCCAACGAGCCTTTGGATCAGTGAGCCAAACCGACAGCAAATGAGGGAACCAGTGATGCAGAGGAGGGATGTGCGATTGCAGTCTCAGCAGCAGCTTAATCACACATGTCCAAAAGCGTGTCCCTATTACTGACTGCTCCTGGTGAGATGGACATTTCATGCTGTCATTCTCCAAAGAGGCTGTGAAATGGCTTTAAAACCTTAAGGGAATCCCCAGGCTGACTAAGGTTTCATTCTGTAACTAGGCTACAGAAAATGCACCCCTGGCATTTGTTTCCACTTGACTTTTGGCTGTATCCACTCATCTATTTTGAGGGGGAAGCAGGGCCAGAACTACTCCTCAACAGAAAAGGGAGAGAAACAGCTCCTGGGCAGAGACCCCTGAGTCTGTCCACTGCTTCTCTCTCAGCTTCTTACCTTTGATGTAGACCCTGGGCAAAATATTTTGGAAGGGAGCAGCATGCAGCAAATCACAAACTTCTTCCTGGGACTGAGGCAGGAAGAAAGAAAGATAAAGTAAGTTAAAAAATACCTATAGGGGTTGAGTGTATGGCTCAGGGGCCTGGGCAACACCACAATTCATGTCTACAGCACCTATTCAAATCCAACCCAGCTCAGTAGTAACCCTGGTGGTTTCAACCTAAATGAACTAAAACCACAAGAAATACCTCTCAACTTAAGCCAGGAAGTTTCCTTAACTCAAATAAGTTACTTTCTGCCAGTACAAGGCCAGAGCTTTGTATTTATTTTCTGTCCCACTTACTAGTGCTGCAAGTAAGAGGCAATAAAGAACATGGAGATTTCAGTTCCATCTTCACCTGATGACTTCCTGCTGTTTAGTTTTACAGAGAGTGCCCAGGTGGAAATAACGCTTTGGCTTACTTATTTTAGGGTGTGTCTGTGTAAAATATACTGATGCATGGCTCTACTGCAAATAGATACAGAATACGTTGGTCAGAAATTATTTGGCTGTTCATATGGTGTTCTCAGTCAGGGCTACCAGACCAGAATCCCAGTGGTGTAGGCACTGGGGAGATTAAAACAGAAGTCCAGAGAGGAATAACATCATGAGATGCCACCTGAGAGAATGCATGCCGATGCACTTGAGAAAAAATAATCCCAAACACAGATGCACAAGGAGAAGAAACCTAGAAATAGGCAGGTGGAGACTGAGGAGCGATGGCTGACAATACATTGTATACAAGTCTGCAATGGGAAACAGCAGCAAGGAAACCAAAGCTGTTCAACACAGAGGCATTGCGTCACAACAAGGCATTCGTTTGCTCCTACAAAAGTCTAGTTCTAGGGCATGCTTTCAGTTCTGAGCTTATCATAGAGATTTAGACATACTCGAAAGCAGGTCATGACAGTGCAGCAAAAGATATTTGGGGGCCAGATGGAATGGCTCGGCTGGGTCTGTTTGGGATGCACAGATGGACAGCCCACCTTCCAGCCAAGAGGGAGGGGACAGCGTAGCATGGAGCTGCAGGAGGCTGTACCGGCACATGGATGCTGGGATGAGAGCGAGTTTGTGGGAGTGCAGTTTGTGACACAGTGCTGAAGTGACAGGAACAGCCCAGGGTCCCTCCATGTACAGAGAGATGCTGATGCTGACAGAGTGTGCCTGTCACCTTGGTTATTTTGTTTGCAAAACACTATTCGTCCCTAGATGAACGTTTTTTCACTGCTGTTTCCCTCTGATAAAGAGAATATTTTCACCATTTGCAGCCTGCGGTCACCTGACATCTGTCCCAAAATTAGTCGTGTTATTAACAGATTTCCTTCCCAAGGCTCATTACCTGACAGTACGAATTCTGCTTAGAAATTTAGTCCCAAGCAACCCCCCTCTCCTCAAATTTAAACAATAAAAAGGGAGCAGAATGGAGCAGACTGCTCGTCTTCACTAGAACAGTGTCTGCCAGCAAATACCACCAGCCTTAGTTCATTCTGACAGCTCTGAATATAACTGCACCATAAAAGCAAATGCTCCTGCTGCATAAGAGCTCCATTAGAGGGAAAATCATCTTATGTGATGGCTCTTCAAATCTGACATCTTCCAGCGAGCGAGAATTAGTGCCTGCTGCATGTAAAATGGCTTGATAGTCTGAAATCTATTTCTGTGTAGAAAACCAGGGGATCAGAGAGGGAGAGACTTTGGCTGGCATGGAAACTGGGCAGACGTGGACTTGGATGGGCAGCCTTCCTAAAGGGACCTCCACATTCTCACCATGTTCTTTTGTTTGATTTTCTGCTATTCTAAAATGCCAGTATACGGCTGATGTACAGCTCCTGAGACTGAAGGAGCATTTTTGCACTGAAATGAAGGATTTCTAAAAGAAACCACTCTATGTCCCTTAAGTGTCCACTTAAAGATGGGACAGAAAAGGCAAATGCAGTACATCCAGCATAAAATCCAACAACGAGAACAGCAGAGAGCAGTGACAAAGCCATAAAATGAACAGAAACTGCCAGGATATAGTTGGCAACTCTGGTCATTCTACAAAATAAAGCCAAGCTGCTAGGTAATACACGTCTTTAGTTTTCCTAATCTTAAGCAACTACTACTCATTGAATGTGTTTTATACATCCTATTAGGAACTAAAAGTATCTCTATGTGGGGTTAAGATGCAAAGGTAAGGGCAGAAATAACCATTTTGAGGATATGCCGAGATTTTTAGTCTTCCCTGTGCTCCATGGTTGGATAAAACTTAAAAATCTTTGAACTTTCTTGTGCTTTTGCTCTGAACAAAACTTCTTGGATTTGCTTGGAAATCCCATTGCTGGAAAAAACAGATACAACCCTGCCAAAACCATTATGATATGGAATATGCATTTTTAATGTAAAATTGTGTTGTCGAACACTCCTCAGTTGGCTCTGGGCCAAACTGCGAGATAAATTCACTACAAAGTAAATTTATTGTGTGAAAAACTAGACGGTAAGAAGATGTATGGCTCTTGGCCATAATCTTTGCCCTGTACCAGAAAGGGCATTACATGAGCTGAGGGACTTATGCGTGTGCAAAACACTCATGCAGGGTGTAATACCAAGTCATCGCTCCGGCTAAGTTTTTGGTGAAGATAAATCACAGGAAATATATGGACGAGCTCTTCTGAGATCTTCCTGATGGATTGCTTTATCCTTATCACCATTAGAACCAATCAGTATTTCATTGCACTGGCACCCCCAAAAAAGCAAAGGGCTCAAATCTGCTTCTCACTGTGCAAATATGTATATAGAAAAGTAAGGATCCCTGCCCCAAAGAGCTTACAATCTAGAAATAAGCCTCAGTTGGTTTTATTGCTGAGAAGGACAAATTACGAGGTAGCTTTGGGACCAAGAATTAAATCTAGATCTTCCAGTATTCAGATTCTCCTCCAGCAATCCCAGATACCAGTGACCAAATGCCAATGCACATCATCTCCCACGGACCCCAATAACACAGCCTCATAGAGACCCGGAGTATACAAGAAGCAGGAAAGTAACATTTGCCAAATGCTTCTGCTGGAGAACCCACTTCCACTTATGCTCTTGAGCAGGTAATTTCAAGTACGATCTGTTTGTGCAGGGGGTTTTGCCTTACCAAAGCCTGCTCGATAAGGAGGCAGAAGAGAACAGCATTGCCCACTTCTCTGAGGCTCTGGAACACATCGGTCTTCAGCTCCGCGTACTCAATGATGTCCTTCAGCTGATGGTGGAAAAACTCCAGGATTCCTTAAAAGACAAGGCAGGGCAGTCAGAAAAGCGAGAGCAGAATCACCCTCTGACAACGTGGATAAAACGACAATCAGTGCCCGATATTTCCTTAATCACAAACTGCAAGTTGTAACTGCTAAATGGATGGATGGAGACTGACCCTGGGGAGAACCAGCATGCAGTGTCTTAGCCTGCTTTCAGTAACCCTTGGGAAGTAGGGAGTAATTCACATGAAGTCCTTAGATTTCCTAATCAGAGGAAAAAAGAGATTCAAGACAATGGATGCCCTGGTGCTGGCTAATGTGCTTCCCCATCCAGCTCAACGGCAGACTTCAGTCATGCTGCAAAAAATCTTTGCATCAACTAAGAAGATCTTTTGAAAAATATCAGTGAACCCACAATAACAAAAACTTACAAAATCTTGAAAACAAAACATAAGCTACCAGAAGACGTTCCCTTATCAGTCATCTGCGTGTTCAAAGGGAAATTTCTAAAAGATTTCCTGGAAAAGTTTCCTATCCATGTTCCAGTGTCAACAGCAAAGAAGCCGAAAGTCGCAGTAGGCTTGGGTTGCATTCTGCACTGGCACGTCAGGTGCCAAACCTTGTTTAATTACTAGTGTGTGCCCGAATAAACACTATACAAACATGTGGGCGCTCTCTTGCTCAAACCATTGTGCATCTTTCTGTAGCACCCACCTGGAGAGCCATATTCATGTCTTGGCAAGCGGCATATCTTGGGCATTACTTCAATCAGAGTCTTCACATACTGTAGGATGGTGCCTTGTAGCTGTTGGAGACAAAGGCTCGTTAAACTGGAATGATGACTTCTCCTGGCGTTGGTTTTGAAAGAGGGCTGCTTGCAGACAAGTTCACATCTGACAGCACAGGATGAAACTTCAGCTGGAGTCTAAGAAGAACTTGCTTAATTTGGATTTCACCCAAATATAAAATTCAGGCCGAGTACATGGAGTTAGGAGTGATTTTACAGCTTCCTCCCAAATAATAAATCACAGCTGCGTGGATTTTCAACTTCAAAATACAGCTTGCAGTGTTTGCATTTTTGCAGCTGAAATCCAAACAGGGCTCAGTCTTAGATCCAGCTGGACTTGTGCTTCTAACCCAAAAAGCATTTCACCAGAGCTGCTAAAGGGGTCATTCCCCAGCACAGGAAATGCTCCTTCCACCTGAGGAATGATCACTACATTTAGAGTTTTTTAAAAAAAATTACATAAATGTAGAACAAGCTTCTGCAGATCTGATTTTTTAAACTAACATGGACAAGAGCAAAGTATATTTCTTAGTTAAAAGTGTTTGCTGTCATTCGGAGTTATACACCTGCATCCTGTAGATACATTATCCAGGATTATGCACTAAACACCGTTTAGCCCAACATAGGATCTTTGTGTTGAATGCTGTCTGATCTTGCACACCAGCTACAATATTTTCAACTAAGTGACACAAATTAGATCTTCAGTAACTGTGGTGCTTTACAGTAGGGAAACTGGGTATATGCTTGAGATTCTCAGTTTTATATTGCTTTGTTAGACAAGTTCAAAATTACGTCACTGCAGTCAAAACAGAATTTAAATATTTATAATGAATGAAAATCATCTTTCCAGTAAAACAAGTGTTTTAGTAGAAAAGCATGACCTGAAAAATTATACATTTTTGCGCACTCCCTCCTCTCAATGCTCAGTATTGTTAGTATGCTTACGGAGGACATGGGATCATTTCCATGCAGATATCACATTTCTCTTCTGAAGAAGACAGAACTAGAAAGCAGGCAGGGCTACTGGCACCCTGGCTTCTGAATATCTGATGGAAATGGACAGTATTGTTTCAATAAGGACTCATGTATAGCAGGAATTTTCTTATAAAGACTGGGGAAACTGGTATCATCACTTTTACTGCCTGCCCTGTACATTCCTGCAGTTCTCCAGGGGTATCAGAAGGTGGTGAGACACATTGCTCCTGTGCTATTGCTGAGCACCAGCACAGGTCTTGAAGGTCCCCCAGACTGTGTGAGTGCCACATCCCACACCATCGCTTCTTGGTGGCTTTTAGCAAAGCAGCCTACCAACTCTCCCCACCTCAGATGTAGGTGTCTGATCACAGTTAACACTTCAAGATGGTGGAAACACTCCATCATCCCACAGGAATCACGGGAATTCCTCAGCAACAGTGAAAATCACACCAGTAATACAAGTGTTTCAGTGTGGATCAAGGGACACAAAGGTGCAAAGATGTGAACACACTAAACCCAAAGCCCAAGCTGACTATCCAACTTGCACCTCTCAAAGCATCGAGGTTTCTGCATTGCCAGGGTCAGCCTCAGAATTACCAGGCTCTTGACGATCTTCAACAGCTCTTCCATGACCACTGCGATCCCTTGATAGCCAAGAAGCCTGCAGATCGTCTTGAAATGAGGTGGCCCCACAAAATTGCGGTAGGAGCTATAGATGTGACTGTAGGCAATGTTGAGAGGCTGAGAAATTAGAAGCACAATGACAATTAGACAGGAGTATTTGCCAGACCTGTAAGTAGCTCTCTTATTGTGGTGTTATGTTCCATCACTTCAAATAATTTTTAAGAAAGAAGGAGAAATAATAATGCCCATGACAAGTCCCATTTCTTCTACTTGTTGTGGCAAAGAGGAGATGGCTTTTCTTCCTACATAGTCATATTCTAGTCATGTTCCTATGTGGGCATATTCTAATCTCAACACACTGTCATGTCACAAGGTTTATTATCCTGCTATGTAGCAACACCACTTTCATTTCCAAGGTAATTTACTTTCCCATACATTCCTGGTCAAGGATTTCCATTCACTAGCTCTTTGCCTCTTCAAACTCAAATTCTTCTCTACTAATCTACTAAAACAAAAAGCTTTATATACAGGTAACCAGACAGATTTTTCTTTTCTATGGGCACTTGCTTTAAATGAGGCTTATTAAGAAAAGTAGGAACTGCAGCATCTGAGCCTAAGGGCAGCTGGAAGAGACACAGAAAATATCTTTCTTTGCATCCTGCAAAGCTCTACATCTGCCTCTGTACTTAGAGACATCCCTACGGGACTGTGAAAAGGGCAAGAATCTAATCCTGGTCCAGGGAGAATAGTACCCAGGGCTCTGGCCTCCCAAAATTTATAGCAGCAGAAAAAGTGATTTCAAGGAATGTACTCTATCGGTGTAATCTTGGAAATGTGGAAATTGTTGCAATGTTTTATCACTGGAATATTTATCGGATCCATCTAGTGTGAGGGAAACAGAAGCAGGGGTATTAATTCACTTGTGTGATCTGCAAAAAAGAAATACTGAAAATCAGATTTAGCTGAGACACCAGATGCTTGGCTTAGGCTCTGCAATAGAAGTGTTGGCATCATGACTCAGCCCAGCAGAGAAGGGCTGCGGTCTCCCCCCATGACATCTAGAACCACAGCCTCAGTAACCACCAAAAAAGCACATTCTTGAACAGATTCTGGCACGTAGTGCCCCTTCTAGCAAAACACAGATAAACCCCTGGCTTGTGCTTAATAAAAGACCTTTCTTAAACAAAGGTAAGAAAACAAATTAAACTGTAACCCGAATGCACCGTGCGATGCTGACTTTGCTTCTCGTGTGAATGCTGCATCCCCGAGAGCTGCTGCGTCCTCGTGGAGCACGGAGCTTGCTGCCTGCAGGTACCGCACACCCCGCGGTACCAGGATTCCCTTCCCTGCCAGGAACGGAGCCGAGGGAGCAGGGGGACCATTGCAGAGCTCAGAGTGAAAGCAAGCAGGTGCTGAAGCAGTAGAACAGGACAAAATGTTGTCTATCCTCCAACAACGCAACTCCCAGCAACTGCAATGCAGCCAGCTGAAGGTTTCAGCTGTCCTCCAATTCTGACTCACTTCTCGAGATCTACTCTAACACTTTGAGTTGCTAATGACTTACAAAGTGAAGTCATTTGCTAAGAATCAGAAAAACATTTTCTTTTGCTCTCAGATATAGAATTTCAGTGGACTGATATACTGATCGCGCTTCCATAGACTTGTCTGTTGCTTTAATCAATTAATTAGTTTTCCCTCATTTTGTTAGAGCCCTGCTCTGGTCCAGCAGCTTATTGCCTACTATAATCCCTAGGTGTTCTTTGAAAGAGCTAGCAGAAAGAAGATACTTAGAAAGTCCCCTACTTTCAGTGAAATATAATTTAGCCTCCTGATCCTGATACATGAAAAAAACCCCTTTAATACTATTATGTACAGAAGAGCCACCTTGCAGGCTCTGTAGTGCATTAATTCACAGCGAGCATGAACTTTCTGTCCCATCAAAATTAACGAAAGGGCCCTGAGTATGGGCCAGATTTTAAAAATTATTTAGGCAGACAGATGCCTACTTTCACATCTCCTTGGATGCCAGCTCCTGTTACGAGAATGGTGTTTGAGCATCCTGCTCAGGCTTCTATCTGCATCTTTAGACAGCCAAGTCTTTAAAAATCTGTTTGTCAGAGACTGATCCAAAGCCACTAGATACACACTGACACATGTGAAAAACAGCAACAGTTTATGCTTTGAAAAGTGTGTCTGTTTAAACACCAGGTAATGCCCACCCTGGAGCATTTAACAAGTGGCCAACACGATCACATGCACATGCAATGGTCCCCTGAGACAGTTGTGGAGCAACTGGTCAGATTTTCCCCATAACAGGGCTGATGTTTCATTGTATGGGCTCAGCCGCCCACCTTGTAGCACTCCTTCGCCTCTCAGTGGGATAATGGGGCTGGAGAGCAGCTTTCAAGTAGGCTTTTCCCTCAAGTGGGGGTCTCAGCAATAAGCCTGATTGCAAGATTTTAGGATATGCATTGGCTGCAGGCGAGCAGGATGATTCATCCCTGCCTGCCTGCAAGATGAGGTAGGTTCATCGAGCTCGCCTCAGAGCGCACTAGCAGCAGGCTTGTGTCCAATAATAATATTCTGCCAGCAATTAAAAATATAACTCCATTTAAGGGTGAGATACACAGCTTGGGGTAAAGACTGTAGGATGTAAAAAATGACACCAGTGGGTATTTTAAAACAAAGCAGCTGAAGGTGCAAGCTGGCTGCAAAGCACAGCTCGCTCCCCGGCCTGAGGCAGCCGCTGCCACCCACTCCGAGAGTTGGAGCAAAGCTCCTGGTCTCACCTCCTCTTGGGAGCAGCAGCTGCCTGAGACACTGCAGAGGTTTGCCCCGCCTTTGGTTTGGGGCCAAACAGGCAGGTTTTGGGGCTGGGAGCATAGGCAGATTGGGATTTGCAGCACGGGGCAGAGTTCCCGGTGTCCCACCTTGCGCCCAGATCTCAGGGAGAAGCCACCCATACTTGGGAGCTTTGGGAGCTCAGGAGGTTACTAGGGATGCTCTGGAGTGGATTCAGCAGCAAATTAAGCAAGACAAAGCCCCATTGTCATTTCCATGTCTTAGAGCATGTTGTTGGCCATCACCCAGAACTGTCTGAGCTCACCTGAGGAAAGGCTCGGAGGGTTTTATCTAATAAAACAGATCAGAAAGAGATAATAGACAGATAATGCTGCCTATGCGGGAACTTCCTTGAAAAAAAGAGCTAACAGAAGGGGAATAGAGACAAAAAAGGACTTGCACACAGCCAAGACTAGTCCAGGCTCCCAGCCAGCCCAACTTCAGTGTGACAGCTGAGATGGTGTATAAGAAAGTGAAAAATAACTGACCAGAATTGTCAGAGAAAGGTCTCTAAGTCAAACAGCCTGAATATGGCCATGGCTTGGTTCCTTCCCCTGCCACAATCAATGTTCACTCTCCCTATAAAGCTTTTACCATATTTAGCTGTATTACCCACTCTGTATTATCACCAGACTTTCATGCAAAGAAAATACATATCCCCCAGCTGGGGTGAACAGGACATGTACAATGCAGCAGGCACCTTATACACAGTGTTGAGGCTGTGTCTGGGTGTATTCTGTGTATAGAGGCCATGTCAGTATCTCTCGTCTGTGTCTCAGCATAACGCCTCGCTATACCAGCTAGTGATTTTGAGAGACTGAAAATCACTGCTGTGATTTACAACAAGCTGATGGCCATGGTGGGCCAGGTAGTGCAGCCCAAGCCATGGGGTGGAGGGGATCAGCAGCCCCCACTGCCAACACCTCCTGTAGCAACCACAGCTCCTTAACATCTTTGTGCTGCTGCTGCAGACACGGCAGCAGAAAATAGAGCTGCTCCATCCCATTCACATGCAATAACTATTTTTACAAGCGCCGGCAGCATGCACTGTCCTTCAGGTTACATCTGTCTGCGAGCTCATTAAAAATGGAGGGGGGGGGGGGGCGCAAATTCAACGAGGGGAGGGAAGCAGGGATTTCCAGCAAGTTTGGTGTAACCCTCGGTCCAGAAGTGCCAAGAAAAAGAGAAGCACTCAGGAAAATACATAAATGAAGCCTAATCTAAAGCATTTACAGAGCTAAGAAGTGGTTAACGAGCAGTAAGTAGTGGGCTGCTGGTAATTTTGCAGCTTCTTTGTCAGACACTTGGCAACCTGCTGTGTCGTGTAAGTGGCTGAATGACAGAAAATGGCTCAGTTTCTGTGGCCACTGGAGCGTGCCCGTGGTTTGTGTCCCATGGTGAGGAGAGAGGTCCCAGGCAGGGCTGCAACTGGGTCCACCTCCAGATATGGGGAACACCAGTGCTGGAGCAGTCCTGGCACTGGCATGGTTTTGGCCTCCTCATCCTGGCGAATGAGAAGTTCAAGCTTGATTTTGGGAGCAGGTAATACCAACACCACTGACAGCTTTGCTGTGGTTCCCTTGGAGCTAGCAGAACTCATGTCTGCATGGAGAAAGGGCAGCAGGACACTGTGTGATTCTATGATTTGTTAGCCTAATCCAGCTATTCCCATTTTCCTCAGTTTCCTCTCCTCCTGCTAACACATCTTATTTGTGAACAACTGAAATTTAATTTCAAAACAACCGGATACACTGATAAACTCAACAACCCAAACACCATAATAAAGCAGTTTCCTCATGAAAACATTACCACCTTGCGTAATCCACCTTTCTGAAGCACAGTTTTGTACCCTCAGCTCTCTCCCTCCAGGCAAGGATGTACTTTACTCACAGCATGGAGCCAGCTAAGAGCTCTCTATCCCCCTGCTCTTGTAAGCAGGACCGAGCCATGTAAATGGCAGGATGCCACCTGGGAGCACTTTGATTTCCATCCCTGTTCATAATTATTTTCATCTCTGCTCCCAGTTTTCAGTTTGCTGGCAGCCGCAGCTCATCAAGGAGACAGAAGGGAATACAGATCTTGGAAGACAAAACCAAAACATCCAGAACTGCAACACATAAATCAAAAGCAAAAGTCACACACACTCTTCAGGCTTGTAACAGCCTCTCCTGATGCAGTTTGCATCATCTCAACACTGTTGATATTTAGAAGACCTTCAAAATGTTGCAAGCACCTTCCCAGGAATGACATGAAATGAGTAATTCCAAACCCAGAACCAACAGTTCTTCTGGAAAAGTTCCTCTCTTGAACACATTTTGGCTTCAGAGAGCAGTGAGTCACTTGTTTGGAGCCTCTCCTTACCAAGCCCCTTGCCACATCTGGCCCCTCATGGCCACAGACAGGGGACATCCCCAAGCCACCTGCAAAGTGGAGGCATTCAAAGAAGAGCCTGTTGTGACCCCACAGGAGCTCAGCAGGAGGTTGAGGTCATTGAAAATCCAGTTCCTGCTTCCATCACATGGCTTACAAAATATTTAAAAGCTCATGGACACTGCTGCAGCATCAGGGATAGAAATCTACTGCTCACTGGCTTTGGCTTAAATCAGTAGTTTAAATGTGCAAGCAATCATAGAATGAAAGACAATGCCTCTGTGCACTGCAGGCCAGGATCCTGGATTTCGTACCATGTGCCAACGTGTCTGTAAGCCCAGACCCTGCTGGAGGGGCAGCGATGGTCCTACTGGGGGACTGTGGACAGGGGAAAAAAAGAAAACCCCAAACAAGGCAGTAAACAAAACTACCCGGCTTGTTTCATCTGCCTGGGAGACATGTAGGTCTCCCAGGCAGAAGCTTTTAGGAATAACATTCCCGAATCACTCGAAAGATGCCGGCCCATCCTTTCTTATTGGTTGCTATGGTGAGAGATGACGGAGCCCCAGACGGGTATAATACAAGGCAGCATGCGGGGAAGGGATTTAGCAGAGGCAGGAGGGAGGCAAGCAGCGGCAAGAGGGGAAGGCGCTGCCGGCCCGTGGCCACGCCGCTTGCCAGCACCGACGGGCCCCATGGACCTGCTGGGGAGGTAAGGGCTGCCCGCGGCTCCGGGAGGGCTCAGCAACGGGTGCATGGGCTGTTCTGCTCTTCATGTAAGAATGGTTAAAACTGTCGTTAGGATGAGCTGCTGCTTGAGTGAATTAAAGGAAAGTTAGTTATATTAAAAGTGATAGGAAGAATTAAAAAAAGAAACTGGTCGTGTTGCGTGCAGCTCCTGCTTAGAGCACTCAGCCAGTTGGGAGAGAGAACCCTGTGCTCAGAGAGCACTTTGGGGATCCAAAGGAGTGATGTACTGAAGTGATCTCTGGCTGTTCCTAAACAGTAGTTTGTTAGTCGTCATTATCTTTTATTTGAGGGAGAGTTTTGTACTTATTATGCATATATTTGTACTTTTCTAAAGGTACTGATTCTATATTTCACCGGCCTTCAGATTTCACGTTTAAGATCCTGATATTACAGTGTGAGATGCTGTAGGAACAGAAGGAGTTTATAAAGCAACAAGTTAGGTACAGGAAATGCAGCAAAAGCTTAAACCAGTAAATTAATCATTATTCAGGTTTTAAAACAGCATTTTAACAGGTGTGCAAAATCAAAATATCTATTGGAAGGTCTGCAAGGCAATGATCAGTTTATGTTAGCCACACTTACATTATCCTTTTTATTCCATGGGAAACAAAAAAACCTAAAAAAGCTCCCTATAAAGAGAACCAATCAAAAACAAGAGTTGGTTTTTTAATCTATCTAGAGCATAACGTATGCTCTGTGTCCCAGTTGGGTTTTTTTGGTCATGAAATAGGATGACACAGTAGTCTGGGCACCCACCGGATTCATCTTCTGTAATTTCAGTCATCTAAGACCTAGCATCTAATCTAAGCTAGCCAGGCATAGTCCTGAGTTCAATCTAAGGACCAGTAAAGCTGGTGGAAAAACTTCAGTGGTGTCAGTGGCCTTTCAGCCTGTGCATGAATTGGGAAACTCAGCCTCTCCGCGCATCTGTTTTCAGGGGCACGATGAACATTGAAGTGCACAACATCACTCACACCAGTGCCACCATCTCCTGGGCCATGAACAACCCCTGTCCAGAGAACTACTACCATGTCATGTACCGCCCCAACTGGAACAGCATCTTCGCTGGCTATTTACGCCAAAACTTCCACCGTGAGGAACGAGTTCCTCACCCCCTCAGCTCCCTCATCCTCCATCAACTCACACCATCCACCATCTACGTCCTCTGCATCACGTGCAAGAACTCTTACCCCTCTGGCAACCACTGCACCACATTCCACACTCTGGACAAAACCCCCCGGGTTTTTGGCGGCTCTAAGCATGAACCTACCACCTCCATGTGGATGGTGAGCAGCCTGCTGCTCCTCTGCTTCATAGCTCTCCTGGCCTACGGCTGCCTGCAGTTCTGGTCCGCCCGCTGCCACTGGGCTGCGATGCTGAAGCATCCCAACATCAGCCCTGAAGAAGTGGATGAAGGCAGCAGCTCGCCAGAGGGGCTATCAAATGATGGACTGAGAGAGGAGCTTCTGGAAGTCCCCATGACCACTGTGCTAATGAGGAGCTCCAGTTTCATAAGGGAGAGTCCATATAGCTCCCCTCACTGTTTTTTTTCCTATAAGAATAGTGATGAAAAAAGGGCCATCTTGCCACAACATAGCCTTCAATGACAGCAAAATAAAGGGAGACTCTGTCTGGAAGTTTGTTTCATGCTGTTCTTTCCCAACTCTTGCCAACAGGACTGTCTGTCCGTCCACAGGGTCTGTTTGTCCCAGGGTAGAACATGAGGCAGGGACATTGGTTGCAGGGAGACAGATTTTTGTCACTCACGTGCTGAGGATGTTCTTAAAAGAAACCAAGTCAGCTCTCTGGGTATGGCCACGGCTGACTGCAGTGTCATTAGCTAATCCGCATCACCGCTGTAGGTTCACTTCAGAGTCATCAGTGTGCACAAGAAATAAACTCCACTCAAGCAGTTTCACACTTGACTGATCCTCCACTAGCATCACACCCCAAGCCCTCAGAATGCCTGTATACACAGTCACAGTGTTGTCAGTCTCAAGTAGTCTACGCTTGCACAAACAAGTATATTAGTAATTCCCATTCTGAGCTACAAATGGCGTTTCTCGGGGAGAAGCACTACTTTGAAGCTCCAACTCACTCTCCTCTCTGTGCATTTTCATATATGTGACTTGGTCTCAGTGCCACCACCAGGCACAGAGCAGTCTCAGCATCCCCTAACACAGGCATGTTATGGAGAAGAATACAGGAAAGCAATAGCAAAAGCACACTGAATCTACTTCTTGCATGGCTTTTTGGTTTCACATGGCAACACGACCCTGCACATCTGCACCCTCCATTCTGTTAATGAATTAGTTCTTGCGTTTCTTTCTTCCTCAATAAATATTTCCAACATTCACCCTTTGGGGCTGTTGTGGCTCATTTACTGACCTTAGATCCGTAGAGGTAATATGGCTGAACGTTGGCTGGTTTATCCCGCTGGGGTTCCTGCGTGAATGGGATTGCTGTCCTCACAAACCTGTGGTGGGCACGGGAGAGGGCAGGAGAGCAGTCAGAGCTCAGTTAACCTTGTTGAGTACAGATATGGCAGGGTCTGGCATCAACTGCAGTTGCAGACTAGCTACGTGAACTAGAACGCAAACTCCTGCCCCAGTCCATTGATGGTGTAAAACATCAGTTTAACCTACCAAAGGTGAGGGTTCTTCTTATTTAAGGCAAGCAAAAAACCTATATATGAGCAGCTACCACAGCTCTGCTGTTCAGTAAACCAAACCCCCAAAGCAAACTACCTCAGTTGCTTGCAATCACTGTCTAATGTTGTTACCTGAATTTGTAACTAACATTTTCAAGGCCAAGGGGAGCTGGTGGCCTTTAACTTCATTTTAAATGTAAATGTTGCATCCCATAGGGAATGAAAACCCCACTGCAATGCATGTGGCAGGTTTGTCATTTTGTGAAAAAAAGCAGGGTCTCCAGGTTCCCTGGGCCTTGCTTTTCCTCCTCACCTGTTGGTGGATCCATTGTAGCAGTAGTTGGGTAGAAAGTCAAAGTTGAGCTCCCAGAAGACGTGGAGGGTGATGCGCCCATAGGGCGCAGAGACGTTGTGGTTGGCCTCCCGGAACATGGCATCGAAGCTGTCCAACGTCATGTGCTTGCACAGCAACCTGTGAGTCAGGCGATTGATTTCCAAGAGCCACTCCAGCTCCTGCAGCACATAAAGCAGCAGCAAATGCAATATATTACCAGGATGACAATAGAAACAGCTGATTTAATTGCCACAGGAATTATTTTATATCCACACCCATGCAGAACTTTGCAGGTGAGAATGTTGCAAATGCTAAAACATCATTTTAACTCAGAGGCTGAGGCCAATAGCACTTTACTCAAGGGGTCCTGGTCCAGTATCTCCTAAATCTGCAGGAAGCAAAATTAATTTGTTCCCCACTGAGCACTGGCTGGTTTTCACATCAGAATCCTTCAAAGGTGGAAACTGGTAATTTTACACTACTTGACTCTGATGCTCCTGTAACACAGCAAAGGCAGCAAATCTGTACACACAAAAATGATGTCTCAGCCACCTTTATCCAACAAGGGGAATTCAAGTCAAGATTTCCTTCTCCCAGATCACAGGAGTCTCTTATATGAGCTCTGCAAAATCTAACTGCTGACTGTCACCTTATGATAAACGCAGATGCTTAATGGTCCAATAATAATGCAATTAAAGCTGCATAAATAGAAACAGTAGAGACCAAGCAGCATAAAGGAGGATACATGGCTGGCTGAAACCTAGTGTAGGTGGGACTGGAAGCAGAAGACAGTTGACTGTGTATCCATGGCAGTGCATTAGTCTCTCTATTCATATTCTCGATCAATAACAGTTCTTACCACTATGGATGTCAGGTCCTCGCTCTCAAAGCGGCTAATGGCCTGGTCTAATGATTTGTACATCGCTGCTGAGATACGCTGGGTAATGAGCCTGTTCAGGTCAATTGATCTACCCAGCAGCTGGGAAGAGAAGATATTTGCAGGTTATATACAGATGGAAAACAGATAATTTATTTTTTTTTTCCAACACAAATTAAACCCAAATATCCAAGTCTGCTTCAGTGTTAAAGTGGTGATGCAAAGATTTTGCTTGAGTTTACCATCACTTAAAGAGGGAAGGAGGGGAATATGGAGCATTCCTCATTTTCCCCTCAGGCCCCATGCCCTGAGTGTGGCGTGTCAGAAACAGCTTCAACCCTTCTCATTCCAACACTGACCTTGATTGAGCCCAGCACTAGGATACCAGCCACCAACAAAAGGGTAGTAGACCAAGAGCTATGAGTACTGGAGTCTACTGCTTGCACTGTACCTGGACATGCCTCTGCTTGAGCAGCGTTTCATAGCGGTTGGATGGTGGGTATGGAATAATCACCCCATAGTTCTTACATTCAGCCCGGAAACGTTTGTCCAACAAAACACTGAAAAAGGGAAAGAGTGTCAGGAAAATAAACATCTTCCCTCTGGATCTTTTCCAGAGTTGTTTTCGTCCATTTTTTTTTTTCCATCTTGCTCTGAATACCAAGAAATTTCCACACAACAGTAACTCTGCTTTCACTACTAAGTCACAGAGCAGTGTTTGTTATATGAGGACTGCAATGCTGTTGTCCATCATTCCTGGCTTTTATGTCTAAAACATTTCAAAACATAGAAGACTGTGCTGAAAGATATCACCAGTGCCAGGTACTGGTGTGCTCCCTTCTTTGAAGATCTGCTGTTGGAACATTTGGTTGGTGACAGTGACTGCTCTCCTTCTCTAAAGGCCAAATGTCACCTAGAGACAAAACTCCTTGCAGAGTTACACTGAAGACTTGCTTCACCTTTGGGGACATGGGAGGAGGACTCCCATTAGAATTCATCCTTGTTCTTTAAATGGTTAGAAGGAAATGCCACAAAGGGCCTGTCTCCCCACAACAGAGCAAGTGACTCTGCAGAAGTCCTCCAGTCAGTTGGTCTGATGTGTGACCTACAATACTGAGTACCCTTCTGGCCACTACAAGTCCAGCTGCTTTACTACGGTGAGGACAAGTGCACGTTCCTGTGTCTTAGAGGTGTGAGGCTTCCACTCCTTATCTGCCTGGTACACAAACAGAAGTCAAGCAAGGACATGTCTTCAATAGGCTTGGTTTGCTTTTCTGCTGTTCTTCACAAATTGTACTCAGACAGCTACTTAGGATGTCAATTATTATTTTTTAATTTTTAACCATGTCTCCTTGCTACCATTAATTCATTTTCTCCATCTACACTGGTCTGACATGGACAGCCAGCTCTGTGGGATGGGGATGATCTATTTTGTTATGTCTACCTGCAGTGGCTGCTCCCTGACGGGAACCTTTGGTTAAGAGCAATTTGGATGCAATGATATCATCGCTCAGCAGCAGCAGCCAGGTTCTCCTACCTGCCAGCCATTGCTTTATAATAGGCAAAGATCTGATCTGCCAGCTTGTACACAAATTGATCAAAGCACAAATTCACCTAGGGGAGAAAAAACAAGACATCGTGAGGGTGTCACCAGCACACAGCAGCTCCTTCCTATGCATGCAAGATCAATACCACTCAGACAGCTCTAATTTAATATATACCTGTATGTCACACTATTGAAAAACCACACTGGAGTTCTCATATGCTAAAGACAAGCAGAAAACTGCAGGTACATTTCTCTCTTACAGTTTCTGCATGTTCTTACAGATCCTAGTTCCCCATCCTCAATCATCCTTCCCTGTCAGGGATCTCTGGTTTCTCATTTTCTACGGATGTCTCATCACCCTCTGCCCAGACAGCCTCTTCCATGCCTCCAGTGTCTGAAATCCTTTGGCTTCCTCTGTTCCCCTTGGGTACAACTGAGGTGAAGCCCTTAATCAGCAGAGCCTGCAAACCCTCTGGAAACACTGACCTTTTTAAACCTTCTCAATCTGATGTAGTACCAGGAGATAGCTATAACAAATTCACTGAACTGCTGGTGGGGCTGTCAAACAGGGCAATGTGACCCCAGTGAGCTCTTTCCATACAATAAAGATGAAGAGAACTTACTTCAGCTTCAATTTCATCGTATAGGAACTGCTTTTTGAACTTGGTCAACGCATAGTACGCGCTGTCATTATAGAGGTCCAAGGGGTACAGTACGTACCTGAGGGCAAGAAGACAGATTATGTCTTAAATCAACTTTGGAGCATATCGGCATAAACAGCAGCCAGTGCACGTGCCCTGCTCAGGGCAAAAAATGGCTTTTCTCTGGCTTCATTGCTATCACCTCCCCTCACTCCAGCCCGTCAAATACTCCCTCTTTCTCCTTGTGTCTTACTGGGAAAAGTTAGAACGGATCTGGATTTGAGCTAACTAAATCAAACCTTTCTTGTCTGCTGTTAAAAAAGCTTTCATCCTGCCCTCACTCCACAGAGTGCTCAGACAATGGCCGTAAAATGGAAAACAAAGTTTTCATAATGAACATGATTATACTTGCGTAACAGCAATTCATCTCATAATTTATCATGTATATACATAAAGAAGTGTTTCAAGGGCCCATCCCTTTGGTTGCACATGTTCTCTGACTGCTGCATGCAGTGCCCACATCCAAACAGAGCAGTTGCCAGCTCCTGGTTTATGATGCGTAAGCGCAGTGCACGAACAGCCTGTGTGCATTTGCTCACGAGGTATTTGTACAGTGCACATTCATGTGACAGCAAGTCAAGAAACATTTATTTTACCTCCCACCTCAAACAGACTGTTCATCACCAGCCTACCCTACTCCACAACAAAATCCCAACCCCCAGCGCATGCACAGTCCCAACGCAGCCCATCGGCTCTTACTCCATCATGGAGGGTTCTTTGGTTTCCAGAATATGGTCCGTGAGGATCCAGGGCATGGACATTTCGATGGGGAACTGGATGCGGCGGCCCATGGTCAGCTCCAGGAAGAACTCCCGAAACCAGAGCTGGGACAGGTCACAGCACTGCTGCAGCGCTTCTGAAATGCAGAGGAGATCCCCCCAGCGGGAGGGCACCCATGTTACCTCCATGGGGATGGCAGTGAGGGAAGGGCACAAGAGGTGGCTGCTGCAGCCTCATGTTGGACAGGTTTTGGGTGGGGAACATTTTTCTGGGATGTCTCTGTTTTTAAACCTGGACCATGTCCACACTGTCTGAGCACTTCGTAATGGAAGAACAAAGAAAGGATGATTTCTTTTGCTCTAGATCTCTAGGGAGAACATTTCAATGGCTCAGAGTCATTCTGGAACATTTTTTCTGTGCCCAGTGGCTCAGAAGTTTGTCCAGGATGGAGAGAAAACTCCAGCTACAAGCTACCACTTGTAACTATTTACTATTGCTAACTCATTGCTGTTCACATAATGATTACTACCCAGAAAACACCTGTACCAGGCAGAACTAGAATATTTGGGAAAAATCAAGGAAAATCTTCTGCATCACTCAATGAGGAGCAAAGATGATCTACCTTTGCCTGTCTGAGCATGCAAGAGTTGGATTCAAGTCTCCTCCTGCCATAATCTCACCACTGATGTTGAGAAGGTGGGTGAAGAAGAAGGACTGCTTGTGGAACTCCTCAATGGCCAAGACTATTGGCCCATCCAAACTGCTCCTCAGAGTCTTCTTTGAGCCACTCTTGTCTGCTATGAGGGATTCCAGCATGGTCCGCACCATGTAAAGCTTCGGAAGAAAGTTAACGCACCGTTACCACTCTCCAGTGAGACACCATCAGGCACAGCCATGGTGTTCTGCAATGAAAAATAACACTTCTCCCAGGTGGCTACTACTCTCTGCACCCACAAGCCACCATCATTCTGAGCTAGAAATAATCACATCCCTAAAAAAGGAGGCTTTGGGAACTACACAACTAAGCACCGAAGCAACATTTAACACAGCTTGAAGCCTTTGTGGAAGACACCACGGTAACAGCTGCTAATCCACTGGATGCAAGACTCCTACATGGCTGTAAAGCCATTAATTCCCTACACAGGAGATGGAGATTCATGTACCTGTGTACTTGATGGTCCTACTGCTCGTCGTGGGACTTTAATATCAAATCCACCTTTAGGATCCTTCTCACCTCTCAGGCAAGGATCATTTGGAGGCTCTCGACCTCCCTCCCAGTCACAGATTGTCTTCCGAATTGCCTGAAGGACACTGGAGGAGGTGGGAGAGGGAAAAAACTCCTTAAGCTTAATTCTACCTCAAAATGAAAATATGCACTGCTGTGCACATACAGCAGGAACCGTATCTGAGGTGGGGACATACGCTGGGGGAGTTACACCTGAAAGTTACCTTGGAAAAAGTTGCTGGCCAAGCTATGTTGGCTGGTTGCATACCATGAGGTATATGCAGGGCCACGTGCTTATACGTGCTACACAAATAAATACATGGGCTTTGCATTACATTGAAGGACATACTGACCTGATCAGAACATTCTTCTTCTTCCTGACCGCCTGCCTAAGTGGCTCTCGCAGGGTCACCTGGGCAAAGTCCTGCAGGGCTGCATAGATAGTGTTGCGGATGGCTTGGTTGAAGACGCTCTCCATCCGGCCCATCAGCACTTGCAGACCTTTAATCATGGCAATTACCTGAAGCAAAAATGAAAAACACATGTACTTGCTATTTTTCCATTGTATGAAGAGGTCCATAAATCCAACATTAAGAAAATTTGGGACTAAATTAATTCTACTCAGGTAACTTAGGTCCAGTAATTAGGTGGCTAATTTTTTGATGTTAGCTGCTTTAGAGATCACAACAAGCTGAGGAGAACATTTATACAAACACTTTCTTGTAAATGGCCCCTTACTCTTGCTGGTTCTTATTCTCATGCAGTTGGCACCTACCTCCACAAAGGCAAACTTCTCTTCACTGGTGTAGTTGTAACGGGTGGCTCTTTCATACTCTTCTGCTGTTCCTGGGCAATCCTTGTTACAGAACTTATCTGTGGGATGAACCAGCTTCCAAGAGTACTGGAAGATGGAAAGAGATACTGTCAACATTGCAATGAGTAAGAAGCAGAGCTAGAGGGACTGAAGAGGGCCCTATACCAGGAAAATGCTCCCTGGACATTACTACTGTTGTTTGACGTTCCTTTGGGAGCGGAATTTGTGCTTCTTCCCAGCTTTATTATCAGTGAACTAAATATATTTTTGTTTATTTGGGGGCTTGCCAGTCATGTTATGCTTTTGACATCCACGGACTGTGTAGACACATGGTTGAAATTCTCCAAGTTAAGAATTTCCATCATCATTTGAACTACAGTTTTAGTTGCTCAAGACCCAGACTCATCCCAATCAGTTTTCAGTGGTTAACTGAGATGTTCAGGTAAGGAGAACAGTCACCCAGGCTCCCTCCAACATCGATGGGGACACCCCAGCACATGTAAAGGGTGGTTCAGGTCCAGGGTGAGATGATCAAGCCCTTTCTCCATTTGGTACAGAGGGTGTTCAGTGTCATTAGCTGCCTGGTCTTAGCATGTGTCTTAATGGCTTTAAGTCAGGTGGCATGAAAGCAATCTCACCTTTCCACAGTCTTTGTTACATGCCATGTTAAAATGTCCACGCTCACCTGGCATGAGGAGGACCTTACACACTCACCACTTCCATGACATGGGCACTCCACTTGGACAGCAGCTGCAGTCCCCGTAAAGCGAGATCGAAGAGCTCCCTGTACTCTTCATCTGATTTCTGGCTGTCCAGTCCTGAGCCAGTGACCACCTGAAGAACATCATACCATGTCAAGGCCAAACTCAGTAACTTGCTACAGAGGCTCCAGAGCTGAATAACAGCCATAGATCTCTCTCTCAAATGCCAGCTGAAATGAATTCCTCATGACCTTATGATCAAGTTAAAAGGGTGCAGTGCATATACTGTCTCCTAGGAAAATAGGTATAACTTGGCAAAGCTCTTTTTAACCAGGCAGTCAATTTATTTCCTAAAGAAAAATGAGTCTGACCTGTCACCTCAGAGCAAAAAACCTGACTATTCTTATTCTACTTTCTCATTCCTTCATGATGGTCCAATACTACTGAAATCCTTGAGAATCCTTTCCTGATTTGAAGTTCAAATAAGCACTTACAAATGCCAAAAATAAAAGAGCTGAGAATGCTAACAATTAATTAAACTAATGGTGATAAAGGAGGATCACACACTTGCAAAAAACAGTCACAATCAGATCAGAGAGGGCTCTGACATTCAGTAATGAAAAGAGCAGATGCCCTTGTGAACTTTCTTTGAAACCCTGACCAATAGCTCTGTGTAACAGAACAGACCCATTTGCAAGACATGGCTGTTTGCCACCTGGCTGGCAATTAACATTTAGTTGCAAAAATTTTTCTACTTCTTATTTTAACTGAGCTGTGGCCAAAGAGCAGAAGCTTTTGCAGTAGATATTCCAGTGCAGGGACTTTTCATAACTTGCTTTTTTATTGCTGGATCAAGAAGTGGTTTGTTCCACTTGTGTCCTTCCCTCCTCACTGTATGTTCCTGCCAGACCATACTCTTGCCACACTTGTCTTCTCCCAGCCTTGTCTGTCTCACAAGCCTGATGATGCTGGCTGCCCACTGAACTTACCTCGCTGTTGCTGTAGCGAGCGAGCTCTGAGATGAAGCGGATGTGGTCATCTCGGATCTGGACCATCTGCTCACAGATGTTGTACTGGGGACTTATGCTGCTCTGAGTGCACGTCCACCTGGGCAAAAAAAGCAAAGGTTTCAAGGACAGGACAGGCTCCTCTCAGACACACCTGTGGACAAAGCCTTGTGCTCAACTGCTCTCTTTAACATGTTCAACACATGGCACCTTCAGGGCATGTCCCCTGGGTCTGTGAGGTGTTCCAAAGGTGATCTCACACCTGGATATCTCTGCTCCATCCACCCTGAAGGCTGCTCTCCATGTTGGGCTCACCTACACCCATGGTCTGAGGTGGCTATTTCCCAGGCCACTGCTGGGCAAGCTTTCAGAGAAGGATGAACTGCAGAGCCACAGCATCGTTTGCATCCTTTCTGCTAAACTTAAGGATAATCACGCCCTCAGAGGCATCCCTCCAGGTCTGAGAGTGCTGGGTCATGCTGCCATCTCCTGCAAGGAAAGATCCTGAAGAGGCCAGTAAGGAAATATCCCTCCCACTCTGGTTTTGGTTCTGGCTGACACTATATAACGACACATAAATGATGAGCAGAATATGATTAGATGAACTAGATTATCATTTGCATTTAGCCACATGTACCATGTAACAGTGCAATGGGGTCCTACAAGAAGGCAGCACTCCCCTTCCAAAGGCGCAATCATACAAAGAAATGGTGCAAATCAGGTCTGTTTAATTCAAGATCTCATTTTTCCCCATTCTGTATGAGCCACAGATGTAGAACCAGAAGGGCTCCACCAAAATGCCTTGTGCAAGCAAAAGTCTGTCAGTGAGACTCTCGTGTCTTTGTCATCACAATGTAAATGTTTAGATCTTGTTTTGGTTTGTGTTTTTTTATTTTCCCCTAAATAATTGTACATTTAAAGATAGACAGTCATCTTCTCCAATCTAGATTGGCCATACAAAAGGAAGGTGAGAAACTTGCCTCTGATGAGGACACAGACATGAAGACATATTCCTATAGTTAACTGCAAGGCACTTGTTGCCAGTAATTGTGGTGGTAGAAGGTCCTGGAAGTGCTGGACCATGTAATCCCTTGTGAAATCCATCCTCCCACAGTCCCATCACTCAACTCTTACCCGTTCCAATGTCCTGTGCTCCCCACGGGACAATCGGCAGGTTGGCAGGAATGGCCAGGGCTGCACCAGCCCTCCCTGCCACACATAGCCTAGTCCACAGTGCAGAAATAAAGCGCCATGCAGGAAAAACACCAATTAATTCCACTTTCATGGAGACAGGGAGGGAAAGAAAGTGACAAAAACAATATTAGTCATGGAAACACCTTGGCACAGTTAGTGTTGGGAGTCCCATGCAATTTGCTGGGAAAGCAAGTGAGTGAGGAAGAAATGTTGGTTAGTAAGGTACGGCACACAGACCTGGGGAGACAGATTTCAAGACAGACATTAAAATTGTGCACAGGTAAACAGCCCATGAGCTACCTTGGTTTGGAGATGAGAAAACAAATACAGCTGACACATGTTTTGTTGAAATGTGCTTTCTGAATGATTCGGGATAAAAAGGTGCAAAGTTTTAGATAACTTTTCCCTTTTAAATTGGGTTTTCAGAAATATTCTTTAAAACTACAGTTTGTAGATTTTTTTTTTTTTTTCAATTTTAATTGAAAACCTTTTGCTCAGGAAGTTTTCCCACATTGTTTTCAAATTGCTCGTGAACAATTAATTGGCACTTTTCAACCAGCCTTCAGGAGGGCAAGGGAGGGCCAGAAAAGCCAGACCCTCCAGGGTGGAAGGGGACGAGCAAACAGAAGCTGGGAGATGAGACTGCAGGTTAGTCCCTGTCCTGCTGAAGATACAGCTCGGCTGGGTTGCTTCTCACACGCACCAGAGAAATTTGACTTCCACACAATATGGTCCCAGGGTGAAGGGCCACTCAGTGGTGAAAGCTGGGTTGCACCAGCGATTACAGCCAGACACAGCTCAGAGGGGCTTTGCTGAGATGTGATAGCAAACGCTCTTCCAAGGATATCCAAACCTAACACCGATTCTTCTAGCAATAGCTGAGCACAATGCAAAGCTACAAAGAGAAGCGTGACCTTCCATACGCCTGGTGTGATCTGAAACGCCGCCTGCAAATTCATGTGATGGGAGCAACAAACTGCCTGTGAAGCCAGGCTGGGAAGCGGTGCCTTACACTCCTGAGTACTGCTGTAAAGACTCCATTTCTCCCACAATATCCATTTCCAGCGCACCTGACCCCCTGCTTCAACCTGCATTCCTGCTGCCCTTCTTCACAAAACCTGCCTGGGCTAGAGGAGCCACCCTGGCTAACTGCAAAGAGATCCACTGCTGTGTTCACGCTCTGGAGGATTTTGTCCCTGAGGTGAAAAATGTGGATTAAAATCTCTCCAGAGCAGGGACACGCTGCTCACACTCACACACCTCCGGGCGCGCACACCTCGCAAGCACTCAGCGGCATCCCCAATCCGTGCACATGGGGGTGCGGTACACGTAGGTTCAGGGGCCGGCGGGGACATCTTCCCATGCAGGGACAGGGAGGCAGACACAGAGCTGGCACGCCGGGACTCACACCTCACAAGGACACACACGGGTACCCGCGCACAGACCTCACACACGCCAGGGAGTCGCAGCTCCCGTGGCTTTTTGGGACACACACAGAAGCCAAGAGACATTATGGCAGGCACTCACTTGGATTTGTTCTCCTCATAGTGAGCACTGGTCTTAATGTATCTGGCCAGTTCTATCTGCATATCGCCGAATAAAGGAACCACCTGCAGCTGCTGGAAAAGAAAACAAAAGATGGTTTAAATACGGCGGAGAGTGAGAGCCCGTTGGCCCCAGTGCAACACAAGGGACTAGAAAACAGCATCCTGTGCCTCCAAAGCTATGGTAAAGTGTCAGGCTGTTTAAAGCAAGGTGCAAACCTGGACCCAGGGTCACTTTGCACCTAGAAAGCGACTGATAATGATCACAAGGCCTTTTGTGTGAGGAAAATCGCCCCGTGTAAGTGCTCTGGAGTCCTGGTCTTACCGATGCCAGGCTGGTTATGACCAGAATGGTTCAGGGCTGTAACCAGCCAGAGGAAAGGCACTTTTTACAACAAAAAGAGAAAAGTGTATCCCTGAGCAGGGCTTATTGCCTCCCATCTTAATCCTCCAAGAGAAAAGAGGGATGAAAAGCCAGAACATTGGAATTTTGGCAGCAAGTCACTGTGGCTTCCTTCAGAGAGGAGCTGTAGGCTGCTTTGCTGCCTGGACTCCCAGGCACGTGGCGTCTTTCCCCAGGGACTCAGACTGTACTTTGGCACTGCAGCTGCCTGTGATGTGTCATCAGACTTCTCTACAAAGTGAAAGACACAGGCACTATAACATGGTATATCTCACTCTTTACATCTCAGGAGGATTTGGATGGGAAATAAATTCAAAGTGCACTAAATGTACCTCAAGCTCAGACAGATCTTTGCTTCACTAAGCTTTCAGCTGCAAACAAAATTCAACCAAGAGCTACTGACATTTCTTCAATAAAATACGAAGCTTCAATTTCACCCAACTACAAAAGCCTTGCTCCAAAATTCAGGGAAGATGGTGGCAAATTCTGTGTCTTATCACATGCTTCTCTTCTCAGGCTGACTCGTGCAGCAGATGTGTAATGCTCTCACCAGGGATTCCCGGTGGCACTTTCATAAAAGGTTTAAATGAAGGGATAGTTCATTTTCACTACTCAAATTCCCAGTCAATCCACTAGAAATCTAATCAGAACGCAATAAGCAGATGTTTTAAGAGAAGTAGTTGGCCTTTTCTTATTGAGATCTGATAGTCTGGAGTGGTACTTAACTGATTAGGTGAGACCACAGCAGATATTGGAGAAAAGTTAATGGAAAAAAATCTGGAAAGGAGAAAGTTATTCCATGCAAAGGAAGATATTTTATCTGATTATCTGATGGCCCACAGCACTTTTCAATGAACAGCAAACCTGTTTGAATGCACCAAGATGACCAAACTCTACAGATGACACTGAGGGCTTGATTTAGACTGAGAATCAGTTAAATTAGCAAAGCTGATAGGGAAAACTTGGAAGACTCCGAGGGATGGCACGATAAATCACCTTTGCAGAGCTGCAGTCCTCAGCAGTCTCCCCAGTGACTGAAGGGTATTCTAATCTCCCATAATCACCCGGTCATGAGGTCATGGTGTCTGTCTGTAGTTCCCTATGCAGGCATTTGAGCCCTGATCTCAGGGCTTTCTCCAGGACATGATGCAAATTGAGGCAAATAAGTCCCCACTTGCTCAGGGTGAGGATGTGGCAGCTGGTACACCAGCCTTTCATGAAACCAGCTATCTGGGCTCGACTGTTCCCTCCTCTTGCACAGCCCCAGCACATCATCTATAAACTGCAAGCTGGAGCAAAAGCAAGGAGGCATCCTCTGTCATCACAACCAACCTCTTCTTTCAGGCTTCTCAGCAACTCTCTGGGTAAAGCAGCAGGGAGAATCCACTCTGCTGAAAGACTGATGGAGAAGAACCACTCTGTGGTCCCCCCTAGAAATAATCATCTCATTTTCCCTTATGTGGAATAAATGTCGGTAACAAAAACTGATCTTTCCATCTCAGGGGAAAGATAAATACAGTGGAGACAACAGGACTCTGGAAGGACTGCTCAAGTCCAGTACATCTAAAAGAAAACTAATTGCTCCATCTGGGAAGTTATTCTGCTGTACCCCTGCTATACTGTTATTCTTTGTTGCCAATACATTTGTCCGTTGCCAAATCCCACCATGCCTCCTAGAGCTGACCTGCCCCAAACCTGAAATGCCTCCTAGACCCAGCCTGTGTGCAGAAGATGACAAGGAGAGGTCATTTCCCCCATAAATGCCACAGTCGGTGCAGTGCGGGCTCTCAGCTGCCCTCTCCTTCTGCCACACACCAGACTTTGGGGAGAAGCAGACAGGGTTATCCCAAACCTTTCTCGTGATGAGTGGCCCCAGGGCAATGCAGCCTGGTCTCCAGCTGTGGATCAGTTCAGGGCTGGACACAGCTGCACATGTGCATGGGCAGGCTGCTTCCCACCCTGTCACTGGGAGTATTCAGTGCTCATGGGCCTTTGCCCAAAACTCAGATCTCAGATAAGACAAAAATGGTTCATCAAACCACTGGGTGAGCCCTTTGAGAAACTCATTTAGTACCCTGAAGTCCCAGCTGACACAAGAAGCTTTTTCTGTCCCACAGGGAGCACAGTTTATGCATGAACTAAGACTGCCAGATCACATGTTGGCTGGCCAGCTGTGTCCTCTGTTCCTCAGCTCAGCAGCTTGCTGAAAAGGGGAGTGCAATCATCACCAGCACAGACCTCAGCAAACCAGCCAGCTTTGCCAGTGGCTGGAAACCCTGGTGCTCCTCAGCAGACTGCAAACCTGCCTCAAAAATCTGCAAAGAGGTAAAAGTGATGTCAGTCGGGCACACCCTTCCCGCATCCACACAACAGACCTCTCATGTGCCAGCCCTGTCCTTCACCCCTCAGAAGCAGACAGAGGCACAGCAACAGCTGCTGCCCAACAGGATGTGCAAGGTCCTCAGTCCCACCAGCTCCCCACCTCCAGCATCAGCACCGCTCCCACATCCACAGCCCTGCTGGCTCCAGGGGCCGGCATTGCTCATCTGTGCCCGTGCACATTCACAGCAATCCATTCCTCATCCTTCAGCCTAGATAATTTCTTGAACCTTTGTGTTTTTTTGGAGCTGTAAATGGTTCCTGTGGTTTGCTCTTTGCTGGCAGCATGTGCAGCAGTCCAGGTTGCTAATTCATTGGTCTGCAATAAACTCCAGTCTCACCCAGACAGGTCACTGACCTTGAAGAACTTGTCTATTTTGCTAAGGTTGATTCTCTTCTTGGCATCCAACTTGTAAATGTTGCTGACATTCCCATCCATGAGATACAGGCCAAACCCCATCACCTGGAGAAGACGGAAAGACAAGGTTTCATTAGCGTGAAGTTAGCAGCACAAGTCAAAACCAGTTCTTCATTGCTTAGCACGAGGAAAGACCATTTCAGGCTCCTGTACCACCTGACACTCATGAGAAGACTCTATAACACACACACACATCTGCAAGGATGTACATGGCAGATAGAGGACACATGGCTGATCGCTTCTCTTTCTTGTGCAAAAACACATGATGTTCACTCCAGTAATTTGTTCCTACTCTCTCCCACATAACAGTAACCCAAAACTCTTCTCCACCCAAAAGCAAACATTTACTTCCAGAGAAGAATTGAAAGCATTTAAAATATGCTCCTGGATTGATTTTTTTGCCTTTAATTCAGGACAAATCATTATAGATTTTCAAACTACCCATATTATCCTTCAAAGAACATTGGTTGACTCACACTGTGGTAATTAAGTTCTTATGGTAGTAGTGACTGCAATTACTGTAATAACTGACTTACAGTAAGGACAAATACACAAAACAAGCAGATACTTTGGCATGTTCATATTGAGGGATCTTTCAAGTCAGGAAAGCAAACCTGGAAGGGTCTGCACTCTGCTCGGAATTATTGCTGGGAATGGGCATCAAGAAGAAAATTCAGGGTTGCAAAGTCGGTAGTGATTTTGGCATGTCCTATACAGTTACCCAGGTCAAGCCCATGATATCACACATCCATGAACAACAGAAAAACCCCTTCTAGGTCTGGAGAGCACAGGGCACCCACCAGTGCTCACATCCACCAGCTGCAGAACACAACCACGCACGAAGCAGGGAGAGCTTCTTGGGAAGGACTGGGGGAAAAGACAGAGATGGAGATGGGGAAGAACAGAGGAAAGGGAAGGAGGAAGGAAGATTTTTATCTGGGAATATGGGAGAAGGCCAGAAAGCAGAGAAATGATGGGAGAAGGTCCAAGTTAAGAGGCAGCTCATGGCACTGCCTGACAGAGGTGACACTTCAGAGCACTGGGGTAGGACATCTCCGACCCACGATCACATCCGGTCTGTTCAGCTACGAAGAAGAGGTGAAAGAGGAGAAAATGGGAGGATTGAGGTATTGCAGCAGAACACACAAAGTAACAGAGGTCAGAAGGGAAGCAGAAAGAGGAGGAAGGCAGCTTAGCTGCTGCATGCAGAGAGCCTTCCCATCTCACAGCTACTCGTGCGGCCAGAGGGTGCTGGCCCTTCAGAGAAGGGATGCATGTAGACCCAAAGGAGGAAAAAAAGACAGAAAAGTAAGAGAAACATTGTCCCAAGAGGGCATTTTCATTTTACTAAAACAAAAGTGAAATTACACAAACACCCAGCCCCATAAGCATAGCCGAATCTCACCTTTAAGAGCATGTGTTTCTCACTGGGAGTAAGATACATCTTGTTTTCATAGTAATCCACACAGATGTTGACAATATCAGCCAGCAATTCCTCATAGCCAGGGATAACCTCCAGTTGTTGGTGCAGACACTGAAACATCAACATCCACACAGTCAGAGGAACAGCAGGAACCAGGGGAGAAACATATTTGAAAGATTAAGAGTAGAACGATAAGAGGTTTCTTAAAACCTCATCTGTGCACTTTTCTTAAGTTACAGAGAGCAGACTGACCCCACGGTACCACCGGTAAGGAACAACCTTCCTTCTGCAGGACAGGTCTCCCCTTCAGACTGATCACAACAGCCAAATGTCAGACAGTAGAGATGCAAAGAAAGGGTCTCCCTCAGAAGCAGAGTTTCTGACTCCTGCCTCTGTGCAATATTTTATCTAATTAGCAGAAGCTATAAAGCCTGTGGAGTGTGGAGGGCCATGGGGTCTGATCTGCAGACCCAAGTAGTTGCAGAGACAGACTGGATGGATTTACTGTGGAAAACAGAAGAGTTTCTGGCAGAATCTCCTCACGATAGCTCTTACTTTATCTTTTGAACCTTAAGCCTTGTCTTGATATAAATAGACCTCCGAATCCACCCAGAATGACTTGTGAGAAGGAGATACTGCTCGAATTATACATCCTGACCCAAGGACCATCAACAAACAAGGCAGCTATTGCCACAGTGCCGTCAGCCTCGGTGAGATCACTGCCTCCACCTACGGAGAAGTTAACCAGTTCAGAGGAAGGAGACATGCCTGTGTGATGCGGTTGTGGTTTGCCAAGAACATGGAGAGGTTCTGGGACTCCTGGATAGACTGTGGGTCTGCCATCTTCCGCAGGAACTGGGCAGCTCTGGAAGGGAGAAATCCGGCATTACCAAGGATCACTCACCCAACGTGTGACTCTCACCCATCTTCCCTGTTTCACCTGCAGCTGCAATGCAGCAGCCTCAGACCTTCTGCACTACAGCTCTGCTCTTTCCTCCTTCAACCAAGAGGGAACCAAAACACAGTGAGGCTCACAGATTTGCCTAAACCCACACAAGAGAGCCTACAAGAGCACAGAAACCCAGCCACCTGGCCTCAGTGCTGGGCAGCCCAGGCACCATCCTGTCCCTGCTCCCGCTGCTTCACCTCCTCTCACCTTTTGTAGGCAGAGTGGTCGTTTTTGACGCTGCACTTCATGTTCTTCAGCTCATCCAGGACAGCAAACATGTTAATGAACTTGCCCAGTGTAAGGAGATAGGCCTCAGAGACGAAGTCTTTCCTCCGCTCAGCATGGCACAGGCGTTTCACCTCGCTGCAGAACCGCTCAATGGCCTTGCGCTGCAACGCAGTGGGACATGGTCATCCCAGCAGCAGGTCCTGTGCATCACCAAGCCACCAATGGGACCCTCATCTGCCCACCCACCACCTCCTTCCTTTAACAAATCATTTTTCTGATGGGGATGGAGGCTCCCAGGTCCCTCTCCACTGTTGCCATGGAGTGAAGCAGTGTTACAAACCAGTGCAGACAAATGTTCTCAGTGCCGGAGGCAAGGATGGCGTCTCAAAGCCTCTTAATTGCACCTGCACGGAGTTCTGTAAAATCAGGCTTCAGTTTTTCAGGTGGGGCACAAAGGCATCACAGGACATACAACATAAACACATAAGTGAAACCCAGCTGCAGCCAGTTATAAAGGCAGGTGGTGATGGGGGGAGGTTCCTGGAGCACACAACAGCTCTGTGTTTGCCACATGCTCCTCTGCTGGGATCTAAGCGTATTATTTTGTCAAGTGCCTCAAGCATAGTAACTGCTAAATTTAAGCTCTGGTGCTCTTTGCCATTTGACTCATGAGTTTAGGCGGCTGTGAGCATATCCCTGTTCCTGTGGGCACAGGAGGGTGTCCAGCAGCGTGGCTGGATCCAGCCCTGGGCACCAGCTGCACCACCAGCCCTCAGCTCTTCCTGGCTTTGCTTCACAGGGAAGAGCAGAAGAATGAGCTGAGCAGATGCTGGTGGAGAAACAGCTCTGCACATCCACCAGCCAGAATCCCAGAAAAAAACGAGCCTGTGGCACTCATTAGCTCCATGTAATGAAGGTGTGCTCATTCCCAACCTGTGCATGAGATTTCAGGGCTGAAAAAGGGACACATGGCACAGATTTTGCTTTGGACAGGTCTCTCGTATAGAATCATAGAATCATTTCAGTTGGAAGAGACTCTCAGGATCATCAAATCCAAGCATAACCTAATCTAACTCTAGTACTAAACCATGTCCCTAAGAACCTCGTCTAAATGCCTTTTAAACTCCTCCAGGGATGGTGACTCCACCACTTCCCTGGGCACCCTGTTCCCATGCCTGACAACCCCTTCCAGGAAGAACTTTTTCCTAATATCCAATCTAAACCTCCCCTGGAGCAACTCAAGCCCATCTGCTGTTGGCTGCAAGGAAGAGACCTACCAGGGAGCTTGGGGGCTCTCCAGGCAGGCAAGGACAGCACAGCCCTGCTTAAGATATGTTAAGACCAACGTAATAAATTATTTTTGCCTTTCTCCTTGACCACCTACCTGAAAATACATGAACTTCATAAGCTTTGTGACTTCTGGCTCCAGGACTTCCACTGTCTTCTCATAAATCTCCACTCGGTTTGGCTGTTCATTACATTTCACCTGCATCACAAAGACAAATTATCCTTGTCAGCATCAGAGTTTCTAACAGAGCTGTGGCCTGCAATGCCCACCACAATGAATCTTGTCCCCATCTGAGGACAACGGAGAGACCCAAGAGGGAGCTTGTTCTCAAGGAAACAGGTGACAGCAGAAGGGACTGTTTCTCAGATACAAAATTCCTCCCATGCGTTATAAACAGGCACAATCCTGACTCTGAGAAATGACAGTCCTCTAATGCATTTGTCTGGGGTAGAACCCATGCAATATGGAGCCTGGACTTGTTACACAATGCGAGAATGTTATATCACAAAGTTATCTGAGACTTTGTGTTGCGAAGTCCCATGGACACATAAGGCAGCAGGCTATGGCTCTGCTAGTCTTGCTGAGATAATTTTGGTTCTGTTGCTTACCTGCTAAAAATCACTGGGCTTGTATGTGGCTATTAGCAATGAAGTGAGTCACCTTCATCGGAATCCTAGGAAGCTAAATTAAGGGCTTATTCAACTGTCATGCATTTCATTTCCAAACAGTTACCTGGAGTCATTACCAGACTTTTAGAGAAAACCACAGCTGCACAAGGCAGTGCATCCTGCTGCCCTCCTCTGGTTTTATCTCCAGTTGTTGCTGACCCAGGACTGTCATGGGGCTGTGAGCTCTGGTGCAAATTTCTTAGCTTAGCAGCTGATCCACAGGATGCAAGGGGACAAATGAGCCAGTTTTACATGTGGGAAGATGCAAAAGTAGTGTTGCCCTCTCTGTAGTGGGGAATCTAATGTCCCAGCCCTGGTTTTTCATGGTGCAGTTAAGCAGTATTGATGGCCATGAGGATGCAGCTCGCAGTAGGGAGGAGTGGTGCACGTTTGGTCACCTGTAAAACCACTGTCCCTGATGCAGCACAGGGAGGTGGACACGACCAAGCAGCCATACTGGGGGGCTGAGAATAGGACCCTCTGGCTGCAGACATGTACCCCATGGAAAGCACAGGGGACACTGCAAGATCAAATCTGGTGAATGTGTAAATGAATGTTTTGCTGTGGTGGTGTCTGGTCCCTCCATCACTTGTGGCATTGCCTGCAGGCCCGGGGAGCAGGATGGGACAGAGTAGGGACCTCACAAGCTGCACTTGGAGAGGTACAAACGTTGTGGGGACACCCAGGATGGGATGACACTGAAACACCAAAACAGGTGATCTGTAGCACTGTCTTGCCCAAGACCCAAGTGACAAAACACAGCACTATCCCAAGAACCGTGCTGGAGCAGAGCTGTGTTCAGCTGGGTCCTGTTAGCAGCTGTAGGACTAACAAACTGGTCCTGTGGGGATGAAATCATTTCAGGTGCAATTGCTCTGGGGAGTAGGGGAGGGACTGGAATGTATAGAAGGCAGTTGGCTTGTGTTGAGTGTGACTGAGCTGAGAGATACTGCTGGAGGTGTCAGGGATGGACCCTGCACACACATGAGAGTGTAGAGGAGATGCCCTTTGCTAGAGCAGCAGTATAGATCTGTTTCTGAAATGGCTACCAGCTGCTGAGATCTGTAGATGAGACTTTGGTGAGAAGAAGACAATTTGAAGACTCTGTGGTTTCTCCTTTCAGTCTGCTTTAGTCTTCTCTGCTTTTTTTGTTCTTCTGTCTCTGGTCCAAACTAACCCACGCTGAAGACAAAACCAACTGGGTGCTCTGGGAACATCTCTGCCTAGGAAGGGCTTGAGTACCTGGGGGATGGCTCGTGAGCAGCTCCTCCATGTGTAAAGCATCACAGCATACTCATGGCCTTCTTCCAGCATTTCATTCTGAAAGAGAGAGGCGTTGCTGGGGCAGGGCACGTACCGCAGGCTCAGCATCGCTAGGGCAGTGCCTGCGGGACTCACCATACTGGAGTGCACCGTTGCCTGCTCGATGTACCTGGCAATGCCAGTCACAAAGGCATTTCTGTCTTCAAAGTTTGTGTCAAAATTAGCCTATGGATGAAATGGAGAGATGGGGGTTAAAATACAGCTGTTTATTTGCTCCCCTGATACAGTTCAGCATGGAATGTGTTGGCACGGCTCCTGGGGCACAGGAGCAGCTTATGAACAATTTGAGATTCTGCACCTCAAGATCTGAAATAGATTCATATGTGCAGCCTGAGATGCTTCTGAACCACACATGTTCATTAGAGAAAATCCGGCAGATTATATGTGTGAAAATATGGCAGTCAAGACTGACAAACCCTTGTGAAATCAAGCCAAACCAGGTGGGGATCAGTTACAAGGAATTGTAGCCACACCAGAGAGCAAACCTACAGCAATTATTTTAAGGATTTTAGCTTCGTAACTCAAAGACAGATGCAGCCTCACTAATTTCTATTTGTGGCCTGGCTGCTAGGGGAAGACCACATCCTGTCAGCAGGAATTGCAAAGAATAAACACACAGAAAGGACAGGGAATGTGATGTCTGGAAAACATAAATACAAAAGTCGGCACTCATCTAGACACTATTATCAGCATTAGTCTTGCTCTTGCAAGCAGATGCTTCAGGAGGAACAGTTGTTTAGGAAGCTGAGCTACTGCGTTGGGTCAAGACAGGGGAATAAGAAAGTGCAGAGCAAGGGGGGGATGAAAAAAGCAGCTCCACAGCCTCTCTGCACCAAGTGCCCATCCACATGCTCTTCACTTGGGTCATCTCCTCTGCGAAGGCTGGCTGACTGTACCTGCTGCAGGGCAGAGAGTACAGAAGTCCGAGGCACCCAGAGCCGCTCGCTCCTTGCAGTACCATTAGCATCACAGTGACCACGCTCACCTCAATAACTGGTTTCCTGAGTAGGAAGCTGGGAGCACAAACCTATGGCCACAGAACAACTCTTCTCAGTGCCTCCAGGACATCATATGTGACTAATGTGACACCAAAAGCTGAGGCTGCATATGCATTTCTGGCTAGCAGGAGAGAGGGCTACACACAAACCAGGTATGATGAGGAAATAGGCTTGGCCAGTACCTCTAGATGCAGTTTAGAGAGGGTTTTTAGGCCCAGCTGTGTGCACACACTTGTGGCCCTGACAGGAGGCTGCACCCTGATCCCTTCACAGAATACAAGACAGGAAAGAATAAAAAGGTTTCAAAGAAGCGACATGCAAAAAGGATATCAAGATTTTTCCAGGGAGAGCTGAAATCTGAGCAGCCCAGAACTGCCTTTGGGTCTGATAACCTGTAGAGATACCAATGCTACTGAACGTGCCCACAGCCTGACCTGCTGAAAGAGATACTGTAATTTCAGACCCCTGTGTACATGGCGTGGCAATCACTGTATGGGTGTATTTATACATTGCCATGGGTAAGTCGGCAATTCAGGAGCGGCAGGATGGAGAAAGTAACCCACATTATATTTAACCCTGGGTGTGTGCTATAGGGCAGGGTGTGGTGGCCAAGCAGCTGAGGCATCCTGCTGCGGATCCAAAAGCAGGAGGTTGAGCCTTGCCCTGGGCTTATGCCAAGCTTTGCTTGGTCAATGCAGCTGCAGCTAAATCTGTGGTTATTCAAGGCAGAGAAGCAACGGTAGCGACTGCCCTCCCTTGCATGCCATCAGCTCCCCAGACCAGCAGCTCCAGCTGTGTGAGCAGCACAGACCGGCCAAAGTCAGGCAGAACTTTCATTTTGATCTGTTTAGCTGCACACACTACTATAAAAAGGAAGCACAGGAATATGTGCACAACAAAACATCGCTGAGAACTTTCTGCTGTTATCACAAATCTTATATCCTGCTTCTTACCCATTCATGCACTCTGGTCCTCATTTTTAACTTCCCTATGTCTTGCTCAGCCTTAAAGATCCCTTTCAGTAATCTCTAGCACTTTCCTTTTAAAACCTTTGGGAATAGATTTGTGGCTAGATCTGTTCTCAACATTTCCTGAAAGATGGTGAACCCACGATGTTTTCAGCTGCTTCTCACAGCACCATGTGCCCCTGTGCTTTGCATGAGCTACCAGAACAAGCCCCCTGCCCCACCACCTCTGGGAGCTGACGGTACCTGGTACATGATGGAGGATGGAGGTGGTTCGATGCATGGCTGCTGGTCTGGCAGAGGCAGCTCCTCCAGCAAGTCCACATTGGACAAGGCATCCTCCAGCGTGACGTGAGTGGTCATGGTTCTGGATGTTCAGTTTCCACACCTAAATCCAAAGGAAAAGAGAGGGTGATAGACAGACAGACAGCAGCCAGAAGACTGAGGGAGAAAGAGCTGAAAGACAAAACCGAAACCACGACTAGCTGGTTCTGTAGGAGACATGATCCCGGTTTATCTTGTTTTCTTGTGTATTTAACCTACACCTCCATGTCATCTCTCCTTCTGTGATTCAGCAGGAGAGTAGAAATGCAGAATAAGAAGAACACAACTACCCACCCTCTGCTTAACTCTATGCAAAACTGCTCAAGACAGAGCACAGCTGGGTGCTGCATCGCAGCTTTAGCAGCGCCAAGTAAAAGTGTGTGCGCTCTGAAATGCAAAGCGGCACTATCAAAAATATCTCTTGAAACAGCACGATTAGAAACGTATGACTGGTGCTGGCACTCACATGCTCTCCTTCTCACACACATGAACAGCGCTGGAAACTGTAAACAACAAATTGCATTCTCAAAGTTGACCCGGAAAGGATCGAGCGCTGCGCAGGCAGACTGGGGCACCACGAGCAGCAAATAAAGAACTTGCTGTTAAAAAAATTTCCCCTGTTTTTGTCACACATGTGGTGTCCCCTGCCCAGTCCTGGCCTGCCATGGAGCTGCCAATGGTGCCAGCTGCACATAAGATAAAAAGCAAAGGGGAATGTTTCTGAACACTCAGTGGCACTTACCTAACGGCAACCCCAGGACAAACCTCTCTGTCCTTCAGCTCCTTGGCCACTGACCTTTGCTGCAGGAGCACGAGCATGGAGGGACGGCTGCTGTCACCCAGGCTGAGCGCCGGTACAACCACAGCCACGAGGCTTCCCCAGTTAATACCTAATCCATGTGCAACAGCTGCGGCTGACCTAGAGCTTCTGTCTCCTAGAAAAACACCCTGCTGCGTTTAAATATTTGCAGAGAGAGAACTCGCTTTAAATACTGACATGTCATTCGATTAGCAAATCAGCCCCCTCAGTGCTTTCTTCCCCACTCAGAGCTTGTCTAGTTTCAAATGTGAGCCATCGAGTTTTACCCTCTAATCTGCAAGACAGGAGAACTCTCTGTTACCAAAGTTCTTGTGAAGATCCTCTGCCATTTCAGTAAAACACCCTGCCACCTCTGCTTTGGCTCAGGCAAGTGGACGAAGCTCTTGGCCTGACTCATTATAGAGAATAATTTCCAATCCTTTAATCACCTCTTTGGCTTTTCTCCAAGCTTGATCCAATTTTGCACCTTTTTGCCAAAGCAGGGACACTGTAGCTGGACACAGGGCTCCAGCAGCATCTGCACAAGTGCCAGACAGGTACAACAGCAATGCAGGTTCCCTCTTTGCATTGTCACACCAGTTCCTTTGGTCGCAAGAGCAGCTCCAGAGGTGCTCATATTCAGCCGATTATCTGCTACAAATCCCTCAGGTCCCTTTTTTTTTTTAAATTGAGTCAGTGTTTCCAAGAACATGAGTTTGCTTTAACCCTTCCAGCACCGGGAGCATGGAAGGACAATCGCTTCAGGATGTGCACAGATAAGACATGGATGCACCCAGCAAGGCCCACGGCCAAGGGGGCTGCACACTGTGCAGCCCTGGGGCAGCTTCGTGTTGAGTGATGACAGGGATGAGTCTGCTCCTGTGCCTTTTATCATCGTTGCTGCACGCACACATGGGCTCCAAAGATACGTATGAGCCTGGTAAAATGCATTCCACCTCCACAAATGCCTCTCCAAGGTACCAGGGAGCTGCGAAACAGGCTTGGTGATACCTGCAGCTGAAGCACCATGAAAAAAGTGTCTGGAGAAAAACAATCTCAAGCAGCCTCTTCTTTATATGCTTGAATTTCTGTTTCCTGCTTTACCTCTTTTTGCTAAAATGGTTTCCTGTTACAAATTGTAGCAACTGTCAAAACCAGACATTACATGCCAGCAGCCGCAGGCAGAAGCAGCTTCCTCCCCACCCGTGAGCACCGGGTGCTGTGTGAGTGGCTCAACTCGCCCAGCCCCACAGAATGTCTGCAGCTGCCCAGCTCTCCACCATCCTCCAGTGCCGCAAGGCTCCCCTCTGGACCCCAGCACAACATCCCTGGCACTCACACATGCTTCATTACAAACTTCAGGCTTGGGAAGACAAAAGCCTTCCATTTCACAGCTTTAAGGACTGTGGCTATTTATCTGGACTCACTTCTCATCTTTCTGTACGTCAGACTATGTGGCCATTTGTGCAAGGTGCTGGCAGTCTGCTGTAATCAAAGACATTTCCCCAATAACCCTGTGACACCCAAAGCGCTCAGCAACTCAAGGGAAAAAATTATTGCTGCTGTTCGTCCATACCAGGAGACGTTTGTTCAGCTCTGAAGTGGTCAGGCAGTTGGACTAGATGATCATTGTAGGTCCCTTCCAACTGAAAATATTCTATTCTATTCTATTCTATTCTATTCTATTCTATTCTGTCACAAATACAGCATCAGGGTACTGCTGTGCCAGGGAGCACACAAATAAGAGTTACTGCCCCAAAGATCTTGCACTCAAATAGAGGAAGAGAGGTAGACTGTAAAAATATATTAACAGAAAAGGAAGCATCAAGCAATAGTTAGCAAGCAGTACAATCAGCTGTCAGCCCACCCCAAGATTTGCCATCGCTGAGCAGAGCGTGAGAATCTGGATGCAGATGGAAAAACTTCACAGACTTTATAGGTTTAACAGAGGAGTCTTTATAGGGACTCCCAGTTTCAAGTCTATGCCTTCTTAAGCCCAAGAGCAAAACCAGTGGAGGCTACAGAGAAAACCATGGTTTGCCAGGACTTCTCCTGGCTCTCATGCCTGTAGCACACTGCGACAGACAGCAACCTCACAGCCAGAGTGCGCGATGGAGCCGTCACTGGTCCAGGGCTGGCAGACGTGGATCCTCAACCCAGACCATCCATGGAGGAGCAGCCTTGAGCAATCCCCCACCTGCCTGTGCCTTGGCCCCTTGCCTGCTCATTGAGGTGGCTGTAGGGCTGGCGGGGACCCTGCTCTTAGTTGGGGTCACCACTAGTGGTAAGCATCTACCAGCCAGAGGTGTTGTGTGCTGGTAAAAGGCTGGGGAAGGCTCTGAAGGCATCAGTGATTGCTTGGCCCAGACCATGGGGTGCTGTGTGAGGTCTGCCCACCATGGGGATTGCCCAGGAGAGCAGAAAGGGGAAGTTCCGCTGCCACAGACCCACGCTGCCCTCCCTCACCTTCCCACAACAAGGTTTCTAACACAAACGTGCTGGGGCTGCTCAGGAGGGGGGGCAGCTGTCAGGTAACGTGGCAGTGACCAAGCGGCTCCAGCTCAGGGAAGACAGGCATCCCTGAGGACACTCATCAAGAAGTCCTCATTAAGCCTTAACCACCATCCACCACCTGGGCCTCTGGGCAGAGGCAGCTTCACCGGGAAGCGGAGAGTCAGCCCATGTCGCTGTTTTGCTGACGGTGTTTGGGGGCATGTGGCCATGAGGCTGGGGGCTGCTCCGCCGGGGAGCAGCACAGCAGCCTGCCCAGGAATGGGGCTATTTTGCTGCAGTAACATGTGCACAGCAGGGCAGGGCTTCCCCTCGCACACAGGAAGCATATCCTGCCTGTGTGGACGCGAACGCAGCCGCGCTGGCTGCTGGGAGCCATCTCACAAAACTGCTTTCTTCTCCATATCCCACTGCGGGTCAGAGAAGCCAAAGTCCCTCTGGTCCTACGTGTTTTGACAAAACTGAACATAAGCCTGGCAGGAGCCAACCCCACCCCAGTGAAACCCCAGAGAGCTGACTACCTATTCCGCTAATGAGCATTAGTGCTAACAAGTGCTGCCCACACTTCCTACCCATCTGCTGCAGAAACTTCCTCTCCCCATCCCACATCTCAATCGCAACCCCTCTGGACATCCCTTATATCTTCTAAAGCCAAATGACCACACTTCTCCACCAACCCAAGGTAGATATTAAAGAGTTCTCAAAATGGTGATTCTGCTGTGGCAGCATCCTGGGAGCCACATTTAACAGAGAGCATAGGAAAGCTTTGAGGACTGAGGATGGACTTTCTAGATGTCTGCACTTGCAGGGTAGGTCCTACCTTCCCCACCTAAATGCTTGCCCAGAAGTATCAGTGCAATATCATCCTCTTTGCAGCAAGAGGAACAAAGACGGCTTTATTGTTAGAGCAGCTTGGGGGAACAAAGGAAGACTTTTAAAAGCGGGGCCATAATGAATATGTTGCATGCATGTGCGCTTGGTTTCGAAGCTGCACAGCTCATAGCTCTGGGGAAGTGGCATGGACTGTTTGGGTTTTTCAGCTTGCCTGCTCCTACAGCAGACGTTCATGTTGGAGCTGCAGTGGCTACCAAGAGCAGGAAAGGAGGCAAGAAAAAAAGGGAATTGCCCAGGAGATTGGCAGCAGGACAGGATTCAAGCACTGGAAGCCTGGGGTGAGACAAGCAGCAAAATGACTTTTGCTGGGGAAATGGCAATGTGGAGAAGGACAAACTTCTGCTGGTCGCTTCCTGATGATCTGGGATTCTCCTCCAGCTCTGCTGCCCAATCCTTGGGTAACCTGGGAAAGTCAGCTTATTTTTGTCCTGTGATAGTGCTTCTCCCTCTTAATCCAAAATAGCATCTAACCTGTGGTCAGGAACCATCCTGGCCCAACAAGTACCCCAGCAGACTGACATCTCAGGTGCATAAAAGCAAAGCATTTCTGGTACCCACTGCCTCACAGTGATAGGAGGATAAATGCTCCTGGCCATCGATGTATTTTTAGTCAAGAAGAATAACTTCACGGCACAAAAACTTAATTTGACTGTTGCCTAAAATGTAAGGGATTAAAGTCCCCTGTGTTTTAGCATTCGTGTCATCAACTCCTTCTCACATGCTATAAGAATTACTTGTAATTGCAACCACCACCACAGTCAGAAGGTTCTTTGCAGGAGCAAATAGACACAGCCAGGAGAAGTGAGCCTGGCAGAGCTGAGCTCCTGTCCTACACCGACACAGATGTTAATTACCATGAAATTACCCCTCCCATTAAAAAAGGAAGCCAAACTGTACAACTCCTGAAGCTGTTTTTCTGTATCTATGTTTTCTGCCATTCCATTAGGGCTGAGTTGCAGGCATTTACACCGTCCTTGTCTCTCAGCAACATAATTGTTTGAAATGTATTTCTCTTAGAATAACTTTATCTTTGTGGTTTTGTTTGTTTGGTTTTTGTTTTGTGGTGGTTTGTTTGTTTGGTTTGGCTTTTGTTTTGTTTTCGTTCCTTGGTTTTTATTTGTTTGGTTTTTTGTTTGGGTTATTTTCTGGTGCCAAAGAAAGGCACAAGGAAGGAGGCAGGTATAGGAAGCCACATCTCCCATATAGTTGAGAAATTTAGTGCAAGTTCACAAGCAACCCCATTGCTGACAGTTGAAGCGCTTCTTGGGAAATTAAATCATATAGGATAGCATTGTTAATAGTTGGCTAATTACTGATCTTCCAAAAACAATCTTCCTGTTTTTCATGCAAATATGATAACTGTTAATAAAACCCTTATCATGAAATCAGCATAGCCTGCTTTGCTCAAGAGACCCTGGTTAGAAAATGGAAGATTTTTCCATATTCCTCAGGCTTAACTGTACAGAGAAAATAATTATCCTTTGCAAGGAATTATCCTAGAATTATACAGCTGTGGCAGACACTAAAATACCGGGCTAGTCACCCATCTCAGTGACTAACCCTAGACAACTGTCATCATGCAAAACATGAGGGTGCTTTTTCTTTTGGTGTCTGTGCAGGGCAGGAGGAATGCAGAGGGTTTAGCGACTCAGCCTGATTCTACGAAACCTTTGTGATCCAAACCCCACAGTCAGGAACCCCCCATGGAAAGCGGCAGATGGCGAAGGGGGACAAGCTCTGCTGCTGGCAGTGTCCTCTGACAGCACACACAACCCTCACCCTTCCCCCTTCTCCAAAACAACCCTGAGCAGGCAGGCAGGTTTTAGTACGCGCCTTTTTCTCCTTTCCTCATTCCTTCCTGGTCCTTCTGACCCACGGAAATTTCCTGCAGAATCCATCCACTGCTCCCCAGGTGGGATGTGGCTGGCACCACGCATTTCCAGCATCCTCGGGTGGAAAGTTCAATACAAAGAAACCCTGCCCGGGGCGCCCCTTGCTCCCGAATGGGCTCAAGCAGCGCAAACCCCGCGGTTCTGGAAGGGAAGGGTTTCGCCAGCTCCAACCGACGCCAAAGCACGAACCCGCGGGCGCAGCTCCAGCCCACCGCTCCCAACCCCGGCACAGACTCCGGCGCGTTCCCCTTGTCCCCAGGGACATCATTTTTTCGCGTTACGGGTGATCCGGGCGCTGGCCGCGACTCCCCGCCGAGGCCACCTCCAGCCCCCGGCCCGGCGCTGCCGCTCCTCCATATCCTCCATCCCCATCCTCCCCATCCTCCCTGCGCCAAGCATCGCCGCGACCCTTGGCGCTGCCCTTGCTGCCCGCGGCACGGCCTGCAGCACCCGCCGGGCACGGGGCTCGGCTCCTGTTCCCTCCTGGGGGCGCGGAGCCGGGATGCAAGGGGGAGAAGGGGATTTGCGTTATTTCCACCCCCCCCCCCCCCGCACCGGCGCCTTGCAGTGGCTGCGGAGAGGCTGAATGCTGCAGGTAGCTCTAAGCATTGTGGGATACATCCCCGCACATCCCGGCCCAGCCGGGCCTCCCGCCTTCCCTCTGCCCCGGAGCGGCAGCACCTGCCCCGCCGCTGCCCCCCGCCATCCCCCCTGCACCCGCCCGGAGCGGCCCAGGGGGCACCGGGCTCGGCGGCGGCGGGCGCAGCCCCGGGGAGGGGATGAGGGAGGCGGGTGAGGCCACGCAGCCCCCGCGCCCACCCCCGCCCCGCTCACCTGGCGCTCCGCGGGGTGCGATGCTCCGCGCCGCGGGATGCTCCGCGCCGCCCGCACAAAGAGCAGGAAATGGCTGCAGCAAGTGCACTTCCGCGGCTCTCCGCCGGCCCCTCCGCACGGCGGCGGGGGGAGCCCCGGCCCCCGCCGCGGGAAGGGGCTGGAGCCGTGCGGGCGGCTCCTCCCCCGGGCAGAGCGGGGGATGCGCAGCGGGGCCGGGGGCCGCATCCCCCCGCGGCGGAGCTGGGGGCTGCAGGCTGCGGTTGCTCTGCTGGGGCAGGCGGGGGTGGCCGCGGTGCGGAGCCGGCGGGCTCCCCGGGGGAAAGGGGGAAGGTCACCGTTCCCCCCCGGTTGCACCGAGGGGACAGGGTCGGGGGCGACTGCCGCAGCCCCCCGGAGACCCGACGCTAGGTTAGCACGTTTGGGTCCCTGAGAAGGCAAGGACCTGGCGGGATTTCCCATCTCACTGCTGCTGAATCTCATCTATTCAGCCTTTCTTCCCCTCTGACGACCTGTATCATCGTTAGGTTTTACCTACCATTTTAACAAAAACCCTGTTTATAGGATACATATGAAGCTTTGGATCACTGAGCATGTAAGGAAGCAAAACCAGAAGGCAATGGCTTTGCTCAGAGCTCCAAGCCTCTTCTGACTCAGCATCATATCCAAAAGATCTTCCTTTCGGCATCTGGCGTTTCTTCAGGCACGCGTTTCCAGTCCTTCTGCTCATGCTTCTTTTTAAAGCTCCAATACAGCTCTTCAGATCTGCTGTGAAATCCAAACTGGATGGACTTCTTACAGCTTTCACAGGACCATCACCTCACAGTGAGGTGATAGAAACCCTGTGCAGGGCCTTCGTTCATTTTTCTGCAGTTTTTTTTTTATATGCATTGATGGATAGCCGAGGACTGTTGAAAGTCTAGATATAGGTCTAGATAAATTTCCTTGGTGGCCCTAGCTGTGTCACTTTCCTGAGCACCAGCCTATGCTAAAAATGCACTGCCATCCATCCTGTCCTGGATTAGTGACCACTCCTGATTCCTTCAAGACTTCTGCTCTGTTGTCCATGCCAGTGTGGGGCTGAGCTTGCTCCCCACGGTTGTATATTGGCTCAGCAGGGAAGCTTTGACACTAGCTTTACACCATAGTGCTCCTACTATAGGTTGAATGGTTGCCATGGGCTGAGAGCATCAGGGTCTGCAAACCACAAAACCAGCAAGACAGACTTAGAAAAAAATCTTTGTTTTAATAAACGGAGCCGCACCTGAAAAGAATACATTGATAGCATCACTCAGAGTAGCCTCTTTCTTCCTTCCCCTGCATGGCATTTCTTCTCTCTCACCTTTGATTGGAACATTTTGTAGCCATCATTCCTCTTTTTACTATTGCTTGTCAGAAAAAATCAGTAAGTAAGCATCATTACTGCAGGTCCAAAAGATTTAGCAGCTAATATTGCTATGAGGCTCTGGGTGAAACAAGGTCAGTTCAAGAAAAATGTGACAGTAAAACCTGCTGTGGACTTCTTTTTTTGTGTGTGTGTGTAGTTTAACCTGCTCCCATTATCAGCCAGGCTCAGGGCAGTGTGAATTCCATGAATGTTATGATATTATTTTTATTTTCTAGACGGTATTGTCTTCAGTTGTAGAATAATAGAATGAGTTTCTCTGCATTTGTCCTGCAGATCTCTTTGCAGGCTAGGAAGAACGGCAGCATGGGCAGGAGTGTGTGCACCAGCTGGTTATGTGTGGAGGGGAGAGATAACTTGATGGTGAGCTGGTCTGAACAGAAGAATACACACAAATCTGAAGTGGCTGCCAAGTGAGGTTTAGTGAGCCATTCACCTGAATCCTGCCAGGCTGACAAGCACAGCATTCAGAAAGGGCAAAGCCAAACATCATCTAGAAACACGTTCATTAAAAAGTGTTTCAGGAAATTCTAGATATTTTCAGTCCTGATTTTAAGGTAATTATCCACTGGAACAAGCACCCACAACTGCCAAGGTGACCAGCACATGCCCAAGAAAGAGCTTTTCATGGCTAACACTGCTGCACTCCAGCCCTTGGTCTCCACTGAAAAGTATCAGCTGCTCTTTCTAGATGGGGCTGCTGCTTGGCTGCCTTTCCTATCTGGAACACCAGCCTGGCTGTGCCAGTGTTTGGCCACCCCGGCAGCAGGTCAGGGACATGCTGGGACAGTGCTCTGGGCCTCGCCCCTGGCCAGATGTGCAATGCAGGCAGAGCTGTGCACCCACCGCCTCTGATAACCAGCAAGGAAAGGTAGGGACAAGCATAAACTCCCACCCTACTACAGATCAGCTAAGCAAAAAGCATAAAATTGGCAAAGGTGGAATGGTTTAAACATTCGGCACATTGCAAATACTTTCCAAGGAGACAGGGAAGGGGTATTCAGAGAAGGGTCATTCATTTTGCAGCAAGAGGCAGCTGACGTTCTCACCTCTACTTTGTGGAGAACATCTACAGTTAAGCCACATTAAGGGCACAAGCCAAAACTTGCCATAGAAACTGCTAAGGTGGGAGAATACTGTGTTACAGTGGGTTAATATCATGACATTATCACAGCATGGCACTGCCCTTTTGAGATTCATGAAGTCTCCTGCAAATAGTAGTGGGAAAACACTCTTTGGGAGCACTCGTATGTCATTACCCCCATTTCATGAAGATTCAGAGAATTTAGTGCCACCACAATGCATGTTTAGAAGTAGAAATTTATGTGTCCCTATAGCAAATTACCCAATTTGCAGAGATTATGAATACTTCCTACCCCCAATAAACCCAGCACATAGTCTAATATCTGGGAATGGACATATTTCAGAAAGCCAGAGGAAATCTTTTTTGTTCTTGGTGGGGAGGATTTGGAGGAAGAGCAAGCTGAATGATTACAAGAGTATGAGGATGGCTTTTGCATTTTTGCTAACATATAGTGAAACCCACAGTTGGGACTCAGCAATTTTATTGTTTGTAAAAATACGTATTGTGTACATAGAAATACTGCAAAAGAAAACTGAACATAAAACATCACAATATTATTTTGTGCAACACTCTATAACTAATAAATATTACACTTATCCAAATATAAATATAATCTCAGAAACATTACCTAGCAGAGCAATACTGCTGCTACTTAATAGCAACCTCCTCAAGCTTGATAGAGCCCTGGTTCCTCCCAGGCTGGAGGGACAGCAAGCCAGAAGCTGAACTTTGTGAGCCTGCAGATATCCCTGCCATAGCGTCTGTGCTCGTGGAAGAATTGTTTCAGAGTATCCTGTGGTTATAAGGATTGTCTAAGTGCAATTGAGAGGGGGAGAAAATAGGGTTATGGCCAGATGTCCTCAAATTTAGCTGTAGATGTGCAGTCTAACATGGTTTGGGCTACTGAAAACTTCACTGCCTAAATGCCCAATTCAGCATCACCAGCATGTGACAACAGGCTAACGCAGAGTAAAGGGTGAGAAGGACGAAGAGAAACTTAGCCTTGCCGATAATCATATACCTGAAAATATATTCTGGCTCCTAAAAGCTACTCTAGAACCATGAGTCTGAAAAATACCAAAAATTAAGCGTCCTTCTACAAAGAAATAGTTTGACACAGGATATGTGAGATCATGGGATTACATTATTTCCTTGTTCCATTTTTGTTGGCAAACATATTTGAACCTGACTTCTATAATGAAGGGAAGTTCGCACATCAGAGTTTTTGTAAACTGCTGTCACATCAGGTTTACCTGTGTTCTCACCTGGCCAAACAGAGAAGCATCAAAAAACCACTGCATATATGCACATATCATCTGTGAGTCCTCTGACTTCTCTGGTTATTGTTAATGCTAAGCAGAAAGTCCTGATCTTATTTACAAATTCTGCAGGACACTAACACCCACACTTTTGGTTTTGAGGCCAGTAATGTCAAAACAATGTCTGTCTTGCAGTGAAAAAGCAGATATTGACTCAAGTACCAGGAGATGGATGTTGTTTGTACCTTCTTCTGCTGTTACCACATAGTGTGGAACTCCTTGTGGAGTAAATACCCAGGGAGTCCATTAGCATAGGACGTTTTCTTTGATCAGTCCCTGGAGGATTCACCAGTTTGTTCACAGAAGAGGTGGAAAAGTCTTTACTTGTGATGATTCAGTTACTCTTTGAAGCAGGAGAAAACTCTTTTAAGTATCACTGGTGCACTGAGTACATACTCTGCATGTTTTCTCCTCATATGTACTCTCCTGAGCCCTCCGGCTCCTTCCTTCCAAACACATGAGTTCAGGAATATGTTCCTGTACCTTGCACAGATAATCAGGTAATGGATTCTTGTCTTGTCCTGCACTGGAGGCACACAGCACTCTGCACCGCTCAGTCCTCTGCACGCAGCTCAAAAAAAAAATGGATGAAGATAACATATTTGTCTTCTGATGTAGAAAGACTGAAGAAAAACCTAATACAAACTTTCAGGTTTGACTCCCCGCCTCCAAGAATGTCTGCATTCACAGCAGAATCCCATTTTCCCACTCCCAATACAATGCAATCTGAGAGAATTTCAAGACTCTTCAACATGTTGCTTTTTTCCCTTCGTTCCTTACAAACTCCAGTGCACATGCAGACACCTCATCAGCTTGCTGGGTACCTCTTCCTAGTTTGAGAAAATCATGCAAAAGGAGAACAGAACCACCTTGAAATATCAACATCAGAAATGCAGTCATTAAATCCAGGCTGTTCTCCTGTGTCCCAGGCTTATTCCTGTTCAGAGCTTTCAGGTCCAACTCACTCTGAATTGGCGAGCCGTGGATATGTCTAAACATTCCTCCTCAGTCAAAGACAGGGTTTTCTTCCCCAGGGAAGAACTTAATTTGGGAGTTCACAGAACTGGAATAGCAATGTCAGTTCTCTTAGTTTTTGAGGCTGTATCCTCAGGAGAAATGCACTTGCTGGATTGTGTAGTTCAGGACTGTACTCAGTTGCTGGTTCTGCTTGTAAGCTGCAAACCACATTTTTGTCAAAACCAAAGCTTGTGTTTGTTGAGGCTCTGGAAGACCTGGGGATATCTTGTCTGTCTGGAAGTACCAGCCTCTGCCCTCTCCTTCTCCCCAGGCATATGGCAAGTGTCTGTGGTAAGAGGATTCCTGTTAATGCTTTGTGTGGGGAAAATCCAGCCATCTGCCGTCTCAGGACTCTCTTAGCTTCACTTAGCAGCCAGCGCCATGATTACAGATCAAACTCAGAGATTTCACTCAGCTGATACAGCAGAACAGAAAAGGATGGACGGTCGTCTTTCCTCTGAGCAGGGGAGGGAAGAGAGCAGGAGAACATTAATGTCAACTTGAGAGGAATGGCGAGGTTAGGAAGGAAAACCTTGTGAAGAAACTGAGTATTAACAAAAATACAATCTATTGTTACAGCGAAAATGCCAACGGAAGAACGAGCTTCCTTCTGTACAATGTTTCTTTTCTACTAGAAGTGAATATTGCCTAGTGGACACTAAGTACCTCATAATGGGTTGGCTGTCATTTTTACCATCACTATTAAAACTCTGCCCCACAGATCTGCAGCTTTTTTAGGAAGCAAACTGCTGAACTAACTTGAGTTAGGTGCACTATATAGAATGCTCAGTGAAGTCAACACATTCTATAGAAAAAGCAGCTTAAAGAAAAGGCAAAGAGCCTAGAGTTTGCATGCTGGTGCAGATGAAAGCTACAGAATGCTCACCTCCAGGATTTTACCTTGTGTTAGCATGTGGAGTGTGTACCTGTCTCTCCCCTCCTAAAAGCCAAAGGGAAGAGAGCTCTTGTCTTTGGAAACTACAATACTAACCATCATCCAGCAGTGGCTCATGACCTCATAAATCGCCTTGGAGGCCAGCTTGGGTTTGTAGAGCCGAAATCCTGCGTTGATTTCTTCCACCACTTCTCCATTGGTACGATTCTCATAGGGGATTTTCCCTTCACTGAAGACCTCCCACATCAGCACTCCTAAAGCAAACAAATGAGAAAAATCACAAAAAAGCAAATAGAATCCTTAGCAGGCCCATGGCCACCTTCCACCTGCCCTTCTCTGTAGTTCAGCATTGGTGTCTGTTACTTGGAAAAGCATTTTCACTCGGATTCTCAGTGCATTTCTGAGAAATCAGGCCCTAACACAGCTGTGCAGTTTGAGGATGCCAACTAGGATCTCTGCAGCTGGACTGTAGCAGTTTGGTCACTGCAAGTTTGACTTCTCTGCATCCTGCTTCGTGACAGTCTAGCATGACAGGAATGTCTTTCCCCATGAGTCAGTGAGGTCTAAGTGTGTTACATGTCACAAAGCAGAGAAGTGTCGCAGGTCTCCTCCCAAACTGTGAAGAGAGAATGCTTGTCCGTGTACTCCATCCAGATGTGTAATCTGGGAAAGAGAACCCACTTTTGGTCACTGATTCAGTTTATCTATTTTTGCTTCCAGTTAGTCAACAGAAGAGACGTGTCACTGATCCTGCCTGCGGTGTGTCCTACACCAGGATCTGCTTGCATTTTGGTGAGACTTGGGAGCCAGAAAGCAACATGAACTGCTCCATTCCTGTTAGTCAGCTTAGCCTCGGTGCTGGGAAATCACCACCTGCAAAACATCCCAGGTGGTGTGATTCACTGGGATGAATTCACTTGCAATGATAGTAGAATTTCAAAGGCCTGCAGCATATTTTTCCTCTTTTCCTAAACAGTCAAATGTTTTCTTATGATTACTGTTCAGAGCAGCACAGAAACTCATGCTTCTCTAATGTAGTGGAAGAGCGACAGGTAAAGACAAAAAGACTGTGGAATATGTGGTGGTTGGTCACCAGATCAGAGAGGCTGGGTAAATTGAGTGAATGCAAGGCATCTGTGTTATTGTTAGGTTTAATTCTCTTGGTCACTTAAGATGACTGACTTGGTAAACTGTGTCCACATTGTGTTAGAAAACAGACAGATGGGTAGACTGGTTTGCAATAAAATTGTGTAACTCCACAGTCAGCTTTGCTAAATAATACCTGCTTTCCAGCTTTGAATTCTTCACATAGGAAGATGCACAGAGATTGCAGCTCCTCACCAATGGTATTTGCTCTACTGAAGAATAAGCAAAGCAGTTGTACTCCCCCAGTGTGCAGATTCCTGCACTGGTAATTTCTCACACCCACTTTATTCTCCTGGGCACAGCAGGATTTCAGGCCTGGCAGAAGAGATGAACGGGCTGCAGAGTAGCAGAGCAGAAAGCTTCTCACAGTCATGAGACCATGACATGACAGAGAAATCCTCTTATGCAAACCCCACTGGATGGGGAGATAACAAGTCTGACAGATGTACAACTCTTTTTTCTGCACATTTCACAAAGAAGGACTGACCAACACAAACAAAGCTCACCAGTATTTCATTCAGCCCTGCAACTGGAGTGAGCCAATTTCACCAGGCTTGGTTTGACTGTAAATCAAACTGAGAAGTCTTTTTGCAAACATCTGGCTCTCAGTGTACAGTCCAGTTTCCTATTTGTGAAGTAGAACAACATTCTGACCAAAGTAGCAACTCTCCCCATGTCACTGCCACTTTGCTGTGAGGTGTCTGAGATAGCTCCACTGGCAAATGTCCCTTGGCATTATGTGGTGAGACAGCCTCCTCCACATGCCAGGGCACATGGAAAGAGGAATGGTGCTCTCTGAAGCATATCTGAGTTGGGTTCTTTAAGGCTGTTGCGTGGGTCTGAGCACCCCCACCACAAGAATGCACAGCTTGAAGCAGCGTGAGCTCCACAGCAGGGCATGGGAGAGGGAGGGGGAAGCACAGAATCCACAATTGCAGACTAGCAAAGGTTATAATCCTGCATTATTTACTGCTGCGCCCAGAGCTGAGTGGCACCCCATTGACTGTGTGCTGTGCACAGCACACTGCGCCGATTCATTCTGCAGTACCGTGATTTGCATGTTAGCTGGAGATGCGCCAGATGTGTCATTGTGCCAGATCAACAGGCCAGGGGACAGTCTTTGTTATCTCCAGTGCCAAAGACTTGGGGGAAAAAGATATACAACGGCTTTCTTATCTGTGAGGGTCCAGAAGGGAGATGAAAGAACAGATGCAAATCATAAAATAATTCATTGGGGAGCAGGAAATGAGGGGAGAAAATGTGAGCAGTGAAATAATATTTTCAGATTGCCAGAAAGCAAATGGAGTCAGCAGAGCAAACTTGGAAAGGCAGAGGGTTTGAGTGGAGCATCAGTGCCCTGCAGGGATATGGAGTGCCCAAATGTCTTTCCTTTCCTTACATAGTCTTGTCAGTGACTCTCCACTCTTCCCTTTGACACTCCTGCTATATCACCACAAAACAGAGTTCATTATTTGGTGTTGTATAACCTTGCATAGGTACAACACACTAAGTTGGCAGTATTTGCAGTGTTCCAAAGCATCTAGATAGTTTGCTATTATTTCCTTTCTTTCACTTAAATGACTTAGGCTTGCTTTTCTAAACCATTATTCAGGCAAAACACCCTTGGAGCCCAAAGGATGTAGTGTTTAGGAGACTGTACTTGAGGATGAAGCCCCCAGTCTTTTTTCCAAGCTGGTGTTTGTTGATTTTTTTTCCATTCTAACAATTGATTCTTACCAAATGACCAAACATCAGATTTGGTGCTGTAGTGGCTGTAGGAGAAAACCTCTGGAGCAGACCACTTGACTGGAAACTTGGTACCCGTGGAACTGGTATACTGGTCATCAAGAACAATCCTGGAAAAGGAAAAAGAGGGAGTGTGCTGAGTAACCCCTCTGTCCCGTGACAGCCTCACAGGTAATGGGCACAGCCTTGGCATCATTACCTTGACATCCCAAAATCAGACACTTTGACCACGTGGGATTCCCCCACCAGGCAGTTTCTGGCAGCCTGCAAGAAAAGAAGGTGCAAAGACAGAAGGTCAGAGCTGAAAAACTATCACAGCCACTTGGTTTTATCCTGGCAGAGCAGATAGTGCTTAAAAAAAGGAGAATCAAAGTGACATCAAAGAGGGCAGAAACTTGAGGTTTTCAAGCTTTCTATACATTTTATGGCCAGCATGTTCCTGTTGCCAAGAAAGCTCTTCAACCATCAGCCTTACTTGTAGGGCTTGTTGCCCAGAAAGGGCAGAGAAAGACTCACAGCTATCCACAGTTCTTGCTCCCCTAACAAAACAGCAGCAGTGACTGATACAGATTGATTGAACACCATGTAATTAAAAGTATTTTATCAGAAAGAGATGTTTATGCATATATTAAAATAGGTCTTTTTGGTACTTTCATTTAGACATGAAGAGTGGTCAGTCCCTGGGAACTGTGGGAGTTGGGGCTCTCAGGGAGCAAAAGAGTTGACTCAGAAAAAGAGACAAACTTTGTGTCCTCATTTCTTCTCTCCCAAACACAATTAAGGGAAATAGATTAATCAGCTCTCCAGAGGACATGTTTTGGCGTTTTGTTTGTTTTCTGAAGTATTGATGCTGCTTCTGCAATAAGGGGTAATACTTGATCCCCTGTCAACAGATGGGCAGGAGTGCGAAAGCTGAAATTAAGGAAGGGAGGAAGCACAGGGATAAGCCCGACAGCAGCAGCAGCAGAGGAAAAGTCTGTCGGCGACCAACATACCAGGTCTCTGTGGATGACACAGTTTTGTTCCAGATAAGCCATTCCTTCACACACATCTTGGCACATCCCCAGCAGAGTTTCCTTTGAAAAACTGCCCCGCTGGCTCCTCAGATAGTCGGACAAGCAGCCGTTCTCCATGAACTCAAACACCAGGCAAATGGGAGTGTTCTCAAAGCACACGCCATAAAGCTGGACCAGCTTGGGGTGAGACAGCTTCCTGTGGGATGATGAGGGAAGGTTGGAAAGAGGCTGAAATAAGCTCAGTGTGCCTTCTGTTCTTACAGCAAGTGTATTATATATATATGTGGCTGCCTATGTCATCCTGCTGTGCCCCTCACTCTGCAAAGGCCAACTATGAAAGCAGAAAGAAGAAAATGTGTAGACCAGGTCTAACATCATGTAGCACTATTGTTCCATTTTAATGGTAACAGTCACCAAAAGACTTTTCTGCATGGAAAATCATCCAATCAAACAAAAATAAAATCAATTTCTGTCTATTTTGAAGGGAACAAAGTGTAAAAAATACAGGCAAAGTAAATAAAACCAAAGAGAAATATTTTCAGTTGTGCAAAGAAAATAAATTGCAGGTAAGATTTTTCAATAAAATTTCCCTCAGATGTCAAGAGACTTCTCCATCTAATTATTTTTGAGAAAAACCACCTTGCTTTTCAAAACATGCCATCCATTAACCCTGCCTTTCAGAACAGCAGAGATCTTGAAGGCTATTCTGGATATTGATAGGCTTATAAGTAGAGCAATTCACACCTTGAATTGCCTTCCTTTGTAACCACTAGAGCTCACCAGTCTCTCTAGATACTATTTAGATACATAGTAGATAATCCAAGTTTAAATTACCCATTCATATTCCTGAACATTATCACAACCTATTGGTTCAATCTTAGGAATCCTACGGGCTCTGGTTTTCTTGGTGAATCTACTACTTACATCAAGACTTTAGCTTCCTCGATGAAATCCTCTTCAGACATCGCTCCTTCACGAATGGTCTTTATGGCTACCTTTGTCTTCTCCAGCAAGTAGCCAAGGTAGACCACCCCAAACTGACCACTGCCAATTTCCTGTACACGGGTGAGCTCAGAGGGGTTAATGACCAATTTTCCTGTTGATTGTAAGGGAGAAAGAGTAAGGTTCTAGCAGTAAAATGACAAACAAAAAGCTTTTGTGGGTTAAACATTGAGACAGGACTCGGAGTGAGACTCTGACTGTCCCTCAAGTTGTCTATCTGACCTTTGGTAGCTCATTTGTCTGATCCATGCTGCAGGGCATGTTCAGGAGCAGGAATAACAATATCCCCCTTTGTTTCCCTATTTGTCCTGTCTATCCAGTTCTTCAGGGAGCATCGTTTCTATCATGCATATGTGCACTACCAAGCACAACATGGTTTTTAATTTCTTTGATGTCTCCAAGAGTTACAATAAAGGTGATACTAGCAAAATTCTATAGATAAAATATGCATATGAAGGCATCTTTAAGGAATAACTCAGCTTTCATCAAGTTATGCTATACTTCTACTCCCATCAACTTTGTTTAGCATTCATTTTGGCATCTAGTGTTGACTACATTGAGACCCTGGCTATCTCATCACCTCCCTCAAGGCACTGCATGATCAGTTCATTCAGTTACCAATGGTAATGAAAAGATGATAATCTAGTGAATAGTGCAGTGTAAAGATCTGAAGAAAGCTATTTATTGTGGTGATAGTCTCATGAATATTCATCAGCATCCATGGAGATATTCAGGATCACTCAGATAACCAGTGAGGAGTGCAATTCCCAGATAGAGAGTACCATACCGTAGCTCAGCCCTGCAGTGATTGGGGCCTTTTTTCTCCAAGAAGAGACTGCATACCGCAAACGAGTGACAAGGCCTGAATAAGAGAAGATGGGTTCCAGTTATTGTCACAGTCATGGGAAGTGTGGCTGTCACTACCCCAGAAGGCCATCTGGATACTGGAAGCAGATTTATTGTACTGAGCTCTCAGTTCCACTTGAGGGCAGTTGAACCTCTATTCAGACTGCGATTTCCTGTCTGCTAAAAGAGAGCCAATTCTGAGCAGTTTCAGCCCATTTTCCATTTTTGCTCTGTCAGAAAATGTGAGCTGTGAGTCTCTATTAACTCTGATGAAATTCCAAGTTATACCTTTTATTATACTTCTTATTTGTAGGGTAGTTTAGAAGCCCAGGGTTTCCCTTGGTACTCCTGGATGGTAGGGATGGGAGTCTTAGTCTTCGGTGATTCCCATGTCTGACTATGGGTTCTAGCCATGTTCCTAACTTTGTGTCAAATCAAGTCCCAGAGATACATCACCTCCTGGGCAAGAAGGCCCTGAAGTGTAACTCTAACAGGTAGCTTGGTCTGGCAGTGGTCACACACCCCCACGGGCTTTCTACAGGATGTCATTACAGCATCTGTGTTGGTCATATCAGCCTTAGAAGGACAACCACAATGAAGATGTAACGCTGGAAACTGGCCTGAGATGGTGATTTTTGTGCCATCCAAGTGCCAGGATAAGTGGAAGAAAAGGTGATGCTATTTAACGTTTCACAGTAAGGACAGAGGGCTTGAGAGCCCTCCTTCATTCAAAACCTTCACCTGGATGCATGGTAAAACCACAGCTTCCCTGGTCAGCATCGGCCTCCACTCACCTGCTGCGTTGTGCTGGTGATAGTTGATGAGTTCAGGGATGCAATCAAACACATGCTTTTCTGCCAAGTAATATCGCTTGGGAAAGTCAGTTGTCTCATTGATGTGATAATGCTTTATAACAGGATTGTTGTCCATGCTGAAAAAGAGGAGGTTTTCTTTGGAGTTGCAGCAAAAAGACAGGAATTCGGGGTGTAAATGGAAGAGGAGCAAGTGAGCCAAGGGGATGAACCTTCACTACTCAGAACTAAGGGGAGGGGAGCAAGGAGTGAGCTGCAGTTGGTAACAAAAGCTGTGTACTTGTATGTTCTCCCTCTCACTCATAGATGGTCTCATCTCTAGAAAGGCTGAGGTTTCCTGATAAGAGTGGGTTGAGTGCTAAGCTTCTCTGCCTCTTCTTTCTGAACCAAAACTTTCTGCCCCATCACTGAAACCCTTTCACTAGTCTTGTATTACCCAGCTCTGATGAGTCCATGTTGATCTTACCGAGACTTCACTTGGGATACAATTTTCTCAAAATTACAACCCCAGTGATGTCTAAGAGACTATTTATAGGCATTTATGTATATGCAGGGAGAAGTGGACCCTTTAATACACTTTGCGAATGTTAACTAACTCTTCTGCCTTTTTTGGAAGTGTTTTCCTCTATTATTTTCATGAGCCTTCTGCTCTCTCTTTATAATGCCAAAATAACTAGAGAGATTACACTCTCACAGAAGCCATTTCATTGATGCAATTGATGTGAAAAGCTGCTGAGCTCAGCTGTACCTTAGTGCTTTGGTGAAAACAGAGACTGTGTACATGCCAGGCTGCCTCGAATCTCTCACCATGAAGGCACCTTCCCTACCCTGTAACCGAAACAAAGGAGAGAAAACGTGTTAGAGACATAATGGAAAAAAAGGAGCGGGCTGGGGGCAGAGCTCTGCTCGTTTCAGCCCTGTCTACTGCTCGGTCACGAGAATGTGCTAAACATGTAGGAAAAAAAAGAGCCACGAGCAGCTGCCAGAGCTCGGTGTGTTCCATGCACAGCTCTGATGGCTGCCCAGGGCCTGCAGGTACACCCAGCTGGGCTCTCGGGTGCTGTGTATTTTCAGCTGGGTTTCCTGAGGAAATGAGACTTATGCACTCGTGCTGAGTGTGCGTGGGTGTGGGTACAAAAGCATGTGCCTCTCTGTGCCTCCAAGCCTCTCCTCTAGAAACTCTGAAGCCATTGATTGCTTTCAACCCTATCTGACAGAACATTGGCGATATTAATTTCACACAAGTTCAATGAAATATGCAGCCGAGTGGAAAGGCAAACCCCTTTGAGTGCCCTTCATGGAAAGAGCAGCTATAGAACCAGAATACAATGTATTCAACATCAAAGAATCCATATGGGAGCTAATTTACCAATCTACCACAAATGGGAAAAGTTTGGACAAGAACCTGCCCTTTCATAGGTACCTAAGTCATATAGTATCTAAACACAAATGTGTAGGAAAGCAGGCTTCCTCCACTCTGGCACTCACAGGACAATTTTCCGTTTTAATTTTTCACTGTAATTGTTTTCTACTCATCTGAATGCTAAAATGTATCATAGGCCATGATCCTGCAGGGCCAGGCACTAATGGATCAGGTGGCAGAGAAGAAGATTTACCATCACAGTTTGGATGAAATATACTGTGCTTACCTATCTGTCAATAATAAAAAATGCATTTTTCTTCTGTTTGCAGAAAAAGATGCTTTTCATATGGCATCACAAGTGCCTGATTATTTAAAAATTCTTTTAGTTCTATGATCTCCTATGGGACGGGTCCATGCATGGTGCAGTGATCTTATTTTTCATTTTGGTCCTACCAGCGCAACTTTTCTGTGGTAACTACCCCTGTGTGGCTGCAGAGCCTTCTGGTTCAAAACCTCACAACCCCCATAGCTCCTCCATAATATGTGTCAACTAAAGGAATTTTTAACACCACATAAAAATGCTTTTATTTCCATAAAGTACTATCATTCCAAGAAAAAACATGGTATTTGGATCTCCTGTTAGCATGAGAGTTGATTTAAAAACTAAGGTTGTGTTTGTGTGGAAAAACTCAACGAGAAGTTTGTTCTTTTTGTTTTCACTACAGTCTTCACTGGAAAACCCTGGCTCAACTGAAAAATTACAGATGTGTGGTCACATGCACACACACAAAACTAAAAAATACCCAAACTCATACTTTTAGCTTTCGCCCAAAATATTTCAGCATGAGATTGGTTAGATTTTCAGAGAACTACTGGCATCTGCAGGCCTCCCGCAGAGACAGAGAAGATGAGCTAAAATCATGGTTTTCAGTTGACACAGTGTTCACAAACAGTGTTTTCCATCAGCCCCAGTCAGTGGGTGTGTTTGACCAAAGAAGGATGGCTCAGCTCTCTGCCCACGCTCGGCTGCCATGGAAGAGAGAGGGGTTGCTAGTGGTCCTTTATCTTCTATTGCACACTAAGAAGAGCCAAGGACAGCAACACAGCAGGGACCCGGGCTTCAGCAGTCTCTCACACAAAGCAGCCTTCCCAGGCTTCTCCTGATTTCTCATTAATTAATTATTATTGCCCATCCACTCCGCACGTAACACTGGTTTACCTCATCCTTGAGGAGTGTTTCTGCTTTGCTTCTGCTGATGTTCTTATTGTACCATCTGAAAACATCAAAAGACTCCGAGTCAGCGTTTTGAGGCTGTTCAAGTTTCTGCTCAAAAGCCTCTGAACTGAGCACCCCCAGCGCTAGCAACGACACATTCTGTGGGGCAGGGACATTGGAGGCTTGTAGCTTCTATAACAAATCCAGGGCACACAGAGGTACAAGAAAAAACGTAGGCACAACTTACTCATACATTTGCAGATTGTCAGGTGATTTTTCCACCAGGTAGCTACTTGGCACGTAGCCTTCATGCCTGTTAAAGTGCAACACAGCATGAGCATGCTAGACAGACAGGATTTTCTTTGCATCTGTGAGAGTCAGCCCTGAAGGATTTGCTTGCTCTTTGCATTGATAGAAGTGCTGGTTGTTATGTACTTAGTGGGGTTACTTGGCAAAGGAAACAACTTGTAGAGTTTCACAATTTTCCCCCTGCATGTACGACAGCAAATACCATCCTGAGCTAAGGATTGTTGTTTTGATTTGTTTTGTTTTTACTTAATTTTTGGATTCTTCAGCTGCCTGGATACAAGCAAAATAAAATGGAAGAAAGTTACTGTAAATAATCTTCCATCACTCTTGTTCTGTATATCAGAAGATGCTTCACAGAAGTTACACTAGGGGCCACCATATATGTCAATGGAAGAACAAAGTGGATTTAGGAATGATTTGTAAATTGGCTGTTGAAAAGTGACTTACCCATTTTTATCCTGAATCAGCCACCAATGTTCCTCAGAGCTGTCAATCACATAATACTCCTCATTATATTGTAACGTCAGCTCCTGCGGATTCTGGGCTTCATAGTCATATATGGCCACAACTAAGGCTTCCTTTGGGTCTAGTAACATTTTCTGCACAAATTAGGGAAAAGGGTCATCATAGTCATATACATAAAAAACAATGGCCTGCTCTCTAAAGTGATGTTTCCCTGGCAGCACTGGTGTCTTCTGTGTTCAAAAGCCTCAAAGCCAGGAAAACACCCCAGGGTGTCTAGTGGGGTGTATTGACATGAGAATTTTTAGCACTTTCAAACAATGAAATTCATATAAAAATTTCAGCTGCACAGAAAATAGTTATCTACTTCTTAGGGCAGGATTACCTGTCTGATCTATTCTTCACAAATGTTTCCTAAATCCCTCTTGAAAGCCTCCAGTGATAAAATCCCCCTGGCCTCCCTAGAGGGACTGTCCCCATGCCCTGCTGCCTTCTAGTAGGACACTCAGCCCTGACAAACACCCCGCTTCTCCTTTCTCATTGAGTAAGTCAATGACATTTTGTCCCATCCACAAGTGGGTTTGGAAAATCACTTTTCTCACATCCTTCCTACTTCCCCAGTTTCCCTTTTTATAGATTAAAACAAAACAAAACAAAACGTAACAAACCACTGCACATTTGAAACTCCACTCATCATTGGAAAGGTATTTGTGAAACCAAGCTGGGTTTGCAGGACAACCTTAATCTAGTGGGATGCTGCTGATTTATAGCTTATGAAAACATAGGAAAAGGTAAAGGAAATGCCCAGAGAATGTTAGCACAGGTGATATTCTAGGTCACTGCACTCTGATGAACCTTAATGAGGATATTTTCAGTGCTGCTAGTTAAATACACAGGGCACTAAGGACAGCTTAGCGTGCCTCACTGCACTCACCCAGTTATCTTCAGGAGTGGGGGGAAGAGGCTTCTTTGAGGCTGAAATGAAATCAAGAAAGCTAATTTGAAGTAGATCTGAACAAAACCAGGGATGAAAACAACAAGGTAATGAACTGATAAAGGTGACAGAAAACCACTGAATAGCAAGTCTTGGTCTTTCAGAGTAAGATGTGCCAACAGCCTGCACCTACACAGTGGCTCTCAGCCACACACCATGGGTTTGAAACCGGTGTACAGAATACTTAAGGAATCACCCAGATACAAGCAAAAAGCATCTCGGGTGAAAAATGATTGGCTGCTTACATGCTTTTTTCAAGAGACAAAGTAAAGATTGTGCTTGGCCATTAAAACCACAGAGGAAATACAGTTAGGAGAAAACAGGACACACAGGATTAAATGCACGTATCTTAAGAAAATTGCTATGGCTTATTGACTGAGCACAGCTGGTCAAGTTTTTAGTTCTCCATCTCATTCCAAAGACAGCACCAAGCATCACACAGGGGAAAATGTTAACTCAAAGCAAAGAATGCCATATACAGTAAAATCTATGCCAGAATATGGAATGTCCCAAGAAGCCAGCAATATGTCTCTTGCTGGAAATGTAACATGATATCCTTTGATGTTCTGTATGAGACAGATGCGATCCTTTACTTTTCCTAGGAATAAATATTTTCAATTTCAGGATGGGCTTAACAAATCTCATACCATTTTTGGTGGGGTCATACTCCACACAGCCAGCTGCCATCTTCTCTGTCTGGGCACAGCATCGCCACTTGCCATCTATCCAAAAATCTGGATGACACTTTGAAAGCAAACTGTTGTTGTTTTTGGTTTCTGCAAGACATTAAGGGAATAAAAAGCAGGGGGAAAATGAATTTATTTGCAGTCGCATCAGTTCTGAAAAACATCTAGTACTGATTGGGAATAATGCACACTTTAAAGAAGCTGCTTATTATTTTCAAACCAAATTTGGTGAATATTATCAGCCTCCTCTGTTAATGTTTTCCTTTCTCTCAAAAGGAGTGAATGCCACCACTGATGTGGAGCAATAGCCTTCCTTATGGTGATGGAACCCATACCTCTCTACTGCAGGAGAACAGAATCCCACCAAAGTGACTCTTTAAACTGATAAACACCAAAACCACAGAAGGAAGGTCTCAAAAAGAGAAATAAAACCTGACAGGTCATATACTGATGATTCCCATGAAAGACTACAGCTCTACAGTATGTATATATGTGGGACCCAGATGCTGCTTTGTCTTGGTGTTCAGCAAGAGCTGTACATACTGGCATTCACCAGCACTAAACATTTTTTGCACATGTAAAGACCAGTCTTGAATATTTGTGTGTGTGATTAAAGGTTCTTTTTGAAGTTAAGCCTCTCGATCTCTAATAATAATTTTCCTAAAAAGGAACAAAAAAATTCTGCTGGCCTGTTTCAAGAGACTATTAAAATTATCCAAGTAAGTGGACAGTCTCCAGACGTTGAACAACAAGAGATGATAAAGTAGAAGCTTTGAGCAGGTGCTCTCCAGAAGGGAAACAACTGGTTGCAAGAGTGAGCGCATTAACTTAATATTATATCAGGCACATTTTTTTCAGAGAGAACAATACAGCAACTTGTGTTACACAGCAGGAAAAAGCTATGACAGGGGCCTGGTGCAATTTTCATGTAACTGAGTAACACCTTCCTTATGTATTATGCTTCATTTCTGCCTGCAGTGGTTAGTTATTGTGCCTCTGCTTCAGAATCGTTGCTGTGAACAGCACCATTCAGGAGGTGAACAGGAAATAAAAGCTACCCACAAAATTGTTTTTAATATTCATGATTCTCCAAGAAGGTTTTGATCTAAACAACAAAAAAAATCTATTAATAAGAGCTGCAAAATCTCCCACTCAGAAAAGATTAATTTCTAAAAAAGAAATAGCCATATACAAATCCTCATCTCTTCCTGAATAAGAAACCTCAAATTACAGTAACATATTAACAGTTTATCCTAGAAAGAGGCAAATAAGGCATTCTATGTCCAAAATTTCCACTGCTGTTGAAAACGCATACACTCAATTTATAAACAATTTGATTTTATAACCTCATTTCCCATTACTAGTTTGCATGCTTAGATAGAAGACACGACTCCTCTTGCACATTTTCTCTGGATTATAGCTTGTAGAGAAAACTGGTCAGGGATAAGTAACTTCAACATTTGGGTGGGCACAGGGGCTTTATTACCTTCCTTCAGTGTAAAGACCCATCTCTGCCGGCTCTCACGATTGGGTGCAAACACATAGAGGATGTAGTTATCGTGGATGATCTGAAGAGGGGAGTAAAGAAGGGAGAAAACCATTAGAGACAATCCTCGATACGCCGGGCACGATGGAGTCACTGAAAGAACAAGGCAGCAGCCCCCATACCAACAATGTACACACAAAATGATGATGTGGGCAAGCGGAGTTAGCAGAGCCTGTTCAGAGCGTCTCTCAACCTCATTGACTTTTGATTATTTAAAACAGAGTAGAAACCTCGATCAAGAAATAATTCTAGACAAGCAATGTTCTAGCTCAATTTTATGCTGTTAAAAAACGGCAGTGAAATCAACGCAGATGTAGCAATTTCAATGTACAGAGAGTTCGACCTGACTTACTCAGTGACTGCAGTGATTTTGCTAATGTATCTCTGGGGAAATGGCATCTGTTTCTTAGCAGTTTCTTGTAAGATACCTTCACTTAAGATCTACAAGCCAAACTTAGCTTTTCTTTGTCAATATAAAACCTGAGCAACTCCCTGGACATTATTTGGATTACTATTGTTCAAAGTTTTTAATCGCTTTCTCTAGGATTATAGAGGGGAAATACGAAGCTGGAACAGATGAACACGGAGCGCTCAAGATCCTATTTTCATCATCTTGGCCTTAATGATGAACAAGTGAAGAGAAATACCGAATATTTGTGAAGTTTCAGACCACGGAGTAAAATAATCACAAGAATGAAAATGACTCAGAAACTGAACCAGATGACTACATTTGGGCCTAAAATTTTATGTAATGCTTAATCTAGGTTTCTCTTCCAATATTTAACTCAACAATTGAATTCCAAATGGGACCTGGTCTCTCTGATGCATGGATGCTGTGAAAAACTTTGACCACTTTATTTAAACAGAGGTTTCTACAAAAATAAAGCAGCTGTTTTTTAAAGATTTTTCCAGAGGTGTAGGTGAAGCAATATTAATTATTGTTTAAAGAACAGGAAACATTTGCTATCTCTTGGCATGAAGCCCTCACAGGCACACACAGACAGGTGTGTGACTCAGTTGCTTTGCATGCTATGGAGAGATAAATTATAACCTCTTTTGCAAAAAACAGAAATAAGGGTGGAATAGCTCCCACTCATTTAAATCCACCCCTGTTGATATTATTGTTATGTCTATATACTGTTTTGACAATCTAAGGCACATTTTGAAATATGCAGTAGAGCGGATCTCCAAAAGACGCAGCCATGAGCATGCACAACCGCACAAAAGCACTCATCTCATGCTGCTCTGCGAGAGGCTCATTGCCAGAGGGAATTTGTGTTGCAATAACTGAGCAGATATTCTATAGTATTTATGTTATAAATGTATCCCATATTTATGTTATAAATGTATCCTGTATGTATTAATAATTAACGCTAGACATGGTTTTCCTCATACTAGAGCTAGCACTGTCCGCCTCTTGGTCTTTGAACCATCTCATCACTAAAAGCCATCTCTGTAAGAACAGTCTGGAACAGCCTCCCTGGCACACCACAGCCACCAGTTTCTGATGCAAAGGCTACTGGATGTGTTTAGTTTCAGCACCAAATAGGTAAATTGTCCAAAACCCTGGATGGATTACCTGTGTGAAAGATGGGCTTTCTCTGAACATAAGTTAATGGGATAGATTAATATTATGTTAAACATGGGATAGGATTAGACGATCCTTTTCAGTTTAAAATCAATGAGTATAAGAGTTTATGAATCTTGTATTATAATAACAGTCTCTGATTCTCCAGTTCAATTCAAACCTCGATCTGCGTTTTCTTCCTTTGTTGTTATTCACCCTGGTGTTGGGTTCACTGACGACTGCACTGTGAGGGACAATTTTATCGAATACAAAATGAAGTGATATCTCTATCAGTGTGTTCAGAGGACAGACTCACCTGGAAAGGATATTTATACTGACAGGGAATAATGATGTCACTTTTCACAATTTCCACACATTTAATCCTGGAAAGTTCCACAGAACCCTTCAAAGTCCTTTTTTTCTAAAAGACAGATAAAAGCACTTGGTTAGTGCTAATTATTGTGGATTAAGAGAATAATTAGACAAGACTGTCATGTCCATAGGAGACTTAGATTTAACGGAGCAGAAGCAAAGTAACAGATTATGTTAGACATTTAAAAGTATAAAGAATGATTCCTATATACGGCACCTCTGTATGGATTGCACATACACAGACATACATGCACATACACAGGTTTCAGCTCAGCACATGGATTCTTAGAGAACCAGTCAAAACTTTTGGCTGAAATTCAGGTTTTATTTTTGATTCCAACAAAATGAAACACCTTTTTAATGAAAAAGAACTATTTTCATGAAGCATTTGGTTTACTAACAGTCCTCTTCCATGCTGAAATCTATAAACAAATGTTTATTTAATTTAAAAAAAATATTTGCATATTGAGAATTTCAAAACTAAGCATTTTATCTAAAATGTAACATTTTTACTGCATCTGTTTTCCAAGAAACAAAAACACTTCTCTGTTTTTGTTCTGTCTGGGTTTTTAGCTAAGCGAAAACAACAGGAAATTTTGAAGTAAATAACATTCTCAAAAAATTGCCAACAAAACTGGTTTCTCGGCAGCCTGTGCTGTGTTATCATTCATCCTATACCAGATAGCTGGGTAACAGTATGGGCAACTAGGAGAGGGTAAGAACAGACACCCAGGTATCCCAACTACCTCGGCATACCCCATTTCCTATGAACCTCCCCGGCTTTGCAGGACCAGGCAAAGCAGGAACTGAGCGAACCCCAGGAGCTGCTACTTGCAGCTTCTGAAGGATTCGCAACAAACCCATTTGCCCTTTGGAGGCAAACGGGTTTCCTGTTTTGATACGTTTTCAGTACGGATTAAACAGTAGTTGTCTCCCAGCTCAGCTTTGCAACACCATGACGGAAATTGGTGAGATTTAAAAAAACCCAAAACACAGCAAAAGCTGCTGTTTTTCAAACATGGGCGACTGTCAACAGGAGAGAGCATGAATTTCAACAACTGCATTGTACCTGTCCCAGGTTGCCATTCGGAGACACAGCAAGACTCCGACAACCTCCTCACCCTCCCTCAGACCCCCAACCCAATGCTTTGTGTCCTTTGCCCCCCAGCTCTGTCCTGTCCCTTACTCCCCATGTCACCATGACCTGGTGGCTCTGCCGTACTGGCAGCAGCCATCCCCACTGCTATGCTGACCCTCTATCTGCTCTGTTGGTACCTTCCATCAGTAAATTTAGCCTAAAACAGGGAAGCAGGTGATGCTACTGGAGATAGGGTGAGGTTTTTCACTGTGTGCTGTCTAACAGCCTCAAAACAGAGAGGTCCCAAGGCTCATCAAACCTTATTCTTGCACAACTGGCTATATTGCCGTTGTATACAGACTTGAGAAAAGACAGGGAAGTTATTACAGTGTGGTCTCATATTGCTCTTGCTGGACTAAGCTGGTGAATTTGGGTTTTATATTTGTATTTGCTTGCAGTTTAACCAGTGCCTCTGGATTTATTGCCAGGACAGCATCTGCCTACATAGCTCTAGGAGGTGGAGTGGGATTTTTTATATCAATAAACCCAAGGCCATAAAGCATCCCTACATGTAAATACCAATTAACTATCAAGAGTATTGCCAAGCCTTGCAAGACTTCACTGCATGCCATTTTTTACCATGTATTTTCCTTCATTCCTGTCTATTCACTTACTTCTTTCAGACGTGGCTTCTTCTGTCTCCACAACCTCCTCTATCATTTGTTCTGCCCCTAAGACTTCTACCCCTTCCATGAGACACAAGCCATTTATTTCCTATAAAAACCTTCAATTTTACTAGCATTGAACCCTCCTTCATCTTATTCCTTTGAAGGGCTTAACCACATGCACTCCTCCTCTGAGGCTTTAGGAAGCGATGCTGTGCCCATCACATACTCTGCTCTTTCACTGCAGGCTGGTTTTTGGTGATATTTTTCCAGACTCTGCTGAGAGTCAGGGTGCAGCTTTCTCAAGGAGCTTTGTGCAGCCGTCCTGCAGCTCTCATCACCTACTGTGCTCCTTTTAGTCATGTAATCCCAGCAACAGAAGCGTTTTATAATCTCATGTTTTAGTGCAATGTCAGGGTGTCTCTCACAGCCAGTGCATTACCTGGCAGATCATCATCAGATGGGACTTTGCTGATAAAGAGCAATCACAGTCCCATAGCAGCACAAACAACTGGAATTGCTGCTCACAAACCAGGCATTACCCAGAAACTGGGCTGGAAGCTAAACATATCTCTGCTTTTGTGATGCCTGACTGCACTTTAATCCAACAAAAGCAAACGGGCCATTTGGAAGGGATTGGAGAGGAAAAGCCTCTTAAAAGTGGTCTCCAAAAAGCTCAGAAGCTTGTTCCTAAAAGGGCTAGACAAAATATGCTGACAGATCTCTATTTGTTGTTTTCAGTCTGCCTGGACTATAATTATGTAGATGTTTTAGCTGGTAAGTCAGAAAAAAAGTTAGTGGTCTTACTGTATAATGTGTGGGGAAAGATAACCAAGGCATGCTGCTGTCCCACAAGAAGTCCACTGTGCTGCAGGTCAGTCTGTCCTGTTTTATTTCTTTTGGTCCTTTATTTGCAACATGGCAATTCCAGGAAGGAGGGCTAACAGGTCAGAACAGAGCCAGGTGCATCACAAGCCAAATGCATTAGAGTCTTCATCTTTGCTGTTTCACCTCCTCTTGCCACACAGCTCCAGCAGCTTTTTCACTGATTAATCCTTTATTTTGTGTCTACTGCATAAACTAGATGACCACAATGGTCCCTATTTACCTTAGATACTAGAACAAATGACAATGGGACAATTGACATAGCCCTGCCCTGCAACACAAGAAGGCATCTCACTATGCTTGCTTGGGGAATGAGCTACCCGCCATTTGTCACATGCTAAGACTACACAGCCACCAACACCACCATTTTCTCACACCACGGCAGCTTGGCCACACAACCAAATGAATCACTTTTCAGCACCTCAGGCTTTGGGGCAGGGGAAGGAGCGGGGATGTGGAGCCCATGGTGGAGGTTCAGCAAGCCACCAGTGGCTGCTGGAGGTGACCCAGATCTGTGCCGTGAGCACACTTCCTGACCATGGCTCTGCACACCCAGACTTCATTAATGTCTAAGATCTTGTAAGATATGGAGCTGTGCAGTCTGAGGAATTTGCTGCTTTCTGGCTAACACTTTGCTGTTGCTATTTGTGAAGCCCATTCATCAAATGTGCTGCACCAAGCATCTGGGCTGAAGGTCTCTTGGTGGACGCTTAAAGGTTTTTTGCTGAACCATGCTGTGATTACCAAAGGGCCCTGGCAAAAAAAGGAGCCCTCAATGCTAGAAGCAGAGGGAAGAGAGGGAGGCCAAATGCTGGGGAGAAGCGAGGCAGGGGTGGGCACAGCCTTATCTTCAGGACCACGGGAGGAGAGAGCAGGCAGCCTTTTCCGGCAGGCAGAAAGGCACCATGCCATGTTTCGTAAAGCCAGCTTGGCTCAAAAGTTATGTAAGAACTTGTATCTTGTTTCTTTTGTGCTGGTGAGAGGAAAACCAAGCAATTAAGGTTCATGTGGCCCCAAACTCCTCAGCAGCAGTCGCTACCAAGGGCTATCCGTGCTGCAGCCGGGCTTTGCTCACCCTGTGTCACTGCCACATGTTTGCGTTCACCTCTTTATCTCCCTGCATGCAGAGTTCATAAAATTGTGTTGAATGACAAAATCAACTGCAATCAGTGCCTGAGATACCTCCATTCATCTAAGCAGTAGAGATGGAGAAGAACACCCAGGTGCGCATACCTACTATTGGCAAAAGTGGTTTGACAAGAAAATCAATGTCACCATTAAGAAATAGAAGAAGAAGAGAAAAAGATTCTTGGCTTTCAAATGAACTTTCTAATATGATGGAAGTAAGTATTTTATGTTGCAGAAAAGTGTATGGAACAACTGCTGAATACTATATTAGTTTATTCAAAACTATTATTGACGCTAGGAAAGACTTGGAGGAGTGGATTGCAGTAAAGATTCAATGAAAGAAGGGAGGCTAGATTAAATTGACTGTGTGACATCACTTTTTCATTAAAAAGTATAAGCTTTAAGGACAAAAAAAATGACCAGAAAAGATGAGAAAATATAAAGCAACGGGAAGGCATTTCAACAGTATCAGTTACAATGCTGATTGTGATGTAAAGCAAAAGCAGGTACTGGAAGCAAAAATGGCTACAGTAGAAAAGTCTAATAACAGGTAACTATTAAGAAATCCCATACTTATTGTAGTATATTCATATTAAGACTATTCCTTCCTTAATGATATAAAAGAAAACTTGGGTTGCAGACTTGTCCCAATCAATAACATTCTCCAACAAAAGGAAGATTTGAACTTTGTAATTTAAAGAAAATGGAAGTATCTGATGATTTCTGGGAAGACACTGCTCAGAAGCAATTTTCAATAATTCTTGAAACATTAAAGGTCAATAAACACCTAGGAAAAGATCTAGCGGGAGCAGAACCAAGTGTGCACAGAAAGTGCAACAAGAAAATTATTGTAATCAACTTCTGGAAGATAAAATGAGTTATTCCAGAAAAACAGAGCTATTTTTATTATCAGACTCTACCACACATTTGTAGAGTTAAAAAGGCCACAGACACCAGACACAGAACAACCCGCATTTTGCTTAAAGCAATCTTGTCTAGACAGTATCACCACCTTGAATCATGCCGCAGAAATCGTGAGCGGGAACTGCAATAGATGGGAACTTTGTAAATATCCAGAAAAGCACCTGATATGACACATCAGAACGGGTTGTCCAAAGATGTGAGATCTCTGTCTTTGGCTTTCAAACAGTGGCCAGTCAAAGCCACAGTGGCGTGTTCTAGCGTTGGTGATAGTCCTGCTGTGAGCACTGACCTAACGCTGGCGACTGTCCGGCCCTGAGCACCAAGTCTGACTAAATGCATTTACAAAGTGCCTTCCAGCCAGTGTATCTATGATTCTGTGATTTCGCAGTAGATATAAAGCTTATTGTGGCAAACAATATGAATTTAATCGTCCTTCAACTCCAATAATATCAATTGGATTATTAAAAAACCCCATGTTGAATTTACAGACGTACTAAGGGACTCATTTCACACTAGGCACAGGTTTGTACCTTGTATTCATTGGTCGTATTGATTTTATTACATAAAAATCCAATGAAAGAGGTGTGATGTACATAGATGTCAAGCCTGACTTCTTTGTGGGCGATGTGTCTTACTAATAAATTAGAGATACGCATCAGAAGACAGATAGTATTGCAGATTCTGGCAAGCAAACAGGACTTGTTAATAAATATATGACAAGTTACAAAGAATGACATATCTATTCAGATATGTATTTATTTGGAAGGCAGTCTTTAAAACCATAGTTAATTCACTTTAGATGAAGATTTTAGCTTCATGACTGTTAAGGTATTCAAAATACACAAAGTAAATGTTATATTAAACATGAAATAGTATGAATGGTCACTCTAATGAACAGGAACACCAAAACGGAGATCTTCACAAGCGAAGTCTTGGTCTGTTTATATTAGAGTCTTGGGGAAAAAAAACCCAAGTCTTTGCAGGGCAAGATGCACAAGTTGGATTCTATGTAGAATAATCAAAGTAAAATGGCTTGATGGACCAAAGAACAAAGTGCTGCTTTTGTTACGGTGGGTAGCTGGACTGCTGCAAGTAACCCAACAGGTAGGTAATCACAGAATCACAGAATGTTGGGGAATTTTGAATTGGGAATTTTGAAAGATAATCCAGTCCAATATTCCCGCTGGAGCAGGAACACCTAGATGAGGTTACAGAGCAGCTGAAGAATTTTTAGGGTGCTGATAAAAGGCTATTCACCCAAGTTTAATCCTTTATTCTCCTGGAACAAGAGACTGAAAACAAATTTCAAGACACGCTAAAGTGCTATCTTTATATCTCGATATCAAAGATCTGAATGAAGGAGCTCAGGACAAGGCTGATTCATGCTATGTGACCTCTTGAGCATCTGAGCAGTGTAGGAAGGATAGTGCTGATGTAAATGAAAAGTGAACTTGGTCCTTTTCTGTGTGCTCCTTTCATTACTGCCTTTAAAAACTGCACCAGTAATAGCCCATGAGCGCCTGAAGACATAAAATCTAAAAAATTTATGTGCCTGAACTTCCCAGGTGTCAGGTGCAACTTTCCCAGCCCTGCGATACTTCTCAGAATGCCTGTATAAGGCAAAATGGCTATTTATGAAGAGTGAAAATTGTGGCATAGGGACAAGGAGCACTTCTCCATAGCTGATCCAGACAGACCCAAGCACTCTCTGCAGGTCTCAGCACCCCGAGATGAGTAGCCCTGATGTGGAGATCATGTAGTGCTAACAGTACCACATTAGCATGGTACTAGCCCAGTGGCCAATCCACTAAGTGTGGCATCGGCCTCAGACATCTGTGCCACTTTTATACTACAGACGGCTTGAAATACAGGGAGAGATGCTCATTTCTGGCTGTCCCCATTTAGGCGGGAATGTGACAAGTGGAAGACTATGAAAGAACACCTCTACTTAGTGTCTGAAATACTAAACTATCTCTGTTTAGTCTCCTGTCTGCTAACGTGAAGGATTTACCAAAAACCATAAGCTGTTAGATGATACACATACACATAACTCAACAGTTTAAGAGTTTTTTGCTAAGTAAGGACCTTTGAAAGTCTGTCCTAGGCACCTCTCCAAAGAGATTCACTCATCTGCTTCTTCTGCAGTACTCCAAGTGTACTGGCACCCTGAGAGTATCACATAGTGTCTTCACTGTCGGTTATTCTGGTGAGGATCAAACTCATTGAAATAGTTAAAATGATTACTCCCATGTGGTCCTTTATTCACATGCACAATAGCTATAAAATCAGAGCCTGCAAATGAAGAACTTTTGCCTGTGGAATTGATTTGCATGTTATAATAAAGGCACTTCTGATGTATTATAGTAGAGACAGGGGCTGAACTCATGCCTATTATCAGGGCTTTGCGTGATGTTAAGACAGCCCTGCATTGTGCACTGTGTAATGAATTCCAGAAAACACAGCTTCTTATTGTTGTCAGTTATTGGTGGCTCATTCTCCTAATGAGATATGTAAATACCCTTCATTAACATTAATGGCGATTGTGTGCTTGGCCCCTGAGAACAGTGCTTTCTGTCAGGCTATGGCTGCTATGATGAAAATGCTGTTACAGTTATTGCAAAAATTTGCCATTATGATGTTGGTTGTGTGGACAGCTTTTGATATCATTTACAGAATTACCCTTGTACTGCTTTGACCTGCTTATTTCCTACCTTCGGTTTGCTACAATAAATGATTAAATATCTTTTTATACCCACAGTGTCAAAATGCAGAGGAAGTGACTGGGTGCCAAACCCTGTTAAAAACAGGCAAAACATATAAGCCTGGGCTCAATGTATACGCGTATGCTTTACTTTAAGCCACCCAACTGAAATCAGTGGGACTTCTCAAACTGCTAAGCAGTTTGCTGGTTGTTTTGCCTGCCCTTACGCACAGGCTGTTATTACTGAATGACTGGGGACCAGAGAGGTGGGTACTGGACAGTGTTAAGTGGACAGTAAGCCACTGGCACGGTTGGTAAGGCTTTCTTAAAGAAACTAATTGAAAACTTTTAGAGCAAACATCCACAGAGATTTCCCTTGAAAAATATGTACTTTAAAAGCCTGGACAGCTGCTGGCCCCATCTCTACGGTTCAGTACACACGCCTAGGTACACTCCCCATCACTGCAGCCAGCTGACAGAGAACAGCTCTGTCCTTTTACCACTTTGCCCTAAACCTCCAGAGCAGGGAGACCACATGCAAACTGCCTACAGGTAGTGGTGACAGCCTGTGCCGATCCCTGCCAGCCCCACAAATTATCTGAGAGAGTCCTTGGGGAGCAGAGCCAGACCTGTGGCAGGGCCTGTGCCAGAAAATGAGCACTACATATCGCTTATTTCAATGCCTGCACACACTCCCTGGTCCTGGTTCTCTCTTAGGGATGGGCATAGCCCATGTGTTGGGCAGGTACCCTAATTTTCCCTTCACTGGCTGTGAATTCAATTGCTGGGGGTTCATTCTGTTCTCAGCACAAAACAAGACGGTGCTTGCGTGGGCTACCCTGGGCTTTCCTCTGCAGCTTGTCATTTCTTGATCAGGTCAGGATGGTTTAATTTGCGGGAAGATTACTGAAGAGGCTGAGGATCCGTTCTGGGAGCCTTTCACAGGACAAACTCTTTTCTCCTCATTTTGCATGACGTTCTATTCACGTAACGACCTGATTCGTGTCAGAAAAAAATTAGCATTTCGTGGAAAATCTGCCCTTTAATTACAGACATATCCCCTGTCCACCCAATGTGTAGAAGAGCCTTAAGTTATGTGTGTGTTTACGTATACATGTCTACACATATGTAGTATGTACACATTTAAAATACATAGCATATAACATAAAGTAGATAATATACCAAACCCTCATCTCACCTAATTGACCTTTAGGAAGGCTAGGGGAGAAAATTTCCAAAGGCATTCACATAGCCCATGAGATCTATGCCCCACTGAAAGTCACCACGTCAGATTTTCCAAACTATTTCAGTGTCTAAAGCTGATGACAAATATCTACTGTGCTTCTGCAATCGTATATAGGCAAAGTGCATGTTGAATTTGCCTCAAGTCCACCAAGACTCAGAAAGCGCCAAAGAAAACTAGTTATGAAGATTTCTCTGAATACCTACAGAAGAATCACTTGGATGTTTTTGAAAATTTTACCCAGAATAATTAAGTGTAAGGTGTATAATAGAACTTAAACTTTGAAAATAATGGCATTTGAAAGAAAGTTTGGATAGGAAAGAGTCTCAAACCAAATATAGACACACTACACAGCAATAAATATTTTTCTATGTAAATATGGAGGTAAGAAAAACACAGACTACAAAATAAAAGCAAGAAAAACTTTCTTTTTTTACACATTTGAGAGAAATAACTTTCAACTAAAAATAATTGTTAACCCTTAAAGCTGATATCCAACCTCAACTGCATTATGATACAATACAAGGGCACATGATATTTTTCTTGTTGGATTCAGTTTTAGCTTAATTTTCTGCAACTAAGCAAGATCAGATGGTCTGAACTTGTGAACACTGGATAGCAAGGCCACACCATCCGCAGTTCTGCTCTGAGTACAGCAACAGCATTTAAACACAATGGATTAACAGCGTGTTCAGTGACTGTTGGAAAACAAGCAATATTATTTACAACCGTAATGAGGCTCAGCAAACATCCAGCTAAATAGAAGAGGGAAATAATTCTCACTTCACTGGAACACTTAGCACAATGGGGTTGCACAGATTGCCTTATAATTTTCTTCATGTTTAGCAAACCGGGGAAAGGCAAGCTTGGGGAAGCAATGCCTAGTCTGAGTATGGATCTCATCATCACATCCCTTCCGAAGTTAACTCTGTAGACAAAGTCTGTTACACATGGCAGCTGAATTTTTTTTAAATGCAATGCAAAAGCATTGGTCTGCTGCCCTGAAGAAAAGAATGAGAGTGAAGATCTGTGGATGGTTTTTCCCACAGACGTGATCAGGGTACATTTCTGATCTTTGCAATACACCACTCCAGGTCACCCCTGCCAGGCACAGGCTCACACAGCTGTTACACACCGGTTACAACAGCCTGTACTACAACAAAACTAGATCTTTTCTATAAAAGAGCAAGGTAGTCTTATTTCTCCATGCACACCAATTGCCGACTGCCCAGAAGCTCTACATGACACATCCAACCACTTAGCAATTTTCAGTGAACGGTGCTGTAGTAAGGACTAGAAACGCTAAATTAATACAACATAACAAAGATCATCCTTCCCTCCAATAACATCCTTCCTTTCCTTTAATGAAGTTCATCCTTCCCTCTGTTACTCTATTATGAGAGAGAAAATGGCTGACGTACCCCATGGCGATGTTCGTAGTAAGCCAGCTTGGATTTGGTTAAGACAAAGTAACGCACTTTAAAGTTGGAGGGTGAAGTTCTTCTCTTCTGCTGGGATTTTTTGATCAGCAGTTCCTCCAGGAGCACACAGTTATTCATGGCTGAGCCAAAACTGGTCCTTTCCAAAGACATGGGATACCTTGTCTACACGCTGGGTGCCCGTCCAAGAAACAGACACAAGAAGGAAGACAGTTAATTTGAAAAAAATAAAAAAAGGTGTTCAAAAGGCAGTGTAGGTGCTTCAAGCTTTATCTTCCCATCTACAGCAAAGCTTCCTTTCTGTCAAAGCATAACCACATCCTCTCTGAAGTCATAAAATGAACAGCACATGTTGCAATACACGCTAAGGTAAATGTTGTGGAAAAAATAACACTTGAGGGACATTCAGTAGATGTGAGTCAGTGGTTAAGGATTAATTAAAAAGGGGTGTGGCATGATTAAGCATCTGTCTCCCACTCACCCATTCAGTAAATAGAGTTATAAATGCATGCACTGAATGTGGATGTATAGGATGTCTTAGAAGTAGGTCATGCATCCATATTTATTTTTTCAAAGGAATTTTTAACAGTTGAGTATATGTCTCAGAGATTTCATACTGCTTATTTTGAGGAACTTTCCCGTGTAACATGAAAGTTCTTACAATGTAAGCAAAGAAAATTATATCCAGGGTATATCTGTATAAGGAATTATAAATATTTGTAGTTGTTAGATATATAAACTGAAAGCAAACGGTTACAATAACTGGTAACTAATTAATTATCATTGATTACTAGTTACTGATTACTGATTTCTTCAGGTGCAGCTAATTAGTCTGTGGCTGGATGTTCCAGGCACAACATGCCCTGCGGACACAACCAAGACCAGAGTAATCGGGAGTGAAATGAGCACGAACATCAAGCCAAGCACAACTGGTTTCCTCTGGACTTCAGAGCAGCATTCAGGGCAGTCACCACCAGGCTAAATATAGAATTACAAAATAATTGATATGTACCGAAGGCACTCAGTACAACAGCACCGGTATTTTTAGAATGAATGCAATGCATTTTCCTCACCTCTTCCAATTTTTATATTTTGTGTATTTTTTTACTAGGGAAATAATTGCTTTACTGATGCTCTTGAGGAGTGGAGCAATGGAGTCTGGTGGAAAGTGAGGAAGCCACAAGATAAGTGTTGGATTAATCAGGTATTTCTGAAAATTCTTCCAGTGTAAATAATTTACCAGTGCTGACTTTTGGCTTTAATGTAGCATTAGGGTACAAGGAGGTAGCACCCTATTGCTGATCTATTTTTAGAGCTGTTTGCAACCTCCAAAGAAGACATTTCATTTTTAAAAAATTCAGTTCACGAGTTAAAAAAAAATCTGAAGAAAGAGCAGAATTGCAAAGTGTTTAAATGAAGACTTGGATTGTATAGAGGCATTCTTAGACTTGGGAACCATATTTCTCAGTAGAATGTATTGGTTACCCCTCCCCCCCGCAAAGAGTTGGCCATCCCTTTCTTGCTGTTTTATGTTAAATGGTTTAGGCAGTGTGTTCCAGGGATCGTCAAACATTCCTTACCAATTTTGTTCAATTCCAACTGAACAGCTGCATTTGCATTACAAATATAATTGAAAGTTAGCACTTGACATACAGATCCATAAAAGAATTTGTTAAAGGCAATGCAGTATCACCAACAGAAACAGGGAGAAACAGAAGATGTGCAATTGATCGCTACCTATATTTATCTATATATCTATACCTATGTGATGGTCTTGCCAAAGAAGAGATGCAGCATATATTGAAACATTCCTTGTGCGCAAGTCTAGCAAGGCTATGATGTTTCATTTCTTAGCAGAGTGACTGAGTTTCAAGGAACTCCTGTGGTTGAACAAGAGAGATGACACAAGCCTGTGATCTCCCAAAAAAATCATCACTGCTGCCAAAGGGGATTTCATATCTGTTTGTAGATTAGGATCAATACTCGGGCCAAATTTCCCGATTCTTCTCCAAAACAGTTTGCCTCGTGCAATGCACATATATAAAAAATTCAGTGTCTGCTGTGACTTTTCTAAAATTGCACTCAATGTAAACAGCGGCTCTTCATATACTTCTAGACCTTCTTTAGGTGCTTGCACGTCTAAAATATAGGACCGCTTCTGCGTGCACATAATTTTCCTCATGCTTGAGAATTTGCTGGTTTCAATTATCCTCAGAGATCCTTTCTTGTGGTTAATAAACCAAAACATGGACAGTAGAGTGCCCTGACAAACTGTATGGACTTTGCTCGCAATGGTGAATCCCCCCAAAAGGCAGTTGGTCTTAATAGTATTTTGCTTGATTTGTGTCAGTACAGATGAATTTATAACCACAGCTTATAATGTCATTGCATTTTTAGCTATGAACACTTACTTAGGACTATTATATTCTTTCTAGTATCTTCTTTGCACTAACTGTAGTGTGTTAAGGAGTTTCCAAAAAGTCTTTGTAGCTTGGGCCAAGGGGTGCTGCAGTCTATTGGCAGAGGTGTATGTGTTGTCTTCTCAGAAAAGTGAATATAAATAGAAATGCAAGGGTGTGACATTGCAACTGTGTAGAAAAAGCCGGGCATGAGGACAGCAAAGAGATGAGATGCCAACACATAGACCTCTGAGGGGAGCAATGCTGCTGGAGATGAGAGGATGTGGGGAGAGAAGAGATTCAGCAAGGGGGGCAAGTAGCGGGGGAGAGCTAAGAAGTTCTTTGAATGTACTGACTGGCAGCTTGATTTCTTCATGAGATAAGAGATGAGTTAGTAGAGGGGCACGAAGAGGGAAGCGATTTGATCAAATGTTCAGATAGGGGGCTTGACAACTACTCTTAATACGGTGTAAACATGGTGTGATGCAATGGTGTGATGTGCTATAGGAGGTCTGACGGGAAGATGCTGTGAGGGTCAAGCAAGAGAAACAAGGAGCAAATGAGATTTGAGCTCTGCATGTGGGAGAACTGGACAGGCTGAGCTACCGTGGAAGAGAAGGTACAGATTTGATATAACACACGTAGAAGGAAAGGCACACATAGCTGTAAGAAAATAATAACAGATTTTGACCTAAGTAACAGCGAATCTGGTAGTTACATCAGAACTAGCAGAATTTAGCAAGCAAGATCAGCCATTCTGAGTTTTCCATGGTGAGTTCAAGCTGATGATGGGTCAGCTAAGATATTAGACAGGGAAAAAAAAGAAGAATGACTCTAAAGAAGGAAACAAGTCAACAGAGCCACATTCGGGTGTCAGTGACATAGACAAGAAGCTGATTTCAATGAGAGCTGCTATTTCTGTTTTGCAATATCTTTATCAACTGATAACTCTTCACTGTTGAACTGGGGAGGAAGGTAGGGACTGATGTATTTTTGTATCCACTCGTGCCACGGATCTACCCCTTAGTGTTGCTTGTTCACTTTAATTCCAAACCACATGTGTAGCAAACATGCAAATACTCAAGTGTAGCAAACCAAAAGCAGAACGTGAATGCTCTCTAAGTCTAATAAATATATAACTAGGTTTACACATACATACAAAACCATATGGTCTAAGAATTAATATTTAATTATACATTTATGAGACAGTAACCTGCTTATGTGTATTTGAATTTTAGTTAATTTCAAAGATCTTGATGTTTTGTCCAATTTTTAAACCAAATTCTTTGTTGCTTTCAAGACATTAACTGTAGACGTAAATCGTATGTCACCATTCACCTGGATGACGTATGTCATCATCCACCTGGATGATGAACATATTATAACCCTTTTAAACAAAGCCTCAGTCATTTAAGGGCTCCAGGACCCTTCTGCATTAGAGTAGGATACATATAGTTATATGTAGTCAGGTAGAAATACCCCACTTGTCTAGGGCCACATTGGCACCAGAGCTGGAAGATGTGAGGACAAGTCCTAGAGCTCTGAATACATCCTGTATGGCTTTGCTGAAAGGGCTCGTTGGGTGAGCTGGAACATCCCACTAACACAGGTACCTCACTTCTGGAAGCTGGCCCTGTGTGACGGTGCAGCAATACACTGAACGTATGAGCACGCTCCTTTTGTTCAAGGCTTTTGGCACCGCTATATATTGCACAGTACATAAATTCTGTATAGAATATAAGGGATTTAAATATAACTGTCCAAAGTATCTGAAAACCACTGTAAGTCTGTCTCTTAAGGTGAGGAAACAAAGCCTGATGAATTTTTGAAGTATCCTACATCTTCTCTTTTTAGGTGCCTTTTTAAAGCTTGCTACCATCCTTTGACACTTTTCCATCCAAATGCAGGAAAAAAGGAAATATTCTCCATTTTTCTGATGTAAGTTTGAGCTGCTGTGTGCACTAAATACTCCTCTGCGTGTACTAAATACTCCTCTGTGCTGGGCAAGTTGAGGTTACAAGTAAAGTTGTTTTTATCAACCGTGGCTTCAGTGTGCTCTTTTTTTCTTTAATCACCTTTGTCCTTCCCTTGCCACCTCCCGCAAACTGCTCTGTTTCTGCCCTGAACAATGTTATTTTAGGGATTGGATTTTTTCTTAGGGGATTTACCAAGATTATGCAGTTCACACTTTTATTACTGCATACAGTGGAAATCTCCCCACCCGCACATCCTGCTCTGATACCAATGCCTATGTCCTGAAGGCGGCAAAGAAATTTATAAAGTTAAATATAGATAGTTTTTCTTTTTGTAAAAAACAGACCGCAAGACTGCACCTATATCTTCATTCTCATAAAACAACCTGTATACTTCTACCATGGGTAATATTTGTGCCATGTTTATTGTCTGGGTGCCAGGTCTTTGTCTTTACCAGCTGTTCAATATGATGATTGTCACTGAATGTCCAAGCTTCCAGAAATCAACCCATTTTGCTACTTAGCTTTTTCAGAGTGTGAGAATCTCTCTTTAGGTTATTCAGCTGTCTTGCTTCTTTGGCAGTTCATTATCACCCCAAGAAACATGTCTCCAGTAGAAGCGAAGAACTAGACAGAAAGCTGCCGAAAAAGGGAAGAATTAGCTTGGTCTTTATGCTTCCCTCTCGGTCTTACAACCGCACCTTTGAATCTTGCTCACACTGCTCCCAGTGAGTTGCTCTTGTAGAACCAGAGCAAGATTCTCCTGTGAGCTGTTCAGGAGCCTTGGGAAAGTAGATGCCTTGTTCTGAGCATCTGCTGGGAGGATGGAGTGAATTATCCTTGATTTGAATGCCTAAGGCGAGTTATTCCCAGACTTACTGATGTTGGCAGTAACACAGAGAACATGTTTTATACTGGTGAACTTGCACAGGGTTAGGATGAGCTTGCACAGAGTTAGGACAGACTCTTCTGTGATGAAGGTACCAATAATCCTTTCGCTCAGCTGTTCTCTCTCAGGCAAAAAATGAAGAAAGGAAAAGCTTGTTTCATTGGGTCATTCCCAAACTGGGAATTTGCTCCAGCTCTTTTTATTAGTGCCTGCCTATTGTGGTTCCTGTCTGTTACCGTTTCCTTCTGAAGGCCAAGGTGTGACTTACACTGCTGCCAAAACTGCAGTGCTGAAATCCCACAGTTTATTCTGGCAACATGACATGTTTGCAGCTCCCCAGGTTGCTGATGGCTGGATAGGCATTACTTCTTCATGTCAGGCAGACACATTTTTTGAGGTATGTTCATTTACAAGTTAGAATAGGCAGTTATCACAAGTGTGGGATCAAGTAAGGACCCGGCATTTAAAAAATCAGGTAGGTAGGGTTGCTTCCAGAAACAACATTCTGACTATGAGCACAGGAAAGAGTGCTGGATGATTCTATCAAAATGTGCTTGGATTTTGAGCCATGTCAATTCATTAACCAGTAGTGAGATACCTGTTTAGTTGCTAAACAACCATGCAGGCTCTGTGCTGACATTTGACTTTGTTTGAATCTGGCAATAGGCTGTACAGCAAGAAACAGTTCAACTATCATGTTCATTGAAGATTGTTGTGCCCCAGTTTTTACATGACAGGAACATTAAACTCCTTTCCTGCATTAGCAGGAACACCAATAGGCTGCAGCTGTTTTTTTCAGTTTGAGAAGTCAGAAAGAAAAGGCAGCGCAGCACTGCGCTGCAACTTCATTAATTCCCAAAGACACAGCAGGAGGCAGGGAGGTGGGAATTAACCACAGCAGATGGAGACATAAAGATTGCTTAAGTCCCCTTCACCTCCAACAGGCTCAATTTCTCTTCCGCTCTTCCCTGGTATATACTACAACAAAGCCTATAACAATCACCTAAAAAGGAAATTCCTGAGCTTATTGCTTAACTAGGCTGTAAGATGTAACACTCAACCTAAACCCAACAAGAGACTGGAAATGAGTTTCATTATGGGGTTATTTTTCAGACAACATGAGGAAAAAAAACCCACAACCCTCACTTTTATTTTCTATTTAGGGTGCAATGGCATTCAGAAATGGAAGAAATGTGCTCTAGCACAGAAGAGCGCAGTGCTGTTTTAAGAGCACGCATAAAAATGGAGTTTTTATTTATTGTGCTTGTACAATTCTTGGATTGAAATTCTGCTAAAAAAACTTAGCATGCTGCAATGGCACACACTGTACACACTGTTGCTGAATTAACAGAACTGGAATGCCTGACAGTGAAACATGCCAATTTGCCTAAATTAGTTATGAAGAAAACCAAAATAAACTTAACTAAAGCAATACATTAAGATGTGTCTTTGAGGCAGAGAACATCATTGTACTGATTCACCGTCTGCTGAAGGGGTGTCCAGGTTCATTCCCACAATTTGGAGATGCTGTAGGAATTGTGCTGTACTATCAGCGGTAGGTTTGTAGTGGATAGCATCCTTATTTCAGAAAAGAGCTGAAATGTGGCAGAAAGCAAATTGTGGAGTCCTACGCATGGCACTCACCATGGTTCTTAATTTCTCATTTGGAACCACCATAAAGAGAAATCTTAGCAGCTCCCCATAGGCTGGAAAGGGTCGTCCATGGGTCTTCTGAGAATTAACCATGCTACCCAGAATGAGACTGAAACCCTTTTTTCTGCTTTCGTTAGTTGATATAATGTCCCCTCTGTCGTGGGCACTACAGACAGACTGGGAAAATGACTCAAGAAGATCACAGAGGTCATGTAAAATACGAGTGCTTGGCCCCCACTGTTTTCTGCTTTTTGAAGTCACAGTATGAAGAAACATGAGCTGTGAATGTTTTTCAAGTTTTCTAGTCGAATAAACCTGTTTTGGAAACTATTAGCATAACCTAGAGTATTATAATTCAATCTAAACTTGATGCTTTTTTTTTTTGGGGGGGGGACGACGAAATCAATCTTGGAAAGTGAACCTGTAAATGGTGGTGCCTGTACACACCACGGGCCGCCGGCAGACAAAGGCCATTGCTGCCATCTGCTGAGGGACAGAGAATAGGGGACACAAATGGCCAAGTGTCAGAAATCCGTCCTGTTGGCCACGGCAGGGAGCCCAGCTCCCCGGGATCCACGGGGCGAAACACTTAAATCCATTACAAAATAAAACAAAACAAAACAAAAACAAAACTGAAATTAAAAAAACAAAAACACACAAACAAACAAAAAAACCACAACAACGAAAACTAAAAAAAACAAACCAACCCAACCCAAAACAAAACAAAACCACAAAAAATAGAGCCCGGCTGTTTGTTACAGTCTTTATTCTTTATTTACTCATGTTTAATGTGCTCAGCTGAAGGAACGATGCACACGCTTTCCAAGCAACGCTTTTATTTCATGACCGGGGTAATGCTCGTGTTTCTCATGCGTGGATGCAGCACACGCTATATGATCACTGCGTACCGTACGGTTACTATGTATCACATGTTCCCCACATACCACCTGCTCACATACTAACCGAACACCGCGTAATTCAGCGATTAACACCACGAACGCTCCCGGTTCCACTCGCGCCCCGCCCCGCTTGGTACCGCCTCCCGAGCGAGCCCCTGCGCTGAGTGGAGCAAGCTTCTGACCGATGTTCAGAAAAGCCAATCAGAGCGTGCCGCCCTCAGGCCGGCGAGCCAATAGGAGGGAAGGGAAGCGGGCTGCTGGCCGGAAGTGGTGTGCCGGCGGTTACGCTGAGGGGAGCTCGGCGGGCAGGTGAGCGCAGGTGGGTTCCCGCTTTCCAGGCATCTGAGCGGGGTTATCTCCTCCGTTCGGTCCGTGGTCAGTCACCGATGGGGTCTTGCTGTAGCGTGCTCCCGTCTCTTCTGTCTTTAGCAGCGGCCTGGCGAACCCCGGCCGCTCTTGGGCCTTCACAGAGCCTGGCTCGGAGCAGAGTGGCAGCTGTGGACATGGGTGGGGCGCAAGGCCGCATCCTCAGCCTGGGGAGGGGTCTCCCCTCTCCTCCAAGGGGCTCCCCCCGCTCTCCCTGTGACTGCTCGGTTTACAAACTGCTCTTCCATGCTTCGGGAAATGATTGATTTTTTGTGCTTCTAGTGACGTTAAGTTATGCTAAAAGTATAAGTATACCCTAGTGAAAAACTAACGCAGATTTACTTGGGAATTTCTGTATTCTACACATTGAGATGGCTTTCTTCTGGCTAATTTTCTTAGCCGTCATCTTATATTGCCTTTATTTCTATTGATATGGTAAGGTTGTCACACAAATTGTTTAACATCTCTTTCTTGGGACATTCTGTAGGTATTTTCCTCTCGCAAAAATGGGTGAACCTCAGCAAGTGAGTGCTCTTCCTCCACCTCCAATGCAATATATAAAAGAATATACTGATGAAAATATCCGTAAAGGCCTGGCCCCAAAGCCACCTCCACCTGTGAAAGACAGTTATATGATGTTTGGTAATCAGTTTCAATGTGATGATCTGATTATTCGGCCCTTGGAGAGCCAGGGTATTGAACGGTTACATCCTATGCAGTTTGATCACAAGAAAGAATTAAGAAAACTTAATATGTCTATCCTGGTCAACTTTTTGGACCTCTTGGATATCTTGATAAGAAGTCCAGGGAGTATAAAGAGAGAGGAGAAACTGGAAGATTTGAAACTGCTGTTTGTCCATGTCCATCATCTTATAAATGAATATCGGCCTCACCAAGCCAGGGAGACACTGAGAGTCATGATGGAGGTGCAGAAGCGTCAGCGTTTGGAAACAGCAGAGCGATTTCAGAAGCACTTAGAGCGAGTTGTAGAGATGATTCAGAACTGCTTGGCTTCCTTGCCTGATGATCTGCCTCATTCAGAGGGAGGACTGAGAGTGAAAGTGGAAACCATGGATGCTGATGATGGCAGCAGCTGCACTGGACAGAGTGAAAAGCAGAGAGAGCGTTCTGGTGGCAAGAGAGATCAGGTTTTAGACAAAGATGCAGCTATGTGTAGCATTATTGATGAAATGACATGAGGCAAATGCTTTTTATTAGCTCACCATAGTGAGAGGCAGAATGGATTCTGAGGGTATTCGTTGTATTTTGTTTTGCTGTTGTACAAGCAGACAAAGCGTTTTTTGTACACCTCTTGGAGGTTGTGGGTGACTAGGTGGATAAAAGTGTTTAATATTTTGTGAGCTCTATGCTTATTTGTAGAAACAAAAAAGTATACTTTTTTATGAATGTATCATGTGAGGTGGTAGCCACGGATTAAAGTTAGATTTTTCTGTTATACTTTCATTTGTCACTTTCTGCTTTTTGGAGTGTGCTTCATTTTGTTTGAATTGTTTTCTAGTATGGAAGCAAGTAAGGGATCTGAGAGGAATTGCAGTTAATAGTTCATTTCCAATAAGTGCTGTTTTTTTACAGTTTCAGTGCATCATTTCAAGTACACATAAATAAATATTAAAACTAAAATTAGTGTCAAGTCTGCAAAATTAATTTCTTTCTGGCTTTGTAATAATATCACTGTGCTAAAGAGAACGTAAGCATTCCTTTGTTACAGATGTAGTGTGGTGTAACTTGCTTAATAGGCACACACTGTCAGGAACCTCAACAACTAAATTAATTAAAATTAATTAATTTTATTCTTTCATAAATGTAAATCATAACCAGTCTTGAGCTTGCAGAAATGTCTTGTATTTCCTTCATTAGTATACATGCATGAAGTGACTCAGTTAGCAGTACGGCTGCTTTGTATTTGCCTCTTAGGTAGGCGCTGTGCCCAACTGGGTCTTTTTTTTTCTCAGGAAGGAGAGTCTTATCGAATAATTGGTCTTTATACTACTTGAGAATTTCTAAGTTTAAAAGAACCTGCAAGTATTCCATCAAGTGGTGGCCATATCAACCATTTTTAAATAAATTTGAGTTGTATCAACCCACCATAGCAAGAAGAAAGGAGTGATTTGGTAGAGAATTGGCTTCTTTACCCTCCTGCCAGGGAAATCCTACTTCAGTCTTTTTGCCACGTAACACCATAGTATGTCTGTTTTCCAAAGTTATGTACAGCAGCTAAAACCAAGGTAAACTTTATGGGTAAGGGAACTTGCACAAACTCTGGTTTTAACGATTATTTAGCAACCTATGTCTCTGTTTCATTTGATAATTCTGTTGTTTTCAGAAGTGTTGCTTAAATGGGCAGGCAAAAGTACTTTGCTGGTGGGTGGGGGGGGTTTTGCTCAGCAGGGATAAAGATGAAATGAACTGAAGCAAGTCGGTGACTTGCTGGATGACAACATCTGTTATTTTAAGTGCATGTGACAACATAAGTAACAAAGTAGAAACATTATTTTAGAAATGTATAAATAATTTTACAAAGTTAACACTTTTGTCCTTCATTCAACTCCTGTTTCCTTCTCTGGAGTAGATGTAAATTATATTGTCTGTAGTTAACTAGCACTGTTGCAGGTGAGCAGAATTAATTTGGTGTCTACTTTGCAAATGCAAAGCATTTCTGCTGTTTCAGTTATTTATAAAAAGTAACTACTTACAAGTGAATTTTGTTTGTATAAAATGGTGTGAAGTAAATTAGGTATGTCTTCAAAAAACACTTGTTGGCCCTCAATCGGATACACTTGATCGCAGCTGCAGATCTAGTCCAAAGAGCGTGAAAAGACAAGATGTGCTCAAGAGGAGTTGGGTAATCCAGGGACGGAGGGTGGACAGGGAATGCCGTTTCTCAAGAGCTTTGTTTCAGCGACGTTTTGTCACAGCGAGCCATGAGCCTGGGAGGACACAGTTTCCACCCTACTAAAGTGACCTCTGTGTTCTGTGTGGTTCACATTGCAAAAATGCAGATCCATACAGAATTTTTAAGAGTCAGATGATGACAGAGTGCAACTCTGTGAGGCTACAACTGTGTGACAGCAGAGCAGCTTTCCAGTACCACCAAATTATAGCCTAAAAAGAACATAGCATTTGCCTAAAGATGCTCTGAGCTGCTTCTGAGTATTAGAACCAGAAGCTCATGACTAAATGCTTCAGTAATTCTTCCTGGGAATCTGTTATTTTGCCAAACTTTCTGTTTTAACAGTCTGTTACATATCCTATGTAGTCTCTTATCCAAATTCTATCTACTGTGGCAAAAAAAAGGTGTGGGAAGCAGTATGAGGGTTACTGATCGTTGTGTCAGCTCAGTGAGCGTGCTTGCAAAGACTAGGAAAGGAGGAAAAGGCTCATCCTGCTGAGAAGGGGAGAAACGGAAAGTAAGTTGGGATAGGTGACCCTGCTGTGTGCTAGAAAGGATCTGCTAGTGTTAGCCTCTATTGTTGTATTTTGGGTGTTTGTAATGATTGCTAAGCTAAAATTCCTGACCCCGCTGCAGACGGTGCTTTCCTTCTGCCTGGCTGAGCATGTCGCTGCTGTGGGCTCTAGCCTGTGATGGGAGCTGGAGGAAGTCTGGGCTGGTTTCTGAACTGGATCTGAAAAAACATATTCAGCAATTTCTGCTTTCTGCAATTTCACCAGAATAGTGTCTGTTGGGATCAGAGTTAGGTAAGTGTGGGATTTCCAAAATTTTCTGATTCCAACCACTCATGCTCTTTAGGAGTTTGAGGACCATCCTTTAGACTGCTAATCATAAAACCTGCTTGCCCATAAGGATATTTTTCTTAATATTACAGACTAAGGCAAACTAATTCTTTTATCAGTGAGTTTTCAATGTAAAACAAAGTTCTAGAATATCTGATAAGCAAAGTCTTGATTAAAGTTTCCTTTCTGCTGTGCAGTTACTTGGTAAAAAGACTTTGCAAAGGTTGTGCGGAGCAAAAACTTCACTTGGGATATGCAGTATAATACATGCAAATACATGCAGGGAGAAGCTCCCTGTTCTCTTTCATTAATTTGGCTCCTGTCAGTGGGTCTTGGAATAGGCATTTCAAAATGAGCCCCAGAGATATGCAGGTGACACTTGGAGCCCGTTCGTTCACCCATTAAGAGATTATCCAGCCATACACTAGCTAATCAACAAGCTGCAAAGTGACTTTTTTTTGAGGCAGTTCTCTGCCTTTTCTGCCTGCAAGCAGCCACTAGATAGCAGTACAGAATCAGAAAGCAAGCCACATTTTTCTGATTCCTCCCAGCACATTTGGGTATGAAGTGGCTTTTTTCTATTCACTGCTGCATTTAGCCCAGTCTTGCTAAAGAAACAAAGCTGATGTGATGTCGTGTTTATCTTTTTCCTTCCCAAGTCACCTGTAACTTACTGATCAATCCTGTTTTTACAAGCTTCATGGAAACTGGTAGCTGGGTACAGCTCCGAATTTGTGCCTCAGGTGAGATCCATCTGCTCACAGCCACTGCTGAATGGTGAGTGATGGGAGACAGAGGAGAAACTGGGATCATTGCTGGAAAAAAAAGTCTCCAGGATATTTGGCACATATAAAGCTGAGGAAACAAAGAGAGGGGTCTTCAAACAGAAGGCAGGATCAGGGGAAATGAAGGGATTAAGAAAATGTAAGTGAAGTCCAAGTCAGAAGTAGAGACTAGGGCACATGTTCAGAAGTTTAAGAGCACAAAGCTTGTTCTTGCTGCTCAGCACCACAGAATGGTAATCATAGAATCATTTCGGCTGGAAGAGACTCTCAGGATCATCGAGTCCAACCATAACCTAACTCTAGCACTAAACCATGTCCCTAAGAACCTTGTGTAAGTGCCTTATAAACCCCTTCAGGGACAGTGACTCCACCACTGCCCTGGGCAGCCTGTTCCAATAATGGGCCTTAAGAGTTTCATGGAATGTCAAAACAAATAGTACATTGAAATTGCTGGTGATAGTACCATGTTGAGTGTCTTGGAAATGGAAAGAATAGGATAGAATAGTTTAGTTGGAAGGGACCTACAAAATTCAGCTAGTCCAGCTGCCTGACCCCTGGGCTGACCAAGAATTAGAGCATGTTATTAATGGCTTTGTCCAAATGCCTTTTTGACACTAACAGGCTTGGGGCATGGACAACCTCTCTGGGAAGCTGGTTCCAGTGTTTGACCACCCTCTTGGTAAAGAAATGCTTCCTGATGTCCAGTCTAAACCTCCCCTGGTGCAGCTTTGAACCGTTCCCATGTATCCTATCACTGAATCCCAGGGAGAAGAGTTCAGCACCTCCCTCTCCATGTCCCCTCATGCAGACCCATGAGGACACCCCTCAGCCTCCTTTTCTCCAAACCGGACAAACCCAGAATTCTCAGCCACTCCTCCTAGAACGTGCCTTCCAGCCCTTTCACCAGTTTTCTTGGCCTCCTCTGGATGCATTCAAGGACCTTAACGTCCTTTTTGAATTGTGGGGTCCAGAACTGAGCAGAATGCTCAAAGTGAGGTCATGCCACTGCTAAATGCAGCAGAATCACCCCTTCTGAACAAATTCCACCCGGAAGAGAAGGAAAGGAGCAGTTGTGGTACATAAAAACTTGAAATGGAGAAATGAGACTTCAGTGGTGCTCACTCAGCATCTCCAGAAAGTATAAGATCTGGTTTTCTCCCCTTAAACTCACTTCCCCAGAGCCTTCATCAGCTAAAATGGCCTATTTTGTGCTGTTTCACTGGATTATGATACAGATCTTTATCGGTGAGTCTTCACCTGCCTTTTTTTTTTTATGCTTGTAAAATTAAAACCAGTCACATTTGTTTTGTGAAAACAAAACAGTGAAAAAGATCGTAATTGTATACAGAACTTCTAAAGTCTTCTTAAGTTACTGAGTTAATACAGATGGAGATTTTGGTTTTCTTTTTAAAAATGTTCATGATTTCCTCTGTGTACAGGCTTGGTTAGTTCTTCCATTCCCCAACATTATCTGATTTCTTTACTACTGTTAAATGTGTACTGCTGGCTTTGCTTCTTCATCTGTCTCCCCACAACGCTGCAGTGCTGACACAGCCCAAGCTGGGGAACTGAAATACTGACAGAGTAATGAATGATACATGATGAAGAAAGGATTTTCTGAAACTCTGAGGGCTGTCTGCTCCTATGAACTGAGTATGGGAAAGCACAACTGGAGATTCTTCTCCTTTCATTCCCAAATGTTCGGTTCATCTATCTAAAATCTGAATCCTAGAAGAGATAGAAGTCAAAGAAGAGAAACTTGGGAGAATGGGTCTTGCAAGCATGGTTGTTATCAGCTACATTTCTGCATGTCCTTTTAGGCATTGACAACGCGCTTTCCAAATTGCCCGGGGTGGCTCAGGAATGCAGGTTCACCCACTCTCAGCAGGGCGGGAGCCTCCATCAGGACTTGTGCTTTTAAATCGCTTGGGCATTTCAATAAGTTCTTAGATGGCTAAATATTAATTGCTTAAAATCTTGGATGAAATATGTTGTATAAAATGTGTCTTCTGCCAGTCACAGCAGAAGAAACAGAGCTCTTTCCTTGCCACAGCTTCAGCATAAAATTAAATTGGAGGTACTCACCTCCTTTTGATCTTATTTTCAAAAACTTTCTCATATACAGAGAAAGGACAAGAATGGCTTTTTTTTACTTTATCTTGGCTTGGTGCTGAGAATGGGTGATCTTGACACTTGGGAAACCAGCAGAGTGGGCAGTTAAATGCTTTTCTTTTTTTCCTATTTATCAGTAATTTTCTCTGCAATTTCATCAGCTTCAAGAAGAAATAAAAAGAAAATAAGATTGATAGGGAAAAGATGCCAAGTATCTTCTACAAAGAAGGAAAATTGTTCCAGAAATAGATCAAGAAAATAAACTTATTTTCCAACCAGCTGTCTTGGCTGGAGGATGTATGTCTTTGTCCATCTAACAACCAGTCTGTGGGACAGAAGAGCCCTGCAAAAGCGACTATTGAAGGTAGTGCTTAACGCCAACTGTCATTGAGGGTTAGTTCAAGAGAGACTATATATATAAATATGTGTATATATAAATATATGTATACCTGTATGATCTTAACAATTACAAATACCCCTTTCTATTTCGGAAGATGTATTAAATATCTGGAGTCCATTTCTCTCTCATTTGGATTAAGGACTTAGAGTTGCAAATCTCACTGACCAGTGGGACTCCTCAGGCACAGCTGATGCTTTGTGTTCCCTGGCTCGAACTTGGGTGCCTGGGTGTCACTGCCATGGACAAGGGCAGGATCCTTCTCTCAGTAAGACCAGGGTATCAGAATATAACGGTCTCAGGAACCTCTTAATTCCAAAGACATGTTAATTGAGCCCTGTTTACTATTTCTTTTGTAAAATGTGTCTGTGGAAGAGGCTGCAACTGAGAACAAAGTGATTTGGTCCTTGCAGAGGTTCGTATCATTGAATCAAGGCTGCTGTGGTATTGGAGCTTTCCATACCAGCCTGCAGTGCAGGCAGATGTTAGCAACATTAGCTTCATATAAATAAAAAGAGGACTTGAAACTGCAAAACCTGTAGCTTTCTAGGACAAATACTGGTGGGAAACGGCTTTGGAGACACTCTGGTGCCTTGTGTCTTCCCTCTTCTTCTTTTTTTTTTTGTTTATTTTATTAATAAGCTTAGGACTCTGCTTCTTTTAAAGAGACAAGCAGGCAAATTTTTGTTTGTTAAAGGGTTGCTTAATGAAGCTGCTGTTGTGCTGTGCAGGACTAGGATGAAATAAAAACAGAAGCCCATTTCTCTTCGAGCAGCAGTGACCTTAACTCTAGAAACAGTTCAAGTTGGTCCTGGTTTTACACACATCTTTATTGGGCTGACTTGAAAATATGTGTTAACCTGCCTGGTGACTAATCCCTGGCTCCTCTAGGGATACTTTCAAGGTCAACTTGGATGAACTGTTTTGTTCTGCCATCACAGAAAGAGGCTGTTTTCTCAGTTTTGCTGTAACAAGGCAAATAAACCTCCCCTTTCCAAGGACTAAAGCAAGCAGACATCTTGCAAAGCCTTGTCCTGTATTCAGGAATTCAGTTTTTTGGCTCTTCTTGCTTTCATTTCTCTGCAAAAGCTTCTGCCCTTCACACCATATTGCATGTTGTTTTGTCTGCCTCTACTCTTTTAGCATTTGGAGCTTTGGAAACCTGAATGAGTTGGCTTATCTTGCCAATGGGATAAGCAATAATGAAGCTGAAATGTCATCCCAATAACAAGTGGTGAGGCAGCCTGCCACAGACTAAAACCTCACCTGGGGAATAGTCCATTAAAGACAAAATAAAAGAGACATGGACACAGTTGGAAGCATCTGTTTGCGATCTGGGAGTCATGCCAAAAAGAAAAGGCATTCAAACAGCTGGCAAAATAGAAATGTTTGGCAAACCAGGGCCAAAGCTGGTGGTAATAACAGCAACTGCTCTAAGTCCTGTTTGGGGCAAGCAAGCTGGCCATGAGATATCAGATCTGTGGGATGATCCTCTTGCTGCAGCACAGAACCAGATCTGGATGCTCCCAGGTCCCTCCGTTCCCACTCCACCATATGAAAATGATAATAACACGGGGGGAAAACTACAGCAAGGTAGGAAGACTGACGCAGACTAGATGAATGTAAACCAGAAAAGATATATTCCTCTAGGGAAACTTCTTTCTTTTTTTTTTTTGTATAATGCCTTTCATGAAGAAGAAATCCCTTTTAGGGCAATCTGGGACCTGCATGGACAGTTCAAAGGGAACAATATGCAGCCAAGATTCAAATCAGACACTAAGGTGGGTATTGGCTGTAAAACACCAAGTAAAGCTGGTCATTAAGAGTAAGAGCACAAGGAAAGCACGCATATGCTCTTTTTAACATCACTATAACACTAACAGTTAAAGCTTCTGTGTACACAGTGCTCTGCAAGGTAAGTGGGATGCTTGGCAGAGGTTGCCATGAAGCAGAAAAAGCAATGCACTTTCTGAGAACAGATTCCCATAGACAGATCCCACTGCTCTGCCAGCTTAATTAGGCCCTAATTTCACACAAGAATAGGTATTTTGGACCCTGCTATTGAGACTGTCAGTGAAAGGCAACTATGACAGCATTTCCTTTTTGAAGGAGATGACGGGGGACTGAGAAAACCAGATGCATTTCACACCAGGTTTCTGAACAACTTTCAAACAGTGTCTTAGGAGAGGAGATGGGTTGGAAGCAGAGTTACCAAATTCCATTTGAGCAGGTCTAGTTGGTGCTTGGGCTGCCAGCGACAGACCTCAGCTTCGCTCACCACGTTTGATGTGAGTGATGTATTTGGTGAGCAGCCCTCCAGCAGCAAGCCAATGTCTGCAAGCTCCTGGCTGTTGCCTGAAGTGTCCTGGGCCATGAGCGGCCACAGGCTCCAGAGGAAGGCTTGGGGATCCCTAACTGTGTCCTGCCTGCAGGCAGGAGTGTTTTTTCTCCTGCCTCATGGTGTTGCACAGGTAGAGTCATGCACCAGAGGCCACCAACACTCATCTTTCCTTGTTCTTCCTTGGCAGGACACGCCACATCTGAAGCTGTTGTTAGAGGAGTCATAGGACAGCCTGTTCGGTTGCCTTGCTTCTACCAGGTGACACGATACAAGTACATCTCTGATATGTGCTGGGGCAGAGGCCCATGCCCAAATTCAAAATGCAATAACAAGATTTTGCACACCACTGGTAGCAGGGTGACATTCAGAAAATCTCAGAGGTACAATCTCTGGGGCTATATTTCCTATGGAGATGTGTCTCTCACAATTGGGAATGTGAAGGCAGAGGACGCAGGTACATACTGCTGCCGCATAGAGATCCCAGGCTGGTTCAACGACATCAAGCAGAACATGCGGCTGGACGTAGTCAGAGGTGAGTCTGGGGACTTACGTGTTACATTTCTGTAAGATGGTCAAAGGGGGAGTGTTTAAGACCTAACAAAACAAAACAAAAGGCAAACTGTAAATCTGGGAATTGCTCTGGCTGGGCCATGTTTTCTGCCAATTAAACAACTTCTAAAAATAACGACTCTTCTACCTTCATTCTTGGTGTTTTAGCACTTAGATAATTTTCATGAATTTCTGGGTTGCCTTTCCTCAGGGTCAGTTGTGAATGCTCTGATCTGGCTTTCATCTTGGCTATGTCTTTTCCATGCAGCTCCTCCAGTGATGACAACCACCACAAGAAAGGCTCCCGTTTTGCCCAAACGTTTTAGAAAAACAACTTTTGCTCCCCAAGAAACCTCTGATCTTCAAACAACAGCAGAGACTGCTGTCCTCCTGACAACCACTGCTGCCCCAGCAACAGCTGCAACCACCGAGTCTCCAGCAGCAATCACACTGGAGACCCTTGCTCCCCCAGCATTTGCTGTGACAGCAGATGAGACTTTTCCAGCAGCTATGATGACAACCAGTGCTCTCCCAGATTTTCTGACTGGTTTCCAAGAAGCTGACATGAGGACTGAAGATGACTATGTGTTCTGCTCAACAGAGTCTGTCCCTCTTCCTGAAGGTACATAGGGTAACTAGCACCAATCCTTTGTATTTTCTGTGTAGCAGACATGGGCTTTGTTAGTCTGACTCTGGCATCACAGAGACTCTTCAGATACTTATATTTGTAGCTGGCGAGTTTTTTCTGAGATGCTTATAGATATGTATGTCTCAGTAGGCTTAAGGAAACACAGGTCAAATGTTGTGGATGATGCCAAACTGGGGTGAATGGCCAAGATAGCGGAGGGTCAGACTTGCATTCAGGGGAGTTTTAACAGGCTACAGAAATAATGTGACAGAAACCTCATGAAGTACAACAGAAATAAATGCAAAGTCCTGCACCTGGGATGGAGTAAAGAGGTTCACTCAACTATGCTTTTTTTTTTTCTTTATTTGAGGAAGGCAATTGAAATGGTCTGCTGAGAAGGTTAGTTTAGAGCGTGTTCTGCCTGAGCAGTAAAGTCAATGAAAATTCAAAACATGCTTAAAATTGACTACTTATATTATCATCCCATATGAAAGCTGCTGTTAATATTTAGTTGATCAGAGTGGCCTATTATCATCCTAACCATTCCTAGTTGCTATATATCCACATCAGTGACCTATTTTGCACAGATTGATGTCTGCACACAAGACTGTTTTTTTGTTTGTTTGTTTTTTTACATTTTTGGATCTTCTATCAGTTTAAGTTCTTTCTGACATGAACCTCTGAGAACAGCTTTTCTGGATTATCTCTTGCCTTCCAGCCACAACAACACACCCCAGTTGAACTTGGCAACAATTAATTGCATCCACACTGAACAGTTAAAACATCTGACCACTGGCCATGCTAGTAAAGTACGTTGGTTTTCTGGATAGGATGAGCTGCAGATTCACCTCTTAATTGCAGATGAAGAAATGTGCAAGCAATTTTAGATGGTTTATGAAGACCTTCTTAATCAGTGATCTTTGCAAGCACTACTTTTTACTTCATTTCAGTGACTGCCGAATTCTCAAGTACATTTGTGACTGCAGAGGGAACTACAACTCCTCTCATAGTGAAAGATGTGCCGACTGCAGGTGAGCAGGATAACGGTGCAAGCTCAGAAATGAACTTTCTCACCACTGTCTCACTTGTCATTTTTCTTATACAGTTCTGGATAATACCTGCATCCTGCCATTGTAAACAGGAAGTTTTGCAAAGGGTCTTATATCTGGGATGCTGGGGGCAACTTAAGTAAAGACTGTGGGCTAGAAAAAGCCACCACAAAATTAACAAAAGCAGAAAGCATTCTGTACTTAGGTTAGTCATGTACGCTCCCACCATGCAAAAACTTATGTCGTGCTATTTCCAAGAGCCAAACTGTCATAATGCATGAGAACGCTGCAGCATAATTGAGCACTGTCTAGTAAGAGCCATAAGCCAAGTTAAGTTCTTGATTCTGTCTCCTTTTACTCTGTGAAATAATGCAATAACTGGACTGACTTCAGCCTCATTGTACTATAAGGAAAGCCTAATTTGTTGCTGAACTCTGTACTGATGTTAGCACAGTGGCTGGGAGACAAACCCATGTTTGAGACAGCCCTCCATCTCCAAGCGTAATTCTTGCCAGATAAGTTGGGTTAACTGGGGCAGTTGTTTCCTGCTGACCAGGCTCTGATTTAGTTTCTCTTCTGTCTTCATCTGCTTTCCTCCAGAAACAACCCCGCCAGCGGCAACCGTGCTTCAGACCCCGAAAAAAAGTGTCGCTGGTTCAGGTGCGGAAAGTAAGCTGCAGTAGTTGCTCCCATCAGCAAGTTTGCAGCACACTGCCAGAAAGTTTAATTTTGACTTGTGGGACATGCATGTCGAAGCGAGATATGCACTTGTTGTGTATTTGGGATAGTTCTGCTGAACTCTCCCTTCTTCTCTCTCTTATTCTTTTCTCTCCTCTGGGGTGTCATAAGACAGGCATATGGCAAAATACAGTGTTCATGTCTATCTATCCCTAAATAGAGAAAAAAGCGTTATCTTCATAGAGTTTTCTTAAATCTGTGGTAAATTATCTGAACATAGAGAAGTTTCCTGTGGTTTTCGGTACTAATGCAGCTTTCAAAAACTGCAATCACACAGAAGTCTGATCACAATTAAACTGAGGCAGTTCCTCCACTTAGACTGTACCTTGTTTACTACCTCTGTTCTCTGTGACAACTTGTCATGCTCACAGAAGTGAAAACTCCTTCATAGCAGACAAGTTTCTACTGTCTTGCTTCATGGGCTGTCCCTGGGAAGCCTCATCTTTCCTTGATAAAGACTGACATTTCCCAATGATTGCCTGATATACCATTTGTGACAGAAACAGATTGTTCCCTTTTGGTTACGAAGTACTTTATTTCTTCTACTCAGGGCCAGATTTTGCCCTCTTCATTCTCTGGGAGTTCATTAGTCCCTGACTCAGGCAGTGACAACTACAGTGGCCCTCACTCCTTCAGGTGACTGTGCCAGTAATAATTTCAATCTCATTTATTTTCAGGGATTTCAACAAGTTCAGACAGCAAAGCTGAGAAACATGATGGTAACAGAGTTAAGGTAAAACTTCCATTAAGTTTCAAACGTATTCAACTAGAAGCCAGAAGGATAGTAGGAGATGCTAGTGATTTTCAGTGTATTCATACTAAAGGGACAGTGTTTGCAAACAGTAGCTTGAACTTTTGTTTAAAAGCCCAGGAACCATCTATTCATCTTCCCAGTGGATAGAGCCAAAGACTCTGACCATCTGGCTTGGACACTTCAGAAGAACCTCATCCCCCTGCAACCCCTGTAAGATAGGCAGAGGTAGAATCCACAGGTAATTCATGCTGTTTATCATAATCAACCTGATGTGTCTTCTCCATACTTTGTATGGGCAAGCTCAGAAAAGCATTGCAAACTCCAGCCCAATGCAGATATTTCAGAGCTCTTAGCCAGTACAGCAACCCACTCCTGTGTGAATAGGTCTGAAGGAAATATACTTCTAAAGCCTTTTCACCTTTTCTCTTCTCCCTTCCAGTTTCCCAGCTATGCCTTTCTCATCGCCTGTCTCACAGTGGTGTCCATTCTTTCCATATTGATGCTCTCGTTGTTGTTTTGGAAACGTAAGTATCCCTAAGCACATAGTTGATTAATGTTTCTAATGCTGGCCTAGTGCAAGTGTCCTTCTATATCTCTGGTTAATCTTATGGTAAATGTGCTATGGCCCTGTGGCAGCACCCTGTTCATCTTATGGAGGTTGCTGTTCTTGCTCCAGGACCGTGTCACTATGAAGAGACCAGGGAGCATGAGTTGGTGGGCATGCAGCAGGAGCAAGCCTGTGCAAGCAACCTGTTCTCAGGCTCATCTTGTTGGCTCTCTATAATAAAGTGGTCCCATAGTTTCCTGGAATTGCTCCCAACAGACATTGGTGTAACTTAAATCAGCATGAGATCCTTTCTTTCCTGCCTAACCCACAGAAACTTTGCAACTTGCTATCTTTGATCTGAACTCATTTGACGGATTCATTAGAACTGCAGATTCCTTTTTGCCATTGTGACATTAATGTTGCTTTACTTCTAGGTAAAAATGCGAAGAAGTTTATAATTAAAAGGTAATCCATTTTGTAATTTCCTGTTAAAAGTGCCGATGCAATTTTTCTTAAAGGCAGGATCATAATGGGTGTAGTATTGGTTTGTGGTACTGACTACCAAAGTTGTATTACGAGCAAGCTTCAGATAACTTCACCACAGAAAACAAAACAGTGGCTCCTGGATACTGCTTCTATGTAGCAACAAACAGACATCCAGAGCACTGGAGAACTTCAGCAGCTGGTACTTATCAGCAGTGACCCAAGCCTAAGGAAATCTCCCCTCTCCTAATCTACCTTATTCTTTGACCAAATACCAGGGCGTGACCCTGGTGGGGTTATTTTAAAGAAATTAAGAGATCAATGATTATGATGATCAACCAGCAAAATACTTGCTTGGAAAGGGATCAGGGATTTATGGGCAGTTCTCCATGGAGTGGCAATTCATGCCAATACACAAAGACTGGACCCCATGAAGGCTACACCACAGCAGTGGGGGAAACCAGGCTTTCCACCACTAAATAAATCTTGCAGCTCTCATGGGGCCACTGCACCCTCTCACACATTCCTTGGGTCACACTGAAGTATCTGAGGTGATAATTGAGGTGATAATTTTGAGGCAGATATGAAATATGGATGTATGATGAGTCACCCTGTGCAGGTGTAACTGATGAGTACATGTCTTCTGGATTATCTTGAGAAAGGATTTTCCCTAGACAAACCACAGGGTAGGCCGGTGAATTATCATCCCTTTGCCAAAGACCGGTAATTTTTCAATGGTAGATGGTCCTCCACGGTGTACCCCACCTAGTAGATAGGGATTGAGGGTCAAGGAGGAACTCTTCCCCAAATCCCATGGTGGTTATCCTACATTATAAGATCTGAGCAGCCCTTTTCTATCCATTAGAAGAATGCAAGCAAGGTAAATACTTGTCTGGCGTAAAAAGTAGGCATTATACTGTTGAAGTCAGTGGACTCAGCAGCTTCTGGTCTCCATCTCAAGGAGAATTTGCTGACGTTACAGATAAGAAAGGATGCTCTGAAGCAGCAATGTGCTTCTGTCCCATCCATAGTGATCTATGCTTCTCACTACAGCCTTGGACCAGCAGAAGACCGTGAAAAAGTCTTCAGTGGTGCTGAAGGAGAAAACAGCATGTTTTCCCTGTGAAGGTGTTTTTGACACCCTGTGAAGGTGTTTCTGGGTGTTTCTGGCATCTGACTTCTTACTAATGCCATGTTATGGAACTGAATTTGTTTTTCTCCATTTTTACTAATGCTCTTCCTTGAATACAACTTATACTATGAGGAACAGAAGACAGAAGAAATAACTTGGAATGCTGCCTAACTTCAAATTAAAAAGAAAAAAAATCAGCAAATACAGTTCTTATTTCTTGTATATAATCAAGAGAAAAAATAAGCTGTGAATATAAATCAAAAATGCAGATTACTTAAGGGGTACCAGTGCTGCCTGTGATTCAGCATGTTTGAATGACCCTTGGAGACTATGTTAATAAACTTTGTAATTTACCACTAGCAATTGTATTTTTTATGCCGCATCCTCAGGTGTTTGAACAGGAGTTAGTTATTCCCCAGGTGTTGAAATGGCTGGTGTGCTGACTCAGCTCTCCAAGAAACACTGCAGCATTTCCAGAGGTGGGATAATGCCCAGAAGACCAACATGCAGGGAAATGTTTCTATCTTGCCCCCACAGGCTGGTTACCAACTCAACCTAGTTTTAAAAGCCTAAATCTCACCCTAGGTGAAACACAAGCAAAAATCTCCTCAGAAAGGTGCGATTTGCATGGTGAAAGGATGGGTTTCGCTCTGCCATGCATTGCCCATCTGGCCCACAGCCGCTCGAAGGTCCCAGTTTTCCCATCTGAGCAGAAGCCAAGGTTGGTGCTGCAGAGCTATTGTTACGGCAGCATTTACAGTGCTTGAGGATAACAGGGAGGATTTTGGGCTTCCCTGGCCTGCTCTGTGCTGCCGGCAGCCGTGCACCCTGCTCAGCAGCCCAGGACCAAGCCAAGTTCCACAGCGTGGAGCTGGCCTGTCCTCCTGTGCTAACCACACATGTGGTCACCAGCTCAGGGGCCACAGTGAAGAGGGACTGGCTGTTGAGACTAGGGGATCATCTACGGGATATGCTGCAGAGCTTTTGTGTATATCATTGGGATCCTCACCGACTCTGCCGCAGTGACTATGGGAATGGCACAGGAGAAGGTTCAAATCTGTGACACTGGTATCTCCATTGCCTGATGTTCACCACTCCCTGCTATGGCAACTCCAGGCAATGACAATTTGAAGTAAGAGCACGCTGTGGGAATAGCATCTGATCAGAAGAAAACACTGTCTGGCAGCTCTGGGTTTCCATACTAGTCATGCTCAGAGCTGCGGTGAGTGTTTTTGACTCCACAGCATCTTCTCATAGCCCATGAGTTAGGAGGAGGCAGGGGAGGTTCCTCTTTGGGGTCCCTCTCCGTCTTGCCCAGGCTCAGCATCCTGCTGTGCACCCCGGTCTAGTGGTGCTGTGGGAGGCAGAAGATTGTCCCCAAACAGAAAATGTGGTCTGCAGGCTCCTGGGGTGGGTTTGCTCAGCTGAGACGTGTCTGTCCCACACTGCTTCATGCAGCTTCTGCCACCCCAACACACGGTACATGCTGAGCCTAGGGGCCTGGTGCCCAACACTGCTTTTAGGCATGAATCCCATACAAATCCTTGAGGAATTAATAGAGGGGGAAAAAATCCCAGATAGTTTTGATGTACTCCTTGAAAAAGGCAGCTATTTTGTTTGGTTGGGTTTTTTTGTTTTGTTTTCTCCAAGTAAACCTGCTAATTAAGCCAGCACTATCCTCATTGCAATTTCCAATTAGCAGGGCTGGGCCAATACTTTTGCTCTTATTAATTAGGTCTGCACTAGTGACTTTTTTAGAGTAGGGCTGGCTCTTGCTGGGGAAGGTTCTAGCACATTTGCTGTGGTGCTGGCCAGACTTGAAGGCCTTGCTTTGGGGAGCTGCACAAGGGCAGAAGAAATAGGAGCCAATAAAGTGAGTTTGATCTGATCAACCATGTGGAAATGCAGCCCAGAAATGCTGTAGGGAAGCTGTAAGTGTAACTTATGTCGCTGAGCATTTTTATTTATCTTTTTATTCACACCAACTACTGAGGCTGAGGTTTGGGTTTAGAGTGGCAATTGGAAACAAGGAATCTGGGAAGTTTATACTTAAGTGAGAATAGATTGAAGTAATTTCTGAGGAACTGACCCTGGCTGTCAGTGTGTTCAGTGGAAGGTTAAAGGGAGTCTTTTAAAATGCAGCTGGAGGAAAATGAAGTGCTGTTTTCCAAAAGCAACAGAAGCCCCAGAATGCACTTTCTGGGTCTAGTGAAGAAAGTCTGGATGAAAATAGCAGGTATTTAGAAAGAAAAGACTGTCAGAGAGTAAGTCGTTGGCTTCTGGAAATATTAGTCTTTATTTTTAAGACTTGTAGCCTGGAAGGCAAAGAAGAAGCGCACTTGAGTAAACATAAAGCACTGCAGCCAAGAAAACCCTCTGGTAAGCAGATTAAAACAATGCACTGTGTGTAAGCTGCAAAGCCCTATGGCGACCAGTGCTTCAAATGGGGAAAAAACTTTGACAAAAGACAGTATTGGGAGGCTCGTGCTGTTGTGGGGTGTGGATTTCCTTGAGTGTTGCTGCCCATTGAACCCACCAAAGCAGATGTCCCTGTAAAGTCTGCCCACGTGCACCTTCCCCCTGTCCTCGCTGGCCTCCTGTTCTTGCCAGAGAGCTGCCAACCAGCAAAGCCATTTGCTTGAAAACTGCTGTGCGTTTCCCCAAAATCTCCAGTCCTCCCAGACCTTGCCTCTCGCCACCTCTCACACTGCCAAGCGCTAAGACCTGAAATCATCCAGGTTTAACATATCTCCCCAGTGCCCTGAGCCACTGAAGTTATTGCAGCATTTATGGGCTTGCACTGGGAGCCTGTGGTTAGAGTGAAGAGGGTTTTAATTTGTTCAGAGTCTATGTCAAGCCTAGATGGTGTTATATCTGGGGAGTATGGCTCTGCTCCATGGAGCAAGGTGGTTAATTAATGAAGGATTTAGCTTTTGGTCTAAGTAATAATATTCACTGGACCCCAGTACTTTATGGACAATTGGCTGTATCAAAATGACCGATTAAACTGGGTAAAGGAGGTCTGACGTGAAGAGATAACGACTGAACTACCTGATTAGTATGAAGGAGGTGCAGAAAAGCAATTAAAAAGGAATCTGAATATTCTTGGACATGGGATTGGCTAATGAGAAAACAGGAGGAAATACTGAAAAAAAGAAAAAAAGGCAAGCACTGAGTTAGGAACACAAGTCCTTTAAAGAGAAACCAGAGGAATGAATTTATTGTGGTTTTGAGATTAATAAGAGACCTCTCTTAATAGACTTTATTGGAGCTGACTGCTCTGATGGTCCCTTTCCATCTCAGCAGTACATTTCATTATGTTTCCAGGTTTGTTTCTTAGCCTTAATGTGCTTTTCTAGGCATTTTTTTAAGGGTAATATAAATAAATCTCTGGGTTCCAAAGGTGGAATCTAATTGGAGCTTAAGAAAGAGCAAGCAGAAGGGAAGAATGTGGCTGAGGACATAGGAAATTGGAAATAAGAATAAATAGCATCATGGGACTTGGGGAAAGAACAGAGATAACCACGTAGTGTGAGATGAATGCATGAAAAAGTGGAAAATTCTAGCCTGGTAGAGAGGAAATGGGGCATGGTGCCGCGAACATGACAGCAGGTGGCAAAATTGAGCTACAGAGCAGAGAAACAGCTGTAGACATTAGAAGTGGCTGTAAAGGTGATGCAGATTTGCTGCCACCAGCAGAATAAATGCAGCCTCCCCTAGTTGTGATGGAGGTCCCGACTGGGATCTCAGCTCATGGCTGGCTCCAAGTCATGGTTCAGCACCCTTGGCCCAGGCTCCAGCTTATGTGTTCCCTAGGAACACGGTTTGCTGCAAGTCTCAGTAACAACCTGCTTTTCTTGTGCTCCCGAGGCCACAGTGACCATGCACTTCTTGCTTTCCTCCTCCTGATTTCTAACCCCAGCTGGCAACAGTGTGGCTGTGGTTTCTCTTGCTAATTTAAAACATAAAACCCAAGACTTGGCACCTCTCACAATCGCACCATGGCAGCAGTGACCTGGCAAAAGAAATGTCAACTTCTAACCATCCCACAGCTCATCTCAGCATCCACCCTCTCCTGCTGTCAATCTCAGGACAAAGCGGGGTGGTCTTGGCAAGGAGCCCTCCAAATGATCGCTTTGGGGAGTGCTCAGAACTAAGAGAAACACTGAGATTAAAGTGGGTCTTTCTACTGAGACCCCTTTGGTAGGAAGGCTCATCTCCTGACCCTGTGGAGCTTAAGAGCTTCCAGTGGTTTGAAGCTGATAAGGCCACAAGGACACTGGGAAGATCGGTGCAAACTGGAGTGTGCAAAAAGCACTGGAAGGATTGGGGAGGATGGTGGTGGGAAATCACCTCTGGTGTAAATTAATTGACTTTCTTTAGGGTTTCAAGCACTGAGCTTTCTCCAAGTCGAAGGGAAATTTTTAACTTGTTTCTTTGTTCATTTGTTTTTCCTAAGAAGGAAAGAAGCTGCGTATTCTACTGCTGTTTCAAAAATGCATTTTTAAAGAATATATCTAGAAAAAATGAAAGGGTTGTGGGTGTGATTTTTTGTTTGTTTGTTTGCGTGGTTTTTTGTTTGTTTTTGAATACCTAGGAAAAGAGGAGTAAAGTAGGTAATCCAAAACAGGGAATAAGTCCAGTCCATAGTTATGTTTTCTAAAATAAAAATTACTAAGGCCTGGCTCCTCCTCACTTATGTACTGGTATGTGCTCCATAGTTCTACTGATAGTGAACCTTGAATCCGTGAAGTTAACCTATTTTCCTGCTTAGATGTACATCTAATGAAGATTCATGCCTTCAAAGTTGCTCTCTAGCACCAGAGCTGGTGTTGTGCTTAATTTAGACATCCAGTAGTTAATACCACACAATCATTTGCATATTTAATGCAGGACAGAGAATTTCTATGGAGAAATCTATAGCTTTTAATCCAGTGATGAATCATTAATGGGATTTTGGATTATTCACTTTGCACTGAATTAAGTTGTCTCTTTTTCACAAAGTGAGACCCCCTCAACACGGTCTGCGTCACAGACCAGGCTGCACAGTGATATATGTTGCTAGGATTAATTATTTATTGTACGTTATATATCACTTGCTCAGCAGTGAACTAAGCCCGTTAATTTTAAATCTGTTCATATCCTTTCCTAAGTACACAAAAGGGATTTTATGTACATGTAATTCATCGCTCCTTCTTTCTCCCTCTCCACCCAGTGCACTAGTGAATAATCCATGAAGTTTGTGTTGGGTTAGCTTTGGATGCAAACTCTCTCTTCGTGGAGGCTGTGGCCACATCCTGGCAGGGGGTGCTGTTTGTCCGAGCCATTTTTGGACCTGGTGTGCAGAAGGTGTTTGTGTAAGCCCTTTAGCTCTCTGTTATGTCCTACTTTAAACACTGTGGAACTGGAATTTTGTGATTTCTTAGCTTGTCATGTACATGGTGTTGTACTCTTAAGCCCAAGGGAGCTCTGCAGAGAACTTAGCAATGGACCTTAGTACAGGGAGCATGGAAAATCTGATAGACCATAATGACCAAGCACTGATATTTTTATTTTTATTTATTTTTCACGCTGCAAGCCTCAGCCCATGAGAGGGCAGAGCTCTTTCCCAGGGCTTTTCTATGCGCTCCGCTTCAAGGACAAGTGGAAATCAGTCTCTCAATGCTACTTCTGAAGTCAATGCTACTTCTGAATTCTGCTTGGTGTTTTACACCCTTGGCCCATTATCTAATGAAGAATATGATGAGGTAATTATGGAAATACACAAATTGCAACCTCATGAATACCAAAGAAATTCGTGATGATCCATGCTAAAAGAATGCATAAAAATGCAAATCTTTTCTAAATGGGGAGCAGTAAATCTTGTTAATATTAATAACTTAGAGCATTTAATTACATCAGGTCTGGGTGAATTCTAACCAAAACCCTCTGAGGAGAGGTTTTTAAGACTTTGTCCTGTGAACTGTGTACTGTGAGGTCAAGAGGAGCTCTAACTTGGATCCACTTGGTATATGGTTACCTTTGGCTCCCTCCATAGTTGAGGGAAGGAGGATGGGACTGGTCCAGAAGGTGACCCAGCTCACCCAAGGGAAGGTAGGGGATGCTCCACAGGCTTTTTGTGTGCTTTGTGGCTTTGACTTTTTAGGTTAAATGGCACTGTTGAGGAAAATGTCCTTGGTGTATAAAACCTCATTGTGTCGTCAGACGTGCAGGCTCTGTCTTAGCTGGACCAGTGTTGGGGAATGTGGCAATTAATAATAAGAATGGATTGTCTCTGAGGTAGGATCAGGTCTCCATCTTCTTGTCCAGGGCAGGATGCCTGTGTCTTTCCAGATTTTTAAAAGGGTTTTTTTTTTTTCCCAGTTGCATCATTAGTAGCATGTAGCTGGCTACCAGGTAATGAGCTCTAGTAAAGTGCACCATGTTGTCTCTGCAGAAAGCTAGCTTAGCAGCTGTGGGCAAAGTTGTCATCAGCCTGCTGATTTATGCTAGTTTGCTCAGTCTGCCAGCACTTCTGACAAGTTTGTTCTACACTGGGACTTCAGTGTTAATGGTCAAGCTCTGGACACCACCAGCATCATTGATATGAGCATCTCTACAGGCTCTGTGGCAGCTGTGTCACTGCACAGAGGAGATGGTAGAGAACTGGAGCCTGCAGAAGACTTGGAACTTGCAGAAGGCCCTTAAACAAGTCAGTCATAAAACCGGAATGAGAGGCCATTGACCATGAATTTCAGTGCTGTTTCTGACCAACTTGATCCCTTTTCTCTCCAGGTTGCTTAGTTTACAGAGCTGTGGAATGTGTTCCCCATGCCCATGCTTAAGATGCAGTCATGGTACTAGTAAACCAAGCAGGAAGGATGAACACAAAGGCCACAGCTGAGTGAGCTGGCGATATATATATATATAGGTGATGACTACATTCTTCTGCTTTCCCCAGGAGCCTGATCTGCTGTGGTTGCCTCCTTCAGACAGACTTCATGGGGAACAAAACCCCTCCAGTGCTGAAGAGAATTGGAGTTGAGTTATTAAGCTTACTGAGAGTTGCACAGTGTGGATCTATGGATGACAAAACCTGGGGAGGTCCTGTGATACCACTGTCACTAGAATGCATTAAACCAATTTTAATCCTGATAGCAAGATGCTGGGAAGCTACAGGGTGCCCCTTTCTGCAGCATAAACACTGCTTGGCCAGTTCTTCTGTGGGCTAATGATGGGGCTGGGATTTGTCTTCAGGCTTCTCTCTGGCTTTTGTCTCATCACAACCCCCTGGGTTTGCTGAGCTATGCGGGAGGAGCTCCCAGCAGCATCCCTGGGAGGAAAGGGAGAAGAAATTCCAGCTGTGCTCAGATTTTTGTCCTTTTTGTGCTGTTACTGTGACACCTCTGGTGGGGCACGAGGGGTTTTGTTAGGGGTCTGATAGGGTGCAATTTCCCCCTCAATATCCACTCACTGAAGCTTTCCCAAGCCCTTACCTGAGTGTTTGATTGCTTCTTTTCCTTCAAACTTTGCCAGGCTTGCTAGTGGCTATGTGTTTGGTAGGGTTCATATTAATATTTATCAGCTTGTTCTTCCCTCTTCTCTAGTTCATTCATTTCCAGTCTATAGCTGAGTTATTCTACAAAAGAAATTAATTTTACAATACAAAGATAGTGGATGACACTTTCAGACATGATGCCTGCAGCTTCATAAAACCTGATGAAGGAGAGAGGAATATTCCAAGAGAAAACGAGAAAAGGTCATGATTTATTGCTTATAAACAGCTCCCTGGATCTTATTATCTTTTCTGTGTAGAAGCCTGAGATCTAGATTGGGCTTTATAATTCACATCGAAATTCATTGTATCACGTGTCTCCTGTAAAGCTACATTTTTGAATGATACGGCAAACTCTATTAAACAGGTACTCATTAAACTACAACACCTTATAAATTCTTCCTGAGTTCTGTTGACAGTACACATCAAACACAAACCATTAAGTGCTTTTCATTTTCCTGGTAGTATGCGATCATAATGCATTACATGACAAAATAATGTGTTTACATGACAGATTTAATGCTTGATCTGCTGTATGAAATGCTTCTCAGCACCAGAAGATAAGAGAAAAATGTAACATTATACTTCCAAGTGCCTATTAATTCTTAACTAATAATAAATTACAGTGGGGTGCTGATAGAAATGGATGAGAGAGGCACATGCACATGGGAGGAATTCATGAGGATCAGTGACACGGCAATGAATACTAAACACAGACATCATAACTAGAGGTAAAATGAAGTATTTCTGTGTTGGCAAGATTGCTCCTAGAGCTTTGTGGACTTGCTGCTGCTCCATGTGTATGTTTTTCTTCTTTTGTGCCCTGACAGCCCACACAGGCTTGGAGTGAAGGTCATGTTAGACTTACTTTCACCTGTCCTCCCCTCCCAGAATGGTGCCAGTGAACACCCCTCTTTTAAAAAGACCCCAGCTTGCCCTGTCCTGGGAACTGGCCAGGCGTGCATCCTGGTCCTTTGTTGAGGGACTAGGGCACTGAGCAACCCTCCTGGGGCTGGGAGAGCCAAACTGAAAGTCAACACTTGCTTTCAAGGTTTTGCTCCCAAACTATGACCCACCAGCAAAAACCAAGTTTCTATTTTTCCCAGTAAAAATGTCTTTTTTTCCTCTCCCTCCCTGGCCCCTCTAGCTGGGAACTGCTCCATTACTGCACCTTCTGTGCTGATCTCTGCAATCTGTGCACAGTGCTGGGCATGTGGCTTCCCACCCTCATCCTGCATTTCCCAGCCATCCAGCCTGTGCACCTCCAAATCAACCCCAAGGGAAGGTTTGCTCCTATGTAAATAAACTGTTGTATTTGAGCAGTGATTTCTCGATTTGGGTAGTGCTTCCTACTTGTCATCAAGAGGATGAACAAATTTAGTCTCAAGGCATTCTGTGCCAAATTTCTTTTTACCTTTTAAAAACTTCTAAGGAAACTGGTTTTACTTTTGTTTGTTTTCATTAAAATAGTTGCTACTTTGAGAGTTTCTTTATGAAGAATCCTCCTTCAACTGGTCCAATTTCTCTACAGTGCTACCAGCCTACCGCCAGCCCTTTCCCTCCATGAAACCCTACTGTAATCCACAATCTGTTTGATTTCCAGCCCCATCAGAATTGCCAAGGCCTTGAATTTGGAATTTCGAGAGTGATATTCAGATACTTCACAAGTTTAGAGTATGAGGGCAGCTGTGCCTATTAATCTTTAAAAAAAAATCCCAAATCTCTGTTTATTTTATTGCAAGTGGGAGCTAAGAGGGAATTGCTATGTGGGAAAACAATGCTGTAATAATGACATAGAATCAAAGAGAGGGTAATAAACCTGCTAGTTCTCTATATTTACTGGGGGAGTTTGCTGGGGAGCAGGAGCTGAGGCTTGTTTTAACTACAGACAGCTTTCTCCTCTCAGTGTTTATGGCTTTCTCAATCACTTTGCTCATCTGCTGCTGGAGGCTTTTATTTGCTGATAAGGGCTGTTAACCAGTTGGAAAGTCAGACCAATGAAGTTATGTAAAACGCAGCGAACAGATTTTTTACAGGTTAGAGCCGTGATGCTAGAGGAGTGAGGGAGATGGGAGGGCTCCTTGTCCTCCTGTTGGAAAGCAAAATATCCCGAGGAGGGAACAAATCACAGTAAACCATAGGTATAGATCACCACTTTACTGCAATTTGTCCCCCCCTCAGGAGGGGGCATATATAAATATAAGCATATAGTCACATTTATATACATATACCTAAACCTCTTCCTGTTCCTTGGTGCTGATGGGATAATTAATTCCTCTTGCTTACTCTGTTCCTTCTTTTTCAGAGAAATTTCTAATCTTCTTTAATAGGGAAATGAATAACCAATGCTGATTTGCAACAGGAGGGGTACTCAGACTGCCTTGCCCCCATGTGATGATGTGAGTAACATCTCTTAGTGAGGAAATGATCAGTTAAACTCCAATAAGTCTTTGAGGTACATAAAAGGCTACTTGCAAAATGGCTTTGTAGTACCTTTGCTTGTTTGGAAGCAAACAGTGATAGAAATGGGAAAAATACCTGATTTTAACTTTGCAATTTCCCTTTGAGCAACCTTCAAAGTTGTGTCTCTGCAAAGATGCAGGGAATAGTATAATGGATGCAGCACTTTCTTTTCTAGCAAAAGAATTTCTAGGAGCAGAGCATCAAATGTGTGTAGGCTTCCCTGTGTGTCCATGGGTGCTTTGGAAAATCCCAGGATTTGCTGAGAATTCAGATTTTCTTCTGTTTATAAGCTGTGTCTGGCAGTGTGATCTTGTTTCATGGAAATTTGCCCCCAAGACAGTATTTCTGACCTCTGGAGCTCTGCATTTGATGCTCCTGCAAAATTCAAGAGGAGAGTACTGCTAGTTGGAGCTCTTAAAGGGATATTCAGCATGGAAAGCTGGAGTGTGGGACACAAGGCATTATGATCCATGGTGAACCTGGACTTTTTGATTTGGAATTGGAAGTGTACAGGTTTGGTTTTTTTTTTGCAGAGGCAACAGTGATTCTAAGTGTGCTTATTTTGCTCCCTCAGCCATTATTTATCTATTCTTATTTGTCCCTTTCTGAAAGAATTAAAAATTAATCTGGAATGTCAACATTTGGAAAGTCATGTACAATGTGTAAGTATATATATAACCTATATAGTTTTTAAAATAATGAAAAAATAAAAACCAAACAAAAGCCCCCCCCCATCACCACCAAAAAGAAGCCAACCTCAAACAAAAAACTTTTCCCAATATCTAGTTACTATCTTTCAGGTCCCTCGTGTAAATTGCTGACATAATTCAGTCAGCCTGAGTGCACTTTGAACAGTTTCTCCAATTTTACAATTTTTAAAATGTTTCTGATTTGCTTTAGGTTGTTTCATGTCCGAAGGGTTGTGGATTCTTTTTAAACCGTGTATTTCTCACCAGTTGTTTGGAGGTCTCAATTACCGGAGCTCAGCAACATCTAGTTTCTAAAATCATCCTGGAAAAGCAGGCGTTCTTTTCCAATCTCACCTCCATTTGGTCATCACTTGAAAAATGAGGAGCATCAGATTTTACAAAAGCATTTCAATTCCCTGTCGTTCTTTCAGAATCTTTATGTCCTGAAATAAATTGGAAACATTCTGTAGTAACTTCCTGTAAAGTCTCACCTCTCTCAGATTGCATGTAATAGAAAGGCACCTACCTACCTCCTACTTTTGGTCTTGAAAATCATCCATGCACCCACAAAGAAATATGAAGTCAAAACAGACGACTCTCTTTGGAAATCATCGACTTTAAGGTGGCGGCTCCTCCTCCCCAGAGCAGAGTGGTAGTGCGGGCAGCCTGGGAGAAATACTGTTGGCTGCAACAAATAATTTGCTTGATTTTCCTTTTCCTCTCTGGAAATAGTTTGTTCAAAGCCATCTGCAGACAAGGAGCCTAATGAATGGGTTTAAAAGGTTTAGGAAAGGACTTGGTCTTTGCATTAGTTGACAGACTTCAGTCTTCAGTGTAGAGCAGTTAATTGAAAACCAGGGAAGGAAAGGCTGTTAAAAGGTGAGTATCATGTGAATCTTGGCTCAAGGATGTAAACCCCAGCTTTCAATCCAGTTTATTCCTTGTTTCTTTCTTGAAGGAGGTGCAAGTTCAAGGGTAGAGATCTGAGGGGTTTTGGTTGCTCATAAAGCTGCTTGGTAGTGATGGAACATCTGCCAGACAGCAGAAGGAGTGCAAGGTGCAAGCCCAATGGGGCTTTGACTGAATGCTTGTTAGAGTAACTGGTTTCCTCTGTTTCTAGAAATGTTTGTGTATAAACTTCCCAAATTGCTATTGCATCTGGTCTCTCTCCTCTAGCAGTCTGGATTTTGGGTCCTGACATGGTCACAGCAGAGCAGGGTGATGCCCTGACCCCAGTGCCTTCTGCTACCCCACAGACAGCGGTTGCTGCATTCACACTTGTCAGCTTTGCCCAGCTGCTTCAGAATTTGGAAGATGACTTTCCAAATTGTAGTCTCTAGACTGTGTATAATATTAGCACTGAATGTGGACCTTACTTTAGGAGAGGCTGGTATGAATCCTTTTAGAAAAAATACAGCCAGCAAGTCTGCCCATATGTATGCTGGTGTGTGCAATGGGTTCCCTTTTCTACCCTCTGCAGGAGGGATTTGAGGTCTCCTTGACTGATATTACATTTTGTGGTGGAGGCAGATTAAAGATTAATTACTTTTTTTTAATTTATTTTTTTATTTTTTTTTTTTTAGCAGGCTCCACTACTTTCCTGCTGGGGCTATTTATGTAGAAGTAGCTTTAAACATCTCCTATTTACTCAAAATTGTATTGACCTAGTAAAATCCATGCCATTTTAGCAAAGTCTGTTCCATTTGGAAATAAGATATAAATCTCCTGACTTCAGAAAGCTTTTCTAGAAAACCCTCATCTGAGGCACAAGTGAATTCAAAGCAAGCTGGAAACTGAGATCCAAAGTTTTCTGTGCCTCCTCATCCAAGCTGCCATCTGCCACCAAACCAGTGTTGTTTTCCCACATTAAATGCCCAGTGAAAAGGAGGGCTGGGGTCTGGACTCTACCCCACCATTGCTTTGCATTTTCTATTTGACAACCAATCGACCAAATACAGAAGCTTTTGGACCAGGAACAGAGTCTTTTTCCCTCTCTGTGGATGTCTTAGCAAGCAGCTTATACCCTTGTAGACCCTGTGCCCATTTTGTCTGTTAAGAAGACTGCAGGTGGATCATCCCTCTGGATGGTTTAGCTTTAGCTAGATCATTTCCAAAGCAGCTCCTAATTCCTGTGCAATGCTCCTCTTCCAGGCTTTTCACTCCAAGATCTGGATCTACTCCAGTAGCCGAGTGCCTTTATTCAACCCCAGAAACTGCCATGCCTAAATTTCAGATGCAGAAGGTACTTTCATCCAGCCCCAAGTGTATGCACATAGGAATAAGTGAGCTACTTGATGAACTAATTGAAGATTTATAGTTCTTGGAGCACATAGCCATCTTTTGGGGAAAATCCTGGATCAGAAATCCATTTCTGTCCTCACTAATTCACGTATTATTCTCTCTCATTACTTTGTATTCATTTGCATTTCATGTTGCAGCATTAAGTCACCAGTGTGTGTCTGATACTGCAATACATTATTTGGCTGTTTCCTGACTCTCTTGGGCATTTGATGGCATCTGTGAGCATGGTTGACTCCTCTCTGTCTATTTATTTAATGATGGTATCTTTTATTTTTTTTTTCTTAATAGTACCAACATCCTACAGGTCTATTAGCTGGTCATATTCTACTGGAATCCAAAGTTAACTCTTAAGTGTCTTCTCTTTCCATTTTACTTCCTGCAAAATGTTATCAGGAGCTGTTACTGTCTCCTTTGACTTGCCAAGTGATACAAATCCCATTTATGCTGTCATCTCATGGGCATTCACACAGGAAAATGGAGAACAGAGATCTCTCCCCTGCTGTCACTTACCTCTGTGCTGCCATTCAAACACTGGAGGGAAATACCCAGGATGTCTGGGGAACTTTACAAGAGAATATCTACCCAGACTTAGTGTCATTCAGGCTCAATGTAGTAGGACCAGGCTTCTGCCTATTTTCTAAATATTTTTGACTAAACATTTCAAGTCAGGGATTCCCCTCCCTCTAAGAAAGGGAGAGTGGCACCTGATTTACTAGTTAGGGTTCTTAGGTGTTATTTTAATACAAATATAAATCCTTTTGTCTTCGCAAAGCCCACCAAATCCCAAATACTCATCTCTAAGAATACAGGAGGAAACCAGCGAGTGGTTCTTGTTTCTAGTGATGATCAAGTCACTGCAGCAAACAGCGAGGCGAGCGCTGGGTGTAGAGGTGAGTTGGCGTTGCTGGCACACACACGGGCACTGTGGAGCAGCATGTTCTGTAGCTGCCTGCTGGCACAGCCCTAGTCTTTCCCCATGACCTGTCCCTCTGAAGAGGGACTGCCCCGTGTCTCTCTGGGCATGACCCACTTGCTGCCTCTCATTGGTTGTGATGGGCTTTTAATATTTTAAAATGTCAGATAACGTGTATCAGCCCCAGAGGTGATGAAGCCTTTCTTTGATGTTCCCGAGCTTGTAAAAGTGGTGTTGCAAGGGACTGCAGAGCACTTCTGTTTAGTTTCAAATCTCCGTGTAACAGCTGGGCTGTGTCATCCCCCGTGCTCACAGCAGCCCAGCACAGTGACCTCTCTCAGCAGGCTGCTCTCAGCCTCAGTCACATCCTTTCACGGTGTCTCTCATCTGACCAGCCCTTCTTGAAATGCAGAGTAACAGTCTCCTCTTGGGATTTCTCATCATTTTCCTTTGCTGGACTGCCTGAACAACAATGGAAATACCTCGATCATCACTCTCCATCACTAGAAAATCCTGTGAATTCCCCAAATCACAGCTATTCCTCTCACTTATTCCGGACTCACAATAATAACAAAACGCAGCTGTGCTGTGCTGTGCTGTGTAACTCCTTCCTTGCTGGGACAGGACACCCGGTTCCACGTGTTTTGAGGACATTGCAATACCTTAACTCCAGGACTTCAATAACCCCACTATGCCAATAACTGCCCCATCCCATCGCTGGATAGAAAGAAATTAAGCTGTTGGAGAGCTACTATGGCAAGGTTTAGGACAGGCTCGGCTGCTGGAAATAAGTGTTGCTCAGAAACACCTCTATGGACTCCCTATGACTAAGAATGTGAATACAGAGATCTTGCAGATAATCCACTCAAGTCTTTTTAGGAGGACTAAAGCCCTCACATTTTTAATTCCTTTTTAAAAGTTTTCCACCTTATCAAGCATATGTGCCTCAACTGTACATTGTCCCTAACCAGATGGAAATGAGGTCCCATTGTCCAGAGTGAAAATTTCTGCCAGCCCTGTTCAGACTTTGGCTGCCATGGATGCAAGAAGTTCTGCACCTCCGGGGAGCACTACAGGTGCTGGTGCACAGGGCTGACCTCCAACAAATACTGTTCTTATTTCCTGGGTTGTAGGTGGCATCTGCTGCATGTTTGTCCTTGCTGAGCTTTAGAATATCTCATAGCCTCTTACTTTTCTGAATCTAGATTGTTTCATGTTTCTTTTTTTCAGCTAGTTAATTTTTTTTAAGTGTCTTTTAAAAAGCCATTGGCACCAGAGTTGAACCAACATCCTGGGTTTGTCTCGCCAGTGGTGCAGTTGGGAGTAAATCTCACCTTCTTCATTTTGCTTTCTCCTGTGTGGTTGAGCTGGATACATCCCCAGTTTTAATTCAAATACTGCCTGTGATAGAAAATCTATCAGGCACTAATGGAAGATGTTCCCATGGTTAATTACTCTCTTTGATTTGCAAAAAAGAATTAGAAAATGGCTCCCTATACTTAGCTTGGATTGATCCAGTTTCAGCTCCCAGCCATTGGGTCTTATCTCACCCCTGTCTGATGGATTAAAGGGCCTTTTCTTAATAGGAAATCATGTGGATACTTTAGTGACCTCTTAACCTTCTCTTGGCTAAATCAAATAAATGAAACTCTTTGGTTTCTTACTGCAAGGTAAGCTTTCCTGATGAGGGTCAGGGCAGGCCAGCGGGGTCCAGGTCACAGACCACAAAAAGAGAAAATATTTGTGTTCTTGGCCCGCTTTCTGGAAACCCAAAATAGATTAACTGTGCAAAGGGGCTGGGCACTTAAATACATTTCCTCTCTCCCCTCTTCATTATTCAAATTAACAGACAACTAATAGATAAAATTAATCAGGTGCTGTTTCATCCATCTCTTTCCTAAAAAGGCAGGTGAATATTAAACTACATCAAATATTACTTTATTATGAGCAAATTGAGATTCCATACAAATACAGTTAATTAAAGATTGAAACTAGCCAATTACTTGAATATGTATTAGAATGATTTGAATATGGATGCTACAAGATTGGAGGAGAGAAGAAGGAAACTTGTCCATGCCCCTAAAACCCCATTTGAACAGCTTAGTGCTGTATTTCATAGCTAATAAGGGCATTTATGTATTTATTGTTAATGAGATGAGAAATGTGATGGAAAACAGGACTAAGTGATTAAAATAGGAAGTACTTGAGGTGTAGCACTTGGCAAGGGTAGAAATGGGAAGGAAGTGGGTTACCAGGAGCATCTGATAGGAAGGGCTATGCTGGGACCCATCAGACTGGCAGGTGGGCACCGAAAGAGGTGTCTCATAGATCCTTCAAGGTTCTTCGGCTTCTTGCCCTTCCCTCTTTCTTCCCATTTCCTGATGCTGCTGACTGTGTTGCTAACGAGCCTCAATCATGCTGTTGTTCTGCAGGTCTGCAAAAGTATGTAAATGAAAATACAATCTCTGCCCAGAGATTTTTCCAACCTGCGTGCATTTGCTTGTTGAAAACAACAGTACCAGAGGCTAGATTAATAAGTAGTTGGTCACAGGACTGGAGTCTTGTTGAACAAAGATAGCATAATTTCACCCTTAAATCATAGGAGATTTGGAAGATTCTTAAATTATGTTAGTACAGCTGGGTAAATTTCATGGTTTTAGTGACCTCCAAGCAAGGACAAAAAAATACTGCTTTCTGTCTAAAGCCACTTCCTGCAAAAATAACATGTAGTCTTGACACAGAAGCGTGAAGGCATCATGGTTTCAGAAGCTGTGTGGGGGACTTATATTTGCAATTTTTCATTTGTTATAAAACACTGAGAGGCTGAATTCAGTGTCTCCATTCCCCTCTGGAACTGACCTTCCCTTGGGAATGGGCTGCTGAAGCATTTAATGTTTAGATTGCTGTGAAAACTACCTGCAGCAAAGCTGCACCAAGAGAATGTGAACAAGTTATTAGGGTTTTATCGCAGCATACCTTCATTGTCCTTTCAGTTCAGGTTAAGGAACATTAGGTGGCAAAACCCCCTCAGATGTCACTTTGCAATTGCAGAGCTGGCAATTCAGTGCATGTTACTGGGACAGTGAAGGTAGGTTTGGCTCTGCCTTCTCTTCCATGCTGAAGGGATGAAGTCTTGCCTTTCTGGGCTTAAATTGCTTCTAATTATAGGAGGTTAGGAGGAAACCTCCCTGGACCTGGGTTATCCAGTGTCTACTGAGGAGGTTTTGTACATTTCTTTGAGGTGTCTGGCTCTTGTCACACCGTTGCTTGACAGCTGCGAGGACAAGAAGGCTGTGTTGGCTCATACGCTTCGGAAGAATTTAATGCAACAACAGCCACTAATACATTAGAGGAATGTGCTTATGAGGAGGGGAGAGAAATCCAGTGAGTGACCACGGGAGTGTCTTGCTCATGCCATAAGCACTAAACCATAATGGCCAGACATGGGCTGGAGACCATTCTCCTTTGAGAATTTAATCTTTGTCTCAGGTCTCCCAGAAGTGACATTTACTGGCTCACATCAGCAATGCCATGCAGGTGGGTCCAAGGAGAGCTGAGCTTTGTGTTCTGCATGCATTTAGAGTATGTGACATGCAGGACAGAGGAGAAAATGAGATAATGGTTGTTTCGATTTCAGCTGTATAGGCACCATCTCTGCCAGGGAAGACAAGAAAAGAATCTGTGAAAGGAGAGGCAGTGTCTTTTGGTTTGTATCATGCAGAACAGGAGAGAATAATGACAAGGGAGAAAAGGAGGGCCAGAACAGTTCCTTGAAAACGTTTGGCCATTAGGTGACACTCTTCTGCTATGTTTCCAACAGCCAACAACGCAGGTGGACAACAGTAGGCAGACATAAACTCTTTTATTTCGGGTAGGCTTGTTTCCTCAGTCTACAGGTTTACTTCACATGGGAACCTTATAAGAAATTTTCTGATCAAGAACCTACTTCATCCAATTTCTGATTAATCTGATTCTCCACTTTAATGTGATGGAAAATTCAGGTGCCAGCTCCCTTGCATTCTGAATAATAACCACCGATACATTTTCTTGGTTTAAATCTCTTTGGGTTAAGTATTGTGAGATAATTTTGTCAGCAGCTCCAGGGTGACATTTCAGCACTGTGGAAGGTAAAGGAGTCAAATAAAGATATATGAATAACAAGAATAAAGAGAGGGACAATCAGGGAGTTATTTTACTGATATTTATGGCTGTGCCTCTGACCTAATGACTTGAGTCGAAACAAAGGCTCTGAAAACAGCACAGAATAACCCCAAAGTCAGAGAGATGAGTTTGCCATTTTCTGGCAGCAAAATCTTTATAAGCACATCTGTTCCACCGTCTTCCACAACTATAACAGAAGATAAATGCATGCTTGGCCTTCCCTTGAAAAAGCAGCATTGACTTCTCAGATTACATCCACATCACAATGACTCGGTTGGGAATTATGGCTTACATGGAAAAAGCAGTAGCATTCATTTTTTTTTCAGGAGCATTTGGAAGATTTGTAGCAAAGTTACATCTCAGTTCTAGGGAAGTAACTAGGTTAGTACTAATTAAAGACTATATTTTAGATTTAAAAAACCTGTCACGTATGGATTGCAGATCTAAAACTCCCTGTTTTTTCCTTCTCACTAAGATTGTTGTTGTTGTTGCTGCAGTCAGCAAGAGGGAAGCTCCTGTTTTCTGCAGTACACCTTGCTGGGAGGAAAATTGTCAATATTAGAAGTGAAGGAGACTGGTGGGGAAGGTATTATATATTCCTTCCTAATCTTTTTAATATCCATGTATAAGGGACACAGAGCCTGCAGTGACCCCTCCCTAGCTGTCCGAGTGCCTCTGCTCAAGGTCGCTTATTTATGCCTCTATTTGTTTGCTCTTGAGCCCACCTATCTTCTTGAATAATTCACGAGCGCACTTGGGTCCAGGAACCCTCTTTAATGAGTTCGGGAAGCAGGCAGAGCTCAGTGTTGCAATCAGCTGCAGGTTGCTGGAGTGTAGAGCATGGGGCACCACAGGCGAACCCAGGGCTCCAGCGATATTGGTCTTCCAGTAATTCACACTCAGTGAGGACACAATAGGCCCCAACAAGAGGCTGCCAAATCCATCCCAGGCTTTCTTCTTCATCCCTTCAAGATAATTAAACTTGATAAGAGGTAAGAGAGAGAGATTTAATTTCTGCTGGGAGGGCAGTCTGAATCTCTTGTTTCTTTTTGACTTGTTTCTCAGTCTAGGGCCAGATCCTGTCCATTTTGCAGGTTTAACGGAGTCATTGATACCGAAGTAAAGCACTGCTTAGTGGACAGTCAGGGTGATTGAACTGGACCTGGAGGAGCCAGTGCAGATAGTTATATCTGTCTTTACAGGATTAGGAATAGGTCTACTTGCACATCTGCTAAGAGCTTCCCACCATGCTGTTCATAAACACAAGAGCACACCAGCTTTCTCTTACGCCAGGTTTCTGGTTGTGTGGCAGAGAGAATTTGGTCTCTCACCAGTATCTATATGCTACAACTCAATAATAAGAAATATGAAAAGATCTGTGAATGCCCTTGCTGTGGTAGCCACGAGCCTTCATCCTCCTCCTGCCGAGCACTCCTCTCTGGGAGGAGCCAGCATGGAACAGGATTCACACCCCCGCTCCAGTCTCGCTGGTATTCATCAACTTGCTTACACGTTTTCTGAGAAAATTCAGCTTTGCAGATATGCTCCACTAATCTGCAATGACTTCGGTATTGGTTTTTCATTCCATTGGCATACTTGTATTTACTCTTTTGCAACACTTTAAGTTTGGGTGTGTGGGTTTTTTTCTGTCTTCCTTTCTGCATCTGTGCGAAGTAGGCAAAGCAATTTTCTGTTTGAATTGCTTCTGGGGAAGGCACATTTAAAGCCATATACATGCTTGAAAGGCATGTTAAAGACTTAAAGGGTCATCTTAGGGATCAAGCTGTATGCCTTGAGTCTGCCAGTACATAAAAAAGAACTATAATCTGGATGGGTTCTTCTGATCCTTTGAGGAAATAAAAGAAAAAAAAATAGCTTAATTTACAGTAGTTTTTTGGTTGACTATTCTGGAAAGCTTTCTAACTGTAAGTTCATTGGAACAAGCTGAAGGAGGCTTTTGACAGCAGGTTATGCCACAACCCGTCAAATGCTGGTATATTAGGCTCAGGAATAAAGGAAAAAATTGACTTGATATCCTCTTGCATTCCCCATTTCTGACCTGATCTCCCAGGCAAGGGTAAGCAAGCATTGCATTATTGACCTCAGTGAGTTTGTAAAGACTTATCTCTATTTGGCTCTTCTTTTGTGGACTTGAGCTAGACCGGTGGTTAGACAAGATTTGTGTCCCACCTCGTGTAATGATCCTGTCTTTCAGTAAAATGGTTTTGCTCCACTCGTTAGTAGCATGGGCTAAGCTGGGAGTGTCAAACCCAGGAAATCATAGTTATTTTGAATGCTTGTTCCTGTTGCAAAACAAGCTTTAAAGAGCAAGGTTCATGTCCCACAAAGCTCTGTTTTTGGATTATGTTTTTTTGGCTGGTCAGCTGAAACATTTGATCTTTTTTATAATGCAAAATAAATACTGAAATGAAGAGCTATACTATATGGCTGCTGAAGCGACTCAAGTGCTCCATCTTGACATTTTCAGAGTAGAAGACGGATGTTACCAAGATTTTTATGGAATGGCTTGTGTTTTTCTTTAATGAAAGATCATTAGCGAACAAATGTCCACAGAAGGTCTGAGCTTTAATGAAATGGGATTTTTCTGATAGAAGATGTTTTACAGAAAGTTACTGTTGCTTTTTTTTTGGCAGTTACTTAGCATACCCTTTCTGTGCGTATGCCCTTAATCCTGCTTGTTTGATTTGATCGGAGCATCTTCCTCCCAGAAGACATCGTTCTGAATGCTGCTTTATACCACATCCCCAGGAGTTTTTTGCTCCATGGACATGCTCTGTGAGAACTGCCCAGTCTTTCCCAAATGGTGCAATGGGAGTTTTGCTGGCCTGTATATAAAATAGAGTTGTGCCTTTATAAGTCAACTGGCTATAGTCTCAGTGGTAATAGAAGGCTGAGGAGCAGTGCAGGAGGTTTGTGATCAGATGTTGGAGCTGGGATGGACCCCATGGACAATTTTGTAGTTGGTGCTTGCAGAAATCCTGTGAAATAGCGACCATGGATTCTCCTTGTCACCATGTTATTTTGCAAAGCCTGGGGTTAGAAATGGGCTGGCTGGAACATGTTGGGCAACTTAGAAATGCTCTGCACTGTTATACTTTGGAAAAAAAAGGCTATATTTGTCCATATGTAAAATCTGTTCAGACTGTTATCTTTCTTACTGTGGCTGTGTTGTGCTTGTTCTTCTGTGCTCCCTATGATTACAGGATATAATAATGATTGTCCAGTAATTGCCTCCTAATTGATTGCAAGCATAACTAAGGTGTTACTGTGTAAGTCTATTTTCACTAAATTAAAAAGATTAACATTAGCAAATTAATATTAAAGAGAGATTCAAGGCAGTAGCAGCAGCAAGTGCTTGCTCTTCTGAAAGCCTGGACAGAAGTTACAGCCCTACAGGCCAGCATTGGAGAAGCAGTGTTGGGTCAATCTTGGCCCTTCTCTGGCTGGGCAAGAGCTTGATGGAAAAATCCACCTGAGATCTAAAGGGACAATATGAAAAAAAGATGTGATCAGTGCAGATCCCCAGCAAGCAGGAGGCTGCCAAGGGAAGGTTTGCTCATTGTCACACTGATTTTCACTCTGCTGTGGAATTATTCAGGACTGGTGGTCTTTGCAGTAGCACTGAGAGCCCATCATTTCCCCATAGCTGCTGGAAGAAGGGATGATCCAGCTGCAGGGATTGAAACCCCCTTGTCTTTACTCCCTCATGGGCTGCCGGGGCCGAGCTGACTGTGATGTGCTGCCTGTCCAAACACAGTTGGGCACCAGAAAAGCTGCTGCTGCTCTGGGCAGGCACAGTCCAAAATCCGCATGCAGACAGCTGGCTGGTGCTCGCTTTGAATGTGCTCCAAGCGTCATAGTCTGCCTTCATTCAGCCAGTGTATCAGGAAAACGGCAATGTAGAGATCCCCCTGTTTAAAGATCACTGAGCTATCTTTGTATAGGATGTTTTCCCTGAAAGTCAAATCTATATAGGGACCAAATGAAAATTTCTGCTTGATGCTCAACCTGCAGACCCAGATCCCTGTGGCTGGAGGAGATCTACATTTTAGTCATTCTGCTGCAGGTGGCACTACTGTTCCTTTTCTTTTAACCATCCCAAATCTGAAGTGATGAGTTATTTGCTATGGTCCAAAGGGCAGCAGAAAAGCCTGACCAAATTTAACTAAACCAGAAGGGCACAAAAAGGATTTTGAACAAAATGTGAGTGACTTGCTTGCCCTGCCCATCCCTTCTCAATTACTGAGAGCAAATAACTTGTGTGTAATGGCTATGGGGGAGAGGCATGGAGAGGAATCAGAAAAATCTTTTTGGCAAAAACAGTGAGCTTTAGGTGGGAAAAGCAGATGAATTCCACAGTGTTTGCACAAACACGGTGTGTGCTCGGCTGGCTTGGGACCTCACAACTGGCCTCACAGCTGACACACACAGCAGTCTGCCACTCAGGGCTCTGTGCTGGTGACTCTTTCAGATTTAATGTCCGCTCTCTGCACCCTGGCTTGGACAAGCAGGTCCCCACAGCATCAGTTCCCCAGAATACAGGCCAGCAGGTTGGTCCTAATTTCTCTAAGGACATAAGGAGAATCAGCGCTCCGAGCACCACAATGATGTGCTGGAGCCGTGAGATGCAGAAGATCCCCAGGACTCAGCGTGGGTGGTGTCTATAGGATAGCCAAGGTCAGATTTCCCTGGCAGAATCTGGGTAGCCAGATTTCTTCTATTTCTTAAAATCCAGATGAAGCTTTGTTTTCCCTTGTGAGCTCTGTTGTGGTAGTGGGAGGGAAGAAGCCAGTAGCAGTTAGTGGAGCAAATGCAATTATCAGGTGGTGTTCAGGTAGGGGGAGAGAGTTGGTGGGACCCCTTCCCACCATCCCAATGAAGTCAGCAAGGGAACATAGGGTTTGGGCAGGTTCCACCTGCACAAAACTGTCCATCAAATCACAGTGGGTTAAAAAAGAACAACAAAACCTAAAGACATAAACGTGCTGGGCCGAATAAGCCAAGATATTTAGGGTTTTATCCAAGGAAGTTAAGTAGTGACCCAGTCACAGCCTGTAACAATAGCAGGAAGAATAGTATTTTTTTAATGTGAGGGAAAGAGTATAAGTAAATTTCAAAGGCTGTAAATAGAAGCTACATAAATCCAAACGGGAAACAAGGTGTGTGAAATGCCATTCAGTGCCTGCCCTGGGCAGGTAACAGGACGATTCAAGCAAGATGCATTTCTTGCCTGTGTGCAACACCATGTGCACTGATCTAAAAAGCCCATAAAAATCTTCTGGCAGTTTAGCTTGATTCCATACAGTACAGGAAGAGTAAACAGAGAGGAAAAGTATATGGATTGAATTGATGGAAATTTACTTTCAACTGATTGAAACTGAGGTGACATAAAGCAGATGGAATTTTTTCTCACCACTGCTAGCTTAAGGAAATGAAGTCTTTCATGATGATCCAATTTTTTTATTAATTTTCATATAAAGAACACAAAATGTTGTGGCTGTGAAAGAGCTGAATACGAAGCAGAAGTAAAATATGTACATAAAACAGGATAACTGATAGCTTTAATACATTTTCAATTTATATGTGAATATAGACACAATTCCCCTCTGAATAAACCAAACAGCTAGCCACAGGGTATAACATGGGAAGCATAAAATCAAAGCAATGTGCAGCACTTGAGCTAAGGAAAAGATGGTAGAGTGGTGGCAGAGGGCAGGTGGGATCAGCACCTCCCTCCTTCCATGCCCAGCACACTTGCTCAGGACCTGTCAGGGGCAAATTGTTAATCTTTTTGTGCAGTGTCTAACACTTTCTTCATCAGCAATTGGGGCGTTCTGCTAGAATCGGGGAAATCATCGAAGTTAAGGATTGATTGTAATGGCCAGATGTGACAGAAGGCAGTTCAAAGGCAAAGCTGCTGTGACCAGACATCAGCTGTTTCCTAACAGCTCCCAGACAATCCATAGAGGCTGCGTCAAGATTGTTCTGAATTGCACCAGGCTCAAGTCAGATCCTGTGTGACTTCAGACACGTGGTGCCATAAAGCCACCCTTACCACCAGTTCAGAAAGAACATACAAGAAAAAGGAAAGAACAGACACAAACACAGAGGAGCAGAGTAAGAGAGGGAAGAGATTAAAACTCTGCATCCACAGCAGGAACCTGTCTGAGTCCCAGGATGCCCGGCTGTGCCCAGTGCTGCCTTTTTAATTATTGGCACAATCAGGTCGTGTGGCTAATCGGCACCCTGGTGTGGGAGCTCACGCTGTGTCTCTCCTCTGCCAAGGCGTTTTTGGAATTTGTTTAGCTGCGTGACACGGTGAAACCTCATTAAGAATAAGACTGACTCTCCATAAAGGATAAGTTCTGATGAGTGGGTCTTTTCTCTTCTGCTTGAGCTACTTAGTGCAAGGGCTTCTTGAATTAATTTCATATAAAGCAGCAAGAAAAGCCGCTCAGACAGCTCTGCGCTCTCCTTCCCCAAATGGCTGTTCACAAGGATTCCACTGTCCTACCCTGTGTTTTTCAGCACAAAATTTGCAGATATTAAGCCAATACCACCAGGGCCTGCTGCAGCTGATTTTCACTCCTCCAGGGTGACTTTGCTCACACAGCAAAGAGTTGTTGTTGTGTCCCAGGGAACCACTGGCTTTGCTGGGGCTTCTTCCCTCCTGGAGCAGTTGGGTGGCTGTGACATAGTGGGAGAATAAGGTTGTGTTATGCCTAAAGAAAAACATCTCCAAGGAGAATGGACTAGAGATTTCCCATGGCTTTGGAGGAACATCCCAAGCCAGACCCTCTCTCTAAATCCTCCCACGGTTTTCCAGCAATGCTTTAGTCTAGATCTTTTCTAGGAATTTCTCGCACCTTTTCAGGAATCCCTCCATCCAAAACCTTTCTAGAAAATCTCCATGGCTTTCTAAGAACATAATAGTTGCTTTCCAGGGATCCCTGAGTTAGAGGGTTTGGGGCAATTCCCCTGGTTTTCCAGGAATTCCACCATCTAGAGACCTCCTAGAAATTCTTTGGGGTAGAATCCATCTGGGAAGTTTCCTGGTGCTTTCTAGGCAATTTCCTAACACTTTTTATGAATTTTTCCAGCTGCTTTTCAGAATGATTGTTTGTTTGTTTGTTTTTCGGGAACTTTGTGGGCAATTTTCTTACAGCCTGTCAACATGTGCTTTTTGAGGAAAATTTCCATTGCCTTTTGTGACTTCTCTGCTGTTGCGATTTCTGCCTGTATTACGTCAAATCGGAGATTTAAGGAGAAACTGCTATATTTTGAAAAAGTTGATTTTTTTTTCAAGCAGAGTGACACTTTCCAATTAGAATTGCTAATGCTCAAGTGTGGTAACAGCTGAGCACGATGCAACCTTTGGGTTTGGCACAGCACTGAAGAATTGTTAGGAAAAGGAACTGATTCACTTTACTAAATTAGAACTGATGCCACAGGCACTAGGAATGTTAACATCCATGTAATTATGCAAAATATTTGCACTTTTATCTACATTAAGTACGGTACAAGTGTATAAGACACAGAGGCTGTCAGAAAAACACCCACAACTTACTCAAAAGAAAAGTTTCTTAACTTCTTGATTCCCAGAAAAAAAAGTGTAGCGACAGGTTCTGTCTAAATCTGCGTTATGTAGTGTATCATTAGACATATAAAATCAAGCAGGATTCAGTGCCTGAGGTCTCCTGTTTATTAATGGGAAGAGCTGCCCTGCTGTGCTGGTTGTGGTGTGAACAGCCTGCTGCTCCTTTGGTTGTGGTGTGAACGGTGCAGCCCAAGGAAAATAGGAGCTCATTGGTTCTCCTTTTAAAATAAGATGTGAAGGTAACTGTGTTGTCTGCACAAGGAAAAGGAAAAATAAAGTATGACCCAGATAAATTATACGTAAAGAAGCCAGGCACAGCTAACAGTTTCTTCATACCTCTTGCTAAAGCAGAATTTTGGTGTTTTGTTTTATTTTGTTTTTAGCTATTTCTATGTATTAGCTATTTCTGTGATCTGTGATGATCACATTTTCCTGCAGTGCCAGGAGACAACTCCCCTGTCTGAAGTTGCTCTCAAGACCTCAAAGTGAGGCAAACCACCTATAACTTTATGGTGACCATGGATTAACCCTTTCTGCTGGTCAGCTTGAACTTCTTGTCTCAGTGGTAGGACTCAGCACAGGACAAGGCAGGTAACAGCCTGTGGAGAGACAGCAGCGTGTTTCGCCCTGACAGACTCTCTCAGGCTGAACTTATTGAAAGGATAAGCAGGTTAAGAAGTGATAGTGTACCTGTTCCACTTGTATTCACGCACCTGCGGTGATGACACTGAAACCTTTGCAGGTGTATAATGCTTCTCTGCATTTGGGGAAAAAAAAGAAGTTAAATCTTAATAGTTTAAACACTAAATCATCCCACACGTTCAGAGCTGCCAGAGGAATTGTAGAAATAACCCAAGATACATGATTTTACTTTCAGCTCTTTCAAGTTTTAATCTGAATTTAATTATATTTTGGGAGTGGGGGTGGTGGGGGGGAGGTGTTACTATAGAACACTAAAGCTTCAGCACTTGCCAATTTGAAGGTTTCTTAAAGGAGACACTTTCTTAAGAAAGGTTTCAAGGTCAGTTGCACTTATTTTTAACAAAAAGAAGGCTCTTGAGAAAGATTCTTATCAGCAAAACCTTTGATCCTTCACTTTAGTTTTATAGATTCTTTTTAGAAGACTTTGTCACTTTTTCCTGTTCATTATTTATCTAAGAAACTTCACGCCTATGCTCGGAGAGATGTTTGACCTTTGTATGTTATGGCAGGGCATTTTAAACTGCTGAGAGACAGAAAAACCTCTCAGTAAACAAACAAACCCCAAAACCAGAAAACCAAAACCCAAAACAAAACACCAAAAAAACCCAAACACATCACACCACAGCCCCACCTTCCCCAAAACACAGAGGGAGCATTCGTTTTTAGAGAAGAGCTAATTTCACTGTGGGACTCCATCAAAAATGAACTGATGGCTGCTTGAGAAGCTTGTGAAAACTCATTTAGCAAGCAAAAGGGCATTGCTACCAGGTTGAACAAGTGCAGCACACTTCTCCCTCGGGCTCTGCACCTGGAAGCATCCCGAGATCAAAGAAAGAGTGAGAAATACTGGATTTCCTATAGGAATCATGTGTCTCACCTTAGCAGTGTCCAGGCAAGGTGTTCATGTAAACTGAACTGGGGTTGAATTCCGGGGTTTAAGGAGCTCTGCTGTATCATGTTCCTTGAAGTTATTTAATAACTTCTTTTCTTGTGTGTGTGTAGCCAATATTGGTAAATTGTAGCGTTTGCTCAACAGTGCTTTAGCGCCTTTAAGTCTGGTCTTTGCACTCAGGTTCTTTTAAGGTACCTCAAATTATATTGCCCAGATCAGAATCACTCCCCATGTGGAGCTTCTGGGTGCTGTTTGAGCAAGTGAAGGCAGCAGTGAGTGCCCACCAGCACATGGGACACAAGTCAGGGAGATAGTCTGGTTGTAGCTGAGTAAGGTATTGCCTTTAGTCCTGTTACCTCCTTGTTCTTTTGTTTTCTGGAAGGCAAGAGCTGAAGTGGAATGAGGTGGTTTCCAGCTGCTACTTCAAAGCCTAACAAATAACTGCAACTGCTGGTGGGATAGGAGGGTCCACAGTGAAAAGCTTGAAGTGCTGATTATCCCACCCTTAAGCAAGACATCAAATTTTTAAGCTAGGAGGTGAATACACTGACATTTAGCTTGGGAATAGTCTCCAAAGTTGTTTATAATTCTTTCTTATTCTATGAGTGGGTGAAGTATTTTGTCAGTCATGAAACCTATTCTAAATCCCAGAGAATTGCTGTGAAATAAGCAGTTTGTATGTGATCACAAAACAGCAGTTTCTTCAGACTTGCTGTATATTTACAACTCTCCTCCCCAGGAGTTTTCCTCTTTCAAGTAAGAGTCGAAATGTATAAGCAAAATGCTTTCTCTGTCTTCTACATAGATCTGGGTCAGCACAGGAGAAGCAAAGGAAGTCAGTTGAGCAGTGGTTGATGTACATAGGAGGTATTTGATTTGTATTGATTATCATAAACAGCTTGAGCCCCAAAATATGATTCATATGGGAGACTGACAAACTCCAATGTCAACATCACAGTGACAACAATAAAAAAGAAAGGAGGAGGGACTGCAAGCTCTGGCGACAATCCTTCACAGGGTGACTTTCTGTGTTGTTAGACAAAGAGGGAGCAACTAATTGGAGCATTATTTTCCTAACAGAAGCTCAGATTTTGCTCTCAGCTACATGTCAGCAACTACACTAAAGTAATTGGAATAACACCTCCAGCAGAAGAAGTTCAGATACCATGGTGATGATTGCTAACAGAGAGACCAGTTAGATAGCGCAAGATGCACAGATGACAGATTGGTTCTGTTTAATGTATTTTACAAGTCAGAAAGGTTGTTCACCTGTGGCTTTTTTTTGAACCAAATACTAGAACAGAGAGCTTTAGAAATCATCTTCCCAGAGAGAGGTTCATTTGCAGGAATTTTACATTTGCTTTGCAAAGGCTTCAGAAATGCAAATTCTGTTTTCTTTTAAGTCAGCAGAAATTTTGCAGATATAAATTTGATCCTAGTTATGAAATCTTATTTATTACTGGAAATCTAGACAATATACAGTTCTACCACAGCTATATGATCAGAAAGAATTTTCTATGTGATACTTTTAAAGATACGCAGATCATGAGATTTCAGAGCAGGCTAATGACACCTGCATGTTAGTTTTGAAACATGGCTAGAAAATCTGTAGGTAAACCTGAGCAGTATGTCTATAAATGTTTCATTGCTATGAATATTTGCTGAAGATCTGCTCCCCAGGCACTAACTACAGAGGACAGAACTTGATTTTTTACATTCACAGCTAACACTCAAATAAGATTAACAAAGATATTATTGACTGTGATTTTTCTTTTATTTTTTCAAAACATCTGGAACTAGCTCTTAGGGAATTTAAATGATTAAACTTGTGATAATTCTATGACAGGCCGCAGTTGATATGAACTTCATTCTTTGAACTATATCTCAGGTAAATTACTGTGTCTGGGAGGGAACTGGGCTGACATATCCTTAGAATAAATCAAACTTGTTTATACACAGTAAAGACAGTCACTACGTGCCTACCAAAATCTGGGTAATCCACTCGAAGCAGGACTTTGACAGTATCCCCAGTCCGTGGCAGCTTCTCTAGGCAGCTTAATGGGAGCTGATTTGCACCTCAGACTTGAAGATTTCTCCACTGGTGTCCCCTGAAAAAGATACCTCAGCTTGCCCACCTCCTCCCTATCCTCAGAACAGGTATCTTCCATCTAGTAATTTTTACTCAGCAACATGTACACAGGGTGACAAAGTTATTAATCTTTCACTAACAGGTTACTTTATAGACTAGATCCTCCAAAACTGATGCTTGTGAGAGTATTTGCTTACATTTGCTTGTAAGTGCTGATTGAGCTGTTCGGCCATTAAAATACCCCTTGCAGTGAAACACAAGTGATGTTGAATTGTGACGATCTTCAACCAGTTTTGTTTAGGAAGCTCCATAGGAAATAATGACATGCTTGGGTTTCATACAGCTGAATAGTATAGCAAAGCTTCATTCAGTGCAGAAATACTGATGTTCATCCAGAAAATGGAAGCCTTGACCTATACGTAAAAGCAACATGCATGAATTTTTAGAAATAAAAGTTCGGCTTCATAAGAGGGATTATCCTTTTCTTTTTAGTGGCATATGGAAGTTAAAGTCACTGCTCAATGGGCTGTAGCTGACAACGAAAATTATATGGTCTGACAGCTTTCCTACTTAACATAGAAGGTCAGCTTCCGTGGTATCAGGAATCATTCCCTTTGTAATTGTTCTGGGTAAATATAGGTTTCTTTTATAAGTTTCAGCCAGCCTCCAACATAAAAGCCTATAGATCAGACATGGTGAGAAGCAGATTGTCTCTTCATAGGTGTCTCAGAATTCATTCAATGTAAGACTTTAATTTCTTCTCTTCCTCAGCTTCTGCTTTTCCTAGATTTTGTCTAAGCCTTTTAGGCAAACAGCTTCTGCATTGTGTAATGGACAGGTATGTTGCAAATGGAAGAGTTTTGTGTTAACCCCTGCAAGAGGACTGTAAGTGTGCGTTTCTCCTAGTATGATAGACACTGCAGTAGAACTAGGAAAGGGTTCTGTTTTCAGGTTATCTGAAGCTTCTTTGTGCTAATAACTTCACCATGTGTCAGAGAAGAATCTCCCAATAATCCCAGAATAGAGCTGCAGGCAGAGCTACTAAATGACTTACAATGAGTTGTTCTAAGTACAAGGTTTCCTGGACCCTGGCCTCATGCATTAATTTCAATCTTCCTCAAATAATTTGCTCTGTCTAATTTTGTCATAAGACTGAAAATTTACAAATTTGACTCGAGTTCCACTTTGCAGCTGGAAGCCAGAAGTAGTAGCACTTTGCTGAGTATTAATGTTTCTGCCTACAAGGAAGTTTCTCCAAGTCTGTGCCAGCCAGTGGCTACTTTCATGGACGGAGTGAGAGGTATTGGCATAGACAAGAACTTTCAGAGTCTTGAATGGAGAATTTCAGCTCTTCTGTCCTATCTATGTCAAATGTTAATTCTGCCTTAGAGGTAACTCAGATCTCTCTCAATTCTTGGGCTAGAGCTAGGTGAACTCACTCAGATGAGCCTCAGGGTTAGTATCTGTACAACAGATGTTATCTCTCTATGCTGCTCTTCACATTGGTTTCATGTCTATCCCGAGGTGGAAGAGTGCTGTTTCCACATTAAATTCATGTTACTTGCTCGCCTTTATCATCTTAGAAAGCAACTTTTGCATCTCAGAGGTGTCTGACCTGGTATCTGCAGAATCTACTGCAGGGAATGTCAAATCAACATTTCCAAAGTTCTGCCAGTTAGAGGGAAAAAAAATAATCAGAGGAAGGCATATGTCAGTCTTTTGCCAGCTGAACATCTGGGAAATACAACGTGGTCCCAGAAAAGTTGTTGCACTGAGGCATTTTAACAGCTATTTGCTAAGCAAACATTGGTAATTAACAGAGAACTTGAGAACATTGCCTATCAGGTTTTCCATGTGCCTGGCATCTCATAACCTATGTACAAGTCACAGCTGCACTTGTTACTCAGCGTCAGGCTGAGGGGACCACTTTAGGAGGTACCCCAGGGAGGAAGCAGAGGTAGTACAGTAACATTTGGAAAAGAAAGGCAGAACAAAGCATTCTTGGATGGAGCATCTTCTGCACCCGTGCTTTTGGACTCATCTCCCCATATTTTCCTTCTTAGAGACAGGAGCTGAACTCAAACACCTTCAATCCCCCCAAAAACCATACTAAGGATAGCTGTTTTTTTCCTACTACTCCTCAGTTGTGCTGTTATTTTCTTTCCTTAGCAACTATTCCTGGTTCTCAGGAGTGTTGATCCCTTCCAGAGGACCAGCAGACACCCTTGACTTCCCACCCTCTGCAGAACTGACCACTGGAGAGGCTGCAAGCCCATCAGGTTAGGCTGCATGGAGTTGTCATTAAATGGAGCATTTGCATAAGGGATGTTTCAGTCTGCTTTAGTGTCTCTCTGCACTTAATCAGCCCTCTCATCTTGAGGGAAATCATTGCAGAAAGGTGTCAGGGTGTCAGAGGTTTTCTGTGCCAGCTCCCCTGCCCAGGCATGCAAGAACCAGCTTCGCCTCTTGGGCTGAGCAGGACATAATCCATCCCATTTTCCACAATGACTGTAATCCCAGCACTGTTTATTCAAGCATAGCCATGCTACAATTAGAGCCAAGGGCTTTAAACATCCAAATGATGCTGTTGGCAGAGATTATGCTCCGACAAGTGAACAGCCAGCACCTCCTCTATGATTTGTGCAGCCTTTTCCCACCAGTGACTGAAATGCCTTAGTGTGGTCTGGAACCTAAGTAGAAGAAAGGGCTTTTCCAGTCTCACCTCTGATTTTGGTATGCTTCCCCCACTCCTTCAGCACACCTTGTCTCTGCGCTTTTAAATAACTGACATGGCTGAATGGACCACCTTTTTCTTTAAACTTCTTTAATCTGTCACTCCAGGCAGAATTGTCTCCTATCTGAATGCTGGGTGAAGACCTGAACACCAGCTCCAGAGTTAGGAGAGAAAAAGCTTTAATACCTCTGGAAATTCCTCTCCATGCAACACGTAAAAAAAAAATCCCCTTCCAAATCTGTCTCCTGCTGATGAACAGAAAACCCATCCTGCTCATGCTGGCACGGCTGCATCCACTCACAAGAGGCAGCTACTTTGCAGCCTGCCAGTGGCTGCTTCAGAAGCATATTCCTCTCTTTAGGTATGTGAATGTTCCCACTGAAACCAGACCTAGCCTTGGCACTGCTGGATCAGACACAGTGAATTCATCACTAATTTTTTTCAGCTATCTTTTCACTTGAGCCTTCCCGTTTGAAGGGATTTTAGCTAAAGTTGACAGCTTTCCTAAAATTCTTAGAGTGAAACAATATTCCCTGTAACATGCAGATTGAGGCTAGTTGTTAGCAGTCTCATGCAGACAGGCCTTTTTCTTGTCCCAACAAGCTTCAAATGCCTCTTAGCTTACCTATTGTTATATTAAAAACCTGTAGTTCACCAGCGTGGCTCCAAGTTCTCATTAATCACAGTGAGAAGCAGGGCAGGGATGTCAGCGCCCTACGGAGCAGCAGAGATGCTGAGAGCAGGTGCTGCTGCCTGGGATAGGATGATGCTGGAGGATGGACCTGCCCAACATCATAGCCTGGTTTATGCTGAGCAAGCAGTTTGTCTGCTGCTGCTTTGGTGGAGGGCAACTGCCTTTCCTGTGCCATATTTCTGAGCTTCTGTGTGTTTAGTGTAAGCAAATCCCATGTTTAACCCCAGGAGACTCCACCTGGCTTCTGAGATTGAAGGAAGCCAGAGGACTTGCCACTAGAGCAACGCAGCAGTGTTTAATTTCTTGTGGATGTGACAAATTCTGGCAGTGAAAAGTCTTGAGGGGCATGGAAAAACCTGAGGTGTGAAGCCACTGCATAATCAATTTTGCAGTTCAGCAAGGATCATTTACATTTAGCCATTTATCAAAGTGCAACCGAGTATTTTGCAAAAACTTTATTTATATTTCAGCATAGAGCAAACCCAAAGAAATCGGGACAGTTCCAGTGCTACGCCATTGCGATATCCTCCAGGAGTGCATTCTTTTCTAGATTTGACCAAAGTGTTTCTGGATTTGCAGCCTCGGGATCGTCACTATGGCTTTTAGCTATTTAGTTCAGGTGCAGGTGCCCATGTACCTTGGGCTCCCATGCAGCACCATGTGGCTGGCTGATGGGTGTTTGGGTGATGTGGGCTCAATGACTGGTAGTTCTCCATTTTCTTTGGGAGGGTAGGAAGTGAATTTAACATTTCTGGATTCTCTTGAAGTCCTCCTAAGGCAAGAATCAAGCATGTGCGATGAAGCTTGTTCTTTCTATTCTGTCGACAGTAAAATAACAATATGCCCAAGTCCTAACTGCTCTCATAAATTGAGTAATTGCAGTCAGGTCAGATGTAGTTATTTTCTGGAGTCCATGTAACTTTACAGCTGTCTGGCAGTGACTTCTGGTGCACGACACCGAAGCCATTACAGCATTAGATCAGCTCCACATCTCATGAAGGAACTCGGTTTCTCAGTGGTCCCAAGCACGTTCTGTTTTTATTCCTGTTGCAAACAGATTTGTGCTGCAGCCTAAAGTGCTATAATATATGCATTATATCTTTCAGCCTGCTGCATGATGGGCAATGTGCTCCTTACCTAATTATTTTTTATGTAGTGACATGAAAACATAAAAAAAACCCAGGTCCTTCTTTAATATGCAATTTGGGGCCACTTTATGTAGGCCATGCAATGTTAATGGAATTTAGCAGCTTATAAATATGTTTTAATTGCAAATAATTGATTGTAATTTATTGAATGAATTATTTACCCTCAGTCGCTTGCCATTTCCATTCCTTCACCTTCTAAGGCTTATCTTAAGGTCCTACTGCAGTTCTCATGCAAAGCCGGGATGAAAATATTCTTCTGAGAGCAGTAGCCCTCAGATTATTATCATTATTATTTAACTATTTATTTTTAGCCTTCCTGTTTTGGCTCTGGTAGCTTAGTCTTGTCTTTCTCAGGAAATGAGTAGCTCCTGAGCCGAATGAGCCTATGGTTCATTGTTTATGCCCATGGTCCAGGTTTATGTTAGAGAACTAAGGTGTGCAGCAGGTGAGACCAGGCATGCCATGCAGCCGCACAGCCAGCATCAGGACTGAGGTTCAGCAAACCAGGGATGCCAGCTGAGAATGAGGAAAAAAAATCCATAAAAGCATTAATTCAATGTCATGCTAAATGCTTTTGCTGGTGTGGAGCCCTCACTGCAGAGCCCAGTACTGGGCAGGGACAACCCCCTTTATAGCCTGGCTATAAAGAATTAATTTGAAAGCAGGATGTGGCCTTTATGTCTCCTGATTTCTTTGTTCCCATCATTAGCCTTTAAGCAGCAGCCTGCTGTACTTATGTTCTAGTTTAGCACAAAACCAGTGAGGTGGGGGAACGTGTGGGGCGGTGGGCGACTCCTCTTGCAGAAGCAGTTGCAGCCACAGCAGATGTCTGTAGACCAAAAAGCGCTCGTGTCTGTCACTTGGCACCGGATGAGCGATTGTATGTGCCAGCGTAGTGTGCAAGTGGGGTCACAGGATGTGTTGGGATGTTAGTACACCAGGCTGGTGTTTGCTAGGGATTGGATTTTTGTACTGCAAAATGTCTTCTTGCCACAGGAACAGTGCAATCATGTCCCCTGCTGTCACCCCGGCCAGGACTGCGTTGCCAGCTTGTTTCCTTTGACTGCTAAACTGTTCATTGCAAATTAATTCATAAATAATTCATCGCATGTTGCATTCTGTGCTTAAAAGTTCATCGTGTGGGTGGTGGGTTGTGGGTTTTCTTGGAAGTGACAGTGCTTTTCTACTTTCTTTTTGCTTTGTTAATCATGTGCATGTAAGTGTGCAGAGCTCCCGTAACATTCACAGCCTGATGGTTCCACTATAGATGTTTTAATGTCTTTATAGCAGATGAGAGTTATTTTCAAATTTGTTTATTATGGTTCAAGATGACTGTGTTGCAAAAACTCTCTTTTGAGATTGGGGTTTATTGAAATAACCAAATGCTTTTGGGAATTGCTACAACTGACATGAAAATGACACATTATTCAGAAGCATGTGTTCCTCCATCCCCATGCATGATCTCTTTCTCTTCACTCTCTCTCTCCCCTTCCCTCCTTTCCCTATCCCGCCCAACCAGTTAGTTATTATTCCTAAGCCTGCTGATACTAGAAAGCAATGTGGAGTTTTTCATTGCCCTGGATTTGGCAGTCAGCTGCTTTGCAGAGATGGTTTACAAAGGCAAGTTGTGTTTACAAGGGCGTTAAGATAAATGCAGCCCTCTCTGGGAGTCAGCTCTAACTCTGCTTGTTTCAGCCCTCTGCTTGTTCCTGCAAGAGCATTGAAGCCCATATAAATACGTCATGTGGGACACACTGAGGTGAAAACCGTATCTTGTTTCTGCTGACAAACTTCTTGCTATGGTGAGGAGAGAGTGTTGTGCTATGGAGCACCCCACGTGCTGGCACAGTTGCATGGTGCAGCCAACCCCAGCTTCCATCCATCCCTGGGGCAGGAGATGTAGCACGTTGCTTGAAGGAGGGAGGCTCAGGCTAAGAGCATCAGTCATACAGAGACACAGCAGCGCTAGTGTGTGTACTGTTTGTTTGTTGTTGTTCACTTTTATTATTTTATTTTTTTGTTTTAGTTAATCTCCCTGATCTGGCAAAGCAGATGTAAGAGCCATGTTCAAGACGTAAAATCCCACCTCAGTCACGTTCAGCATCCTTTGGCTTACTTGGAGCTCTCAGCTGCTAAACTCAAGTTGTAGGTAGCATTTAGACCAGGTAGTGCAGATACAGTTTTTGTTTGAAGAGGTGCTGAGACACCGAGCAGCACAGAGGTCCTATTGTCTCCTGTGTACTTTTGAGTTATGCTGTCATTTCAAGTATTTCTGTGTCATAGTCTGAGTCAGGAGGTGGCGCAGGAATGGGGCTGTTGAAGAAGTGGGACCAGGGCTGGTGGCACCAGGAGACCCAGGAAGGGTCCGGCCCCAGCCCCAGCAGGAGCCCAGGCTGCTGCAGCGGCGGGAGCAGAAAACCAAGCCAAATGAGGCTATTTCAGACATTTAAAAGATGTTTTGTGCTTTTCCCCTCCCTACACACACCCACTGAATGGAGCAAAGCAGATGGGCACAGGCATTCCCCAGCGAGGAGGCAATGGGCTTTTCTGCCTGCATTGCTCTGCTGCTTATGAGACTGAAAGCAAAGCCTAGAAGGGGGTGTAAAAAAACCCCATGTCCCTGTAGGTGTGAAAGGGAAAATACCACAGCTGATGTCACACAAGCTTTGTTGTGTGATGGCCTGAAGCAGAGCTGTCATGTGAAGGGCTATTCACAAACCCCGATTTTAAAAATGCGGATCGTATCAGTAATGTATATTACAACAGTCCGATAGTGTGAATGAAATATTTAACTACATACACTCTGCTTTTTATTCTGTAATAACTGCAGAAGCCAAGTTCTAGATGCTGGCCAGACTCTTGCTTTTTCTCTATTAAATGAGGCCATGTAATTTTCCTCTGGGATACATTTGGCACTGGAGCTATTTAGATCTGAACATCACTAAATTCAGAAGGATTTTTCTGTTCAGTTTAAGCAGCGAGGAATCAAGGTCACAGCACTGAAGAAAAACTGTTAGAACAGGTACTTCTCATCACTGATTTCTGGACACTGTTCACAAGATTAAAATAATCACCCTGATTTAACAACCGAACTTCAGCAGCAGCAACTTGTCTGTACTAAACTTAGATGAAAAACACAAAAACTGAGCTGCACATGAAATTTTAAATGTTGAAGTTGTCATTTTACAGAGTATGAAATGGACTCACTTCATCTCAATGATTCTTTTCTGGTTTTGCAATTATTTTCTTTTCTTAGTTTGGTTCATCTTTTCAGTTTGCTATTTAGGAAAAAAGAAATGAAACAATGCATTACCTATAGAAGCAGAAAAGAAAGCAAGCAAGTATTCCTTTAAAAGTGAAAGGCAAGACATGCGAAGAAATTACATTGTGATAATTTTCCCAGGAGTCAATTTTGAAAGACAAACCCTGTTCTTAACTACAGCTTCCCAGGCTTTAAAAATGGTTAACATATAGTTGCTACTGAGTGCCACGCTGCATCTCTAGCATGGGGGCACTGCAAATACGCTGTTGTTAAGGCTGAATTTCATAACTACTCACTGCTTAAATCCCACCACATTTACAGGCAGCTGATGAGGAATTTGCTGGGATGGGAGAAGGGTCCAGTTCCTGCTGCCCTGTGAAGTCCCTGCCAACACACTTCTTAATTGGGCTTAATTAATGAATTATTTCATTGTCAGTTTGCTAGAAATTCCAAATTTGGGCCAAGAACTGCAGCTGAAGTTCAGCTGAAAAATGTCTTTTTTTTTTTTTTTTAATTATTTTTTTTTTTATTTTTTAAGTGCAAACAGGTCAAAACCCAGTGAGTGAAATAAAAACTGTATGTGCCCACCAAACAGTACTGAGTGAACTTATTTGGAGCCCGGTAAACAGCAGCCCCTACAAACGGTGAGCAAGTGTCTGTACAGCCGGGGATTGGCAGAGTCTCTGCTGTCAGGACTGGGCTTGCACTCCGTGCATTTGGAAGGCACGCACATCTTTTCAGCCGGATTGAATTCTTGCTGTTCATTTAGATAATGAGCCTCAATCAATGCTCTCATTTACTGACAAAAATCCAGGGCAAACAAATTCATATTTAAAACCCAGCTCCTGCAAAATGCCCTCGCAAGTGATTGCCTGGCATGCGCAGAGTCACCCATGAGCATCTGATTATTTAGCCAATTAAAATAAAAGTGATGGATCATTAAAACAGCCAGAGGTTTTTCAAGAGCCTTTCTGTGAGTTGGTCCATGCTGGTGTTTTGTTTTTTGTTTTTAATTATTATCTCTTTGCAGGCAGACTTGAGCTCATGCTCCCCACGCTGTGCACCCAGTTCTGGTCCCCCTTGGAAAACCCAAAGGTCCCACTGGTTTGGAGCACAAGCAGCACCAGATCCCCTCTACCAGCAAGAGATCTTCTCCCAGAGGTTTATGATGCTCAGGCAGGACCTCGGTGCCTGTGACACGTCTTGGCTGTGAGACACTAGTGTAGGACAAGGGTGAGAAGTTCAACGAAACTCTAAGCAAGTTGGTAACTACACATTCTGCAAAGGGAAGATTTGTTTTTTGTTTGCCGATGACAGGTTTTCTTCCAACAGCCATCTGCAGAGATTCTCGTTTCATCCTCTACAGCATTTTTGGCATGAACATATCCAAGGACTTCATGCTGTGAAATGGATCGCTAGTGTGATGAAAGTTTGAGCTCTAACTCATGTTTGCCATGCTCAAACAAACAAACAAAAGACCCTCAACGCATCTTTCCTTCTTAACAATCATTATTTTATTAATATATTTTACAAGATTGCAGTTGAAATCATTTAAATACAAATTTTTTTTTATACAGAAAGTGTAATAAAGTTAAAATAGTTCCTTGTGTAATTCATAGCATTATTGCAATGCTTACAAAATTTTGCATAGAGTGTGCAAGGATTGATGTTATTTGATACAAAAAAGCTTTATATTTTCCCACACAACCACACACATACATAAATTAAAAAGAAGAAAGCCAAACAAATCTGAATTCCTTACTGAGAACTGTGATAAGACCTTAAATTCATTTTTTCCTGTTTACATGGTCAAGATCATTGGTGGTTATCAGAGCAGAGGTCAGACAAGGTATTTTACCATCACAGATGAAAACTGCTATAGCATATGGGTCATGCCTGTTACGCTACTGCTGAAGATGAACTGAGTTTTGCTTTGACTCACATTGAATGTTGTTTTGTTGTTGGGTCTACCTATGTGGAGCATTTGTTGGGTTAGTATCAACAACTCTATTGGCATTCATGCACAAGGAAACTAATTCAAATAAGGGATGGGCAAAAAAAAACCAAAACGAAACCCAAAGGCATCTGAGTCAGATCCAGCAGCTCAATCTCAATCCCTTCCCTCTTCTCTAACTACTGCATAGTGCAGACCCAGATTCAGATGTGAGTTCCAGCTCAAGAAAAGCTCTGACCTAGGGAGGAATCCAGGTGTGAATGCTGCCAACTGAGCCCTTCTTCAACAAATATACTGCATAATTGCTCAGATCTGCTCTTTATGAGGTTTCTAGCATGCTCTTACTTTGCCAAGCAAGGGTAGGACTCGTGCATCTTTACCTTCAGTGCTTGCTCTGATAACCCACAAGAAGGGTTATGGGATGCTGTACAGGTATTAACAGGACAGAGCAGAGGCTGGTTTAAGAGCTACTTGGCTGCACTTTCTGGAGTTACGGCCGATGCTTTCAAGGTGGTCAAAGGCTTGTTAGAACAGCAACCAACAACTACCAGCATTATTTATACCGCTCAGACTGCAGATACATCTCATCTACAAAATCATTAATACTGCCGAAGTATTTCATTATCCGTTATAGCACTGGAATTGAGTGCTCAAGCCCAGAGGAGGACCCAGATGAAGTCAAATTATCTGGCTCTGGTTTAGCAAAGGAGCCAACTCCCAGAGCTAGCCCAGAGAAATCTTGCTGTAGTGTTGGGGGGTGGTGGCGTTTGCAGCTAAGTGGGGGAGAAACAGCAACATTCTGTTCAACTACAATCCAGCCTTCGATAAAAATAGAACCACCCACGAATAATTATTCTTTAGCTCACCAGGGTGAGCCTGCCTCAGGATGTCTCAAGGACTCAGTTATGAGCAAATTTTTAAAAGACCAAAGAAACTGCATTGCTTTAGAAAGCGATAATGCATTTATCAGTAGCGTTGGAATGCTTTATCTCCTATCAGCAGTTAAGCCTTTTGAATGGGGCAAAAATGTGAGAGCGTAATGCAATTTAAAATTCCTGTTACATGCAAAGATGCACGTGACCTATGCCTTGCAATGGATCTATTCTTATAATGGCAAATACGTTAGAAATGGTGAGACTTTCCATTTGGGTAGGACCTGATGAAGGCTCCAGAAAATCCTTTTTAATCTTAGAAGAAAAGACTGTTTAACTAAGCTTCATGTTTTTATCTGAAGCATTCGGTGGCAGGGCAGAATGTAAATCTGAGACTTTCACACAAATTTCTCCTGATATTTTTCTCCTGCAGGCAGAAAGATTCAACCAATAAAATGCAAGACAAACATACAACTACATATCGGTTCAAAGTGGACACATCCTTCCTACTTCTTTTAATACTCGTTAAAAACTAACAAAAACTCCATCTATGGAGATGAGTTGCCTCAAAGGAAATCCGGCTTCCTCTGAACAGGCAGCCCGTCTGACCCTACTGACTGGTGGCAGAAAATCCCGGCTGTAATAAGGTGGGACATTTCCTGCGAGCGGCATCAGTGATAATTTTCCCTCAGGAATTACGCTTGTAGCAAATTAATTTTTAAGGGACTCACACCTCTAGTTTAAAGTGACTTGGATGGGAAATCTCAGTGGTGCACCATGATTATATTTTCTTCTCTGCTTCGGATAAAAATCCTGCAGCTTTATATATATATATATATATATATCCATCTTTTCCTGCATAAAGAAAGTGTGTCGCTTTTCACAAGGGCACAATGCAATTCAAGTGGCAGGACAAGAGAGTCTGAAATGATAAAGCCTCAGGGCTGTATGTGCATAACCACAGGCTTCTCAACCACAGCAGACTTAAAAGCTTTCTAAATACAAGCTATTCACTATAATTTCCATCTAAGCCCCAAGCCACTGTGGTTATTGTGGATGGAAGCAATACCCTAGCAATATTGAACAGCCCAAGCTGTAAGTGGTTTCAGTGACAGTAATTCCACTGTGCGCCATGAAAGATCAAGCATAATTGCTACCATATTTAGTAAAATGGATGGTATTAATTTAAAGTATAATAGTGTAAACAGAGAAAGAACTTTGCTGCATTACTGTGATTAGGGTGATGTCTCTAGCCATTTCTCTCCTCTCCCTCCTACCTGCCTTGTTTAATTCACTCCACTCTCGCTTGAATAATCTCATCAATGCCACGTCAGTGTTTAACCCCGCTCCATTCAGCCATAAACTCAGCCGTGAAAACACAGCAATTGCTGTCCAGAATTTACCTGGAAGTCCCAAATTTTACCTTAGTGCCACTGCTACATGCAGGTTTTGGGGTAACATGAACATGATGGGGGTCTGTGGGCTGCTGATCACCTGCACTCAGCCCCATGCAGGGCAGGACTCTGGCTACCCAAATATTACACGGCAACTACAGAACTGAGGAAAAAGGTTAAAATGTGGAAAATAAAAACGCTGCCAGGATTGTGTTCCTCAACAGCAACGGCAATAGAAAGGCTGGTATTTTCACATTCGAAAAGCACCAATCCAGTAGCTGGCAAGGCTTTGCAGGAACGCACCCTGAGTTTGCTGGGGTGAATTCTGGATGATGACATTTCAAAATCTAAAATGTCAGCCATAAAACCTTTAACTTTGTTGTTGTTGTTGTTGTTTTTACTGTATGCACTTTAAAAATGAAATCATTATGGCACAGTTGCTCATCCTCACTGGGGAGCTGCTGGAGTTCCTGATCTGCTAACGCTCGAGTGCAGGTAGGTGAACAGCCAGTAGCATTTACTCCATTTATTTATACTTTCAGCCCAGGATGATGTCTTTTAGCATGCTGGGTTATTTCTTACATTTCAAATTTCTGGCAGCCTTGTCCTCTGCACACATTTAAAGGTTTTTCACATTATTTCCTTTTCTTGCTGTTAACAAAGTTAGAATTTTCCTGCCACTTACTCTTTCAAATGCAGCTTTGTGCTAAACCTGTATTTTTTCCTGCTCAATTCAAAAAGCACCATTAAAGTTAATGCATATCAGGCATGAGGGCAACTGGAGAAGGGATGAATTTAAGTCTTTGGTCTTTGTCTCACTCTCTTTTCCAACGTGAAACTTAAAGCCATAACAACAAATATAAAGAAAATCAGCTTATGTTGTAAACAAGTGTTTGTGAGCATGTGTATATATATATGTGTGTGTGTGTGTGTGTGTGTGTGTGTGTATGCGCAAATCTTATGACAACAAAAGTTAATTTCCTTTAAGAACATCTGTGTTTGCAAACTAGGTATGATGCGAACTAACCTGACATCTTCCCAAGTTCCACAGGAATCTCTCTTTAACCATGGAGCAATTTCTAAGGAGGTTTGGGGTTTTTTTTAGACATAATTTTGCTATATCATATATTGCAGACGGTATCTTCAGGCTCATGCTTTAAACTTTTTTGTTTGTGCAATGTGATATTTATGATTAAAGAAGAAGAAAAAAACCTCTCAAAATACAGCTGTTTGACAGCACACAACTGAGAACCAGGTACAAATCACACTTGCACATACCTAGTTTTCTAAAGATGTATATCTAGGAGAGGCCATATATTTATTTTAGTAGTTACTGTCTTCCCCTTTTGATGACTTCCTTTAGTATTAACAGCTCTTTGTATTCTTAAACTACCTATTTCACTGACTACTGGGTAATATACTTTAAAAAGTATTTAAAAAAACCCAAAAATCAGCAAAAAAAACCCCAAAACACAACACAAAAAGCAAACAAAAAAACCTACAGAAAAGCTTGGAGAAAGGATAGAGTTGTATAGCCAGTATTAAGATCTCTGCTTTTGCTAATAGCAAAGTCTTTTTACTTTAGAAGAAACCCTAACTAACTCCTCTATGACAGCAGAATGGTCATACACTACATATGGATAAGGTACTGGTTTGCAGGTGAGCACTGGCGGTTATTTTCTCGACTGCTTACTAAAATGTTGTGTTTAAAGTGAATTTAACAAGGTCTCAAAGCCCTATAAAGTGAAGAGTTACAATGCACAAATGCATTTATCTTTAGCTGCAGTATTCATGGTTGCCTAAGGTATATTGCCATTAGTATCACAGTCCCCTGACCAGCATTTCAATGGGTTTCTGTGCTGACAGCTTGCTACGCAGACCTGCACACCGCGCTGAGTCAATGTCACTGTCCTCAGTGCTCTGAATTGTCACCTACCCAGCTCCTGTCCCAGCTCAGGCCATGAAGTTGTTGGCATCTCTTCCATTAAGCTCAGTGAAACAAATTCACCACCCACCCCATCCTCGTTTTAGGGTTGGGAGGCAAAACTAAACTCCAGTTTGACACAAACGCCATCTCCCCAAATTGCAAATGCCGAATTGAACTGCAGGCCCGATTCACAAAGAAATACACAAACTCTTGCTAATTTTTGGCATTTTTATCGATAGCAGGTAGAGCATATGGAAGAAATTCCAGTCCCGGAGGCTCTAATTTAAATGGACTCAGGGAAAACCAACCCATATGGGTACAGCAAGGGTGAGGGATTTCTGGGCAAGGCAAGAGGAAAATGGATTCTCCCACATTTGCTTTGTCCATCAGGTGAGTCAGTCACTCCACAGCAGCCCTCAACAATGAACTGTGAAGCGTGATATAGCTGGACATGTTGGTATCCTGCTTTTTTATAAAACATGACTATTTTTTTGCCCTGGGATCTCAGACACACAGTCCCATTTGCTCTGGTTTACCCCTCACTGAACTGTCGGAGACTAATTATGTGGCCAACACAAGTGCAAGTACCACCATCTAAACTGCTGCCTTAAAATTCAAGTGGGGCTCAAATGATTTACAAGTCTCTATACTGGTTCAATCTTTCCAGCAACAATTTCTCATCTTTTAACACAACATAAAATTTTATGCTTTTTAAGATGGAAACACGATCGTAAAATATGTTGAAGCAACTAGAGTTCATTTGTGTAAATAATTAAGGTACCCTTCGTTCACCTCAGAGAAGTGTCTGCAGTGATGGCACTGATGTGTAAGGTAAGGTCATTCCCTAAGAGTTCCCCCATAGAAATTTGTATGAAAACAAACGGCTGAATGTCTTTTAAGCAGTTTCATGGCCTTCATGATATAAGAAGGTGATAACCTCATCCAAGAGCCCAGCTGAGAAGACCAGCCACCCAAAATTAATTTGTTGGCAGAGGGAGCACGAGGATGAGGACTGAACCACCAGCCTCTTGGGAGCAGAGCATGGAAATGGGGATGCAGCACCCCTGCTGGGTCAGTCCCTTCACTCAGCATTGCCTTTCTCACCAGCATTAATCCTCCTGGGATGGGGAGGTTAATGCAACTCATTTTCGGTACAGAGCACTCTTCCTGCAGCACGTGTCTTCACAACTGCTCGCATGGGATCTGTTTATGAATTGGGCCATGCTTGCTGTAAGGTTTGTGATCAGTATTAAATGAAACAGAAAAAAAACTCTACAGTAAATGTAGGACTATGAATGGGACTTCAGCTGTGGTCCCAGAGGTAACGTATACAGTATTTTGCTATATTTAACATGGTAAAAAAAAGTCTGTATCACTCTAGATGCCCCTACAGTCTTGATGCATTTCATTAATATATCTGTTTTAAGTTGCACAACCGGTTCCCAAGACACCCTCCTGTCCCTCCCCCCAAATAAACTAGTTTTAATAACAAGATAAATACGATGTGCTTCTCCTTGCTGAGTGCATTGACTTAAGGCATAGGCACAATTCCCCTCTTTGAACAGAGATGGTATAGTCCTGTGTCCCAATACAATTGTTATCCTGGGTGACCCTTTGCATTCAAATGTTTACTCAAGACATAATAATGACATCGTTAACAAATAGTTGGATTTTGTTAATTACTCTGAACATATTACTGAAATAAAAGTGGATCGTTCGATCCTCCTTCAGGAAAAAAGAAACTATGGGACTGCTGCTTTGTTAGGCAGCAACACATCTAACTTAAACTCCACAGAAATCTTTCCTTTGTGTCCAGTCAGTTTTGGATTAAGCCAGAATTGTTCATTTAAAATAAAATATAAAAAAAACAAACCCTGGTACTCTCCAGATCACAAAAAAATACATGGAAATCTGTAAAAAAGAAATAGGCTAAATTATTTCTAAGATTTCTGTGAGCTACATTTTATCTTGAAGATTGCTTGAAGAACACCAGCTTTGCTTAGATATCACTAGGGATGGGTATAGATCTGTCATATTTGCACATGAGGTAATATTTTCAAAAGCATCTCGGTGGCTTAGAAACCTTGCTGTCCTGGTGGATACTGTTTTGGTAATTAGTATAGTTGTTTTTCAAGGATTTTTACATGCATGTGGATGCAATTATGGGTCAGAATTCAATGATCTGGGCTCTTATTATTTTTCAAAACTTGAACAGTGGAAGTAATGTTACCAGATCAGATTTTGCATTTTATCCTGTCCATAAGTGACTCCTGAACTTTAAAATATGGAAAAATGCAACCACGAAAAGATGCAACCACAGAGTTTTTGGGGCTCAAATTCTAGAGGATCCGGCATCCAAAGCTCTTGTTTTCCAGTAACGTGGCTTTGTCACAATCTCTATAAATCCATAAAAGAGGACTGTTTCATTGTCAGCATCTCTGATATTTTCAGTCTCCACCAAATCTAAGTGACCTTGGACTGTACAGTCAGATAAGAAAGATGACAAAAATTCTGGCACAGCATCTACATTACACATCTAATTTGTATTAATTTCTTTGTTTCTATGGATAGAATAGGTAGATTTCTTCGTTTCTCGAGGTTTTCATAGCTAATGTCCAAATCTTAAATCTTTCCACCTTCACATGGTATGTTCAATCTTTTAAAAACTACGGGTGCTCATGGTAGGAGTGTAGGGTGAGCCAGGACACCTGTTAACTAAGGAGGTTCAGGATTTTATTGTTTAGTCCAAATTTCACACTTTTTTTTCCTTCCGAGGAATGCAACATCAGTTCTGTTCACACAGAGATTACTTGAGGTTAGGCTTAGAGCTGATTCCTCACATCTGAATAACACAAGGCACCCTTGGCCATGCACAGGCAAGTCTCAAACCCCTTCAGAAAAATACATGATTACTCCAGCAAGAAGATCTGGATATCTCTACTAGCCAAGTGCAATCCATCTTTCCCAATAGGGAGCCATGCTTCAGGTGAAAATTGAAGAGTGTAATTTAACATCAGGTATCTTGGGTCACTCTAGCTGATCAGTAGAGAACATCTGGCAATTCTTTTTCATTGTTTTTTCATGCCACTGATTTCATGGTGCAAAAATAATCAGAGATGCTTCTCTTCCCTTTGTATGTTGGTGGGTCTACATCGGTTCCAGGGTCTTGCCCAGCCAGCAATCCCATTGCTCTGAGAACAAGATCAAAGCGTCAAGTCCAATTTAGCAGATTGTATCAGTAAATTTTGGTGTGGGAAAGAGAAATGCTACACAAATGTAACAGGGTCACCCTGGGATTCCTTGTACTGAAACATCATTTTACACAGAGGATATATATATATTTTTAATATATATATTTTTTATATATATATTCACACACACGCGCGCGCACACACAAAAAAATGTCTTTGATAGGCTTTCTGTGTTCTAGTAAAAATAGTTGGCAGCTGCAATCTGTGAGACCAGAACTGGCTTTTGTGCTGCCTGCGATGCCCCACTGCAAATTGTCTCTCAAAGGCAGACGCTTGTATTTATCTGGCAGGTCGAGCTACTGCCTGCCTGAGACAGAAATAACCTCCCGTTGGGACACACACAGAGCTCGTAGATTTTTTGCCTGGACCCTGCAGAAGAGGAAGATCCTTGAGGCAAGTTAGGTAGTTTGATTTTTGCAGAATTCAACGTTATCTGAAGTTGGAGGGGGGCGGAGAGGGAGAGAAAGAGAGAGAGAATTAGTTGTTTTTGATCTCATGCTTAAAGAACCTGACTTCAGACAACTCAGCAGCTACAAAACCTGGGTAGGGAAGTGTATTCAGATGGGAAAGCCTGATACCAATCTGGCTGAGCATATCATCTGCCTTTCATATGAGCCACCTAAGACCTCCAGTTTATTTCTGTTAATCAACCCACCATGTTTTCTTGGTTTGTAGTTCCTGGGGCACCTCTGTGTTTGGGTTCATCCAACAGAGGAACCCTACTGCTAGGTGGGGCGTGTGTATGGTTCACGTCCACACAACCGCTCTTCTCAGCCAGATTTTCCGGCACTCTGATCCCATCGCCTGTTATACTTGCAGGCTCACAGCACTGAATTTTATGTATATTTTATGTATACACTTAACACTTTCATGTATATTAAAAATAACTTAAATGTCGTAACAGACCTGAATTTCTCCTTATAAAACAGAACATAAAAGTGAACATGTGGCAGCTCTGAGACACACGGCAGCTACAGGCGAGTGCTCTAACATCACCGAGAAGAGCACAGTAAGACAACCTGCACACCAGAATATTACAGGGCAACTGACAGTATTTGCTCTTATCTTGCAATTACAGTAAGAGGCTCCAGTTTTAGTATCTAATTAGCATCTAATCTCCTGAAATATATAGGTCAATATATGCATTTTAAAAGCAACTTAGTGTTAAAAACATCAAGGCAACTGCTTGCCGCAGCGAAATGCCTTGCATTTCAATTGTGGTATATTAGGTAGGGATATTTTTTTTTTGTATTTTTGAGATGTGGTATGGATTTAGAATGTCTTAAAATAAAAATGTTTAGAAAGAGCAGAAATTGCAATAAAAATCCCATTCTATTTATTGCTCCTGACACTAAGATAGCAAAACATTAGATTAGGTTGAAGCTCTGCTGCTGGGAGGTTTGCGTTCAGTGGAAGGCTCCCCCTGCTGAGGCTCTCGGTGGGTTCCTTGCGTGTTTTCCATCACTGTGGCAGGAGGAGGGGATGAGAACCACATGCCCATGTATTTTTGAGACAGCAGAAGAGGCTTAACTCAACACCTATTTTACTTTTGTTCTGTATTACCAGTTTCATTTATTCTCTCTTCCCCTCTAGAAGGTCCACCAGTGCAACAACTGGTGTGTCCTAACGTTCCCTTTCTTTCCAAAATGAAAACATCAGCTACAAAGCTTTTCAGATCAATACCGGTGAATTAAGCTCTTCTTATAGAAAAATGTATGATAAAAGATTTAATTACGTTAGCCAAGTAAATCTTGTTTTAAAGTGACAAGGAAACAAAGAATTTAGGAGCGCTGTGTATTTTACAGCTGCATAAATCTGCTTGAGCAACAGATGCTATTATCCAAGCTCTTTAAAAATAATGAATCAGCCTTTGCCAAGGAGTGAGTCTCGTTTGCATATGATATGTTCCATCACTGCTAGCAGAAACTAAGCCGGGCAGGCTGAGCCCATGCTTTCACACCAGTGTTTCCAGTGCAGTAGCTCAGTGACTCAGAAGGCTACAAATCTGCAGGACATGTGTGGCTTGGTTTGCTTTTGCCGCAGGGCTTGATGCCCTTTGCTTACCTCTCCGTCTTTGGATTCCAGCCTGAGCTCTGTTCTGCACGTGGCTTTCAAGCTGCCGGCCTCGGCGTTGATCTCGATGCCTTTTGGAGCCTCCATCACCAGCGCGCGCGTTGGTGACTCCAGTCTGGAACAGAAAGGGGAGTTACAAAGCCCAGTTGCTTGAATATTCTTGGTCAATCTCAGGTTGTCACCCTACACAGCTGAACTGCCCATTGCACGGCACCTTAGGACCTACTGACATTCAGATCCACACCTGGCTTAGTCAGTGGCGAGAATTCATGAACAATGTGGTAAAAAACATCACAGATCCAATCTGCTAACATTTAATATTAACTTTGCCATGCTGCATCAAGATGCAAGGTGCAATAAAGCTTCCCCCATGATCAGCTTGCTCACGTGCAAGTTCAGATTTCTACATGATCAGTGCTAACGAGGGATATTGGCAAAGCAGTGTACCTACACAGAGTGCAGCACTTTTCTTCATTAAACCACTGTTCAAGCAGAAACAAGTTAGTTCTGACTCCCTACAATGTGAAATTTTGAAGGGTTTAAAGACATAATGAAATCAATGAACAAAACCAGGCTGAAGACCCCAAAAATCCTTGTCTCCAGTTCTATGCTAACATCACACTGCACACAGCCATGCACCCCTCTGCTGTGCTTCAACTCCTCCTAACCATGGATAGTCCACACAGGTACCAGACAACCCCATTACAGCACTGTATAACACTGCCAAACCTTTTAGTTCAGGCAAGTGAGGTCAATGCTGTAAGGAGTAGAAACACAAGGTTCAGTCCCCCTTGCTGATTATCCATTCATTGGTCTTGTATTATACTTGTCTCTTTTTTATAATACAGTCTGTTATTACTTTGTGTATTGAAAATGCTAATAAAAACCAATTTTTCCCTCTTTGGGAATATCCTCTTAGTTGATTTCATCACCATTTATTTACTGCACCATCACAAAATCTAGACTATGATCTCTCCAGGTTAAGGAGGCAGGAGGACTGGAACAGAAGCTCCTTTGCTTCAATTGCTTTGGGCAGGGAGCACCAACAAAATGAAGCATAAGGGCAGCACCGACACAAAATGCAGCACAAGGGCAGGACACAACCACTGAGCTTCCTGGGGCACTCTCAGGATTTGCTCACATCACCGCAGTGGCACTTCAGCTGTTTCTCTGCTTGTCATATATAATCATTTGTGCAAGTAAGTGTATTCTTAAATGGACTCCTGCTGGTACTGAGACAACATTACGGGAGACTGAGGGAATTCAGCTGTATTTATTGCAGCCAACAGTTCAATAAAGCAAAGGCACAGTTCCCTCTGTGTGGCACTTTTCAGGTTACGACTTTCCCTCTTGTTAGTGTCTTCGCATTGCTGTTTTTTTGAACACTTTTCTCTCAAAACTCCAAACTCATCCACAGTGGCTGACTCAACTAAATCTAAATTTCAGGGGAGAACTGAGGCATACACAGCCCAAGGAATGAACATGGCCTCATGTTTAGCAGCCTCGGCACAATTTTCCTGAGCTACTTTTTGTTTGTGCTCTGCACGAAAGCTGTATCTTACATAAACCTTCTTCTGATCCCTCCACTGGTATCACAGGCTGGTTCCCTCATGAGGAACCTAAGGTTAAGACTGCTGATATTCACCTTTTCTTTCCTGATCGAATTGCAGATTGCATGGAGGAGAAAAAGCTTGCAAAGAATGATTGACATTAAATAGTGCTACCTGGGATATGATTCCCTCTGACCTTCCAATTGCAATAACTGCCTTTCCAATATCTGTTAGAATTTCTTTATGGTAAAAATAGTCACAGTGCACAGCCGCAGGGCTCTGGCACATGCGCTCTGGTGGCTTTCATTATGGTGGCTTAACATGCTGCCTGTCCCACACTCTCCCAGGAGATTTCTGCCCAGGGATACTGTGCACTGTCATCCTTGCTGGTGCAGCCCACAAGCTGGTGTCTACCCTGAAAAATAAAGCATGCTCTGCTTGCACAAAGCCCCCAGAATCTGAGCTGCAGTGGCTGGAATGCAGATACAGATGTCCTGCTGCCACCTCTGCTCGAGGCAGGATCCTCCAGAGGAGAAGCAGACAGCTGGGCCCAGTAACATCTAAAGTCACTGTAGCTAAATTCACCAGAGGATTTGTCCAAATCCCAAGACAGCTGAGCTAACCTGAGGATAAAATAATTCCTAAGAATCACAGAGAAGTGACTCTCCAGCTCTCTGACATCTTGGTGACTCTTCAATTCCTTTGATGCCTTGCCTGTCTCAATGTATTTGCTCATCTGTTAATGGTGTAGCTCTTCTGCCCACTGAGAAATGAATCTTGTAAGTGCAAAACAGTGTCCAGACACCACGGTTCAAATGCACTCATTTGCAGCAGCAGCTCTCAATTCCTGCTCTGTACAGGAGCAGCCTCGCAGTCCCACACCATTGGTTTACTGGAGAGTGCGGAGAGCTGGGAAACCAGTGAACGTCCTTCCATGGTGCGGGGCATTAAGAGAGAACTGTCTTATATATCTTGCCCTGTACATATAGGTGTCCATAACATCAAATTGAGTTAAATTCATACTTGACTAAGCTCCTGAGTACCTGGGAAACTATTAGGTAACACTGTCCCAAAGCTTTATTCTCTTTTCCTATCTACAAAAGTGACCGAGTTGTTCTCCTTCCTCCACCCAATGAAAACCTACACGCAGGATAAGAGCATCTTGTAAACCCATGCAATTTTAGACACATCCTAATCCGTCCAGAGTTTCTTGCACAAAGGACCTTCTCCAGCACCTCCCATGGTGTCATGTGGGATAAGCACAGAACACTAGGGCTTTGTTGCTGCTCCGTAATCCACCCCGCTCCCTGCAGCAACACGTGGTTTTTAGTTAGCTGACCTGACCTCCACTCTGTCATCCTCAATCACTAGCACAGACAGCTGCAATCTTGCTGAGATGCTGAATTAACTAAACCCCATTCCTTTAACATTAAAAATAGCATTTTGAAGCCCAGTTGTATTTGGTGAGTCTTTTTGGTTTTGTTTCAGTTTTTTGTTTTGTTTTATTTTTGTTATAGAACTTTGAAATTATGGTAATGAATGCAAGTACTGTAACAGCAAAGTGCAGCTCTTCCAATGATGAGAAACTTGGGCTTGCAGCCACATGGTTTTGTACTTGTGTTATGGGCTTGGAGTCTCTGACTCTGCTCCCTCTTACATGTTCAACATCGGTGCAACTCCATCTGTTTGCACGGGACTTTTGTACCAATTTAGGCTACTGTAAACACGGACAGAAAGGTTTTAATAGAAGTGTCCCTGGCATCTGAGGAGCATATGATTGTAAAGGATTTAATTTGATTACTTTCTGATATCCTGAATGAATTCCTGAGACACCTTCCTTTAAACCTGGAGCTGAAAAATCTATGCAAAGCCAGAGAAAGCAGTTGAGGAGTTTATGCTCTAGGGGGGTTGAGTAATGTTTACTGAATACTTTCATTTGAATCAAATATTTAAGAGACACTCTGCTTTTAAACCCAATTCTGTCTTCTAGAGCAGAACCAATTTGGAGACTAATAATGAAAGAAAATGATTTAGTGATGAACAAATAATTTGTTCAAAATCAACATTTGTTTTCCAGTGCAATACTTTGGACTTTCAATAGGATTCACACCTCCAGTTAGACGTAAGCCTGTACTTACAGCAGCAGACTAGAAAGGTGGCTGCATGAATATAGATTGTTTCATTATTTGCTCCTGCTCTTGAATTTTCCATCCCAGCAATTGGCACATAAGCCCTTTTTACTGACCGTGGGCGCTGCTTATTTTTGCTCCGGTATTTCCAGGACTGCATTCTGACCTTTCTCACAGAGCTGTGTGAGGAGGACAAATTCACTGCTCTCCACAGAGTTACAGGATGCTGAATTCATGGCTGAGATAAGCTGCTTCTTCCCACTGCCATAACCTTGCTCCTGTCCCACCTACAGTGTCCCAGTAGGTGGATGAAGGGACAGTCTCCTGTCTGGGTGACTACCCACAGCATGGGAACCTCTCCTATGGATCTCGGGGTGTCATGTAAGCCCAAACTTTCAAAAGACAAGACACAAGTAACAGGATTGTCAGGACTATCAAAGTACCCAGGTTCCACTTATTACAACGGGGGTTAGGTACTTTTGAAAATCCCATTGAGCACCTAAATGCCTTAACAAATCTGACCCTTAATCTCAGGTCTTAGTTCTGCAACAGAGGTAACAGCACTTCCCAACTCCACAGGGAGGGTGAAAAGATAAATATATTAGTGGTTGTGAAGCGGTTACATACTGCAATAACTGAGGCCAGGTAAGTACCGTAGCCAAAGATAGATGGCTGGCAGATGGATAACTGATCCTTTCAAAGCTGCAATATTAGGCTCTTCCCTTCATCAAAAATACTGTTAGTCTTGTTCCTCCCACTGAGCACACTTGGCCTGCACATCCATGTGCAAGATGATATATGCAGGGGGAGCCTTGCTCCAGATCACCATGCTTAATGGACAGTGCTAAATGTGCCTCTTAAGCCCTTTTACTCAAACCTATCACCAAAGCACCTCACATTTTAAAGGGAGGTGATGGCACACACGTATCCTGCAGTGAACCCCCCTCCTGCTATCGCTGGAAATTTTGAGCTCCTGGGAATCAACAAGAGAGCAAAATTTTCAGTGCCATCCCTGCTTCACTTTGAAAACTTCAGCAATAATTTAAAGGAAGTCAGTGAGTTTGTATTGTGGTTCCAGTAAAAGTCATTTTCTTGGAAAGATCATTACTTACCCAGATTTCTAGTTTTCATTTCCTTCATCATACACAGCCTCATTAATCACTCCAGTAGCATTCCAGCCTTCTTGTCCCTCTCATCCCCTCCAGGATAATGGACTGCTTTCCCTACTATTATGAACAGCCTTTAGAATTTGGGGGGAAGGCAGGATACCACAGAGGTGAAGGCAGTACTGGCTAGGGGCTGCTGGCATGCTTCCAATAAAATGGACAGAATTTCCTTTAAAGAAAAAAATTTAACACAAATAGTTCAGGGGGAGGGAATATCTGCTTGGGTTCAGCACTGATGCAAACAGGACTTGCAATTTGTGGCCGGTATCAAAGGCTGCAGCACATTAGAGTGACGATCCTCAACATGTGAAAGGAGTTAACGTGAGCTGGAGATCTATTGCTGCCACTTTTTTAAATTTGCAAGGAATGGGCCCAAGCTTCAAAATTTATTGGCCTCAACAGGGGACTTTTTGGGGTGGGGAGGCACAAACTTTGCCTGCAGTATGCAAATGGAAAAAGAAGTTTACTCTCAGGAGGTGCGGAGCACATGATGCAGCAGTGTGGTAGCATAAGCTAATTTAATTTTGCTTAGAAACCTCTGGACTGAGAATAGAGCATGTATTACTGCAGCTGTAGCCCATTATTTCTAATGACTCTAATTATTTCTTATGGTATCCATCTGACCAGCTATAAGATTTCACATTGAGCATAAAATTAGCCAATGTTACCACTGTGCCTGCTTACATCTCATACAATTGGTAAATTATGCTAGCAAGTAAACGTAGAGCTCCATCAATTTGCTGGTAATGAACCAGTATCTCAGGTTGAAATTTGTTTTCAATTCTAACTCCCTTGTTTCAATGAAATCAATGGGAATCACCCATTCACAGTGACTTACACTTCTGGCTCCAATATTTGTGTGTTATCCTATATATATCTCTTCACAGAAGAAAACACAATACTTTTCTCTCCATTAATGGCAAGTTAATTAGCTTTTATGGAACTTCAGAGAAACCAGGCTTAGGTTCTATTTCTAGAATGCTTTTAAACTTTCTTTTTAATTTCCTTACCTCTGCTTGTAGTGGAACAGAAAGAGTTCAGGGGTAGAGGCAAGTGGTTGGGTCTGCACCCAGCTGGTGAAAACCTCAACAGATCGTAAGTTCAATCAAAGACTTGTCCTCTCCGAAAGACCAAAAGGCTCTGCCCTGAGCTCTGCCTTTTGTCATGAGATTTTCTTCCTACCGGTAAGCACTGCCATTTCATTAGAACAAAATAAGCTAAAATATGGCAACAACAGTGAGCCTAATATAAAACAGGAAGAAGAAAAAAAGGCAGGTGGCCTTGGAACACCAGAGTGAGAGGTTAAAGTCAAAATACATAATGGCTTTTGTACTCCAAGATACCATGATTTTGACAAAATGTGACATACATGGCACAGTACAAAAGCAGCAAGTACTCTGAGAGCTTGCAGAAGAGATCATCGCTAATAAGGAAATACGTATCCCTGTTATTTATTGCCTAGCATTGACATAAATCTTGTTTTCAATTACATTTTAATGAAGCACACCAGTTACTGTTTTAATGGGGACATCTGATTACAGTCTCAATCAGCAGAAATAAATCTTGCTTATGGAAGGTTTCCACGGTATTTTTTTAGGAGCATTAATTACAGAAGTAAACAAGGATTTATTATTATCATGTCATCTAATTGTAAATTCTGCCCATCACTGTAAACACTGTTTAGTTCGAAATTGTGTATCACCATACAGTTTTCAGTGTTTATGCTGCAAATCTAATAAGTGGCAATTCTAGTGCAGCCACACTCTGAAACAGATCCTTATGGCTGGTAGTCTAAAGCCTCATGTAATTCCTAATACGATCTAGTGGACAATGAATGAAATTTCTTTCAGCTATCATCCACTAACCATGGTTAATTCCTAAGGAAAATCCAGTTAAATCTGTCAGAGACCTGACAGGAACAGAGGTCTAATGATGCTTTATTGGAAATTATAGTTTTCTAATTGAGCCAGAGATAAGTCTGGTTCAAATGGCAAAAGGCGTAACAACTTTGCTTGTCTGTATTTGGGCAACACAGATGCTAAAGAGATTTTGTACAAAGCTGAGTCAAGAGAAAAAGGAATTGAGAAAATAATATGAATTACCCTTGTGCTTAACACTATTCGTAAGCTTTAATATCTCCTTGGATAGGGAACCCAGTGAACACACTGCATGAATAGTCCTACAAGTGCTGCAGCCCTGACGGATGAATGAACAGGCAAGAGTGTGTGTTTGTGGGTACTTGTCTCCTCTCTCCATCCTCCCCTCCTGGTTATTGCATCTATCAAGTCCTGACCATTTCTCCCTGCTTCAGCTCTGCTAATTCCATCTCAAGCTAATGCCTTAAATATCATTTTACAACTTTCCTTTCCTTATTCTATTTTATTAGTGCATTTTGTTTGTTTGTTTGTTTTTTAAACTAGAGCTCTTACATCTGCAATACAAAAAGAGGTGTTTAAACACAAGAAATACAATAAACATGCTGCAGGTTTTGCTAACTTCAGCTCAGTGCCAAACAAAGCAGTTTATCTATTTTTCACCTAGTTTATGCTGCAGGTACTGTGTTTAGTGAATTTTTCCTAAACAGAGTCCATTCTAAAACAATACTGTCCTGACCATATAGTGGTAAATATCTTAAAGTCTCTTCTGAGACAACAACCTGGGGAGGAGGGTTAACTAAGTAACAGGAGTGGTTTTGAAACCATTATGAAGCAAGTCAAAGCCAATATTAGGAAGATGCTCGGATAATATTTAAAGAAGATTTCAGTAGGTTTAGACAAACGAGGACCAGAGAAATGTGTAGGAATGGTACCGGCTTGCAGCACTAACCAGGTAAGAAACAGTTTCTATCTACCTCTGAAAAAGATGTCATCCCTCAGCAAGAAGAAAAGTTTGAGCCTGTAGTTTGTCCCACCACAATGCAAGCTCCCTGTTGTAGTCTTCCAGTACACTCTGCACTAGCCAAAGCTTATTCAGCAGTAAAACTAGAAAAACATGGAAAAATCAAAATACAACTGTAAATTCTTTGTGACTGCCTACCATGCTACAGCATGGGAATTGCTGAAGGAGATGTAATTATGCAAAATTGTCCTAAATGTTTTAGAGTTTCTGGGGTTTTGACTATTTAAGTGATTTATGGAACAGTTTACAAGAAGCCAAATATAGTATTTAGAAGACAAATACAGAGATCAAACAGATGATATCAAATTAATACAGGGAGAAAAATGTATTGTGTAATACTATTGAGATCTAGTTTCATTATGAACTGGAGAAATGGTGAAGGGCAGAGATTGTCGAAGAGGAAAGTAGGAGATTAATGTTTAACAAAGTGGAGGTATGGCTGAGAAAATTAAAATCATCTGGATAATTAAAAAAATCTGTTGCTTATAAATCAAGGAAGGAAATTATCATAGTAATTGGGAGATAGCTGAAAATGATGTGTGGTAAATACAGATGTGGTTTAAGACGATCATGTGTTTAAGTGGCCAGGGAAGGGATTCAGGGACGCAAAATGAATTATTCCTATTTTTTTTAAAGTATAGAGATGATTGCATCTTCGCTCTCCTCACCCAGTGGGTTGTGAGTAGATGGGTCTTACTCCGAATCCTGGCTGTGCCTGACACACCTGATTGGAGAGCTGTCTGCAGGACTAATTCTGTCCTGCCAGGCTCAGTCTTTCAGCCTTAATTGGTAAGATGGAATATCCAGAGTCATTAGTGTGCCACATGGTGGGAAACCTCCATGTAACATGGCCAGAAGAAGATGCTGAGTGGCCAGAGACCACATCCTGAGCAGGGATAGTGCCACCCGGCACTGTTTGGCAAAGACGTTATCAGCTGAGAGAACAGGTGTGATCAATAAAACCAGCGCATCGCAGGTCGGACCAAGAAGATTCAGCCCATAGAGCAGAGGTGTCAAACTCATTTTCACCAGGGACCACATGAGCCTCACAGTGAGATGAATGTAATTTTAGGACTGTATAAATGTAGGAGTAGTTACATTTACACAGTCCTAAAATTACATTCTACCCACTGTGAGGCTCATGTGGTCCCTGGTGAAAATGAGTTTGACACCCCTGCCATGGAGAATAGCCCTGTACGTTACCATGATCTCTACCAGGAACCAGCCACATGAGACAGTGTGAGAAGCAGGAGCAAAGAGTCAGCTCTGGAAGGAGCAAAATCAAAGGACAGACGTCCCCTCTCCTGCCGTGATCAGAAGTGGGACAGTAAATGACATTATCACCGAGCAGGCTGAGCAAGAGCTCTGACTAAGCCACAGCACTGCTACTGATGCCACTAGATGGAACTTCAGAGCCTGTAATTATTATTACAAAAAACTCACCGCCAAATGTCTCTTGCCACAAGCTGTGTAGTCTGCATCACAACTGGTCAAGTAATGGTCTCAGGCTGGTGTCTTCTAACTCGGGGGTTTGGAGCTGCAGCACGGCGAAGCCTCTGCTCCCCTGACCCCAGCTTGTCTGCACTCCCAGAGTGGCGAAGTAACAGAATCTCTGGTTAGATATGCCCTATCTACTACCTAAACCACCTTTTTGGGGTTTTTTTTGCTTGTCTGATATACTTTGTTATGTAACTTATTGCAATAAACTAAAACAAATTGAAACAAAACAAAATCCTCCCCCTGTTGGGTGCATTAATGAACACTCTCATTTCACACATGAAGAAAAATAATTACTTTTTATGTTACCAGAATTGCCTAAACCACAAATGCAATTTTTCAGAAACAAAGGTTGGGTTGGTGTAAGTTTCTAATTACAGGTTGAAAGCTTCTAATTAAAAGGCATAAATTGGAAGAAACCCTTTCAACCAGAATTACAGAACAGGCTGCTAACATTGGGTATTATCTTGACATACTGTCATCAAGCCACGGAGGAGAAAAAGAAACAGAAACAAAGTGTTGCAGCTCTTCATTGGGACCACTGACACCACTTGCTACTTGATGTCCAAAAAAGTGCCACCATCAGGAACACAGACGAGATGAACGCATCACATAGTAGGTTTGTGGGGACATCAAATTTCATAGCAACCCTGAGCCACTGGAGCAGGGAGAAGGACAGCTTTATTGTCACCCGGAGGTAACAGCTAAGGCTTAAATGGGCTTTTTCCTGAAGTTCTTACTTGTGTCTTGATGGTGGCAGGAGGACAAAAGCCACCTGGTAGTCCTAAAATTATAAAACGCGATGGAAAGATGGTACTTGAGTCAGCTAAAACATGCTAGATTAACCCATAAAATGTTCGTTAACAGAGACATTATACAGTGCTCTACTTTGGGGTGACTTTCATGTGCCGTCAGTGGTTGGCCACTGGGTCAATTTGGGCCAAATCTCCACCACTTTCATGGCTTGCTCCTCTGCTCTACTTTGGAAGAAGAGTGCACCATACAAGATGTTTATCTTATTCTTCTGGTTTTTTGGCTTGTTAAGTAATCCTGCTGAGCAGACCAGCATGTCATCACTGACAGAGAAGATACTTTCTTGTGATAACCAGACATACTCAAACGTGAAGGTTACTGGCAGGGGTGCAGTGCTACACCAATATTGCAGTCATTATCATCAATACTTCACATGCAGTCTTCTACATCAGAACTGCTTTACAAAGAGATGAAATGTTGATATATATATTTCAATGTTTAAATTCGTTTTAAACTCCATCCGTCAGGGAGTTTTTATCTGCCGTTTGGTCAGACATAAAGGAAAAGGGTCAGGTAGATTAAAATCTCACATGAGTAGCACACACGTTCAGCCTATTGTGCTTTATTCAGTGGCTATTTACTTTTTCTCCAATGATTTATTCTACTCCTTCTAAAAAGATTGGACTTAGTAGTAAATCACTTACAATAAGAAATATAGAGATAACAAAACTAAAAAGGATTTGAAATGGTAGAATCTAAAACCTGCTGGGAAAAAAAGGTCTGTCTGTATGCATCATCTAACTTGGTGGTGATATCCTTTGGAAACATGTACAGACTTGCCTAAGTGGATTTGAAGAGCTTATTTAGCATGACAAATTGGCTACAACCTGACAGCTATTTCTGAAAACCCATTTATAGACCTTCAGACACTCATACTGCTGTGGCATAGCCACTCATTGTACAGTCGATTTATAATGATTCCACCAAATTAAATCTTTATTAACAAACTTATTGACTCCGGCTTTGACTTTTTGTCACCCCTTTTAATTAACTGCAGTAATGAGACAAGCAACATCCAATAACAACTGACCAAACATTTTGTTTAAAACCTGCAGTTTATTTCAAGCAGCTTCACAAAAAATGAAGGCTGAATTGCTATTTGCTAAATGTCAATTTTCACACTCTGTTGAACCTTTTCTGAAGCTTGTCAACCACAAATCTGTAGTCATTTTTTCCCCCTCTGATCAGAGCTATATAGAGCACATAACAGGTTTTCAGTTGCTTTCCATTTTTAAGCAGATGTACCATTTTCTGTCCCAGTATACTTCACAAAATGCAAATTGTAAATCTAAAGGGATACATATGCCAAAGTTGTGGCCTCTTTCACAGTCACATTTTACAGCAGCAATACAGTTGTATGTCTGCATGCGTAAGGCCACAGAAATGATTCAAACTCCAATGATCCAAACCAGCCCATTATTACGCAACAATACTGCACTATCCTGTTTCCAAATGTGCTGGGCTCGTGCTCAGAGCTAGGGAGCTGGTTCACTCTCCAGACCACTTATTCACAGCCTTGTTCCCTGATTAGAGGCACAATTCCCATTCCCAGCTGCAATTCCCTGCCCCGCTGACTGGCACACAAAGCAGTCTCTCTTAATCACACGTGCACACATTTCCTTCTGCAAGCAACTATGACCATGAAAAGAGATGCAGGACTTGGCTCCAATGAGAAAAAAAAAGCCTTTTACAGGATGAGAAGACTGGCAATCACTAAATTTGATGCTTTTTCCCACACTTATTACTACTTGCCAAAGCTGGCATGGCAAAGAGGGATCACAAAGATGTTGTCTAGGTCGGGATACTACCACCGAATAGGCTGGTAATGAGTGTGTAATCTGATTTCTGTCATAAACCAGCCTGGACATCAGATGCTCATTCCTGTATCAAACCAAGCTGAACTGAAACCTGCCTTTTAGCAAGACAGACAATTTTCAATAAGTATCCATTGGAAGATTCCTCTACATCCCTCTTTATAACACTGCTTCATAACCTATTTTGATAATCTGGAAAATTTTCCTGTGTGCAACTTACAATGTGCAACAGAGAACAGAAATACGTGGAAAATGAACACATCTTCTCTGGAGGAACACCAAGACAAAGCCAAGGAACAGGCAAGACCATTGAGAACAGAGATGGGGTGAGTGGCCCAGTACTCTTCTGGGTTACTGGTTCTGAGCCTCTGCCATTTTGGCACTGAGGAATTTGGCTGGGCCAATGATAATGATGGGGAGTATTTGAAGAAGTTAATCTCAAAGCTCTTTGATAGCCTAGAACTAAAAATCTTAAATCTAGTGGAGTTTTCCAACTAATTTCTTGCTTTCAAATATGCCAAGGAAAATAGGTTGGGAAATGGTGCAGAGAAGAAAATAAAGGGATTGTGTGGGTGGGTAGAGGGAGGAATGGAGCAGAGAGAGAAAGAGATCATCAAACAAACAAACAAAGCAAGCCAATTTACTGAAAAACTGAGTATAGAGATGTCTCCAAAGGGACTATTTTAATTCTGGGAATACGAATATTTTGCAGATTCTTAGCATCAATTTGTCTTCAGCTAAAAATGAAACTGTTCTCTGTTTATATTTTTTATGTAATCACTCCTAAGTAAAACACACATTTTAAGGTAAGGTTTGGCAATCTTTCAAGAGAGATATGCTAGATGATATTTTCCTCAGCTAAAAGAGAGTCTGAGCCTGTTGGTGGCAATTCACTGTGTGCTGGGAGATGACCTTATTGGCATGAACTCTATGTAGGGCAGCAACATCCCTGTCCTGCTCCACCTGGAACTGGTGGGAACTGGGACCTGTGAAGCACTGCTGCTCACGGGTGCTTGTCTCAAGAAGCTGTGATCCCTTCTCTTGGCTCTGCTTATGCTATTCAATATGTGCCACCGTACTGTCACAGGTATCCATGCTGTAGGTTGTTGACTTTCTTTGTTTTAAGGCATCAAAATCTGTTCTCCAGCTCCTCAGGTCAACCACAGCACATGAGAAAATGTTCAACATTTCTTGACTTCCATGAGGTTCCTTCCATCTTCCTTTGGGCAAGTCTACATTTTGACCGTAATCACCTCCCTTATATGACTTTTTAGCAGATAACAAAGAGACAAGTACAGCTGCTAATGGAAGAGGTCAAATGGAACTGAAATGAAATGAATTAAAAAAAAGAGATGTCAGAAGAGTACCACTCAGTGACATAACCACTTCCCAGAACAGGTTTCATAGCTGGGAATTTAATTTCTTTTTACTCTATTTTATTTGGATTTTAAAAACAGAGGCAGGCAGGTAGGAGGACTGGCTTTGTGGCTGAAGCACTTGAATTGAATTCCCAGCCCCATGATGAACTGCCTTTGTGACCATGGGCAAGAGCATTCAGTGCTCCTTGGGTTCACTGCAGTATAGCAGTGGTGGGGACAGCTCAGCACAGCCCAGGAGGAGTAATTCTCCTCAAGACAGCCATGTGATACAGGAAACTCTTTGCTGCTGATTTGGTCTCTTATCCCAAATAGCAAGTGATAGGACCACAGGAAATGGCCTCAAGTTGCACCAGGGGAGGTTTAAATTGAGTATTAGGAAAAAATTCTTCCCAGAAAGGGTTGTCAGGAATTGGAACAAGCTGCCCAGGGCAGTGGTGGAGTCGCCATCCCGGGAGGTGTTTAAAAGGCATTTAGACGAGGTTCTTAGGGACATGGTTTAGTGCTAGAGTTAGATTAGGTTATGGCTGGACTTGATGATCCTGAGGGTCTCCCAACTCAAATGCTTCTATGATTCTCCTAGTGCTCAAATCAACTCAAATGAAAATTTTCTCATAGCAGACTGCCACCTCTGCTGCAGAGCATGGCCCTGAGCCATTCTCTCCACAAGGAACTTCACCAGAAGGTCTTTGTGCAGTGCAGATGCCCCCAGGTACACAGAAGTAACCCCCCTGACTTCCCAAGTATGGCCTTTAAAAGATGTCAATAGAGTTACTTTGGAAACTTAACATGGGAAAGGAAATTGGACCTTAAAATCAACCTTAATTCTTCATTTGCATGGCCAAAAAAATAATAATAATAATAATGAAGAAACATTACAAGGAAAAAAAAAAGTTATTTTACTGCCTTTGAAACCAATAGCAATCACAGCTGTAAGGTGTAATTCTTTTTTCCTGGAATTCCTTCCTTTTTCTGAATTGCTGGCACCCTCATGGTATCTCTCAGCAGACATGTTAACACTATATATTGATTGTCTGCTCGGTAGATAGCAGGAGGGCAGAATTAAAACTGGCAAGAACTTAAACTCTGTTTGGGTGCCTCCGGTACGTGTGGAATATGGACAATTTTCTGTGTGTGGCCACCACTGCTAAAACCTTCCCAATGAAAATTACAGACAAGGTCTTCATCTGTGTCAGTAACCAAAGCCACCGCCGGGCCAGGCAAGGCAGAAGTCAGGGTACATTTCTTCCCTTCTCTTTAAAATGCTGGTGTGTTTCTGTTCTTCCAAGTAAAAAGTACATGAGATGTCTTCATTTCTACCATTCAAAGCTACCACTCTGCCAGGTTTCCAAATGTCACCTGCTTCCCACAGATGTAAAAATGCTACGTGCTAAGACTGCTCTGTTGCACCCCAAGCACGGGGAACACTGAAATTCAGTATTCCTTGTAACATCCCCAAGTCCCAGCAGCCAGAAGCAGTTAATTCCTGTTCCAGAATAGTGAATCCAGTCCTCACTTTCTGGCCTCAAGGAAAATCGTGTCACATCCATGCACCATGCTGAGAAGCCACATTCAACACTGGACCTTCCAGTCCAAACCAGTACCACTACGCACTTGCTAATGTTACCCAGCACTGGTGCTGGGATAAAACACCGGAGTGAGTAAATTTAAAAGATCATTTGTTTTGACATGGAATATCAAGCCTGCCATATAGAGCTCAGAGAAATCTATATGTCTGCATCAGAGAAATACAGCAGAAAACTTCCTTCAGATAAGTTTCCTTAGTAGGGAGGAGGTAACTGTATTTTATCTTCACATAGTATCTCCTGCTGGATCTTCTGGCCTAAATGATTTTCATTCTTATGTAACACGCCTCATTAACACTCAATGGAAGGAACATATTTTGTCTCTGGACTCAATAAAACACAGACAATGGGATCATGAATCCCATCACACATGCCTCTCACTAGAACCTGACTCTGGCATAAACAGGAGGGGAGCAGGAGACAGCTGCCTCTTACAAAACTTGGAAATTGCCTAAGAATTAATTTCTATCCTTTAGATAATATTAAGTTCACTGCAGTTCTTCCTTCCATCTCATTCCAGTGATTCACACAGTCCTCTTTTTTTTTCTTGTGTACTGCCATAGCAGGATTCACCAGTATAAATATTTGCTGTTACCCTAAAAACAAACATTTGCAATGTCCAATTTATAGGTCATGACAATAACAGAGTGCCCAAGGCAAAACCACTGAAAACACACAACCCCCCTCAAACCAGTATAAATATACTCTGCCACTTCAAAAGACTTCAAAGAGCTTCATTCCAGCAGCATTGATGGTGGACAAGGCAGGACCTGCCTTCCCACAGCCTGCGGAGAGCCCAGCTCCTCCGAATGGAACGTCCACCCGGCTCAGGGCACGGTCGGCTCTGCAGGGACCAGCTCAGGCAGCTGGGACACAGAGTCAAACTCGGGCAAGCTTGTTATCCAGCGATGCTGACTACACTCCCAGCACGCTTCTACAGATGACAGTATACAGAGCATCTTTATCTCCTCTAAGGGCTATCTTTTATAAAGTAGTCACATCCTGACAGTCATGCTGCTTTAACTTGACTGTTCTAGTTAGAGTTGTAATGTGAGGAGAGCTTAAAGAGATATAACTGGACTGAACTGTTTTAATTGTTCCCACTAGACCTGTGCTCTGTGACCCTGGTCATCTATAGAGCCATAAATATGAGCTTTGATTGGTGTTCCCATTGTGACTGGCAGGAGGAACACACTGGAGAGTGGACTAGGACCGCTTCAAGCAGGCAAGCAGCAACTGGAAATAATCAAGTTCAGAAACTCTGGGGACACTAATGTCACTGCAGGCCAGCCAACCTGGAAGATAAACATTGCTGTGCACTGTGAAAATGATTTTTCTATTTGCTTTCCACTGAGAGAGTGAACTAGACTATACAATAGGCACTGGGCTTGGCAAATAAGGCCGTGAGCTCTTCTGAGGCAGATTTACCAGTCCTTTCTGCTGCTGGAGACGTTCAAGTTACCAGTGGGGACAGTCACATTTGTGCTGTGCACAGTTACTGTTGAGGAACAGGAACATCAGCCTTTGAGCTCAGTTAAACCCACACAGCAGACACAGCGGACGCACAGAGAACGTTCCCACATGGAGCAACTCAAATAGTGGGAGCCTAAAGGATCCGATGCAGGTACCCGGGCTGTCCCTCTCCAGTGCCAAAGCCAGCACAGCTACTTCTACAGCACCCTGCATCATGCACCAAGTGTGGAAATGGGAGACGTTTGGCATCCCACTCCAGAAGGGAAAGGACCTGGTGGATGCACTCAGGGAGAGGAACACAGCTTGTCCCGCGACTGTGACGTCCAGCTCTCACTGCACTCTGTGCTGGGAATACAGAAATAGAATTCAAATAGCTCTAAACTCTCCTATTTTAACATAAGAAATGGTAGATTTTCAGGAAAAAAGCAAAGACGCATGCTGGTGGCCTGCGTACATATAAAAGCAGCTCCGGAATATTTATATTAGCAGAGCGCACAGCAGGAAAAGCCGAGCTGTGCTAATGGCAAAGCTGCCAGAATATTTCTGAGTGACTTGCCCAGTGCCACAGCGTGATGTGCTTGCTGGCTGCCCGTCCATATGCACCTTCATTAACTCCTCAGTGATCAGAACCTTACACATCACAGAAGAATGGAATTTACACATGGTAAAAATCTAGTTATAACCCTGAAAAAACAGCCTCACCATCTCTATTGAGAATATTAAGGTTTGAGAAAGAAAATAGCTGTTCTACCTTCAAGGATAAAGCAGTAAATATTCAGAGGGAAGTAACACTGTGTCTAACTGTCTACATTTGTACACTATCCAAAGTGTTTAATTCACAAGTAATAAACTCTTTGAACTTTGGCATTGTGGTAACTTTAAGGTCAAAAGAAAACAGGTAAGTCAATAAAAGAACAAGGCATTGCATTTCCCTCACTACCTATAGCACTTTTGCATATGTGCATAGGTGTGTTAAAAACACATGGTAAATCCGACATGCTAAGAAGTCCAGATTACACGGTCTTTTATGAGAAGAAGTTCAGTGGCAGACCACAGGGACATGCCGTACTATGCTCATGCATTAACTGATCATCCCGGTCTCTTCCCTTTGCCTCTAGCCTCTCACTGAAAGTAAATCCCATAATTTTTCAAGTAGTTGAGTCAGATTTGCAAAGTCAGCACATTCCTATAGTGGCCACAAGCATTTAAACCATCAACTATTTTTTTTCTAAAAGTTTGATTCCATTTTTTTTTTTTTTTAAACCAAGTAGATAATGCCAGCATTGCCCAACATGCTAACATTCTTTTTTAAAATGACCAGCTCATGACCCTGATATTTATACAATATGGACCATCATACTCCAAAAAAATCAGGCATAAAAAAAATTGAATTTCTTAAATTACATACTCAATTGTCTTAAGTTACTTTTGGAAATATTGACTAATAGTAGTCATTGCCTGTTCTCCTTCACTGTTAATCTCTTTCAGAAAATGTGCTTCTTGAACTGTAGAAAATCACCACCTTTTTTAAGAAGAATTTTGCATTTTTCTGACTGCAGCAAACTATATGGAGAGTGGCTGACAGGTCCTGATGGATAACACAAACACCAGCAGCTTCCCAGAATACTCAGCTCCGAAAAGAAGGAAGCTCTGCAGAAGTGGTCTGGATAGCTCCATAAATCAATGCCACACTGATAATTCCTAACAGCTACTAAAAATCAAGGGATGGTCAATTTTAAGGATTGGTTCTACAAAAGTCTTGCAATCGTTCTTTTAAGAGAGCCACAATCTCCATTTGGAGAACCATTATACGCAAGTATTCAGTGGCTCTGATGAAATTCCAGCCTAGCTCTTGAAGGCTAATTTTGCTATTCATCACTCTAAGTAAAAGCACAGCCAAAGTTGTTTCTTTTGTTTATATCAAGTTACCTTTTTAAAAAATATTTTCCCCCCTGAAAATTCAAACCTAATAATGTGTGTAATTTATTGTGGAATAGTTCGGTCACATTGGTAGATTAGCCAGTGCTGTAACCGACCAAAGCCTGGACAAGGGAAGACAAACATTAATGAAATAGCACATCCTTGGCTTCACTCAGAAAGAGAGAACTGGAATCCAGCTGGAGGAAAGCTTCTTCAAAGAGACGATCATGAAACCAGCACTCACTTTGGCATCACACAGACACTGTGACGTACTACGTGAGTCAGAGAAGCACTTTTAACGTGTACCTGAGCACATTTGCCTGGAGAACTCCCATTGCATTGACACTGATTCCCCTTGCAGGTCACACCAGTTCACGAGATATGATGCAACATCATTGAAAATGTGCATGTATTTATTAGAGGTTACCGCATAAAATAAGCAGGCACCTTGAAATATATTTCAGACTGTGACGGCAGGCAGAGTGACTGAATATATGTCAGAGGTTTATGATGAACTCTGAAGTGTCTTAATTTAAGAGGCAGCATCCTTTTTCACGGACATCCTTTATTGCTTGATTTATTCTTTCTATCTGTAACTAACCTCTAGACTCATAGATTTAGACTCCTGGTGTGATGTTGCCTGAATGCCATCTACCTCAGAGCTCTGCAAAATGTTCTGACAAAGTCATTGCTTGGTCTTCTCTCACTGTTCAGAATAATGCCAAGGCATGGAGAGATTAAATGATACCCCACTGCTCAACTGTGAACCCATAAAATCAAGATATTTAGTGGGTATTTTAGAAAATTTGTCACATGCTAAGAAGGAAAGGACTATGAGAGATTTAGTGCACCATTTTCCACTCTCTTTAGCTGTATTGCCCTTGATGTTTTTTTTGCAAAGAATTAGGCATGACCTGATAGTTGGGATGAGGAACTGCGCCCAAGCGAATGAAGAATTACTCTTTTCCTGATACAATCAGTCTGATCATCCCATAGAGAAAAACCTGAGCATTTATGGAAGTGTGCAGCATTCTGTACTTCAAAAAATATTAGTGAATTAAGCCATGAAGTATGATATACACCTCACGGTTTGGATTTGGTGAGGGACGGAAATGCATCGCCCAAACCTCCAGCAGCTTCTGCTCCATAAGAACAAGAATTGATTATCTGGTACTGAAAGGTTTGGAGGCTTTAGATAGAACATCAATTACAAAGGACTTAATTTTTGTACCCTAAAAGGCTCTGTCAGAAATATCATTTGTAATTAATTAGAAGTGTATAAACCAGATAAAAGCCTGTTAATAAAGTCAAGTAGTAGTTTTTAACCCAGAGAACTCTGGGTTTCAACCACTGGCTGAAAGCTCAGGACCTTTTCACAAGTTTCTCTGTGCTTTCCAGGTGATCCCTCTGGCAGCACTTGAGATTCCAAAGTGAAATTCTTCGGGTTTATAAAAAAGCTTCCGTTTTAGGACACATCTCCTCAGCTGATTCTTGTAAGATATCCTGTTTTTCTAAAGAGACTTTTATTGCAATATGAATTTATTACAAACCATTTCACATGCACACATTTTCAATCATACCTTGTGGGTCATAAAAGAGAATTTAATCTCAGAAACCTTGGGAAGCAATAATATTCTTTAACCTCTGGCATTGCATGAGAAGATACTGCATATTTTTTATCAAAATGAACAGCTCTTATAATCTTCCATTATTATCCATTTATATTTATTACTCCTTCATTAAAGTTAAGACACTAAATCCTTAATCAAAAAATTTAAATTGACATTTTACTTCTTTCTCCATCTTTTCAAAGGTTAGTGCTTAAGGAAGTGGACAAGACATGACATATTTTTATCATTGCCACACAGTTCAGCACTAGCAGCATAAACCCTTTGTGCCTTGCTTTTTGCCATTATTATATCAAATATAAGCAGATTTTCACTGAGTTCACTGGCAGGGAACATCTCCTTACAGCAGCACATCCCCTCATTATCCAGCTCTCTCAGCTGTTCTCCAACTCACCAGGAGGCCATTTCTCCTCTGCTTTACAACCTCGTTTACGATCCTTGATGGCCTAAGTTTTGGGGTTTTTTTGATTTACTTTCTTGCTCGATTCCCCAGTGTCACTTTATAACATGTCTTCAGCCAGCCTTCCCACAACCATCCTTAATGACATGAAACCAGGCAAAGAGGGAGAGAATGTGTTTTTGTATTGTGGAAAGCAGGAGATAACTCATGAACTGAGGTCAACTCAACAGGAGAAACAGAAACTGCATCTGATTTCAGCTGTGGAAACAGCTGCTAGGAGAGTCTCAAGAGCACAACACTCATTCATGTTACCCTACCCTGGGGAAAAGCTCCTCTCCTTCTGCAGCTACTGCCCACACCCTGGGAGAGTTGCTCAATCTCTAGAGAACCAAGCTGCCTTTCTGAACTTGTTTGTCAAGCTTTCTTCGAGCCACTTACCTGTTTTTTGGTTATTACTGGGTTGAAATCACATCTCTGCATCCTCATCTCCTGCACGGCCTCAGAGCCACACAACATTGTGTGAATGTAAGCCTGGCTTTTTCTACCCAAGGACACAACGTCCTTGTGCGGCTGAAGCAAAACACGGCATTATTTTACTTGCCAGCAATGCCGTGTGTATATACTGAGGTGTGTATTTATAGCAGCCACCTCTGCTGATGGAAGAAATGGCAGCTGCTGCTTTGCCTTTCAAACCAGCAATGCTCCACTGTTAATATGGTGCTTTCACATGTTTGGCTTCAAAAAAACTGCTGCTTTTCTTTCAGGGAGCCACAGCAATGCCAACTCAGCTGGGAAGCAGAGCAGGGGACTGGGGACTGCAGAAGTGTCAGCAGAATCTGGAAATGAGGCGACAATGTCCAAGGGCTCATGACTTTACTGAAACAGAGAAGAGACAAGAAAGAGGAACCTCCTGCCAGCTTCCGCTTGCGCTGCTGGCATAAGTGGCTTCTGCTTTTCCATTTCCTCCCTTCATGGGACATGAGCGTGTGCAAGGTGCAAGATGGGTCAACAACCATCTCCACCCCAACATTGCTGAGCCCAGGAAGCACATGGCAGCACACAGCTAATGCTCGCACACTAATATATTATTATCCTCCCAGATGAAGCAGACAGCAGGGGAGCAATTGTGGGTTGCGCAGGGGTCCCTAAAGAGGGACACAAGTTTGCCTGCTGAGTGTCCTCAACAGCCACGTGCTGCTTCCGTGCTGAGAGGCAGAGTTGAGTTCAAACACCATTCAAGAGCAGGCAGTGATGCTCCTCAAGTATGACTTCAGCAATGCTATTGAGTTGGAAATCATCACTATTCAAAGCAGCCAGAGGTGCCACAATAACCCATGGGATAAATCCATATGGCAAAATACATATGAGGAGTAGAGCAGCAGCAGCCATGGCACATTAAGAAGATAAAATCAATTCCAGTCATGAGGAAATGACACAGCTACTCCTGTTTGGCCTAGAGAAGGAAACTCTATTCCACACGAAACATAAACTCAGAATAAAGATTCTGTAGGCATGGTGAATATTTATAATTTCTCTAAATAAGTACACAAAATATTGCTTTCAAAAGAAAGGGTCCCATTATAGTTATGGACACATTTTCCTCCTCTCTTTAACAGGGTTATGCAACAGCTACTAATCCCTGACTACAGTTTAAAGTAAAATTAGTGTATTTGTAAAAATGTCCTTTTTAATCACTGTGGACTTGTATAGCTCAAAGTACCTCACTCTCATTAAATAGTAAGTCTTATTGCCTTGATACAGCCAAACCCTCTGGCATCAGCAAGAAGGAAACAAAGCCCTGAGGAACTCTGCACTTTGGTGGGAAAGCATCTGAACTGCCCTTCCCCATTTCGTAGCAGGTTAATGAGGAGACTGTGTTAAACAGTCGACTTTAAGGAAGCTGGTTTGTAACCGCTGCGGTGCCCGCGCTGGGCTGCGCAGCACTGTGGGGAGCTGGGTTTGCCAGGGGGCTCCCAGGCTCATCTGCGAAGCCCCAGCGGGGAGACAGTCCTTCCTTAAAAGCAGGTACCAAGTGCTGAGTAAGGCAAAGATTTTTATTTTGCCTGCTTTGCTCTTCACTTCAGGTTTTAGAAATGCGAGATACACAGCTGGAGAGAAGTATAAAGGGATAGAGAGAAATATTAAAGAAAACTGTGTATTTTTCTACCCAAAAGCAAACATAGTGCTCAGTGGATTACATTTCTCTCATTTCTTTAAGATAAGAACAGTGTTCAAAGCAAAATCTCCTTCTCTTCTGAGCTATTCAGTCATTTTGAACGTGATTACATTCTAAATATCACAGTATTTGCAAAGGATTTGGATCACAGTGATAGGTGGGTAAGGTGCTTTCCTTGCCACCTTGCTCAATATCCTTGGTACAAATAGCTCTATCTCAAGTACAAATGTTATGATAAAACAATTGTTATTGAGCCTCTCACAGAGCGTCACAAACGCCGCATCCCAGACCAGCACAGTGACTGATTCATGGTGCAGCATCTCCCAACCACCCTACACAATTGCAGCACCAGCCAGACTCTGCTGCACAGCAAACGTGTTGCCCAGCTTACACCGACACAAATGCTGGTTTCCCTGCCCTTTGCTCTGAGTCGTTGTCCAATAATTGCTTTTAGGACACTTAGGTCTGCAGTTAGTCAATAACCTGCAGATCCAGGACACCCAAAAAATGGTCCCTAGAGCCTGCAGACCAGGTGTTTCTCCCAGGCCACAACCAATAAGATATGTCATTCCAGAACACGGTAGCTCTCTTTAATCCTTATCAAAATGTAAACGAAAGACAACGTTTTCTATAAACATCCGCATTCTAGAAGCTAAAGGGTATTTTGATTATTTTCTGTAAGACCGTCCAAAAACCAAAACCTCAGGGAGCAGACTAACCTACAAGACAGATACATCACGTTACATGTGTCACCACATCCTTTTCATCAGTGTATAGTCAATATTCTGTATTATATGAATAACTAATTAGTTTCACAACTTACTTCCACAAATGTCATTGCAAAATCTATCTGAAGAATGTCATCTGCACTTGAGAGAATGACAAGCATTGCAATTAAGTATTAAGCCATTTCACCAGTGTGAGTCTGTCACGGAGTGTGAAATGGCTATAATTCATATTTTTAAGACCTTGCATTTATTAGCATCTATTTTCCACTCAAGGTTAGCGGTATGCTGCATAGAGAGTTAAAAAAAAGCAAAAAAAAGCTCACATTTTTGTTATTCAAATGGATATACGTGCATGTCTGACTGTACAGATTGGCCACACCGATAGGGTTTCTTCCAAGTCCCAGAGGACTTGTGGCTCACACACCTTTGTGAACGGCTCTCGAAGGTTAGATGAATGCTTTGATTATGGAGCAAGCAACATTCTGCTGTTGAAAGCTAATGACAACCCTGGGCACAAAACACCTCAGCAGGATACAGATCTTGTATACAAGAAAGATATTCAATCTGAGATAACAGTCAGGATTGATGATTAACATCTCCCAGAAAAAGGCTTTGTTTGCATTAGAAAACCCCTATAGAATAAATGCAGAAAGAGAATAATGAAGCAGGCAGTTTTGTTTTATTCAGGACGCAGAAAAAGTTAAACTGGTCTCTGTCTGGTTTCTCTTATTTTTCTTTCCCCCTTAGCTTGAGCTTATTGCATTTTTTACTTCAGCCATATACTGTGTTGGAAACACCACCATGCCAGGCTCTCCTTCCTGTCAAGCCTGCTTTCACCATCCATTAGCCCTGTTTGAAGAGGATCTGCCTGTCTATGGACAAACCCTATTAGCAGCGCCGTGAGCAGAGCTGAGCCATGATTTATCCGCCTGGGATAAGTCAGCAAAGCTCTGTCAACACCTCTGCCATTTCCCAGGCGTGTGCATCCTGAGCATCTCATCCATATTTGGGCTTCACCTGCTAAAACCAGGGAAGGAATGGACACCAAGAGCTGAATCCCCTCTTTCTGGTGCTGAGTGTGAAAGAGGTGAAGGCCATTAAGAGAAGATTTGCTGAGGTAAGGAAAGGGAACAGCAACCATCTTCTCCTCTTCTTTGCAACAGAAATATTTTGACAGGTGGTAAGTGCCAGAGATCAACTGCCTCCTTAAGTCCAAGCCTTATATCTGATAGTTTAAAGAAATCTCATCACACTGCCCACAAGAAGCCTATGGAAAAGACTGCCTTTGATTTGGGAGGGCTCTAGCTTGTCTTCTATAACAGATGAACAAGCAGCAGCTTTGAAGGGACATCAGCAGGAGGAAAGGCTAAAGCAAAGTGGCCATAGCTATGAAATGAGTGTGAATTCTTCTCTGAGAAAGTCTCATCCAACAGCAAGCACTTCAGGAAGCCTTAGATGTCACAGGAAAATTCTAAGATCAGATGTGTTTTAGAATTCAGAGAGTGATGAGGACCTCTGGCATTCAAAACAAACTCATCAGAGTCCACTTATATCAGCTTTAAGTTTAGAAACCAGGAACCTGTTCTCTCATTTTCATTGTACACGAAAAGATATGCGTTGACTTTGGTGGAAACAGGTATATAAATCCAACCCAACTATGTCATATGAAAACAGTTATCTTTGTTAAAACGTGGAAAGTAAAGCTCATCCCAAGGCAAAGTCTGCTGTCTTTTAGGCTCTTAAGACTTCCAAAATTATTTGGATTGTACTGGTATAACAGGGAAAATAATTGCATCCTTTCCAGTACATCAATCAGAAAATAACACCAGCTAGATACAAGGCTACATTGGCCATTTTTCCCTGACACCTCACAGGAATCCCCAAGTGTTTGCTGTAAACTAAACAGTGTTTCAGCATCACATACTAGTGTTATATAAATGACTTCCATTTCTCACCAATTACTTCCTCTTTCATACCATTCATTTTTTGCATTTCCTCTAATTTTTCTTCTCTTAATCTTTATTAAAGTAATGGGTTTTGGACAGAAAGATTATTTGTGCTCGTACTTATTGAAAATGTTTCTGCTGCCTTGTGAAACATAGCTGAGAGAAACCTTAATGTGATAAGAATTATTGTTTTGCAAAATGAATATCATTACATTATCAGAGCACTGTATTTAAATTCCTTTTTGTTACAATAGGTCTCACTTGGACTATTTGGATAGTTCAGTACTGTACATGGTAAAGTAGAATTGCACTAATAAAATCAAGCTGCAAGAACATTTCATCTGCCATTTGGTACTTTCAGTGCTTCATAATTAACTTTGGTCAAAAATTACCCCTTCAAGCCCAAGGGATTAATTCTCCCTTAACTATATTTGTGCACTACAGCAAAAACAGTTATCCCTTGGTTTCCAGGCTTTGGATGAGCAGTTTACTGCATTTTCAACCTATGATAATTGTGGATGAATTCCAGGTGTGTGCTTGCCCCTCATGGAGATAATTTCATGCTGTCTGATTTCTTTTCATTTAACTCTGGGAACACAAATGCCCTAAACTAGGTTTCCCTGCTCCGGGTGCCTCTGCCCAGCATGACTTGGCACGGGAGGCACCTATGTTAGTTCTGACCCACGGACCTGCTCCCAGCATACACCTTCCCAGCACTTCGCACATTAATAACATCCTCCTGATCATTCTTCTTATATTGGATCACCCACTTTTTAATCCCCTCCTGCTAAATTATTTTCCTTCTTCCTTACTCATTGGTTAGTCTAGCCCTTATCTCTCACCTTGGAGGATGTGTCAGTGGCAATGAAAGTGCTGATCTTGTTAGCCTCCTTGGCATATATTTGCCTTTTGGAAGAAGACAAATAGAGGAAGGCAAGTGATTTGTGCCAGTGTCAAGCGGAGGCTCTCAAGACAGGCTTTTACCAAGTTACCTGGGTGCTCCTAAAATAATCCAGTGATAAAAAGTCATCTTGAATTCAACTTTTATACACAGGCAATCACGTTACTGTGTGTCAAAGACACCAGCCTGCATTAAAAAGAGTCAATGCAGATGAGTACAAATATTTCAATATCTTAACAAATCTCCCAAGCCCTCCCCCTAAACTATTTTGGGATTACACTGAATAAATGTTAAACATTCCAAGAATTTGAAATTAATTTGGATTTGTTTGCTTTCCTTTTTACTGTTATTAAACAGTTTAAAACCCAATGAACAACTACCAAAAATTACTTTAAATAAATACAAACACAGAAATGCTCACAGAAGCGTATAAAACAGTTTTTCAACTGTTCTTAGGTCACTATTAAAGAATATTCTAGATCCCAAATAGGAAACACGAACTTTTAATGAATCAACAGGACAGTTAATAAGACTCTGCACTAAATAAGACATTTATAAGCTCTGGCATTCCTACTACAACTGATACTGAATAGGTTTGTTTTAAAACACACAAGTCTGTCTGCAGCATGGGAGGACACCACCTGAGGAGACTCAGGAGCTGGTTCTAACAAGGACCCAAGCAATTCTCACAGCCTTGCTATGGGTTTAGCACATAAGGAAAAAGCTACATACATATTGCCACCTGAATTTTCTCCATCTAAACCATTGCAAACAAAAGTGTTTTAAAAAGGGCGCTTGGAAAAGAGGACCACACCTTGCCTGTTCTCCAAGGTGTTGACCACCTTGTAGAGCAGCTGGTTACAAATACATGAATTAGGCTGTATGAACAGAACACAAGTTGTCTGTTAAATGGGGACACAAAGCCTGTTGAGAACATGTGCACCATCACTTGAAGTGTGTCAGTCTTCGTGACACATGGGCGTGACTGGAGGCCTTTGGGAGATGGGAGGAAAAGAAAGAGAGAAATGGAAGCGATTGGCACGATGGCATACTGCCCATCTTGTGGGGGAAACCAGCCTGTCTGTGAAGGAGACAAGCAAGGGAAAGAAGACATACAGATGGTTTGACTCCCAGTGGTGACAGGAGCAGTTGGTCTCCTCTCTTTCCAATAGTGACAGTCACTGTCACCTTATTTTGAAGTCTCCTAACAAAAAAGTGGGAGTCAGTGCGGTACTGAAAAGAGCAAATGGATAAATCACGTAACTAATTGTAAGCATTTGGTCTAAAAAGAGTGATGGAGGTTGGTGGTGTCTGGTGACAGCCTGCAATAGCTGAATATGCACTTTCCCACCTCGAGAACTTCAGACTAAGGAGGAAAGAAAGTTTCCACTATTTATTACAGAAAAAGGTCTTTTAGAGCCAAACCAGCTACTGAGTGCATGTTTTTAATGCTGCTTTTCTAGCAGTGTATGACAGCTCGGGATCCACAGCCTGCCATCTCATTCAGTCCCATTTCACCGCAGCATCTTTTTAAATAGGCCAAAAGGACACCTTATGCACACACACTGCTATTAAAAATAGGAAGGTGCTAAAAAACATTCCCCCAGCATAAGATTATTTTCTCTCTTAACTCTGTACTGCACCCAAAAGGCCCCACTTTATCCAAGAAGCAGCCACTGCTCCAACATGTGTATCTGTAGAGAGAGTGATGGATGGTTCTTGGCTTGGGGAGGAATAGAGCATTTGCTCTTGGGAAACCTTGCTTTCTCCACCCAGTGCTACCACTGGCTCTTTTCTGCTGAGGGTGGTGGAAAGAACATTTATTTTTGCCAAGATAAAACTTTCAGTAGCACGCAAAATGTTTTTGGACCCTGCAGGACTTTCTTTTCAAAGTAAATCCTATTCAATGAGTTTCCTTTAAAACAAACCAAACCAAATCACAAAATAATAAAAAAAAAACCAACAAAAAACCCAACAGATTTTGAAAGGATTTTTTTCATCCAGCCCACCAATTTCAAAGAAAGTCAGTTATCTAACAGCTCTCCACATAAACCGAGTGAAATAACAACATGAATTTAAAGCAAATGGAATATACTGAATGAAACCTTAGCATGGATACTGCTATTAATTAATTTCTATTTCATTTAGCTTAATTCTCATTGGAACAGAAGCATACTCAATAAGATAAAGGCCATTTTAATTCACATTTGTCCCCTCTAATATGACACTCTACACTTATTTAGATTAAATTCCCCTCCCATGTTTATAAAAGTCCTAAGTAACCACAAACTTGGACCTAAATCTTGCATCTCTTTTGCACTACTGGCAGTAGTGCCAGAAAGCCTTTGTCACCCGAACATCACCTACAAACCCACCCATTCCTTGACTGCTTTGTTTGCTCGCTCTGCCCAAAGAAACAGAGGGTCCGTGCATCTGCATCCCCTCACCTTGCCCTCCTCAGGCTCATTCCACCCCAGCACATGTCAGGCTGAGCAAAGACCTTATTTTCCTCTTTTTTTTAGAAGAACTATATACCAAGATTGGGAAAACCACAAGGCAGAGTTAAAGTCACTGCTCGGAGAAAGAAAGCAAACTTTCATAACAAACTGAATCACACCACTTGTTGCCTGACATCTGATCCCCAGAGTGCAAAATGCGAACAATTAGAGTGTTCGAAGAGAGAGAAAATGAAAGACAGTGATAGGCCCAAGGGAGGGCAGCCAGGATATACTTCATCTTTCACAGTGATCTAGCTGGGCCATAACCATCCCCAGTATCAGAGCAGAGAGAGTTAATGAGGGGTCCTCTCCCATCTCCGTGCATCTGCAGTAAATCTGCACTGTTCGTGCACAACTTCAGCTGTCTCAAGGTTGCTTCGTCCCCAGAAGTTTCCAGGAAAGGAGAGTTTGCAACCCAAAACCTAAGGACAAGATGTCCTTCTGGAGATTTTTTTCACCTTTTCTCTCTCTCCCTTTGTGAGGAAGGATAATTAGGGCATTGATGGCAAACCCCTACAGCCCTCTGGGTCACAAGACACCAGGAGATGTAGTCAATAATTTATTAGACCATATGATTAGTCTCTTTTCAGAGGCTAGTCATCCAAACAAAATTGTAGTGCCACACTTCTCTTTTTTTAAAAAAAATAAATACAATGCCCAGCATTAGCTTGAGGGCAAAGCTGGTTCTCAGCTGTGCTGTTTATTTCCTTCATACATTCCCTTCCCTGATACATTGCTGTCAGCAAGCATCATCTCTGTGAGTGTCAGCAGGAACATACATGCACAGCTAGACCCTGTGTAGGTCAGGGAGGGTTTGCATTTCTGCAAGACACATAATGCTGGAGAGCATTATCCTTTTGCTTGCTGCTACTCCCCATGATTCAGCACGGACTCCCTGCACAACCAGGAAAAGATTTCTCTATTTTTCTTAAAAGGCTAAGCCCAGAATAAGCAGAGCATGTTACAGAAGAGAAACTGTGCTCTCCTGACTTTTAGCTCGGTCAAATTACGTGTAAACACAGCAGGTCCCTGCTCTTCCATGGCATCCCCTTAGTGATGCCTTCCAAAGTGAACCCCAAGCTCTTATGCAAAAGGAGAAATGATGCCCAGCAGTATGCACAACTCCAACAAGGTGCCACTGAGTTACCATTAAATCATATTCCAAAATTTACCTTAGTTCCTTGAAGGGGTCTGCCCTGACATTGGGAGTTTCTATAGATTTAGGGAACACTGTGCCTTCTGCTCCTGAAATCACAAAACAAAACAGAAGACAAATCGTAAACATTATAAGCTGTTATCAGGGGAGTGATTGTCAAATCATACCTAGGTGCAATTTAACCCATCGCCTGACCCCATTTCTCTCTTGCACACTTCCCTTCTGTCCCCAGGAAAAGCCAGACCTTGATCATCTGAAATCAGTTGCCTTGATTATGACTGGGATTTGCCTGTAAACTGCACTTCTGGCTGTAAAGCTGCTGCTTGAGCCCTGACTGTGCAACGTGTTTGCTGACCCAACTGATGCAGGGAGCTTGGAAAAGATACCCCCTTGGTAACCAGGCATCTAATCCAGTTACAGCCCTCACTAATGAACCTGGATACACGTAATGAAATTATTTCTTTTGCTGGGCTCTGAGAGATATTCAAAGGAGAAAACCAAATTTTGGGTCGATCGCTGCAAACACCTCTCAGGTCAGGCTGTGTTAGTGCCTGGGAAAAAGGAAGGAGGTGTCCACCCGATGAAATGCAGCATGAGTAGGTAGCAGATTCTGCTCTAGTTCCAGCCCAGCTGCCAGTTTGATCTCTGACCCAAAAGTCATTTAACTTCTGCACATTTCCCCCTTCACTGGAGACAGTGGGGAAGGCAGCACTATTCTCACTTGCTGGCTGTTTTTAGATCATGAGCTTTAAACCACTAGGTAATATTAGCAGCTTTTGCTAAGTTTCAGGCCACTGCAATCCTCTTTTGTGACCACCTGCGTAGCCCAGGTTGGGCCATTTCACACAGGCATCCCTGCATCAGGTCCATATTGGTGACTGAGCCACGCTGTGTCCCTCTAGTAGGATGTATTCTCCCAGTTTCCATTTGTTAAGCTAAATGCAGCCCATGCCATCCTTTGATAAGCCACTCCACTAATTGTTCTAATTTAAAAATGTGCATCTAATCTGAACTGGTCTCACTTCAGCTTTCAGACACTAAATCTTCTCATGTCCTCATATGCCAGCCAACAGTCCCTCCATGAGCAGACCATCCTCCTTCTGGAGATAGTTACTGATGCTGACCCAACCATCTCAACCTTCTCTTTGATTTTCTGAAAAGTTAACAGCTTTCTGAATCATTCACTGTGAAGTGGAATTTCTGGACTTCTCATTGCTGTTCTCTGAACCCACTCCACTTTGAAAATACTCTGTTGGGACACAGAACTCCTCAAGTGCTCTCACTAACTCTCTGTGCTGCTGAACATCATTTTCTCACTCCTGTTGAAATTTCCAATTAAAACACAGCTAAGAATGGTATTAACTGCCTTACACACAGCAGTGCACTAGAAATCAATGTCCGCATTCTCTAATAGATAGCTGCCTACCCAGTGAGCAAGTATGACCTATATTCTTAAATTTAGACCTGTGGTCTTGTGTTCAGACACATTGTGATCAAGTAGTCATTCATTATCTGTACTCATCACAGCAATTTTAGTGTCAGCATGCAAACAGCACCAGTGCTATTTTTTTACTTCCTTAATTTTTCCTTTGATAAAACTATTGGGGCAAACTACAGATCCCGATGAGGCCTTTTATATATACTGTTTGAGATCTCTCTTAACACGTGCTACTATAATGGTTACCTATGAGCAGTCTGGAAGTCACTGTTATAGAATAAAAATGTTCTGATATGATGCAAAACATGTTAATACAACATCCTTCTGTAACTTCTGTTATAAGTGAGAAACACCCGTGGCTTCTATAAGACTGCACTTTCTTCAGAGTGAAATAAATTAACAAAGCTGTCCCACTGTCTTAAAGAAAAAAAAAATCAGAAAGTCCTCTAACAATTATAAAACAAAAAACAACTCATTTTTAACCTAGAGAAAAACAAAGTAATCCCAAAGAAGATAAAAGCAGTCTAAAGCTTGAAGCTCTATGCTTGGGAATTGAAATTGATCCTATGCCTCAATATAGATATTTAGCTCTTAATGTTACTATAAACATGGTTACAAGTTGTCAGAAGCAGCTGTAACTTGCCAGCCATGAAGGTTATTATTACCTGATCTGTCCCCTCTCAACAGTTTCCAAATGATTTAAGTCTCTGGTTATCCACACAATTGCCTTGGTTATTAGCTTGGCAATGAAACTTAGCAAAAGACGCAGCCTGCATATATCCGCATAACAAACTGATCATTTTTGAGGGGAGGAAGGTGAGGAAGAGCAACTGGAGAGGTGCACATAGATATTCTTGTGCCTTTTCCACCTGCTTTGCTTAAATGGTGACTGGTAATTTTAATTCATTTTTACAGACTTTAAGTCAGCTACTTAAGTTACACAAAGCCCAAAATAATGATCTGCAAGTAATCAGAAATGCCTGCAGAATAAGGAGAAACTTTAGCACATTTCTAAAACCTGGGGTTTTCCAGGCTTTCATTATTCAAGTTACATGCAGGAAGCAACTTTGCACACAAAGCCAGTGAAGACTCCAATGCAGACATTTCAGGAAGGCTGAAAATAAAAAATCCTGCTATTCCTTTCATCCATTTCCTTGCTTTCCTTTCCCTACACACAGTTCTTATGCCCTCTTTTCCTGTTCTATTTATTCCTAGATCCATGGAGGAGTCCCTTATGTGCTGGGAACAAGAATGAGATTTCCCAATACTTCTGTTTCTTTCCTTTGATATGAATTGGAAGTGAACACTACCTGCCTTGATAAGGCTTCCTGCTTTGACAATATCACTTCTTATTATTCTGTTTTAAGAACACAAGATCTCCCAAAAGGCCACCTGTCCCTGTCACTGAGCAGGAACAGCAGCCATGAGGGGATGCTGAGGGACCAGGACTGAGACATCCCTCCCTTGACTCTGGCTGTCAGCAGCTGAGGGACAACTTGAGCTGGCCATGTCACCCAGGCACAGGAGAGACACTGATAAGCTTTCCTCACCTCACCTAATTATCATTTTAAGTGTCCCCATTTCTGCAGCAGAGGGCTCACAGATGAATTAAATACTCCGGAGAAGTTCTTCCTTCAGTTTCAACCTGCTGCCTGATGATTTCACTGGATGCTTGTTCTGCCTTGGACTGTGAAAAAGTAAATAACCATCCTCTTCTTTTGTGTGCTACTGGAAATTTATATATCTCAAATGCACCCACTCTCACCAGCCCTCTCTCCTCCACACTGAGGAGTCTCAGTCTCTGCCTGTGGGATCAGCAGTGCCTGCACAACCTCTTGATGGAAACAACCACCTTGGACAGATTCAGCTATGTTGGATATTTGTGTCACAGTCTGGCTCTTGGCCTATGGAAGTCCCCAGCCAGGCTGTGATAGCATCATTGTTGGACTGTGTTAAAAGTGAAGCTGTTGGGCTGGAGGAAGTGACCTCACTTAGTGGTTTTACTAAAGGCTTTGGCAAATAAAGAAGGAAAGTTTGAGGGAAATGTGCTGTTGACACTGAACTGGGCTATTCTGGCTCTGCAGAGGAGGACTGGGATGTCATGGAGAAAGAAATGTTTGGCCTTAGGGAGTGGAAGAAGAGAGAGAGGGTGAAATTTAAAAAATTCAAGTCTAAGGTCATACACTCAGAAAGTAGCAACAATTTCTGCTCCATGTTGGACACTCCCTGGATGGGAATGCCCCTGGATAAAGGCTGAGCGCTGCTTGTGATTCAAGGCAGAGGGACAGGGCCAAAGGGAAGACAAACATGGCATTAAACTGAAAGGCAAGAAGCAAGTCTAACAGGAAGATTAAGAAAAAAACCACACTATTTTAAGAATCGTCTGTGAATCCCTGAACTATTACGTAGCCCCAGCTCATCCTTAGTGAGGAAAGTGAGGAAATATTGTCACGACTGCAGGAACAGAAAAAGCCTGTTCTAGAACAGAAAACTGGAAGAACTGGGCTTTTTAGCTAAGGAGGATGATGGCTAAGGAAGGATATGAGTGCTGTGTATAAATATATTAGGAAGATAAAAAACATGAAGAAAAAAGAAGTACTGGCTATAGGCCAATGTCAGCATGAGAGCAAGTGGCAATGAACCAGCCCCAAATATATTTGGGAAGAAAAGTAGGTGTTTCCCAGCCAAAAGAGGAGCAAAGATGGGAGCAGTTTTTCAGTTAGAGTAGATGAGACAGACAATTTAGCAGATTTGACAAATTCATTACTACAAGATGTCAGGTCTCAAAACCAACGACAAGACATGCAAGACCAGAAAGTGCCTGCAAGTCTTGCACTCCCCTGTTCTTATTTTCACTTTCCTCTACCTGAGCAATGATGGATTTTGTCAGCTGTTGTTAGTGCATAGCTCCAACAGCTCAAGACTTAGCTGCTCCCATCTCCCTTCTCAATCAGAGCTACTATATCCCCTCTTCTCCCTTTACTGAGGATAAAGCACAAATTAAATTTATTATTGTACAACATAGCTTCTGCTTCCTGAATTATCTGTTATTAAAACATTTGCTCTGTCCTGTGAAAAATGCATAATATAAAATGTCTATTTCACTGTAAAGTACTGAAAATATTTTTCTTCATCTTACGAGACTCTCTGCTGCTGTTAAGGGTAACTTACCTGCAAACAGCCAAAGACAGTTAAGAGAAAACAATCACATAATCTGTATTTAAACATACTATACTGTACATCCCTAGGCAATAAATTATTCTTTCTCACAGTATTATATCAGAGTGACTTCTATTAAAAGCCATACCTACTGATTCCCTCTTCTGACACTGTGTAATTTACCACCGATAAATGTTCATAAACAGTTTGACTGAAAAATCCATAAAGCCATTTCAGCTTTTTTTTTTAAGTTCCATTTAATGTCCCTCAAAAATGATTTCATCAATGTGTTTCCATTAGCTGGTTCTCTGCCCAATAACTTAATTCCACACTATCAGTCAGGAACTTATAAAGCATATGACAGGATCTACCTAAAGTGTTCTGAATCACTATAGAGATTCACTCAAAGAGTGGGGATTTTTTTTCCCTTCTAGTGCATAAGGTGTGGGGGCACAAATGTCAAATGCCCCTGTATGTGTTTGCTTCATGTAAGAATATTTTCCCTTCCCTTCCCTTCCCTTCCCTTCCCTTCCCTTCCCTTCCCTTCCCTTCCTTTCCCTTCCTTTCCCCTTCTGTTCTCTTACTTGAAACTCAGAAGAAAGACTGTATGAGAACAGGTTTGCCAAATAAGAGTTTGCATTTTCTCGGGCACTAGCCGTTTCTCAGAAGCCTATTGCCACATCCAGGAGACAAACCTGGTTGCTGTTTGGACCACTGCAAGTGAGTTGCTGGAGCTACATCCAGCTTCTGGACCTCCTCTCACCTCTCTCTTCCCATTCTGCGCCTGCCATGGGAGCCTCCACTGGTCTGCTGGATCTTCTGAACAGTTCCAGCTCCCACACAGGAAAATATTGTCCTTCCTTGCTGCAGAACACGTGCCTGGCACAACAATCTGCCTTCACTGTTTCCAACATGGAAGCAACACAAAGAGCTGGTGGGCCGAGCTTTAGCAATCACCTTGTCGTATGTCATGAATCCAAAACACAGCATAAAAACAGGAGGTTTTTTTTTTTAATCCCAGTTTTGCATTGAAACAAAGCAGAAGCATGTCCTGCATGTGCATGTCAGTTTGCCAGTCTCCTGCTGACACGTGCCTTTTGAAGCATTAGCCCTCTTTCATCCAAATGTGGAGTTGGTTGATCTCATGAGCTTTGTGAGAAAGGACCAGGAGTTTTCTAACACTCCAGTAAGGCAAAGGCTCTGGTGTGAACTGGCTGGATGGCAGCAACTCCGCAGGGGACAGAGGAGTTATTATACAAATGACCCAGGGAGGGAGCAAATCTCAGCTGGAACACGCATCTTCTTAACCAGATGGCTTTCCAAGCTGCCTCTTGCCATCCTTGTGCCCTGGAAAAATACCTGAGCTGCATGACACTGTCCTGGCACCTTGCAAAGGGAAGGGCCAGCCCTGTTCTCTCTTCCCTCTGGCCAGAACTGGGCTCCAGCCGTCAGGACGAGATATCGATCACATACCTTGCACAAAACTTGCTTTAGGCTTCTACTGCTATCAGCTGGAAGAAAGAGAAGAGCTCAAATACAATGTGATGCGAGGTAGTTTTAGACTAATGACTGATGCTCCTGCTGTCAAGGATAGGTGGTAATCAGCTGAACAGCAGTTGGGGTGAACAGAACACCAAAGGAGAGAAATCAGGTTTCCACTCAGGTGAAGATGCACCTGGTTAACTACTCTCCACTTTCCTTCTTTTTTTTTTTTGTTTTTCCTTTCTATACAATGCACTTCTTTCCCACTCTGTGTATTCTTTTAGTAATAATTCCAGATCCACAGAACCCCTTCAGTGTTGCATATTGCTACTTTATAATGAAATTTGGGACTCAGAGCTCTGTGATGAACTTGGTGATTAAGGTGGCTTAAGTATATCTTTAGTGCTCTGCTTTAATGCAGTACTGTGCAAACAAGAGAAGAATTCACTATGATTTTTTTCTAGCTAAAGTCAAGAGGCAATCTCCATAAACTACCTCTATTCCTGCTATTATTGATCAGGACACATTCAGCTATTTGTTCATGAAAACACCCATCTGATGAGGTTCTCTTCTCTGTAGGTCTCATCAGGGTAATATGTGACAGTCTCAGAAAGGTGTCTCTGCAAACAGATGTCCAGGAAGGAAATCCAATAAAATATAGGTAGAAATTATTTGTGCCCATTTCTTTTAATTCCTAGCTTTAAAAACCTTATTCATCCTTAATTTATGTTTTTAAATGGATGAACATAGTAATTGCTGTTTCTCCCCTTGAATCTCATCAAATCTGAAATCAATAAGAGCTCCATTTCAGAGCCCAACAGTAATAGCCTGGCTAGGTTAAGCCAGTGCACTGAACAAAAGCCACAAAGCTTCACTCATGTTTCTTTCTATGATAGTTCACTGCAAAGGTCTGTCTGCCTTTGTTGTCAAAGTGTTGGGAAATTGTTCATTTAAGGGCAACCTATTTAACAAAATAACGTGCAGCATCAACAAAGGTATTTCTATTAAAAAGGTAATATAAATGATTTAGAATCTTTCAGGTTTTATTCTTGGCACTGTAAGCACATTGGGAGTGAACCAACCCTTAGGCTGAGTTAGGCCAGACAGGGACATCCTGTGACTCCCGCACTGCCAGCTCTGTCAGGTGAAGGAGAAGCTGTTTCCTGACTCATAGTCCCAAGAAATAAATGGAGCCTGGCTTTAAGCTAGAAAACTCACAAACAAGATGAGCCACAAGCTCGAAGATGACCATGTGGCTCATTAATAAAGCGTGTGTCTGTAGACACACATTGAACTTCAGCAGCCTCGCTTCAGTGGTTGAACGTCTGAGAAATACAAAGGGAATATCAGAAAAGAACAGAAGGGCTTGCATCCAAACTGTGAAAAGACATACGAAGAAAGGTTGCTAAAACTTATGCTGACCTCTAGGTATTTCCTTCTTGACTAGTTTGGGGGTCCTTCAACACTTTTTCTGAAGCTCAACAATAGCAATGTCATCACTGAATTCCTTTGAAGCTCTTCTTGGCATTCTTGCGTAAAGTTGCAAAGAAACTCAGGAGAGCACCTGAAGTAGGAATACACAGTGGAAATTTATCAAGGAGAATATTATGCGAGCTTCAAACAGATCAGGTTGTGAAGGCTGGGGAAGACGCTTAGGAAATAAAATATAAATCTGCCACACTTTTAAGCTTGATTTCAGTGTTGGGTAAGTGTACAGTATGTTTCTTTCACAATCCTTCTGACATTTAATCAATATTAATCTGATGGTGGATGATTCTTCTTCTTCCTTAAACAGGATTAAGGTAACACAATCTGAACACATATTTCACCCTGGACTAGAAGCCTATACACTTTAAATAAATGCTACATTTTTTTTTTTTGCTTGGAATGTACTTTGAAGTGAAAGCAAACACAAAGAAAACTTCTCAGTGTCTCCTTCCTGACACACTTTGTTCCCTCCCACAAAGGACAAGTTTACAACCTGGGTGAGTGGATTTTGAAAAAAGAGGGCAATGTTATTTTAATTTGGCATTGAAAGGAATGGACAGTGTCTACACCTATTGCCCTAAAGGCACCAAAGCAATCAGAACTATTCATTAAAGTGTTGTATGTTTGCTCATTTGAATTTCTTCCTTTATACAATGGGAAAAAAATTTATTTGGAGGAAAGCATCTAGAAATCCCACCCCAGTCTCTGGGGAAATGCCCCCACCCAATTCAACCAAATCATTTTTTTCTAGATATTTTTTAAATTCTCTGTCACTGCTGATTACATATCAAATAACTTTTTTTTCATATTTGACTTTTACATTGATATGACAACAGCGCAATTCCTAACTGAGAGCAAAAAAGAATTTTCCTGTGGCTTTAATCACTGATAGGAAATATATATTTTCCCTACTGCTCCTTATTTTGCTAACGATATTAATTTTTCAGCATCACAATGAATGCAAATAAATCTGATGAAACTCTGCTGCCATGAACAAATGTTACAGACAGTGGAGGCTGTTTCCAGTCTTGCTAGTGCCAGTGCTAAAACCTGGTGTCTTCATTTGTCAGCATATTTCCTTACTTTCCTCATTTTATTCTGTCTCTTTTTCCTCAGGACCAATGACTACATGACAGCTTGGCAATTGCTCCATGTCTGCATTAGTACTACTGCTTAATTACTTATGAGGAGTGCATAGTGAATACTTGTAGCTGCTTCCTGAGGAACTTCATACATCTCCAGCAAAAGGTCAAATTCCTGTCCAAGCCCCACGAGCAGCATGGTCGTGGCACACACACTTCTCTTGTGGAGAGCACAGACAGAAACCCTGGAGCAACTGTGACCTCCAGGGGCCTCAAAGGAGCTTGAGCAAGCAGGAGATCACTTGCAACTGGATGAACTGGGAAAGGCCACCAACCCCCAGCTGATGGTACAGCGTTTGGTTCCAGAAGCACAGCCATGTACCCAGCAAGGTAGCAGGGATGCACTTTCACAGCACCGAGTCATCTTTAAGTTAGAGACAACTTCTGCCTTTGTAAAGGAAAAGGATCATAGCAGGAAAAATGTTTCAATTTACCAAGAGATGAGTCTTGTAGCACCATTTTCTCCTTTGAAAAAGCTATTTATAGTTACGGACCTGCAGTAAGGACACGTTTTTCAGGAAAACGTACAAAATCTGCCATACCGGCAGACTCAATGATGAGGCCAGAAAGCTCAGTTTCCTCTGAATGGGGCCTGATTTCAACACTTGGCTAAAAAAGTTGTTCCCTCTGCCATAAACAAATCAGCAAAATGCCATTTTGAAATCATAATGGCTGTTGTAAAGGGCAACTGTGCATGTCCTGACCCATAAATAATCGCTTCTGAAGAAGGGTGCATGCAGCAAAAATGTGTGGTAATCCCTGGAAGCTGTTGAATTTCTAGCTTACACCACCCTCTCAAATGACTGGTACCAGTTAAATAGCCTTGTGAATTATTTTCATGGAATATAACTACTCCTGCACTCATTAAAGTTACTCTGCTGTAAATACTGCAACAAACACAAGCTAGAAAGGACATGCCAAGAAGCTACTAAAACTGTTATGTTGAGGAAATGTGAGCGGAGTCCTTTAACCAGGCTGGCATTGCAGCCACGGTTCTGCAGGTTCCTCCCAGATCAACCTAATACAAGGCTCCCTGAAAATGTTTGCAGATGTGAAGCTCTAGAGACAGCTGGGCCAGCCCACAGACATATTCATTCACCACATTCGTATTAAATCATGTTCTTGTCTTGTACAAAGTGAAGGGCACGGCAAATGCTTTTTTAACCATTCCATGGGTAATAAAATCCACCACTTTGCATTCTGCAAATACAACTTACCCACTCTGACCCCAAAAACCGGAAAATCTCGACCCAATCCCTCCCATTTAAAAGAGCTTTCTAGAAGACAATCATGCAGTGATCTGACTGAAAATAAGCCTGGGCTTCTTTCTTCCACTAAAATCTCTGAAGTCCTTAATATATAACTCATAAAAAATGCTGGAAATGTGCCTTGGAATTAATTACTCCAAACTTATTAATAAATTTTCAATAACATTTCAACAGCTGACTCCTCAAGTTCATTGCAGGCACCTGGAGAGAAACTTGAACAAAAAACACTCCCAAACTAATGTTTCTGAAAGTCTGACCAGTTCATTGGTTCATTGCCCAGAGGGAATATGCTACAGTGGAAAAGAGCTACAAGGTAGAAATAGAGTTAGTGGCTAATGATCTGAAGGGACGGCAAGCAAGGGGCTGGAGAGATCAAAGGTAGGTTTTTGGCAGCCCTGGTGCTGGGGAGGACTGTGATGTGTGGTGGGGGTCGCATATCTCCTGCAGTCTTTATACTGGTAGATGAAAGGCATCCTACTCCACTCTAAATACAACTGTTTTAGTTAAGGTTTGCCAGAGGGAAAGGCTTTAGCCAAATTTTTAGCGTTGGGTTATATCAGAAGACAAGCTTATGCTATGGTAGTATAAATGTCTGAGAGGCACATTTTCCAGGGACCCAGATGGGAGAAATCCCTGTATTCTTTTACAGAAAAGTGACCTTGCGGATTCACGATTAATCCTATCCTTATTATAAAGCACAATGGTAATCTTAAGAGTGGTTTAAAAGCGTAGTTGATTTGTAACAGCACAGCAGCCAGCCCATGCAATCCTACCTCCCACGCTAACCCACCGCTCACAACCAGGGACTGCGAAAGCCTGTAAGCTGCAGGAACGCGTCTTTTGAGTTTCTCTCTCAGCTCACTGCAATGCATGTGGATTCCCATCAATACTTAGTCTTAAAAAAAAAAAGGTTAAATCCATCATAAATATTAAACACCAGAGTATACTGGCAAGTTTCCCCGAAAACAAACTTCAAAAAATAATCTCCAAAAAGGATGTCAAGGCCCTTGGGAGAACTGACACTGGCATGTCATCAGATGATGTCTTATAAGGCTAAATTAAGCATCTGACCAGAGTTTAATTTCTGTAAAAACTCACGCTAATTTAAATTGCTTTAGATTTAATTAAAAATGCTTTTGTATAGAGATAATAATGTAACTCTGTTAATTAGTATCAAGTGGCATCTAGAGGGCATATTTAAAAACTAATCTGGAGAATAAATAGAGCTAATTAACAGTCAGAATAATCCTTTATGATTGTCTTTTGTTTATAAATGCTATAACATTCAATATGTTATTAAATGAAATTGGTAATTAATATATATCAAAGTTATTTTTTAATGCTCTTTTAACTAAAGACTGTTTCTAATGCACCATTTTTCAGATGGTCTGAAAACGTTTCATTGCTGGAGGGAAGGAGGAGGAGGGAAGGGGAACCGCTGTATGACGTAACACATACGAATTCAATTAGGAACAGCTCATTCATCTCCCATAACCATATGTGTTCATGGGCCCATGGGGGACAAAGAACGAGGGATTAGCTTGCATCTATGTGGTTGCCGAAGTGCACTGCTGGCCATGGCGAGGGCAGGAAAGGTTTGCAGGCTCAGCTCAGCCACTTCACCCCATGCACAACCCCATGAGCTGCAACACTGTGCCATTCAACGGGTGGAGAGGGGGCAGATCCTGCCTTCAGAATCTAAGCCTTGCATAACCGGAGAGCTGCAGTTCTGAGGAATGAGAACGGCTTTGAGGTTTGCTGTCCTAGCTTTCAAAAGAACATGAGGTGCTCAACTGCTTGTAAAAGCAAGCGGTGCTAACAGTGAGGATGTGCCTCCGCAAGGGTGAAGGAGATGGCTGGGCAACAGCAGGCACGGGCAGATGAGCTTGCAAGAGAAAGGGCAGACCAGATTTGGCGTAAGGCTCAGTTTCAACATGACTTTTTGTAGGCAAACATGAGCTCCTTCTGAGTCATCTGGACCAAAGCAGCTGCTGAGCTCCTGGCTGGATCTGAGCAAGGCAGAGAGAATTCGTTCTTGTCTCTAGAAATGGTTGTGTAGGTGTTACTAGAGCTGACAATGGCCTTGTCCTCAACCAAAAGTTCTCATCCTCCAATCTCTCCTGTGGTGACAGGTATGACTGGATTCACTAAAACAAATAAAATCACTGAAGTACTCTAGTTTACATCATGCATGAGAAGCAGAGGGGACCAAGTCTGTCTTTCTGTGTCCTTTAATGGTTAAAAATCAGAAATAACCTCTCAAGATATTTCGTTTGGTAATCTGCACTACCCATGCTGTGCAAATTTTTGAAGCACCATCAAATGCTGCACATATCCTACGTGAATTTTTATCCACAATTCTGTGTATTCCTCCCCTTCGAACGCCTTGCTAATGTTGAAAAATCCCTTAGAAACCCAGAGCAGACTCTGTTTCAAAAAAAAGGAAAGCACCTCTTTTCTCATGACAAAGCTTCAGCATTACTTTGTAGAACAAACTTTCAGAATCAACTTTGAAGATCGTACAAAGAAAAGAAGTAATTATCATTAACAAGATTAAAAGCTAGCCACAAGCCCAATAACTGCTGCTCTAACCTCTGTGAGATGACTTTCATGCCAGACTGCAGACATACACTTCCTTCTATCACAAGTACGTGTTCAGCAATAACAAGAACAAGTTGAGATTATTTACATAGCATAGGCAGGTGTCAGCAGACACACATCAACAGCACCTGAGATCCCAAACACTAGAAAAATGATCAAAGGAACTCGTCTGTGTACTACAACTTGGACTAGCCTCAAGTGCCGACAAAAACACTGGAAGAAATACAAACATATGGTATAACGCTTCCCAGCATGGCAAACAGCCATGGCAACCGCTTTTGGAGACAAAATTAGATTGGGGAAGCAAAGCTGGAGAAAAACAAAGTCAGGCATGAACTCTGAAAGCATTTCAGCTCAAGGTCATTGAAATACTTGTCTGTAACTTCACCAGTGGTATCATTCTACCTTTTCTGATAGATCTGCATAAGCCAAATAAACCCTGAGAAACACTCAGTTGCAGATAAAAAAGAAATTGCACTACAGTGGTTAGCAATATTTTTGACGATGTTTATTCTGGAGACCAAAACAAGGCAGAAACTCAAAATAACTACCAAAAATAATTGCTGTTTTCTCCAAAGTACACAGTAAATAAAAAGCAATATTTTTCTAAGTATGTAATCTGAAAAAGAGTACTTGCAACTTGTAAGGAAAAGTTTCTATATTTTTTTGAAGAATCAATGATATAAATCTTTCTCATTTTAAGGTCTCCAAGAAAATACTTAAAATTTGCTGTTTCCTGACTTCAAGTACCCTGCAGAAAGACTGTACAATTTATTGGCTCTGAAGGGTGCAGCGCTACAGGAGATTTGTGGTAGAACATGGATTGTGACAATATTTCTCCAGCTCTGTAACACTGCAAGAATTTTGAATGGTCCTTTTCAAAGTTCTAAGCTAAAAAAGATACGGTTGATTTTGTGAAGTTCAACATTTATGCTGTGGAACTCACCTAACTTTGTGTAGCTGGTGACTGAACTAGTCCAATATGTACCAACAGTGACTTGCGAAGAGCTACACCTGGCCTGTCTACAAACAGGAACCTTCTAGAATAGCACGACATCACGTAACGAAAAATGTTAATGGTTGGATATTAAGTCCATTCATGATGGTTAGACTCTGAGGCCCCCCTTTTAATCTCCTTTAGATTATACATAATATAGTAATAATATGTTATATAGTATGTAGTAAATAACAATAAATATAAATACCTGAGATCATTCTAAGCTCCTTCATTGATCTCTGTGTTTAGGAACTTACTAGAGAAGTAAGCAATAATTTGGAGCAAGCAGATGCATCCAAATCAAGCCATTAGAAAACAGCTATCAGTGCATCCACAGAGACCAGTGGCACAGCTATGCGATTCACTGCCAGCAATATACCCAGTCTGGTCCTACATGAAAACATTTATGAGCAAATCTTAGACTAACCAAAGAGCACAGACTGAACTGGTGAGCAAGACAATTCAAGTTCCTAAGAGGCCATTTCATATAAGTATTGAATATGTTTGAAAATTTTACAATTACCACAATTGTTTAATTTCTCTAATTGAAACAAAACCAAACCCCATAACAAACAAGAAACGACCCCCAACCCCACAGTGTATTCACAGTTTTTATTAGGAACTACCAATGTGAAGCCCAGCCTGCAGGACAGCTGGGAGGCAAAAGTGGAGCTCAACCTGCCCGCTCTGTCTCCAAAGGCAGCTGGGGAAGCGGTGGCACTGGTAAGGTGGCCTCTCCTCCTGTGCATGGGGCACTCAACCGCCCCACAGAACAGCTGGAGATGGCTCTGAGATGCACAACGTGCTCTCGCATGTGGCTAAGGAAAGATAACTAATATAAAGGCCACCAAACTATTCAGAGAATTAACGTGAGGCTCTAACTCATGCTGTCATTTTCACTACAGGTCTCCTCCTTGGTGTTCACTTTAAGACGAAGGAGGAGCTGGTGGAAGTGGTGTGATTGAAGCCATGAAGCCTGAGGTTCCCCTGTGTAGTTTCCCTGTAAGTGCAGCCATGGAAGCATCCTTACAGCAATCCCACACCATCCTTCATCCCTGATCCAAGAGATAAAGTTGTGCAGTTTCCAAAGCCAGTTCTACATCTGCGTCATTGAGTCAGACAAACCACTTCCAGGGGAGTTTTTTCTGAAGGGGAAATAACATATTGTGCAAGTTAAAAACCCCCTCAGATAGAAACTCTTGGTCATTATCTGTCTGGGGAAGATTCAAAGCAATAAAGACAGTGAAAGGGTTTATATCTAAAAGAAGCTTTCGGCAAGCATGAAATCAGGCAAAACTACTCTAAAATTTGAACAGGCTCATATTAAAACAGTGATTTAATGAATAATCTTTTACCTAAAACTCTCAATCTTTCTGCTCCAACCACCACTTCGTTGTCATCTGCAGAAAACAGCAATTTTCCAGAGAGGGTTTTCACCTCAAATTTTTGGCTGTGTGCTTCCACTGCTTGGGGACCTAGAGGGAAGAAGAGATTTAGCACAACATTTTAGTAAAAAGTATAAGAAAATCACATAGTAGCTTCATACATTTAATAAAGCCAGCTGCTGAGATTGTTCTAATAGCTCTGCAGATATAACCTGTACCCGACACATTAAACAGAGAATTCTGTGCTTTCCAGAGGGTGACCTCTCATTAGAAAAGGGCACTGTTTTCTACTCAAACAACATCCCCTCAAATATTTCTACTTAGGTTTTTGTTCATTTTTATGTGTGTCATAAAATCATCATTAAACTTGGGATAGCTGGGAGATTTTTATGAAAAGACAGACCCACATGCGAAATAATAATGCATATATCCAGCTGTGCTTTGAGAGTATTGGTGCAGCTGTAAGAGGCATCAAGATTTCCTGAGTTACATTTTGCTTGGGCTGACACTGCAGTGTAAAAATTCCGGGTTTTCTGCTTGTTAAACATACCTGGATAAAAATGATATCAGTGCCACCCACAGTCCAATTTGAAAATCAAAAAAACCAAAAAGGCAAACATCACCATAGGAGCCAAGACAAATGGCAGAGTCTCTCACGTTCAGAAAGTTTCTAGACTAGTAAAACTTTCCTTCATAGCTCTTATTTAATTCTGCTGCTTCTCCTGGAGGCTGCTGTGCACCACAGCGCTGGAAAGCCTCTGGCAATGAGTTTTGTCCTGGAGCCTGATAAACATCTGCTGCCTGAATAGCAAATTCCGTGCCGGTTTGTGGCTCAAAAGCTGCAAAGAGCAGACCCCTCGGTTACCTGACCTCAGCTAAGCTTTAGACAAATCACCTACAGCCTTGTGCAACCCAGTCCAAGCCACAGCCTCCTTGGAATACACCTGCACAAGGCAGGTGATTGGACTTTGCATTACTTCTGGCCACTTTCCTGACTAGTCTCGTATCTCAAAAGACAAGAGAAGTAAGAGCTGACAGCCAGTATTTTCTTACAGGCAGGTTCTAACTCCATCTATACCCCATGTCTGCCAGCACAGGCTGTCTGTATTGGCATCTGGGCACATAAAGAATCACGTGCACATTTCCGACTACAGAAAAGTGAGGTTGTGCCAGGATCTCTGGAAACACTTAAAAACCCTGCACCCATTCTGAGAAAATCTTCCAAGCTTTAAGTTTGATTTCTATCTTGCTAATTAACTGCTTCTCTACCCATCACTGCAGCACACACTGCATGGGACCCTGTCTTTGCTCCACTCTGAAACCGAAGCTGCTGCCAAATGCAGAAATGAGCTCAATAACCGGAACATCACGCCGGGAGACATCACTGACTACGTCCTCCCAAGCTCTTACGAAATGGAGGTGCTTAAGTGAAAAAAATACCCTCTTGAAAATACATGGAGAACCAACAAACTAAACACGTTTATTCTGAATGTGAGAATCATGGAGCTTGGGGCTGAATTTATTTCCTTCCTCCAGGCAATTTTCATACATGCTGCTTAAATCACTGCTTAATGAAGCTGCATATTTAATTATTTAATACTGTGACTAGAGGCCAAGATGTTATATAAGCAAACCAAACAACCCAGCCTCACGTAGAAACAACATGTTTATGGATTACTGTCTCTGCCACACAGCAATACTTCTCCCGTTCCCTAGATAAATCTCAGTAAAAAAAAATAAATCTATCCTATATCATATATATATATTAGCATATATAATGCATTAGGCTCTTTAAACCCAAATTACACATGCATTCTTTCAAAGGCTGCTGCGCACTGAGGATTTATGAAACACCCATTTTCCCATCAAACACACTCATGCTTGGAAGCACGAGAACATTCATCAGTAGAAGGGCACAGATATTAATAGCTCTAAAATGCTAAGTGTCCCAACCCAGCCACAGTTAATCTGCAGAGTTCCCAAGATCTCAGGCAAGTTAGAAGTGTCTCAGGAAAAGTCTGTGCCTGTTAGAGCAGAAATGTCAGCCTGCATATGTTCCTCTTAACCCTGAAGTCATACAAGTGACCTTTCTGTCTCAGGATTGGCTTTCAAATGAAAACGATGGTCTGCTTCATTATCAGAAAGCACCAGCCAGCTGCCTCTCCAGCACGGCTTTCATGTCTCTCGCTTTGTTTCTACAAAGCGCAGAAGTTTTCATTTGTACTTCACAAGACACCTGGGCTCCCCTCCTGCATGCTAAAGCCAACGCAGCATCCCACAACACCCCCGCTTTCAGCCCACCTTAATTCTGCCACGTAGCCTCTCTCCCCTCCTTACCTGTAACCAGGCGAGTAAGGACCTTAGTCTTCTCATTGAGGATGTTCACTGTCACATTTCTGGCAGACTGGAAGTACAGTGGGTTGCCCTGGAACGAAACCATGAGAGCAAACACATGAGATGGGGGTGGCTGCCCAATACCAGCCGGCTTGAGACACCCAGAGCTTTGCATGTTGCCGCTGGGATGCTGTTAATGGCCCCAAGGTTTGGCATGTTGTTGAAGTGCAAGCTACCCTGCATTAATTTTTATTGTTCAGGATAAAACCATAATAGACACCTCTGGCTCAGATAATGTCCCAGAAACTACCCGTGTTTTAGGGATGGTTAGCTTTATTGCCAGCATAAGACAACCAACTTGTTATTTTAAAACGTGCAGGTGATGTGGGACCTGATCAAAGCTTCCTGAACTTCATGGTGTTTTGTGAGGGTGGCTGACTGGAGCACCACATTTCAGAGTCAAATCTGCCACACTGCACACAACTTCAGACAATTCCAACGGGTGACTGTGTCTGTGTACCACACAGCCATGTAGGTGCCCATGCTCAAGGGCTACGAATGAGGAAACCTTACTAATGTGTAGAAAGTGCCTTTGATCTCAAAGCACTTATGAACCATCCATCGTGTACCACTGTCTCATTCCAGTCTGGGATGCCAGCTTGGGATCAGACCCATTCTGTCAGGTCTGGAGATACACAAGAAATCAAGTCTTCCCCATTTGCCCACACAGATTTCTGCCCATTTTTCATTTTTCTGCTGTAAATATACCTCTGAGAGAAGTGCTAGAGCAGCTGTTTACACATAAGAGCCACACAGCTACCTGGCAGCATCCATCTCAGGTATTTCTCCCGCAGAGCAAAGCCAAAGACAACCCACAGAGAAAACCATCTGGCTCCTTCTTTGTGCAAATGCATCCAAGACACCCGGGAACTTGTGTTTTCTGCAGGCAGCCCCAGTCCACACAGCTGGTTTCTCCAGGGCTATTAACCAACTAAGGCGCTAGCGCAGGGTAACCCCAACTTAAATCAGCCAAAAATCTAATGTGCGAGGTAGAAATTCACTGCCAGTATCTCTTCATAATGTCTAAAGCAGGAATCTGATTAAATTCATCAGCTGACCAAGCCATGGGACTGGTAGAGGGGATAAAATAGCAATAAAATCAGCCAGGAGCTGGAAATTTTATGCCCATGTGCTTCTAACACCAAAGTCTCTTTCCTGTGTTTCAAAATCTTTCTATTAGGAATGAATAATCAGGACGGAGATGGAGGATCATGTAGGTCAGGCATGTTCTCCTTGTATCTTGAATTTATAAGGCACATAAGTAATATCTGCATTGAAGGCATTTTTCTGGATCATGGCAGAAGGACTCGGTTGTCTGCATAACAGGAGGCCACGAAGGCACCCATGGGAGCCCTGTGATGCCCTGGAGCTTCAAGGAACACTTGTAGTGATGGGTAAATTATTCCCAGCAGTGTTTGCAGAAAACAAACTTAATAAAACTAAACCAAAACCAGCCCTGCACGTAAACAAATATTCACAATAATGACATTTGGTGCCTTAAGTATTGGCGCTGTGCGCACCCATAGGATCAGCCCTTCAGTAAAAAAAAGGAGAGATGAGATTTGTTTGATCACTTATAACTAGACTATTATGGCCACATTCAACTATTTACAACTAAGTAAAAATAATAAAAAGAATTCCACTTAATCGTTTCCAGAGCTTGGACAAGTTTCAGAAGCTCTTGGTGACTCCTCACACACTAAATGAGGACAAATCATCCTTATATACCCCTGCGATGTGTTTGACAGTTTAAGTAATATACTATCTGAAATATTATTAATAACTTAGAAATAGGAAGCTGTGGCAATGACTGGTAATGATTTTTGCTCTTTTATATTCATTTTTATTTGTGTTCTTCTAGAAATCAATGTTGATTACTATTTTATGGCTAACAGCACAGAAAAAAAGATGACTTCACTTGAATACCCACTTGCTCTGGTATTAATTCTCCAATAAGGGTCCTAATTTGAACACCACCAGTGATAGCAGTTTACTGCTACATTTTCATTTCACACTCACAGATGAAGGATATTTTAAAAGGCATATAGCTACAATCTGCATAATCTATAGCCATAGGTGAGACTATAACCACTATAAACATGCCATCCCAAGCACAGAAATGTCACATTTTTGACTTCCACTATTTGACTTTTGTTTGTGGAGTTATGCAAGTAACTAGAGTGTTTTGAGAAGGCCAGGAAACCTTCTAGTCCAAATTCGGGTAGGAAAAATAATTCCCACGGCTTTGAAACTGTTACTGATCTGCATAACAGGAGATTGCACTGCATAAGTACTACAAGATAAGCCAAATGGTTAATACGAAAAGTCACAGAAAAAGTTGCTCCAAAGAAGTCTTACAAGACAAGCTGAGAGCTGGTATCCACCTACGAAATACATAATCAGACCCTGAAACGCTTACCCAGCACAGTCATTTCATTCACTGATTCAGAGCTCAGATTCATGCAGCCTTCAAAAATCTAAATTTCCCTAATGGAAGAGTTATGTTTTTATTGGTCTGCAGGGAAGGAACATTTCAAGCACTTAATGCAATGCTCGCTCTCATTTCCATAATTCTTCTTCCATTAAGAAAAGAGCTGAAAAAATCACTCCCTTTTGCTGAAAATTCTGCAGATTTCCTGTCCATCATCTTCTGTTTGCAAAGGTAACAACACTGGTATCTTTTACATACTCAAAGTTTAAAAAATGTTTCCTCTGTTGCAAGTTTCCTTCAATCACACGGAACAAAAATAATCACAGCATTAAAAATTTCTTAAAACAATTATAAATGGTAACCAAAAAGGCAAAACCCTTCACTTCCCTCACATTTTCATATTATAATGACACAAAATGAAATATACTGATGCACAGGAGCAAACAGAAATCTAGATTAATATGGCATCATTGCCACAATAAAAATAATTATGTAGAGAAGTAATATTCTCACAAACTGTCATAACACTTGGTAGGCCTAGAGGCAGACTATCAGCATGCAATAAATAAGCATGTCTGACTCTAATTATAACACTCTGAGACACACCACTGAAGTATCATATGCAACAACCCAATTCTGAATATTTCTGGATAAGTAATATTAAAAACCTATATATATATATTTTACTCTTGCACTTGACGCAAAAAAAACTGAAGTGAACAGAAAACTGGATTAAATATTTTTCCAGGTTCAGAAAAGTGGAGGAAACAATTTTTTTGTCTACCTGTTTGCCTCTAAAATGTTCCACCCAGTTCTTCAGAAAAGCACGTTTGAGATAAAGCACATCTGATATCGCCGATCACACAATAACCCAGCATATTTCACTGCCCATATGCTATCAGATACACTGAGAAATCTTCTTCTCTGTCATCTGTTCTTCTCTCATCACAAACATGACAAGGTTTCCCCGAACCCTCTCTTCGCAATAGCAGATGCTGCTCCCAGCCAACACGCTGCCACCAACTTGCTCTTTGTGCCCAGACTCGGCTGTTACGACTTTAACCTCTTTACAACAACCCCTATTAACTGTGTCATGTTAGCAGAGCCCCAGTTCACGTCCACCTGAGCCATCCCATTGCACTGAACTGCAGCCTTCGATTTAACTTCTTATGCAACTTTACAAATTAAATCAGTGGTCACCTCCTTTACGACATTATTTTATGTTATTGTTTCTTTCAAGTGGTTCCTTTGATGATTTGGCTGGAAATACTGAGGTAGAGACATCAATGGGAGTAGGATGCTGCTGCTTTTTTTTTTGTCTTTCCCCTTCAGCATGTTTTCCTGTTTGCTTCTGATTTATTTCAATCATTTTCCTTGCAGGATACCAATGGAGGATCCTACCCTGCTCCGGGCTGCAGCTCCATTTCTGGGGGTAGGCAAGGTTTGGATCTTTTAAGGACTCTTTGGGCTGGTTTTCTACTTCCAGCCCAGCACGAATCTACAATTCACCCCTGCAGGAAATCCTGTGCAGTAAATACATCATTCTGACTCTTACTCTGATCCCTCATTAGCAGACCCAACAGCTTAACAATAATGCAAATGTTTGTAGATGCACAAAAAAAGCTGCCACAGCTATTCAATATATTAAAATGTTGGACACATACTGTAGAATAAAGAATGTGAAAAGTACAAGAATACATCAAAACAGTAGAGCTTGTTCCCTCACTAAGCACTGAGGTACCCAGTAAAACACATAAGACTTCACAAAAGGTATCGACTGATTGTTTGCTAGGTTAAACACAAGGCAAAATAAGCCCTAAGAGCTCACTAGCTGTCTTTCTCTGGCTTGCTTTGGAAGAGATGCTAAAAACTCCTAGATCAGAGACAAAAACAGAAATAGCACTTTGACTGACAACCCTAATTTGTAGCTGAAGCAATCCCAACCAGTGCTGTCTTTAAAGAAACGCAATACTTTAACAGATGTCCTTAGACTGTTTTTGGGAATTATGGAAAATATTTGGAAATCTTTTTAAATTTAAACAGGCAATTTTTAAAATAATGCATCACAGTCAGTGTGTTTGTAATTTGGACGGTCAAGAGGACTAGCTTTGATTTGATCCTGTGGATTCAAAGACTTCACACAGTTAAGTGCAAATGAAGCTTGTGGAAATAATGGAAATGGTGAATTTCCTGCAGGCTTGACAAAATAATGGGAAAAATTAAAATATTAAAGCACAATTCACATTGGCAAGGAACCATCTATAGAGAAACTACTCAGAGCACCATTTTCCTGCTCAACTGTACCTTTCACTGACATTGCAGAAAGCAAACACTGCTCCATACACAGCTGGACTGTCAGAGGGGAAAAGTTCATTTTCTGTAAAGCAACCAGCCAGCCCAATATGAGAGCAAACACTCCTCTTCACTTGGGCTACAGACACACGAAGCACATTGACTTGCCTGCACCCTTAGTGATGGTTTAAGGAGCCACTGATAGAGGGGAAGTATTCATGTAGGTTACAACAAGTATATTCCTTTCCTGAGGTCAAATCAGGCCTGATATACTAGAAGCTAAATGTGATAACGGTAATAACAGCAATGATAGCCACTCTCCTGCACTGCGTTTTCCATTGGAAGGCACAACTCATTGCTGCACGAGGCAACATTTCTCAGTTTTGTCTGTTGAGTTGGGTACAAACAAATGGCTAAAATAAACTTCAGAATTGGTAACAGATACTGCAGAGATCAAGCAACTGGCACTGCTGTGAATCATAGCAAACCTCACCACACCATCATACAGACGTTGTGCATCTCCTGAAAAACAAACAGACAAAGCACTGGACAGCGTGTATCTTTGGCTGTGAAGAAGACAAATTTGGGAGTATCTAGTGAACCCTGTCCCTAAGATCCTGCTTGGAAGGGCAGCCTGGCCTTCATCTGTGTCAACAGAAAATATACTTTGGAAAACAGACTTCAGGCCAGACTTGTGAGCCAACCATCACTGTTTCTATTTCAAAAGTAAATGAAATAGCTTTTCTTCCTGTTTCTGATCTAGCTCCCCACAGCAATAACAGGGTTTTGCTCAGAAGCCTCCTGGCACAAAAAATTAAGTCATGTGGCTAAATCCCTAGGTGTTAGATTGAAAACACCCTTTAATAAGATTTGAACATACTTTTTGTTGTTTAATCACCAAGTGTCTTTTGATCTTGACTTTGTCCTTTAAACAGTTGAATATAATGCTCATGTAACTAAATCCCTTTTTTAGTAAAACTTCCGATTTGACGGGGTAAGCTCTTCATAGCAGAATGAAATCAAACCGTGAATGGAATTGGTAAAAAAACATCAAAACAAATGCTACAAAATGCCCCAGTATATGCTATATTTGATTGCTTTTAGGAAGGAGGCAATGGGTCAAGTGCAGAGATAACAAAAGGTTGTTTGCATCCTCTTCTTTCAGGAAACAAACTTTTCACAAATGTAATGTGCCCAGGTCATGCAACCTGGATCAGTGACGGAACTGGTACATCCCTGACCTGCAACTGGTCCCCAAAGACATTAATGTATAATAGTATCATGAGCTGACTCAATGTGCTGTATTCCACCTTTTGACCTTTTATTAAATATTCAAATGCTTAAAACAAAAATAAATAAGTCTGTTCTGCTATACAATGTACAATCGTGTTTGCAGAAATAATGTTTTACAGTACATCACTATGGTCCTGCCCAACTTGACACATTTTAATGGCATAGATGGTGTACATGTTGGAGTTTTATGTTCAATACCACAAACCCCCCTCTTCTATGGTATTTCTTGAAGTTAATTTTAATAACAACAGAAACAAAACATAAATTTCCTACATCTACCTTAAAGCAATTATATCTCTGACTTCTTTTTAAGGTGCAAAGAAGGCAGGTCTGTGATGTGAGATCGAAACGACTGGGTTCTGCTTTTGGATGGCTACTCAAGGGGGTTTGTATCCTTCAAAGTGACTTATTCCTGCAATCTAGGGGTTTCTGTCTTTACATGAATACCTATAATAATCTGATGAACACAGTCCTTTGAGAGAGTGGCTGCTTCTTCAAGATGCCTAATCAGCTGCTTTGGAGCTGAGGTTCTTCTGAAAATTAAAGTACACGATGTCTGATGACATTAAAAACAACACTGAAAAAATCTCCAAGACATTATATCTGCCTCAACTTCTTTGCCATTCTTTTTTTTTTTTTTTTACTCCATTGACTCACAATATGAGGAAAACCACAGATGACATGATAAAACTGATAGACACACACACAAAAATAAAATGCAACTGTGCATGTTGGAGTTCCATTCTGTATCCATGGGGGTGGGAAATCTGTATTTCTAACATTTGAAGGTTGCTGCACATTCACAAAACTTTCTGTATTGTTAGGACTGAACTGAGCATTGCTGGCTTCAGAAAAAATCCAATGCCTTTAGCATGCTCAGCACCAGAAGTCCTCTGGCAAGACACTCTTAGACGACATCTGAAATGAGGAGAACAGCACACCTTGTAAAATGACCGAATAATTCTGAAAACGCTTCAAGCACTTCACTGCAGAGTTTACCCAAAGGTGTTATACCTGAGTCAACCAAATGTGCACTGATGATTAACTTTGCATCACTGGGGAGTGGTTCTCCCTCCTACAAGCTAAGCAGGACTCGAGAAACTGTAATGCAGCCCTGGGTTCTCAGCACATTGATGACCACTTCCACTAAAAATCAAGTAAGTATTCACTAACCATTTCAATTTCCTTGAATTCTTCTGCAGAAATACCTAACCACAGTAGCTGCTCAGTGGAAGCTCACACCAATCCAATCCTCATCGACAGAAGGTGTTGGAGCAGTGGGACTATGGATTTGTGCTGAGTTATAGCCCATTTTCTGCCCTGGGCTATGCTAGTTATGGTCAGACTCCAGTGGTGACAGATCTCCTGCTGAAATGAACACACTGTATGTAGGCATAGGGCAGTGAGAGAGTGGGAGAGAAGAGAGCTCTGCTGAGGTTTAAAATATTCTAAATCACCCAACTATATAGCTATTCCACTGCTCGTAACTTTTACTCCAGACAAGTGTGCAGATCTCTGTTCATGTGTTTTCATTTTTATGGCCTTTCTGGTATGCTTACTGTCTACCTTAAACATCTTTTAAAACTGCCTGTAAATCATACCTCACTATCTATAAAAGGCATTTGAAGACAATATTAAAATTATACAGAACTAGTAATTTCTGACTTACTTTATGTAACTATCAGCATTACTTGGACCATAGTACAGCCAGAAACAATTAGGATCTCACTCAGTTAGTGAGGTGAATACACATTTAAGAGTACATACAGTTAATACTAAGAAAGGCACAGTAATATTTTCCAAAAGTCTGATTCAGCAGAGACGCTTGGGTTCTGCAACACTCACAGCACCTTTTAGGCATTTTGTTACTGCACTGCATAATGCCAAGTTATGTATCCAGATATTTTTCTCCAAGAAGGCTAATAACATGGCTATCACTGAATATTGCTTTGAAATGATAACTTTCCTTTGCTGCATGTCATGGATCGCTTACTTTTTGTATTAGATTATAAATGGCCATGCCAACTTAGGTATGCATGTACAGCACAAAATGTAGGCAAGATCCTAGCAGAGGCCCCTGGTGTTACTGAAATTCAGCTGCTGCTAATAAGAAGAAAGGAAAACATTTCCATCTGTCTGCATTGGGAAAAAAGGATTCATGAGTCTCTGATTCATCTGCATCCATATGCTGATATGTAGACAATACTTATGGACACAGAGACATACGCGAGGTAGCCCACAACAGAAATCAAATCAATCACAGATCACAGCATGTGATTTGCCTAATTACGAGTAACACCTCACATTTTTTATCTATGCAAAAAGCACTTTGTGAACGAGCAGATGGCACTGCTATGGGATGGCACCATCCTCGACAGTTGCAGATGCAGAGCATTTACACAGCACGCTGAAAAAATGACACAACACAAGCTGCTTCCTGGGAAGAAGATTCAAATTGAACAAGTGTCACCAAACAAAACACACGTATTTATTGATGTTCTGAACTTATCTGATCCAGCTTCTTTTCTCAAATCAAATACATATGGGCAGGCCAGGGAGTGATGCTATCTAGACATCATTAAAGTCTCTTAGATAGAACCATCACGTGAGTTGCTGTGCACAGCAAAGCAGAGATGCAGACCAACTTCAGTCTAGTTCCAACCCGCAAACAATTTAAATCCACACAAGCAGAATCAATAGGAAGAAGCCCTGCAGAGAAAGCAATTACACTGCAAAAGCAACTATATTACAGCACGGTTACGGCTGGGAGGCAAGACGCAGGGGCCATCCTCACTTCTCTGATTACCCAGCGGAGTTCTCTCCAATGCATCTGCCCTGTGAAATGACAAGGTTCAGCCCGGACATGTTCTTGCAATCAAAGTGTTTCTCTTCTTGGACTTCTATTGTAATTGCAAAGCTCTTCCTTATGAGAGCTGTCCTTCAGGTTTGCTGTGCTCCATAAGGAAATATGGGTCTGTGCATCAGGAAAGAGGTTTGAAGGGCTCGGTGTGCTCTCCTTTTCAATAGCTTTGCAGGAGTAATAATCTCATTTCCTGGATATACAATTATTTATTCATTGGAGACTGTGCACTCGCCACTGTGCAAGACACAAAGAAAGATCATCTGACCATTCCTGGCAATAGAAAATTCAAGTTTTCTTTTCAAATTCATGCTTTTATTTGTGGTTTGTCTGCATTTTTTTCCTGAGCTGCTCTAAGCACATATACTGGTGTGACAGGTTTGAAGCAGCTATAAAATGATTGATGAAAACCATATTTTGGCCTTGTTGTGGGAATATTTATTGTAGAAATAAACTCAGTTAACTCTGTAGGGGCATATCTGGGAAAGCAGGAAGGACAGAAAAGAAAATCTGCATCCACAACTGTATCTCTGATACTAAAGTCATTTGATCTGCTTTAATTGTGATACAGGGTTATGGGGTCACAGAGACATTTGCATAGACTGTTTTTAAATTGCTTTTTATCTAACCACGTTGTTTCTTCTACTGAAATGATCAATACTTGGCTTTAAGAAGGATGCTCTGTTGATCTACATGGTCAGACAGAGGCTTCTCCACAGGAGTAAACACAGGGCCAAACTCTGACCTGCAGTGTGAGAACAGTCCACGTGTGAGTTAATGTCACACAGGAGATGTCTCGGAGAGGAAGAACTGCAAACCCCATCCGCTTTAGGGAGCCTGAACCTCTAACAGCCAAGGCAGTAGCACACTTGAAAAGGTAAAACGACAGATGCAGCTAAGCATGTGACATGAAATTGGATCGATCTGGAGGAACGATGCTAAATCCTGCTGGACGTCGCTATGCTGAACGCATGTAGCTACAGAGATAGCATGACAGCAAATGTCTCATCAGTGGGACAGTTGCATGAGCAGGAACAGGGTGCTCAGTGTTGGGATTTAACTGCACCTTGCGTCTGCCATTCAACAGACACTCTTGAGTATCTGCTTCAGGGTGAAGAGAGGAGAGGAGCACAGGGTATTGCCATGGTACAGGGCCAATGAGCAGAAATACATCCCTAACCCACTCCACTGGGGAGCTGGGGAGTGGTATTTCAAGAGATGTCAAGCTCGCAGAAAGAGCAGCAGATGCTTTTTCCATGCCTGAAAAAAGACAGGCATGTTGTTTGGGGAAATGTTGAGTAATGGCAAAAGCAGTCAAAGAGATTAGGATGTGTGAAGGTAAAGCAGAGCACAGGGAGGCATATAAAAGCCAAGAACCCTGAATGACTGTTTGGGCAATCAGCAGGGTGGCTCAGCCTGCCTGGTTTGTCTCCACTTTTAAACAGAAGGCATTTGGCTCCTGATGTTTTTATTCATGAAGTTCTTTCAAAACTCTGGAGGAACAAAGCTGATCAATGAAGACACCCAACCTGTGGCTCCTATGAGGGAAGAGTGATGGAAGAGTCCTGCCTGCATGTGCCTGTTTCTTCTCTGTCAGGTAAGCTACACTTCCCAGAATGCTGCATTATAGATAATGTTGCATCGAGAAACAAAAGACCTGCTTCTCTCCCAACTGTGTACCAACATCAAGGCTCGTTATTTATAAATAACAGCTGGGAAACATACATAGCAAAAGTCAGTGGGAGCTGGGGATTTCAAGAGTGTAGCAGTAATATAGATAAAATATTCTGGCTTGAGGCACCAGTAAACATGCAATAAAAGGTGCTTCTCAACCTAGCAGCACTGGAAACACACGTGCCATTGCCCTGTCTGGCCTTCACTTCATTTAAACTGCGAAGGATCTTCTGCAAGAAGTATCCTGCACTGACTAAGATACCACGCAAATCTTGGCATGCATTTACTCACCATTTTCATAAACAGCAATATACACATCAAAGTTTAGCACTGCTGCATTTCAAATAAACTTCAAATAAAACCTTCCCTCGTAGACCATAAAGGACTTTCCAAAGAAAGATGCCTCTCTGTCCTTCGAAGGGATGTTTCTGGGGGAAGGTGGATGCCAGCAGCACTGTACAGTTGATACCAGCTGAGGAACCTCAGCGGTGAGAAGACAAAAGCCACAGATGCTTTAGATCCATTCTTCCTCAGGGAAAGTCTAAGATTTGAAAATGAGAAATCTCATGCTATTTTATGTAAGGATGGCAAACAAGGATCATGTCCTGATGGAAGAACAAGGGAGAAATGCTGTGAGCTGAAGCACTTCAAATTTTCTTTCTGTTGCATAGATTATTCTCTTTCAGAGAGAAATGAGGAGTGGACTCCCTGCTAGTGCGTCATACAATCTGCCTCCAAAAATTATCCTACCTTTTAAGGTCAGACTGGAAGCATACCTATAAAGTTCATTGGACTCAGAATCACAGAAAATCAAGAGGAAACCAATGGACATGTGACCTTTTCTACAGAAAAAAAAAAAAAAGAAAAAAGAAACAAAAAAAAAATGGCATAATGGAAATTGTTTTTCTTCACCCCCTCAAGAAGGACAATTTTTTACCATATTAGCTTTTATTTGAAAATATCTGCCAGCTCTGTCATCACACTCCTTTATACTTTGGGCATGTGATCTGCTAAAATGAGGTTGCACATGGACACAGGGCTCCTCACACGAATGCTTGGCTGCTGTAGGAGCAAATGAACAAGCCGCTTTGCCCCTCATCCCTATCTCCTGTCCCACTCGTTACCTGTTGACAACATAAAACCTTTTGGAAGAAAGGGCTGTGTCTGTCCCCACGTTTGCAGAGAGACCAGCAGAACAGACTCCTGCCACACACATGCAGTATATGTAGAAATTACAGGGCATAAGCCAACTCTGTGCATGCAAACAGCCTTACTGACATCTGGTTGGACTGAAGCCTCGACCAACGATTCACTGACAAGTCACAAAGCCTCTCTCTGTGGCTAGATTTATAGCCATTTTTATCAGACACGTACAGCAGTGTCCTGCACTCCAACACGGTGCCACTACCGCTGGTGTGGGACTGTCCCCTCCTGAGGGGCGCTGGTGTGATGGGAGTGGATGGCCAGGCACAGCCTCAGATAGAGACCGAAAATAGAGATGTTTCAGCTAGGGAAACGTTAACAGCCAAAGAAATCTTACTTTTTCTTTCAAAAGCAGCAAGTCAGTTTTCCCAAAGGCCTCAACCAATTTGCCCTATAGAACAGGAGCAAATTTAGAGTTGCTCTTGTTTTACCTGCGTTCTTTCTCTGAATCCAACATCTGTCATTTAGAAACAGAACAATCAGAGAAACTCTTGTTACTCCATAGAAACTGGTAAATGAAACCTGGAAGGTCTGGCTTTCCCTTCCTGTTGCAAATCAAAGAACTCGCAAACGGAACTGTCTGTAAAACCAGTTGTGTTTGCCTGCGCTCCCTAATGACAGCACAGCTTGTCTTGTCAAGTAACGCTTGCCTTACAAAATATGTTACGCTGCTTCTGAAACAGTTTTGATCAGCAGAAGAGCTGCAGAAGTGTTTGCTGTCCCATGGTAAGAAGATATGAAGCTCTGCTCTTGGAGCTTCTTGGAAATATCAGAAAAACATTCTTTTTCTTTATAATTGGATCTTGCTATTTGTCTTTTAGTGTTTCCTTTGTCTATTTGTCTCTATCTTCTCTCTGTCTATACTGTGTAAAGTTTTATTGCTTTTTTATTTTTAGTATTAAGAAGTTGGTTTTATATTTCAGCCTTTCCAAAGCACCCAGAATCCTGATTGTCAGCACTGATGTCTAGACATAGTAAATCCTTAAACTCAATGCCTTTGCCCTTGAGAGAGAGAAATGCGGCAGTACACGATTGCACGTTTTTTTCCTGAGCAGCTCCAGGTGCTTTGGAAGGCTCACTTTTTTCTGAGGCTACAACTTGTTAAGATGAAATTTGGATCAAGTTTTGGACTGAGAATTCAAGGCTACTCTACAAATGCGCTTAATCCCTTGGCCTGGTTCAGGTCAGCTTAGTCAACCACCAGCACAGATTCTTTTTTAACAGCAATACAAGTAAGCAACAGAAATTCCACCATCAGTGGGTGCGACTGGTGTGTCCCACACTCATGAATCCCCCAGTAAAACCCCTGTGCTATTTTTTTTTCTTTCTGCCATAAGATTAAACATAGAAAAATAAGGATGATGTACAGCTTCTGAAGGTTTACAAGCCTGTAGGAATACTGAGAGGCCACAATAAATGTCTAATTAGGAAAAAAAAAGCTTCTCAGCAGCTTCACAGTCAATTCATAGAGGCAGCTTGCAAATTCAAGATGCCAAACTGAAGCTGAAATAGCATAGATGTTAGAAGCGTGGTGCACATCCAAGAAGGCAAGAAACCACATGCCAAATTTATTCAGCTCAGTCACTTTTTCTTTCAATTTAAAAATCAATAATTTAATGTCTTCTTCCTTTGGGGGGAATAAACTGAATCAAATGTTTATTATATTCTTTCAGGTTCTAGTGCCTGCACTCTTGTCTCAAGGCTCGCAACCCACTTGAAAACACGATGTTAACTGATTTGCAACATCTCCATGGAAATACAGCCCCACCACAAACCTCAGCCCCACTACCCTCCTCTTCACAGCTGAAACACAAGCAGTTTCTGGGATCATGGCAAAACTGCAATGCAAAAGCTTAGAGACCACAGAGCATCCAGCCTTATCCTGGCAGCTCACTTGGAGCTGCGATGCACATCACTTGTCTTTATGACCGCAGAGGCCAGCTACGGATGTTTAAAATGAAGAGGAATCGGATCAGAACAGCAAAACAAACACATGATCTGAACAGCTCTCCTCACACGAACAGCTCAAGCAGAGAAATTTCACCTGTCAAAGGAGAAAAGTCAATAAAATTGGAAAACCGTTGAAGAAATTTTCAGTCTCCTTCGTATTTGGATCTGGAGCTGGTTATTACTCTGCATCAGCCCCACGGCCCAAACTCCCTCCTTAGAAGGTGAAAACCACTGACTATGAAGTGCTTATTCAGGTTATGGGTTCAGACAGTTCTTCAATGACCATATTGGGTTTTCTGGACGCAAAAGCTTCACCGACATTAGGGTAAGAATGTACAAACACATTGTTCCCAGCCTTAGTTCAGAGGTGCGCCCATGACGAAAATATAGACAAATGCCAAGGTAGGGAGCCCACTTGGCACAGCTGATTGACTCTAATAGGTGCTGATTACACTGCTCATATTGCATGAAATTAAAAAGCTTACAAATGTTATGAGCCATTACCCTTCCATTTAAGAGAGCTTATGACAAGTTAGCAACATTTAATGAATTCCTTTTAAAAATGCCATAGGCAGCCTCCACGAGATTTTGCTTTGAAATGCAACTTGTGGACTTATTTCAAAAAGTTTGCTCACTTTAGAGTTTCCTCTCTTGCTCTTCTTTGGAATACTTGGATTTTGCAGCTGGTGGGATACTTCAGTTCCCTGTTGTGCTCTCGATGTGCAGCACATAAGAGCCAGCCTACAAAGCTTCCTTCAAAATTCAAAGTGCAGAGAGACTTCTGGCCAACTTTACTATGAAGCTAAAGGGAAATCTTTTCATAGTTGCTGTAAAATTTACTTAAAACGTCCAGCTTTTCGCACACTGGAAATATCACAGGGCCACAAAGTGCCCCCAAAGCACTGGGGCAATCAAGGCTCATTCTGAAGTAGGCTCTCTGGATTTTATTGCTTAAGAATGAGATTTATTAAAGGGGAGGAATATCAATTTTATAAATCCTACTGGACACTCACAGCCTACTGCCATACACAGGCTCAAATCTGCTTTGGATGGTGATGGCAACAAAATCTGTGCATCAGGTGAGGACGCCTCTGCCAAAATGACGCCTTTTGCAACCAGCTCGGTCACTTCTGTTTATTTGTACTGGTTGTCCTGCTGTCTGCCAGCCCCCCTCTCTGTTCATAGCTGTTGGGCAAGCAAGACTCAGACTAACCAAACTGCAAGACATTTATAGCAAATGCACACTGGCACGGAATCTAACAACGAGGTATCTGGAGTGTTGCCACAGTGAACGCTTAACAAACCCTGTAGGGAGAATATGAGGTGTCCAGGCATGGCTGCAAGAAGCTTCCTTTTGTTGGCTGAGCCATCACAAGCAACCTTGTTCTTTTTTTTTTTTTAAATTATTGGGGCTTCTAAAAACTATTTTAACATCTGCTGCCAAAAATCAAGCAAGAAGCAGTTAGAGGAAGCATCGTGCTTCAGAACTCTACCTCGGATAGTGTGAGGTTTTCCTCCTTGCAGCCATGGCAGCAACCCAACTGCCCCAGAGGCAAATGTTAACATCTCCATGAGCTGCCAGGAGCTCCTACAGGCTCGTTCGTATTATAATGTGCAAAAAAGGAGATTCTTCTCTTGTTTGAAGAACCGGTCACTAAGGGGACAGTTAAACACTGGGAGGAGTAATGGCCAAAGAGGCGGTGGGTACACAGGCACTGCTCAGAGACAGCAGCAGGTGAGACAAACTTCATTTCCACCTTGTGACGGTTTCAGTGAGCACGCTGAAACCCTTAAACACTTTGCAAGACCAAATCATCAGGAACTAATTCAATATCCTTTTATTGCTCTGTAAACTCTGACAAAGGGAGAAAAGGAATTATTCTGTCTCCTTCCTCAAGAAATAACAGCCTTCTTTTATGCTGTCGACCTGAGCCTGTACTGAAAGCTAGATTTCCACTACACAGTTTGAGCATCATACAAAGTTGCAATTATCTTGCCATCTGCATTGCTTTTCCTCATGGGTGAATGGTGCCTTTTAATCCAAATTACTATGTTATATTGTTTATTAAAATGTATTTATGGCTATGAGGCAGGTATGCCTGATTGTGGGCACTTGTCATTATTTAATCCAAATACATGGTTTATTGTTTTGCAGTGTGTATTTTTAGCTTTGAGGCAGGTAGACTTGCAGAGCAAATCATACAAAAGAATACATCCATTACAGAATTGCGTCTGTGCTTTAAAATTATATCACTCTTCCAGATCTGAACATAGTGAGACAAGTACATTGGCAAAATAATTATTTATCACTCTTAAAAGCTTCCTTTAAAATTTCTATCATTCGAATACTGGCTGGGGAAAATGGAAAGTACAGACAAGCATATTTTATGTACTTGCTAGTCTAGCTGTTATGCTGATGAGAACTTACTAAACACCAGTAAAGGGAATAGCAGTTATCAGCCCCAATTCACAACTGTGAACTTTCTTTAGCCAAACAGATGCCCTCACAGAATCGCAGCCAAGTGTCAATGACAGGCCCCATCCTTCCTCCGTTGTAGTCACTAGTTATTTCATATGGCTTCAAATAAGACCAGGTTTGCCCCAACGCTCTGGGTGAGCACGCTGCTCCCAGTGAGACACCCAATGCCACAGGGATCTCTAGCATCACCCAAAGAAAGAAAAAACTGCACTTTGCCTCAGGCTTTTTTCTTTGATGTATAGGATTCTTCCTTTAAATTATTTTTTCAGTTGATTAAAAACAATGGGAAGCAGACCTTCAACATGAAACCAGCTAAATACACTAAAAGATCTCTTTTAAAAGACATAAAAAATGTCGTCAAAATCTGTTCAGTGAATTTTGCCATCACTTTTACCTGCACAGCAACAGAACATCTTGGAGCTCTCCCCAGTACCAGAGAAGGATACAAAATGCTGGTGCCCATATTTAGGTCTGTGTTCCCAGACCCACCCGTCAGTATAAGATTCTGCAAGAGAGCCGAACAGGCAGGACCCCAATCAAGAGCTTTATACTGTAAAATATCTTTGTCAGCAAATCCATACTCTTGTCTTCAAAAGGATTTGGGGTAGGAAAATTTAAGCCCAGGTGTAAACATCTACAAACTGAGGTTTATTTTTTTCTATCTACGCACTTAAAATGAGCATTCTAAGGGCAAAAACATCCTATTCCTACCAAGGCAATGTCCTTCTCTGCTTCCTAAAGCTGACATTATCATCTCATGGGTTGTCACACAGCTCCTAAAAGAAGTAATTCACATGATTTTCCTGTATAATCACAGCATGGGATTTTATTTCTATAGTGATTGGAATGGAAAATACACATAGCCTGTTTTCTGTCTTGTCTGTTTTTAAATTACTTACAGACCTGAATGTGGCAAGTTTCAAAACACCCAGACTGCACTAAGAAAGCTAAATCTGTGCTTACTTTAAGTTTTGAGCAACCTGCTTTTTAGCAGCTCCTCTCAACGGACACGATAATTTCCAGTTTTAAATTTCTATTCAAATTAAGGCAATGAAGACTGAAGACCACAAAACTGTTGCCATTACTTTCCAGCACATAAAATTAACAATTTGTGCAGCTGCATGCAACTTTCAGTCAAAGTTTGTCTGATTTATAAGCAAGCAGATGGTTCACATGATAGTCCACAATAAATTACAACAGTTAGAAAGACAGCTACATTTTGAGAGTGACAGTGCAGCTGAGCTACAGATGGGTTTATAGATGACCCTTCCAATTTTTAATAATCTCCATAATTTATGTGCAAGTAAAGAAATGTGAGGATTCCTAATGCACCTTCTTGACTAAGTACAAATCACTTTTATTTACACAGGCAATACTTCATGGTCCAGTTAACTTCCTAATTAAAGGCAGCAAGATGTTCATGTTCCATGCAAATGGCATGGAAAATACTGTTTAGTGTGCAATATGTTCAGCTGGGACTTTAAGATGCTCTGATGACTCCTGGAAAAGGGAATGCATCTATCTCATTTCTTTACACCAAGACTACAAGGGTGCAAACACTGCTACCACCTGTTACTATTCATTAAAATCCAGATTATCTTTAGGCTCATGAAGTAACAAGGTTATGCTTATTTGCAAGCTTTGATGCTTAGAAACACGCTCCTAATCCAGCAGGCACTACAAAGCTGAGTATTACTGAGCCAGGACTAGGATGGAGAAACAACAGGAACAGATACCCTCGCTATATGAAGAGAGGCGTTTGGGGGTCATTCTTGAATGGGTGAGGGAAAGGGAAAGCGAACCTGGAGGGTGTCATTCCTGAGACAGGAGGCAGCGGTGACGCAGAATGAAACTGGCTGGAAGGAGCTTTAAGATGCCAGTTCATGTCAGTGATTTTAATGGCCAATTGGTTCAATCCTTCTGCTAACATTTTTGAAGGGACTCCCAGAAAGATGCCTTTGTTTTCTGTCATTAACTGCATGCTGCAGTACAACTCATTCAGCTCTTATTGGTTGTAATTCCAGTTGCAATGAGTTACCTTTCAAAAAGGGCACAGCTAAATGTAAATACTCTGTCCAGAAAGTGATGAAGGGGGCAGTACCTAGTGGAGCTCTTTAAGGCACAAATTACAGAAACTCAGAGCTCCCCACACAGCCGGTCTCTTGGGATTACACTTAAAGGCTTTTTCTTCCTCTCTAAACCTTGGTCTTCCTTTCCTGCCAAATAAATTGCAGTTTAACTCCAGTGAGAAGTCAGAGAAACTATGCACATGGTTTACACAATTATATAGTGAATACAATTTCCAGGACTCATCTACTGAAGCCAGCAGGGATCCTTCAAGTCACTAGGCTGGAGATCAGACTTTCTGGCTTGCGACTGGATCCTTCTCTGGCTAACAGCAAAAATAACCCTGGAGGTGTGGTAATGCAAGGAACGTACACAAAGGTCTTGCTTTATATTTCTTGCTCCTTGCATTCATTACACTGTCAATAGTGTGGAAACTAGTTTCATAACCTCAAGAAGGGGACACTTTTTGTCCCTTCTGCTGTATTAAAATGTAGATGAATATGATAATATGCAAACAGTAAACCCTCCACTAGCAAGAAGTGGTTCTCACTTCTCTTAGTAATCAAATATTATTTCCAATCTAACTAGAGAAAAAGAAATGTAAGTAGCAATTTGTCAGTCTATTTATCAAACCGAGTACTGCACCTTTTTCACACATTTTATGTTACAAAGGGTATGACTTGTAAGGTTCTGCGGTTCTGTTTTAATTCAGGGATGAAAACATTTATAGATATGAATGTTTTCTCATTAACTTTTCTTCCTAAATGATTATGCTTGTTCAAATCAATTCCTAGCCATCTTACAGAGGTTACAACCTTCAATAATTAAGTGGATATTGTATTGGATGTTGTGTTGATCATGCTACAAGTTCCAATTTCTACAAGACCACAGAAATGCTGAGATAAAGGGATGTTAACTTTATTTAATTAGCTATCTGCCATTGTTATCAAAATGAAAGGTCGGTATCTGACTCAAATTAACACTTTGGATCGGGAAACAAGATAGATGACATCTTCTGAGAAGTATCCTGGAAACTCTCTATAATCGTTTCAGTTATTTTAAAGCCGCTCAGGACAAACAGGATTGTATTAGAAAGAGCAAAAGTCACTGACAGTCAATGAAGTGCTATGAAAATGCTATTTCAATCACACTTGGGTTCTTTCTCATTTTCCGTTGTTAACATCCTTGCCACTTTTGTCAGTCTCTCCCAGCAGCACTGAATTTTAACCACACATAATTTTAAAACACAACATGAAACAGGGCTGAGCACGTAAAATGGGTTTATTGTGGCAGCTAACAACAGATCAGGCCCTTGTGCCAAGGCATCACCACTCTGCTCTCTGCAGAAAAGGAGTAACCAGCCAAGTGTGACCTGGATTTCACAACTGCCTGCCACCCCTCTGCCTCGGAAATATCAGGTCTCTCGGTCAAGGGTTGTTTATGATTTATCTCAAAAGGAGACGAAAAGACAACGTGAAATTTCAGAGAAAGCATTTTAGCTACAAACTATATCAACCTTGCAACTGCCCAGAGGATGTAGTATGTGGATGAGATACCCAAACAACATTCACCGCCTCACCAAATTACATCTATATGGAGTGGCCAAAGTAATTGATCAAATAACCACACCACCCTGTCACTTCATGGTTTCTTACTGTTAGGGCTACAGAAATGTGCTCAGTCCTTTCCCGACAACTTACTGGTCTTGACCGGATTTCTTTGGCGTAGAGAGGTTTCAAGAATTCTGAATCTCCTTCGAGCTTTAGACCCTTTTCTGTGATCCTCAGGTTCCCCATTCCATCCTAAAACACACATAAAAAGAAACAACTCCATTAGTTATAGTTACTAAATTCACCAAGCTGCAAATAGCTGATTTTTTTTTTTTTTTTATAAAGGAGAACATGTAAAGCACTGGGAGGCACTAGAGAATGCAATACTTGTGTTATCCTTTTAGCTCTGTTCCTGTGAAAAAATATTATATTCAGAACACTCTGCAATGCCCCCCAGTAAACCATTTACACAGACAAAAGATGTTCTTTCAAGCTAGCCATCTCCACTCAGATACTGCAATGATCTGTGTTAACATGAAACTATTCACTGTAATATTAATCGTATGCTTGCATATTAATATACATTCTAATTCATAGCAAATTAATACAAAGATTATGTGATTAATTCTACCGAACTTCATATATAGAATTTGTGACTAATTCCACTGAACTGACAACCTCAGGTTTGGCTGTGTAGGAATATTGCAATAAAATGTGGTAAGGAATTCTTCACCCATTATTTGGGGAAATCTCTGCAAAATACAGACTCTCTGGTGAGTTTTCTTTAGTGCCTTCTGCCCTTATTGCAAAGAGTTGTGAAAACTTGTTTAGTTTCGAGTCTCACAGTCTTCCCTGAGCTTTCAATAATGTTAAGATGCTACATAGCTTTATTGGAATATACATTTATGCAAAAAATTGCTCTGGGAGAGGCAACTATACAACAGAAATACGTTTCCAAAAGACTGCCCTCCTGTCTTGGGCCAAGTCCTGACTTATCTCTCCCATAATGACCAGCTCAGGATCGGAGCCCTCGCTCTGCTCCTTGCACAGCACAAGAACACCCCATCAATCTGGACCTCTATATCCAAAAGTTGGGGTCTCCTGGGTCATTCTCTTGCCTTTCAAACAACCTTTGCAAAGTGTATTGACAAGGCATTAAGGGACTGATGTAACGTGCGTTTCTGTCCTCTCCTCACTTGGATTTCACCGTTCCAGTTCCCACCATCTCCCCAGCCCTGCACCAGGTCTCCCCAGTCCCCATCGCTCCCGGCGCTTCCATCGCAAAATTCTTCTTGACAAATAGCATGAAGTGATGGCTGAGGGCCTCCAGCAGACGACTGCAAATAGCCCATTTTCTCTAGAAATTGTTTAGTTATGTGTATCCAAGATGTAATGAAACATCTGACAAACCATAATAGCAAAGAAAATATATGTCAAAATTTTATATGAGTTTTTCTTATGGTTTCAATGCAATAAGACAGGTATACGGATACATTGGCACACAGCAGAATTGGACCAAACTATATTTCACCTTTAGCTTCTGAAAGTTGTAGGTTTTACTAAGATGAGGAATTTAGGGTCATTTAGGCTATAATTGCTTAGAAAGGTAAGTGTGTGTAAGAAATATCGTGTGGGGAGGGAGCTGCAAAGGTAAATGTATAATCGAAAACACAACAAATGCAAGGTATTATTTCTAAGATTCAGGGTGATTGTCAAAGTCTGAAAGGACTGAGGTAAACTGGTTTTTTTTTTTCCTGAGAAAAGATGATCTGAATAGTACCTTTTAGCATAAATTTGACTGCCATAACTAGAATTTGAGACTGACACTGGCAAAAGATATGTCTCCACATGTATAAATTAATATTGGGAAATGACCACGAGCTGGGTAGTCAGGCATAACAATCCTCAAACATATCCTTTAGGAATCTTTCAACTTCCTTTTTTTTCCCCCCCATTTCTCCACATTACAGAAGCAGGAGGATGATGCTATATGATGCCTCAGGCTTTCAAGATAAAGCAGAATACAATAATCACAAAACTTACAATAGCTGGAGCTCAGCATGGGGAGGACACCCCAATGAGGGACAAACCCATCAGCATTTACAGCAGCAGGATTCATGTTACAGAGAGAGACGTTGAAGCCAAGAGTTATGCAGGCCAAAGGATAGCAGGAGTTGGAGTAATTTGGAGGAATTACTGATCTATAAATATGGATATGTCATATTGACTCCAGAGGATCTCATAATGTAATTCAGGGACTCACTGAGAAGGACCAGGCTGCCTCCTTCCCAAGTGCTGCTTGGCACGTCCTTCAACACTAAAGTCCAAATCAAAAGAGCCACCTCTGGGTCTCACTTACAGCTGTTTCAGGGATTTTAGAGGAAAGGGGTATGCACTTGGGTAGAAGGCCTAAGAAGATCAAGAGAAGACTCAGAAAATCCAGGAAAACCACATCTATTTGGATACACATCTTACATGTTTTCTAATCCAGCTGCAAAGAAACCCCTACATCTGTCTACTTCCTCTTCTCCTACTGAGAGTGCATCTCCAGCACCACAAAAGGAATCACTGTCATCAAAGGTGAAGGGCTAACCCAAACAGATTTCCATGAATTATTGCCAAAAGGCATGACTTTGGAGGGACGAAAATCCAAGACACAGCACAGCAGTGATGGTGGTCACTTGCCAGAGGCTCTCCCATTCCAACAAGTATCATTTGCAGGGTGTATCCTGCCAAGTAAAGACCGTCTTTGCCAAAATATGGTGTCTTATGAACGAAGGCAGGCTTAGGAGTGCTGGGTGATAAAACAACTGTTGTCATCTGTTTTTGAAATGAAATCTGTAAGCAAACTTCAGAGACATATGCCAAAACCGCTATTGATTATTGAAGGGAGGGGAATGAGAGATGGGTCATCAGGTGACAGCTGCTACATTCCTGTCCCAGGTGTAAAATACTGGTTTATGAATCCTGGGTTAGTGGTGGCACAAAAGAGGTTCATTTATCTCAAAGAAAAGGATGAAGGAGAATGAGTGAAATATGATTATGCACCAAAAAGCCCAGATTAAATTTTGATAGTGGTATATTTTGCAATTTGAGTGAGCAGGAATTATTACAGCTATCTGCAGACCTTCACATGTTTTATGTGGCTAAAAAAACTCTATATTTTTTTTCCCAAATTAGATATTTCAGTAAGGTTAAAAAGCCTTGAGGGCTTTCACACTGCAGGTTCTTCTCTGGCTTCATTATGAAAAGTTGCAGGTCATGCAACCTGGTATATGGCACATATATCTGAGGAATGAACACAGCTGTGGATATGCAACCCTGACCACTTCCAGGGTTTGCTCCTGAGCTGAAAAGAGGCAATAATTTACCAGTGATGTGGACCAATGGATAAAGGGACTCATGATGTCACCACTGATGCTATGGAAAACCAGCAATTTTGATGGCTCACAACTATATCCTATCCTGAGTAGTGACCCAGATCCCATGTTCCGCTCTGCTCTTCTCTTGTGTGTTTATCTTCCTTTCTCTCCTTCACCCTCTGTCTCCCAAGTATCCCCCCAGAGGATTGTTATACATGAAAAACACACATATGGGACACTTAGCTCACAGCTAGCAGGTCCTATATACCCAAAAGAGCCTACGGGACAATGTACTATAAACCAAAACGTCAAGAACACATTTGATTTGTATCATATAAGCAGGCATATTCTCTTACAAAACGACTGGGTTGGTTAAAAAAACCCACAAAACAACGCTTCCCCATGTTATTCTTCTCAACCTTTGATCTTTCTCAGCATCTGACTCCCACTCACCTTTCTCCCCCTGTGGCTGCCAAACCTAATAAAGCTGCATCCTCTGGACATTACCTCTTGACTTCCCTGGTGTTTGGGATTGGGATGTAATGCTCAGCACCGAGTCTTACCACGATTAACTCTCTGCTGCTCACGTTTCTCATGATTAAAAACGACAGCTTCTTATAGTGACAGTCTGGGTCAGCAGGTCAAAAAACAAGCCAAGGTTGTAATCTGAGTTTAAAGTTAATGAGTGTCCTGGCCTCTTATAGCACAATCATTATTAAATCATAATCATTTATTATTTCCCATTAGAAAAAAATAAGCAGCTTGCAGAACTATATAGAGACCCAAAATACACATACATCAAAAAATCATTGTATGAAAGACTACCTCACATGTTGTTTTGAATAAAGCATCTTCATCTTCACTAGATTATATGGTTTAATAACAAATAAATGCCATAGTTTGCTACAGAGACTATATATGAAAGTTCCTATGAAATTTCATGGACCGTGACCTGTGAAATGTAGCAGAAAGCTGACCGGAGTGACAGAGACGGCAACTTTTTATTAAACATTGTGCCTGTGATTGGTATACATCCTGATCTGCCAATCCACTGCTTGTGAATAAGGAAAAAAGCAGTATTGAATATTTGATGCACTGACACCTGACAGTCTTTGTTTTTCCCCTTTATATTTGCAGACTCCTCACTAGAGAGTGAATTAATTACTTTATCATGCAGGCAATAACCAGCTTTGTGGGAGCTTCCAGGAGTCGCGCTCCAAACAGGAGTCACAGAGTCAGGAACTCTCCACTACTACCAGTTTTGAATTGTTTGGCTGTTTGGTAGAGTATGGTGAAAATTTTCACATCAATTTTATCACCTGTGCCCCCTCTCTTTTTATTTGATGACTTGTACTGGGCAGGCATAAAAATGTATGTGTTATTGCTGCTGCTGTGTGTTGAAATGAAATAGTAATGGTAAAATTCTGAATAACATAAATGCCATTTTGGTCATGTTGAACAAGAAAGGATTTTTATTTTTTTAGTAGCTTGAGAAGCAACTCAGTTTTACAACCAATTACAAATGACGGTGTTAGTGTTGATAACACGTATTCACTGTGACCCTGCGTGCCAGGATGCTTTGTTCTTTACAATCAATAAATTCAGCCTCATGCTCTTCTGCCCTTCCTCTGTTCTCTTATCATTGCTGAACACAGAAGAATTTTAGGGACACTGGTGATGGGCAACACAGCTGCCCGCCACCAGCACCCCATGTTTTTTCCCCATGCTTCTTCCTGCACCTCCATCCCTTTTCAGTTTTCAGGAGAAAAACTGTTGGCAATGTTTGTCTCTGCACGGCAGGTAAGCATTTATTTTCTAACTAAGAATAAACTGAAGTTATGTTTGGCAATGTCCTGTGGGAGAGAATTATCTTTGGAGGCTGCTCATGTCAGATGGCTGAAACACCTGATTATCGTTGCTTGTATTATTGATTGCTGTGCTCTGCATCGCTTCCAGATATGTGCAAGTTATTACACAGCTCAATACATCCAAAGTTAGGAAAAAAATATCAAATGCAAGTGACCTGGTTTTTTCCTCCCCTACTGGGGAAGATTTCTGTGCTGTTCTTCTACCTCTTAACGCTAAATATTTCCACATTCCACAGATTTAAGGAAGGTCCGTACAAATACACATTGCTGTTAGTTCTTCACAGCCTCAAACACCTACTTGCTCTAATAGGATCTGCCCTCCCTCCTTCTCCTCATTTTCTTCAGTTAATTTGTCATCTTAGTAAAGATCCCAGTACCATCTGTAGATCAGTAATATTTTCCTATGGAAGCCACGAGAGCTGAACACACACCAGCAGAACCAGCTGGTTACACAGCACAGCCCAGAGCGACACACACTCCAAGGTGTGACACCTTCTACCTCTGACCATAAGACATTGTTTTGAGACCTCACCTATGGACTCAGGTTTGTGCGGACAGTAGTGAAAACCAAGCCAGAGTAGCGTTACCCAGCAGATGTGATCATACCCCTGTAGGCACGGACACATGCTTATGCTTTGAATTGCACTTTGAGGTCTCATGTCCACAGACTGGTATCCTTCTCCCTCTTCTTCTGTCTACTTCTTGACCTCAGATGTCCCTGTCAGATGTCTTATTTAAAGGTGACGGGCACAGCGTGGAACAGCTGTGCTGAGACATCAGTGGGTGATGGAAGGTTGACTCCAAGCACCTTGCATCACTGCAACACTATATATTCCTTCTCCAGGGAAGGAGGGAGACACAGAGGAAGCACAGCTAAAATCTTTGCAGCAAATTGCTGCAGTAAACCAACATTATAAATTGCAAGACTAGCAAGCAGGTAACTCACAGAAGGCTCCCTCCAGAAGCTCATGACAGCCTGTGAGAAGACACCTCTCTATAATCTCTGGCTCTGCAGTAATCAGTCACAGGGAGACATGGAGTGGAATGAGCAAAGACCAGTGGTGGGAGTCAGCCACTGGAAAATAACCTCCAGAAGCTGCTGCTAAAGTCGTATGAGCTAGGCAGACACTTTTACTTCCACAGGTGTGAAGTCATTTGTGATAACTACAGGAAAGTCAGGTGGCTGCTAACTTACCAAGGAATTACATACAAGTGGAGGAAATTGCCTGCAGACCATTATGGTTAATTTAAGATTCAGCCCAAATGAAGCCTGTGCAAAGCTCAGAGCCCTTCTTTCCCAGTGGGAACTCCTGTTTTTATCAGTTCTTCTGCATGACTGCAGAAAAGGAGGCAGAAGATGAGAAGAGAGGATACAACGAGGAGAGCACAAGAACCAAGAGGACATCTCATAGTTATGGCAACGAGCTGCAATGCAGAAAATCCTGACTTTGTTCCCAGCAGACGCATATGCCATGATGGCATTGGGGACATCTTCCACGGGCACGTTCACACAGTGCTTTTCTGCTCTAGCAGCTCCTTCTGCACTCACTGAGTGCTCACTGGAGCCAATGCCATTTATTATGAAGATTACTTGAAGAACCCTAAGCAGCTGTCATTGGAGGCAAAATAAACTCATGCATTGACTTTAGTGGAAAGTAGGAGAAAAGTCTTAAGAAGCAGGAAGAACAGGATCAAACATAGTTTTCCAATTACTGTTTCAAATAAGTTACAACTGACCCAAGCAACTAATTCCCATTCATTGAAATAGCCCCAAACTACTGCTGGAATAATTTCTAAACCAATTGTTCAGCCAGAGCTTGAAGAAAGCTCAGCTCAGGATTTACTGCATATTGCTGGAACTACTTTAGGCAGGAGGTATTTCTTTTCCAAGCAAACTGCGAGTGAGTTTACTTGAAGTATGACCATACGTGTGGCACAACAAAACCACGTCTTTTATGAAATCAGCCATCCCATTTGAGAGTATATTTTTCCAAGGAAAAATATTAGCAGACCTTTTAGGGAAATAATTATGAATCCCAACATTGTTACTACAGCGCAACCATCATATGCAGAATTCCTCTGTAGTGTAATAATTTCCCTTTTCTTTGGTACAGCAGGGAAGAGATAAAAATTTGCCTTTCACACCTCCCAACTCCCAGTTATAGAGCACTTTGGCACTGAAGCATTATAAAATGAGCCATGTTCTCTTGAGTGTTCATCTGCTTTTTTGCTCCAACAAAAATACTAAGGTTTCACATCTTATCATCAACATATATTCCAAATGTATTCCTTGAATTATCCATCTTTTTAAATCTAGCTCATTGCCATAATTATGCTAACTACAAGGGAGAAGTCCCATCCTGCAGAAGTTTGTGCTCACTCAGAAGTGGAAAAAAGATTCTTATACTCATAGGAGCAAGTAGTCTTATTAATGCAGCAATTTAATAATATAATCAGCACATAAATTCACTGTACAGTTCAAGGGGTTTCAGAAACCAGTTTTATAAATTATGGTCTAATACTCATGAATTATGATAGTCTGTCAATCATTGAATGAAAGAATAAACACTTCTTTATTTTAAGCTACGAAGATACAACATTGTCTGCGGCATTGCTCCTCCAAGTCACACCAAGGCTGAATTGAATCGTCTTTATATTATTGGAAAAAGTTGCCAGGGGAGAAGGGGGATCCCTTTCGTGTTCTGTACTTCAACTCTGAAGTAAGATTTTTCTGACTAATCCAGTATTTAGCAATGAAGCTGGCATATTAAGGCCTGACAGCATGAAGAAGTACCAGGTCTCACGTGGCATTTCTGAAAGTGAGCTCTTGAAAATGGGGCCATTTTTATCTGATGTGAATGTGCCAAAACAACACAGGGGCACTCATTAGAGCATAATACCAGGTCTGTTCAAAGAAATAAGACTCATGCAACCACACTCTAGTTTCAAACCCCTGTTCAGGGTCCACACCAACACTCAAGATGCCAGAAACACAAGCAGAGGTAGAGAGAAGACCCAGCATGGCTGTGGCCGCCCTTGCAAGCCCCGTCTATAAGGCACATTTGATGATCCCATCTCAGCAAACTGATTTACAGGCTACAAGGGAACTCGGAGGAGGTGCCTGTTGCGCTGACCTTCTCAAAACCCACCGCACCTGCATTATATACTTGCTGCTATGGCAACATCAGCCTCCGAAGTCAGGATAATCACGATGCGGGTCCTTATTTTCAGTCGCTTCATTTACTTTCCTTTACTATCCCCACTATTTCCAAAGGCCAAGAGAAAACAGGGTGGATGGGGAGGAATGTTTTCAAAGCACCTCGATTAATCACTTCTGAGCCTGGATTCAGCCAATAGTAGGAATATAACTGATGAGCCTGCATTTGGAATACGATCATCTGTGCTATCTCTGCAGTCAGGTGTGAGAAAACGGCAACAGAGTCCACCCAGCACCCAAATCACTCCCTGAAAGTGCTTCTTCATGGCTGCTCTGCAGCTTCTCCAAGGTGACTTAGGCGTCTTTTCTGGATGCTTATAGATAACTGAGATAAACCGAGACCTCAGCAGTAAGCAACGAGATCCAAACAGAAAATAAATGGCTTGCCAGGCAAAACAATAAACAGATATCATGAAATAAAATATACTTCCAAAATATGATTCCAACTACACTGATGCAGAGTGGCTTCAGGAATTATTTTAATTATTTTTTTTTCTTTTTTTTTTTTTAATAATCAAGACTCATGCTTTCAAGAAGAGATAGGAGATTGGGCACATTCAATTTATTTGCACAGGCAGGTAAAAAGTAATTTGCTTTAAAATCAAATTATCTGTGTTTAGAGGAATCCACAGTCCCCTTGTTAAGAAGCTGCCTTCGTGGCTAAGGAATCATCACAGAATTTTTATAGCTGTATTTGTCACAAAAATATATGATTTTGCTCTTCCCCTATCAGAATATACTTAAAAATAATTTAAACTGTCTTCCAGACTTATCTACAGAGTGTATATGACATTGTTGTTAGCAAGGGAGGCTCTGGGGACAGCAAAGAAATGAGAGAACTGAAAGCGCTGCTCCCGAAGAGGCTGAAATAAGTATATTGCTCCTAGTGCTGTTTGAACAATTGCCAGCAAATAATTATTCATAGAGGAAAATATATGGGAATGTTTAGGGTCCCTTGCCACAGTGAATGGTGGGCAAAGAATGGGATCAGACCTGTGGAGTGCATCTACTGATTTCAATCAGCTCCACCAGTTTACACCCACCTGCTATCCGGCCCTAGAGCAAAGAGGTGGGAAATGGGTTTTTTTTGCCAAACACCTGTGGCTGTGAGGCTGCCATGGTTGTTGTTCAGGCACAATGGGCAGGAAACACCCAGCACGCACCCCCCTGAGCCTTGTTGGGGGACATGGATGCAGAACAAAAGCATCCAAACCCCCGTGTCTTTGCCTAATGCTCCGCTGTGACTGCTCAGGACGGGGGACCATGGGATAAGCAGCAGTTACTTATAATCATTTACTCCTCCCTAAATTCCCAGCCTCAAAGTATTTAGCATCAGTACTAACATACAGGGATCTAGCACACCTTACACATGCTGTCACATCCATGCATGGCGCACACTATACTGCCTGCATGTTCACACATGGGGACAACTTCTTAGGGGAAACTGAGGCACAAAGTCAGACATCCACCTACAGGCACACGACAAAGCCGCATTAAAGGAAGAGCTCCCAAGGTTTTTCTCCAGCACCTTGTGTCACAGCACTGCAGCTAAGAAACTATATATATCCTGCTCCTAAGAAACAACAGGTTAATTTTAGCAACTTTCAAATGCCAACAATACAGACTTCAGATACTCTCTCTTCTCCCTGCGGTTTGCATTCCTCTGCCTCCTTGCCAGAAGGTGCATTATGCCCAAGGCCCTGTCTTCTTCACAACTTTTTAGTGCACATTCAAAAGTGTCTACTAGAATAAAAATAATGATCATTACACAGCAAGGGAACTAGGAGCTTGCCAGCCAACAACCCAAGTCCAGAAGCATCCCGCAAGACGGCTCTTCCTGATATAACTTCCAAAATTATCATCATGGTAGTTTGTATTTCTTGAGCTGTGAAGTAACTGGAATACATAGATGTAATTTTCCTCCTGTTTACTTTTTGAGGAAAATAAAGGTAAAATGGCATTTTTTTCATATCCAGAACTCATGTGTGGGGTGTTTTTAATTTCAAATTATTTATTGAGTGAGTACTTACTGAGTCATACGGGACTTTTGCCAGATGCCAAGAGATTCTCTTGGAAGTCAGGAGAACAACATTATGTGCGTGAAAATCAGGCAGTTACGTGAAATAGCCAAGAATCACAGGCAAAAAGATACTATTGGCATTGGCAAACTACAACAGAGCAAGATGCAGCACCTTTTTTAAAATGCTTTTTTAAACAGCGAGTCTTATAGTCACAGGAAAGCGACTGCTCCTACCGTGCTTTGGCCTTTAGAGAACATAGCTCTGTGTGTCACTTCATTACAGAAAGAAGCCTTAGTTGAGGATATTAGCACTTCTCTCTTCTTCTGCTCCTTTCTAAAACATGACACCAGCAGGAACAAATTAAGTGACTCACAATCTGCATACTTATTTAGTTTTTTATCTGCTGCATGTAACCTCACCTCAGGCTTTTTTTTTTCCTACCAGCACTAAGATCACTTAAATAATGAAATCTTTTAAAATAAATACTAAGTGTCTCTGATCTGGTTTTCCTTTATTGTCAACCACACTTGACCTTCTTCCATGCCACGTGCATTTCGGAGGTGAGCTGCTCCTGGGCGCAGTTTTGCAGCAACACCAGCGAGAGTAAGAAGCGATGCCCACTCCCTCCTGCCTGGCTGAACAAGCACGGACAAGCAGAGCACGCAATGCTGTCAGTTTTAACACGTTATGTTTTGCAGTGGGTGTCTGCAAGGTTTGGCAGAAGCCCCTGGTTATGCTCCCTAGGAACTTCTCAAAGAAAATAAACAAGTGGCAGGAGGAGGATGGAGCCGGCGCCAGGAGCAGCTGCCCAGTCCCATGGGACAGCCCTGACCGCGCTCAGCACTCTTGTGTGCAGATCGCAGCATGCTGGGAGATGGTAACTGGGAACAGTCTGCGTTAAAATACTGTGAAAATAATGAACTCAGTGAAATGTTCTCTATCAGCAAGGGCTGCTGGTTGGAAGTGCATCAGCGAGCTCCTCACGATTCGGGCTGGTTCAGAGGCAGCAAGAAGGACTCAGCTCTCCATCACTGTCCACACAAGGCTCTGAGGGCAACCAAGACTTTTCTTACAGCTTTTTGGCCATTTTGGAAGCTTGTATTTGCTACCGCCTGGGTAGGACTTCTCTTTCCGAAATAAGACCCACCAGGGGATAATGACACAATCGCTAGCTGCTGCACTTGGTTAAGGACCAAAAATGCTCGAGAAGGATTTCTATCCCTTAAAAGAACACAAAGCATAAAGCAAAAAATGCTGAAGCTAGCATTTGTATTTCCCTTTGGCTGAGCATCCAGAGCTTGTCTTCTGACTGCCTGAAGCCACAAGACTTGTTTGCTGGGGAGGGGATTTCTCACACAGCACATCAGCATCTTCGCCTGGGACACAGCTGTGACAACAGCATAGGAGCTCCGCATCGCTGTGCCCTCCTCCCCTTCCCATCCGCCTAAATCCTGAACAAGATTTCTCTCTCTTGTTTTGGCTTTCATCAGTGACCTACTTGACAACTTTAGTGAATTTAATCTCAAAACACTCAGGGATATAGGGCAAAAAAAATTTTCCCAAGCTACAGATAAAGAATGTAGTTGCAGGGAGCTTAAATGGCTCAATGGGACATTTTAGTGACCGGAGGAAATTTAGAACCTTATGATAAATTTGGGATATTAATGTAAGAATAAAGTCACACTACTAGAAGCAATATCTTATTGACAAAACTGCTAGAAAGTTGCAAAGGTAATAAACAAGGAATTGAGATAGATTACTGGCAATACGCTTTCAAATGTATTACTCAATGCCATCTGTCGGATACCTTGTGAAGTCCTTATATACTTGGGTAAAACACTGCACTGATAAATATCTTTCTTGAAAGTGACCATTAATAAGAGTAACTGTGGTAAGTGTGGTCAGTGACTTCTTATTGAGGAAGAAGAACTAATACAATAGTTACAGTTTATTATTCTAATTGGTTATTTTAAGTCAGTTGACACTCTAAGAAATACACAGTTTGTAGCTATAAGTATGGCTATATATCATGGCTATTTTATCACATAATTTTTATTAAAAAAAAAATAAACATCTTCCAGTTATTGGTGGGCCCTTAAAGACTTCAGCAGCCTGGGCAATCAGTGCAATACACTGTGTATTTCTAGGAAATCCTCAAAAAATATCTAGAATTTCTAACACGGGGAATAGGACCAGCTCACGAGAATACACTCATATGGGATGTTTGATGCTTAATCAAACAATTTATAAACTATGAAATGTCTGAAATGTCTGACAAAAGTTTCTTACTTTAATTAGTGTTCTAAGCTTCTGTAGCCTGTAGGAGATATTTCTTAGAAAGCCATGTTTATTCCTCAAATGCTTAAACATTATGTCATAAGGTTTATTTCCAACACTTCTTGCTAAATTCAAGCAGCAAATGCTGCAGATCGAAATGTTGCAAGACTTTGTCAGAAGTTCCAGATTTTGTCAAAATACAAGACAACGCCTAAGTACAGGATATTTCTATTAAATGGAAAACTATTTATGCATTTGCTAGTGGCCAACAATATCTTTTCCAAAATAAAGAAGAAAAAAACCCCACAGTTCTTAAGAAGTGGTGGTAAAAGTCTTTGTAACTTTAAAGACCTTATTTAAGACTAAGCTTGAAAAAGTCTGTTTGGGACATGAAAATCCTTTCTATGTAACTTAAGGATAGTTTGAGTTATTTTGGGCAGAATTTTAATTTCTGTGAAATGATGAAAGAACTGAAGGAATATCTCAAAAGACAGACCCAACTGAAGGAAAACAAACATTAAAACACTAATTATATAGACACAGGGAGTATTTCTGCTACTCAAAAAAATAAACAGAAAGAAAATTGGGATTCAGCTGCGAACTCATTAACAACCTGAATCTTCAAAGCTTACTGATGTGTCTAAGGCAAATATTTAATAGAATATTGAAATTTACAGTAAAGCTATGGAAAACCAAAAATAGAATCTCTCTGACTCAAATCCATCCTTCATTCAGCATTTCTGTGATATCAATATTTTTGTTTTGTCTCAGCTTGGTCACCTCTTTCTATTCCTCAGTAGCTCTGCTCTGCTTCTACAACACAGGTCTATCACTTACACATCTACTATGAAGCTGCACAACGAGTTTGTTAAAGTTCTGCTAAAGGTTCCCCCCACTCCACCCCGCCCCAAATCACTATCATGGGGGAAGAAAATCTTATGTAAGTTAAGATAATAATAGCTTTGCTTGTTAAACATCAGCCTAAGTATTTCTGGAGGAGCGATGGAAAGTAACATCAGTAAATAGAGAAAATAGCAGGGTATAAAATTCTTAATAGTCATTAATTTGTCTCTTTCAAGACAGCTCCCTGAATGACATGCAGGTAACTGAAATATAACACATTAATTGCATTTGCAGAATCTAGTTCAGAGCCCTCACCTTTGCTTATTTTAAACAGTTTCAAGTACCAAGGGTGTGACAAAGAGGATGCAAGTCACCTTCAGCAAGACTGTCACCTATGAACTGCTTTGATTACTGTGACATGAAAGAGACCTTCTGTTAATATTTTTTATTTTTTCCACCAAAATTCATGGCTCCAGATGATCAGAGTCCAAACCTCTTTTTGCCGGAATTTGCCACAGAAGAGGAGTTGAATGGTGTGTGCCCAAGCTGGTCCTCTCATGGACCACAGGCACACCTGCCCCATTGGCCACACAGGTCTCTCAGGTTCTCCAGGATGAATTTGGAGGACACATCCCATTGGCCTGGGCAAAGGGCACTGGAGGAAGGGCTGGGGCCGGGTGACGAGTTGGAAAGGTGACAATGATGTTCTAACACATGCACTGAGCTCAACAGTGCTCAGCATCTCCAAACCCTCCATTTTTCTCCAGATGTCACCTGGATGGACAGCCTTGCCAACCCCAGAGGAATGTGCTCCTCCAAATTCAACATCCACCCAGCATCACATGGAGATACCGGAGGTGCAGAAGCTGGCGGAGGTACCACTAAATTTCCATTAGTGCAACACTTCACTGAGCTCTAAACAAGTGACCTTGTGGCTCCCTACACAAAACTGCATTGTGCCACACAAATTTACCCATAGGAGCCTTCAGCTATTTTATTTCCTGCAGGTCTCTTGTCATCGTTTCATTACACGCCATCCTTTTCCAGTGAAACTACATTTTACTTAAAAAGGGTTATGAAGAATAAATGCAGCTGTAGTCAAACAAACAAGTCAGGTCTGTGGGTGCACCAAACTTTTAGAGGAATCTTGCAGCAGTTTCTCATTTACATGGTATGAACTGAGCTCTGCTTTGCTATATCATTAAAAATAATTGCTTTGCCTGCATAGTGACTAATTTTTAATGATTCCTTTTTCTGCTGAATCTTATGCTGTTTTTTTTCCTAAAGAATTTCTTGTTTGTTAGAATCAATCACTGAAAAATACAATTTTGTTTACTTAACTTTTGAATAACATAAACAACTTACTTATACATTTGCTTTTTAAATTCTCCTCTGGCTATTGACTTTGTACATTATTAGCGTCTTGTTCAGCTTGCAATAAATCTTTCAAAAGGAGTCACTTCAATCTGTAAAGCTCTCCATGTTTTGGCTCCTAGCTGTATTTGGGACCGTATTCAAATATCTGTGTTCTTCCAGTTCCAAGAAAGATCTTATCTGTCCCTACAATCACTCAAGCAATTTTGGCATAAAACTGCCTTTTATTTTCTGAACGACTAAAAAATTGACAATCAGGTTCTCTTTCAGCTGATCAAGGCAGACCCTGAGTCACTGGTTAATGGCCACAGGGGTTCAAGAATTCACCCCTCCTTTGTATTGTCTGAAATTTTGATGAAAGCCAGTCTTCACATTAGTTCAATTACTTCACTAATGTAACATGAATTCCACTTCATAGACTTCAAACTCCTGTTTATTGCTCACATTGTTTTAAAGACCCTTAGTTAACAAAAGCTTGTGCCATGGTTAATAGAGGTAATATCTTTAACTGCCTTAGCCATGAAACATCAACAGCTGTTCTAGAATTATCTACAGTATGTCTTTCAGTTGGAATGGAAGTAGAGATGACTGTCTATTCATTCAAGTTAATTAATGACTTTATATATTCTAGTGTGAACATTCAGTAGATGCTTGTTCAGCAAAACAAATGGGTGTGTTCATTCCAGGCTGATCCATTAACCGTTGTGTGTCTTCCCAAGAATGCATGTTCATTAACTCAAGTTAATTGCTATTCAATTACCTTGAGTTATAAGATGTCCCTAAACACTGGTGCAGACAGACCCTCTAGAGATTCCATGTACTTCAACCATTAATTAAGCCATACCATGTATTGTTGGCAACTGATTGCATCTACTTTCGAAATAATAATTTCACAGTTACACTTAAATTGTTTCCTATTAGGATTTTTTCAAATCTCCTTTATAGGTAATTGGAGTGATAACATTTCTTCCTTACAATAAAGCACACTTGTGTTAATGTTATTATTACTGCACTTGTCCAATGATGTTTCCTGCCATTATTTTTTTTTACATATAGCTCATTTGTTTAGGTGGAAAGAACAGCACATATGTGACCTAATTATCTCAAACTGACACTCATATGACAGCAGATGTTTTGCAAATTTTAGGATTCTTTCTCTTGGTTTTCAAATGTTTTCTAAGATTTTTCCACAGTCTTTTTGTAGAAATTTCAAAAAAAATACCTTACCATTTCATATGCTTTGTTTTTTGGCTCCTGCTAACAGAAAGACAGCATGGTTCAAGCCTTTCTTTTCACAAACTACAGCAATTCTGATAAACAATAGCTAGGAACAACTGACAAAGATCTCAGCCAGTCATCACAGCAAGAAACTGAAGCTTTCTAATGGTAAAGTACACCAGAGAATGAGTAGTATGCTGGCATGCTCCTGTAACATTGAAATGTGTTTAAAAGAATTAAAGTTATCAAAACCTTTACAGTATTTAAAAAGAAAACAGAAGTTAAGGCAATGACCTTAGCGTGCAACTTCTTAAAAGAACTAATGTATTTTTTGTTTTAATTTAACATAATCCCCATATTAAATGTAAGGAGGAAAAAAAAAACAATTAGAGCTAAGACCAAAGACCAAGTTCTAGCAATAAATGCTTTTAAAATGGATGGATGACATTTGAGTATATTTCTACTCAATATGTCCTCCTGAAACTAAGGGAGCCAGTCCTCAGTACTTCTATCAGATCAACAAAGAATAATTAGGAACTCTCAAAGTTGTTACATCCAATGGGTACTCTGAAGCTTCTCCTGATGTGGGCTGGGTATGTGAAGAGGGAATCCCATCCCAGCAGCTCATCAAGCAATCATATAATGAAAAGCTCTTTGCCCCAGAGAAGAATTTTATTGCACCATCAAGAAAGTAAAGCTATCATAAGCACCCATTGCTCCTGATGTTCTTTAGTCCCTGCCAAGAGGGGAGCTTTGCAAATTCTGCAAACTTGCTAAAGTTCTAAAACTCTAAAAAAATGAAACTGGGCTTTGGATGTGTATGTGTGGAAGCCGACCTGACCTCTGCCAGAGCAGCTTGAAGGGCTCCTAGTTATGGTACTTTTCCATACAAGAAAGAAAACCATCCTGGTTTTGGTCACCTTTGTGTTATTGGGAAATCAACAGAGGTGGCACCGGTTCTGAATGCACCTCTGCATCGCAATGGCTGCCTGATGGGCAATTGGAGCGGGAGAGACAGAAGAGAGGAAAAAAGTGAAAGAGAAAGCAAGTGTTAGAATAGGCAGCTCTGCTAGGAACATATCTAAAATAAAACATATATATCAGAAGTGGCAGATTTCTCTGTTAACACTCATTAAACCCCACAAAAATGCTGCAACAACAGAAACGACAGGCAATACATGGCCCTTCCCTTTCCTGGGATACATTGCAGAAAGGGACAGAGAAATGGGGCAGGGTGACAACAAGGGGCTAAAGACACTCAGGTGCGAGATACGATCCTGCACGCTGCAGAATGGACTCCAGCTCCTACTAGCTCTCTGCTTCCCTTGCAGGGCATTGCCAGGCAGCGAGCACACAGAGCCGCTGCGCTGAGCCCCAGGGCCTGGAGAAGTCCTGCCTAAGAGAGCTGGGATGAGCATCAGTCATCAAGCCCATGTTTTATCCTTACACCTGATGACTTCTCAATGTCATCGATCCTAGGACTGCCTTTAAGCCAACGTATTTTCTTCCCCCTTTCCTGCTCCCTGGCACAGTAATGAATTATGGCACCTCCGATGCCAAGTGGAAAAGCCAAGCCAAGGAGAGGCCGCAACAGGGCTGCACTAAGCTGCGTAGCATATGGTTAGCACTCTTAAAGCAGCCAAGAGGCGACAGCAACTCACAGTGATTTTCACACAAGACTCCCATCAGGATCAGCTCTTGCCAATCTCTAATATCAGCATCACAGAAGGGAAACATTTCCAAGCTGTACATGGCCAGCGAGCACCCTCTCCGCTCCATGACAGCACCTTTGGAAGCTGGTGCTAAACGACACCTATCTTCTGAAACCTTTTTGATGTCTCCAATCCCCTAAAATAGAAAGAAAAAACCAATCCCCTCTGTCAGAGCCCAAAAGCCATGCAGTAGGCATCTTTCCCCCAGTGTAGAAGACCTCACTGTGCAGTTCCTACGGGAAGACATTTCCATTAACTTCCCCCAAGTGAGACACTGAGGGCTGTCCCAATACCTCAGATTCAGCTCCCACATGCAACATATGGCATGTAGATCAACCGGTAAAGCATCAGGAGTTGGAGCCAAACAAAATTATTTAGGTGCCTTCAGCTAAAAGTCAAGCAACTAGTCAATATTCCCTTCCTCAAAATGATGTTTCTGATTAGTCTGAAATGATTTTTGAAGATGAGTAGGACTTGTCACTTCAAACACCGAGGCTGCAAACAAAAAAAAATGAGAGGGCCTGGATTTTTTAGAACACGCTAATAACTACCATCTGAAAACCAGGTCTTCATAAAATGGCTGAGCTTGATCAGGCAAAAGTAAAAGGACAGCATACCATGGTCGGTTCAACACATCTATATATTTCACTATAGAACACAAGAACCTGGTCTGGATTCAGACATCTCTCCAGGACTGCTGTGCCCATGTGTCCCAATTACATGGGCTCTGTTAACACCTCATGGTGCAGCTGCATGATATTTTATTCATAAACATTTAAAAAAAATGTTACATTTCCAAAGAAAGTCACACATGCTGCTGATTCATTTACCCCAAATTAAAAAAGCTTCATCTTCATCCCTCTCTTCCAAATTTAACTTTCAGTATTTTAATTGTTTCTTCTTCATTGTTATATCAATATCTATCATCATCTGCTGTTAACAGGACTCGCATCTTCCTGAAAATTATGTTAAATTTAGATGCTAATGAAAGCTGTTTACACTGTTTAACTACAGAAATGAAACCTCTATTACAAGCCATAAAAACTGTTAGCTATAACAAGAAACCTTAATTTCTACCTTAGTTTCCTTTCTACCTTCTGCTGCCCTACAAGACCCATCCCATAAAAAATGGACTAAACAAACAAACAATAAAAAGTATAATTGTTAACTTGGCTTCACAACACAACAAACATCAAAAGAATTAAAGTAGTCCCATTAACCATTACGCTGAAAATTATGTTATAATGCAAACTAATCCATGTATGCCAGCACACAACAATATTCCTTGTCTCCATCCATCTTCCCAAACAACCTCTCATGACATTCTATATAGAAACATATACTTGACGTGTAACACCCACCGAACACTCTCCATCCTCCCAGAAGGAATAAGACAAAAAACTCCCAGCCATTAAAAGCAATACCATAAACATACTCTGCCACAGTAATAAGTGACAATTATTATTTCATCTAAAGTACTACTGTTAATTAGATATAATTATTTTAAATATTTATGTTTTAAATATGTAAATAATATTTGCTCTGGCCAATCCCTCATAAATTGTTATGTGAGACACGGAGACTGCATCTATCTGTCATTCCCAGATGTTCTTCTCAGGGTCACCATGTGTCTTTGTACAATTACAGACCCTATCATGTCCTGAAAAATGCTGCATCAATCAGCATCAGCTTCTCTGTGTGGTGGGATGGAAAGAGCTTAAGACAAGCAATGGGTTTCAGGATAAGGGCCATATTCAGAATGCACTGAAAAAGTCCAAATCCCCTAACGAACCGTCATTCACGTTTCCCGTATAAATCCCAAATCTAAATTGTGTGTAGGATGGAGGAAGGTTAAAATTATTACAAAACTCTAATAAAATGTTTTGATTATTTTCTGTGCTGCAGAAACTAAGCAATTTAGAGAGTCATCCTTCCTTTTTATTTGGTTTAGATGAGACACAACCAGATAAGCTAAGACACACTGAACTGTGTTTTACTTCTTAACAGCTGAAAATCTTTATTTCTTGCTTTTTCCTGATTGGCTCCAAAAGAACACTCAACACATCTCCATCAGGGTTATGGTACGAACAAAATTGTTCCATTTGTGACTTGCACATTAGTCATGTCCTGAGGAAGACCAAGCAAAATCAGACAGAGCCATGCTATGCCGCTGCTAAATAAAGTCCCACGAAAGAAGAAGCTAATGAGCTCATTTGAGCAATAATGTGGTAATGTGGTTTATGCCATCTGGAATGCAGAATGAACATCTCGTTCACTCTCTGCTTTCTCTTTGAGTCCTAAACCCCTCAGCTAATATACAAGACTACAGAGAGACTGTTTTGATCCCTGATGTAAATCCATTGACTCCATAGTTTTGTGCATAGAAAGGTACATAGTTTGGTACCTTAAAATAAATAAATAAATAAATAAATTGTACATCATTCTTTTTATAATCTGGATAATTTAGTTAGGAGCTATAGCCTACCTCTTGACTGAGCTAATTCTCTACTTCAGTTATCTTACACACCTTCTTTAATGAATACATGTTCCTTTGATTAAATTAACATTTTTGTGTACCTAATTAGCCTGAAAAACCTGTGCTGAACCAATCTAAAAGTGACTTCATTACTGCTCATTGGTGCATATTTTCTACCCATCACTGTCAGCTCAACAGGAAAAGGACTAGGAGAACATTAACCCTGGCTTATTTGGCTTTCCACAGCAATCGTCGCACTTGGAGTGCGCAGCCAATCCAAGCATTCAATCGACCTGGTAGGACAGTGACAGATGTTTTAATCACGTGGCTCCATTCATTAATGCTCATTTGCCCGGTTGGCCAGGTTTGTGGTTCTGAGAGACGATTGAAACAAAAAAATAATTAAACCTAACCAGCCTAATTACCTTTTTACATTCATCCCTCAGCTGGTACAGCTCACAAGTAATGACAAATTGAAAATATAAATAAAAAACAGTTTATCTAGACCAATGAGCTAATAAGTATGCTCACTAGAAGATGCATCATTGCTTGTCTAGGAACATAAGCACAAGTTGCTTAATAGGCATTTAATGTACATCAGTTAATGAAATCATACCAAAGTTAATGAATATATATAATTGGGTAGGTAGCTGCCACTAAAAAAGGAAAAAACAGTTAGTGAAACCATCTTGCTAATTCAGTTTGCAGAGACAATTAGAGAAGGCCCTTGAAGACAATTCAATAGACCCTGCTAATACTGTGACCACTATCGATTATTTGCATGGTGATATCATGCTGCTTCTTTCTTGACTGGCTTCTCATACAAAGAACCCCATCCACCTCTAAAATACCAAAAGTATCCAAACTCCAAAAGAAAATTAAATAGATTTTAAATACATTGTATTACAAACCATCTAAAACAGTGACTGAGTGTCCACAGCTCAGTGAACCTGCCAGGATTGCTCTCATCAACCATCAATTCAGATTCTATCTAATGTGGGGGTAAAAATGTGACCGAAACAAAATTTTTACTAAATAATCTCAGGGAGAAGCTACAGCTTAAATTTGTGGTGTTAATTATTGAAGTTTGTAGTGTAAATTTGGAATGTGAGACTTTGAAAATCCTGTGCCAGTGAAGCTGCTATAGAACAATATTTATCACAAACTCTCCAGCTCTTTTGACTTTTTGCTTTCACTTGCTTCGTTCTTTCACTATCAGAGAGTATGAAGTCTTGATTCGTTAAATAGATTTTTAAAGTGAAAATATATCTTTCTCTATCTTCTTCTAGAAACCCTTCAAAATATTAAGAAACTTTAATGCTATTTTATGTGTGGCATTATAGGAAATCCAACATCTGGATGGGGTGAGAGAAAGCCTTTGAGGATTTTTATTAAAAGCCCATTTGATGCTTTTCAGCATCACCACGGATTATTTTTCGTCCCTCCAGCGAGCAGGGACAGTCCCCTTGGCACAGCCAAGAGCCCCTGGCACCAAGGGCCAGGGAGGGGACACTGAGGCAGCTCGACAGACGCCCCTACCCAGACATCACCCACCTGTGGCAGACAGCGGGTACCCAATGAGCCAGGAATCTGGAGATGGGAAAGCACAATAGCATGGTCTTCCCTCCCACCATATATCCTCCCGACTACCAAAGAACTTCAACTAAAATTCAAGACCTCTGTACAATTATTTAGCGTACTATCAGTACTTTCTTCTATTAATGATTTTTTAGAAAGCTCTGGATAAATAATAAATATTATTACATGCATTTTATCCCAGTTGTAGTTTGTTTTTATCTTTTCAAAGAGATATTTTTTCCCCAAAAATATCCTGTGGAGACCATTTGGAGTTTGTTTTCATTTTCAGGCTCTGCTGAACTAAGCAGTTGATTCAGAGAAAATAACAGGTTTGAAAAAAAGACTGGGGATCTGGGAAACTTAAACATAACAGATGCTTATTTGCAGACATCTGATTTAACTGAACTGAAAACCCCAGTCTAAATCCTGAAAACCATAAATGTCAGCCAGCTAGAACAGAATAATAACCACTTATCAATATGGATGCACCTAGTAGATAACAGAGTTCCTGGATCATGATATTCATATAGATGCTCTCAGTTTGCTTTTCTTGAGCCCTCAAATTACAACAGGCAATACCATATCTCATTTCTCAGTGCTGCGCATTGATGGGTTACAGTGAACGGACTGGTTCGTTACAAGCTGGTAGTTTTCTTCCAGTATCAGGTGTGAACTATTTAGTCTGGAATTAATATCCTAGGAAGATTATACAGGATATTCTCAGTGGCATAAACGGCCAACAGTATCCACCACTGCGATTTTCTAGAGAGCCCATCAAACGCAAGCCGACAACTCGCACCTTGTAAATCTAAATCTCTTAATCTTTGAAATTATAAAATCTGTGTGACCAGAGTAAAGTCATAGGCAAAACCACTTGGAAACTGCAAAGCAGCCTGGATTGGGATTTAGCTTTTTTACATGTCCATAATGAGGTAAAACCAAACACTCAAATACCACTGAATTTTACAGAAAACTGGTGAAGACAACAATCTGAAAATTTAGGACCATTTGAAACAAAAACCTTAGCACCATAAATCAACCTGAATGTATAGAGCTGAGACGACACAGGCATTTTACTAACAGTGATTTATCAGCTTCAAAATCAGCATCAGGTCAGGATGTTCAATACTTTCCTATACTTTTCTCTTTACCTGTGTAAGGGATAAGATACTCACAGTCCAAATAACTTGGATGGCATTTTGCGCTTAGCTTGGAATCTATATTTTCTTTCCCGTGCTCTTGCTCTCTTCTCAATCAGGCCCAGATTACCCTCCTAAAATGTGAGTCACCTGAGGATTAGGTTCGTGATCTCAGGTTAACTGTGTAGCCAACAAGAATACAAAGCCTCACCAGGGGGTGATTCATCCTGCCCAAGTCAGATGCCTACTGTGGGATGTGTTAAAACAACTGTCTTTGGATACCTGAAACCTGGCAAAAGGAATTTCACATCAGATGTGTCATATTCTTGATTCCTCAAGCCAACCGTCTGTCTTAGCAGTGCTAACACCACTGCATTTTCTGTTTGTACTTCCTAATTACTTCTCATTACATTTTCAAGCTTGTCTAAGGCATACTTGAGAAATTTTGGCAGTTTGATTCCCTCATGATTTCTTGAAATCATGGCTAAAAGCCCAACGTGACACTAATAGTTTTTCATTAAATTAATTATGCTGTTAATTCAAAGTGATCTGAGGTAGCCTAGAACTTTGTTGCTGATCTCGGTGGGGACTTGGCTGAACATATTCTGGACAGATGAGCAGACAGACAAGGAGGTAGCTGGCCAAAACTGACTGGAGATACAGTTCATGTGTTACAGAGGTATGTTTTATGTGTTACAGGCTGCATTTTCAAGTGGTAATATCCTAGAACTACTGTATAAAACGCCACATATATTTTGTTGGGCAATGAATTGTTCTCCATCAAATTTTGATGAAGGTATATGGTAGCTTCAGTGAGATTTTATGCAAATGTCTGAAGAGGAAATACAGATGCTGCGCCTCTTAAAATATTCATTGGAAAGGGGGAAAAACCTTTTTTATTAAATACTCCCTGAGGTACATGTAAATGGTATATCTGGGAAAAGATGAGACTCTAGCATCAGTCACTCTAAAGAGAAAAATCAATTTTGTATAAAAAGTAGCTTATTCAAGTCAGCTGTGAAACAGAAAAAAATAATTACATCACTATATATTGCGAAACAGTTGTTTTATCATGTGGTATTTGGCAAGTCAGGCCATCAAGAAGAAAGAGGATTACCGAATGAGACAACAGTAAGAGAAAAAAGGAGGGACAGCAACAAAAAAAAGAGGAGGCAAGGAGCTAATAATGACAGGCTCTGCAAGTGGTCAGGAAGGCAAGAGAAGACAAATCACTATACGGTGAGAGAAGTCAGGAAAAGAGGTCAATATAATATATACCATAGGGCATAAGTCAAGGAGAAATGCAATGTATAGTGAAGAGAAGAACCATTAAAAACGTGGGTCAGGACTCACTGGGTGCTGCATCCTCTCTGTCCTGCTATGGCAGCCCAGAGGGATTTACGCCATTGGAGGGACAGGGCTGTGCCAGCACAGCCAAATCCTAACCTAACATGTCCCCAGAAATCACTTTGGAGCAGCCCATGGCCAACTGAACACAGTTCAGACCAATGTCACTACTGCTCCAGTCCAGCTTGGACAAAAAGTAATTACTGCAAAATGCAAAGCAGAGAAAAGAAAGGAGCAGCAACATCAAGGGGCTCCGGGAGCCCAGGTCAGACGTGAATGCTCCAAGAGGTGCAGGATTTCTCCATGTTCTTGTTGGGACTCAATGTTATCGTCAGTCAAATACGTTCACAAAGAACAGAAGGCAAACAAGGTCACATGAACACATCTCTCATGAAAAGCAAACTCATAGCTTAAAAATGACATGCACTGCTGTAAATACAACAAAGCCATTGAATTTAACACAGCCTCCCTTGCACCACTGCTCCTTCTGGGCACGTTCTTCTCTCTCCAATGGCCTTTCGCAGAATATATACCTTAAATTGCTAATAGAGTTGAGTGCTCCAGCACACCCTATTTCTGGCAGCATCACCCCACTAACAGGCAGCCTTATTCTACATGCTCATGGCTGAGAGGCAGCCACACTTAAGACCAATAGGACACAAGCCCATTTGTGCTGCTGAGGTGCCAGCCTCCTTGTAACCAAGTGTATATCCGAAATGTAGTGCTAAAAAAGCACTTCAATATTATTTTGGCTGTTCTGTGACAATGATATTCATTTTTCCATGCATTATAGTCTCACTTCTAAAGTTAGAGTAGTAAAAGTAATATCCCATTGCCAGAGGGCAAAAACTTCCATTCTATACTTATGTATGTTACTACAGCAAGGAAAGTTAGTGAAAAATGAGCTTGTAGAAGTGACTCCCCTTAAAGTTAATGTTCCAAACCTTTTATAATATGATGTAAGTAAGTGAAGTTTTACATCCAGAATTTATTAAGTAAAAGGAGCTGGGCCTTAAAAGTGCTATCAAAACCCTGAGGACACTGCAAGAATATAGTCCAGCCTCTGAAATTAGATACTAAATGTTTTTTCTTTCTTTCTTATTCATGGACCACTTGAGCTGAATGGTTACAGGGAAAATAAAAAGGACAGCCTGACAGGTGTCTCTGAGAAACACATCCAAATATTTCACTACCCATACTGACACCGGGAAGAACTGTATCTCACATCAGCTAGAGAGTCCATTTAATCTTCCAAAATTCCATTAGTCATTAGTTTCATTATTATCCCTATCCCAAAAAGGCTATTATCTTTATCAAGTAATTGATAGTTCTGACTGTCTCCTTTCAAAGGTCGCAGTTTAAAATTTTTGACAGAAAATCAGACTGAATGCCTAAGTGTTGGGTGTTTGCAGCCAGACAAACCCATGTTTAAATCTGTGATAAAGACACACACAAATAAGTCAGCATAATCAAATGCAGTGGTGAGGGTCTAATGAGACATTTTATCGTGTCTGTTCATATTTGTGCTTTGTGGTAGAAGTTGGGTAACTATAAGGAGTATTCTGAAGCTAAAAAGAGTTAAGCTAACATGAATTATCATGCATTTCTGTCAGATAAGTGCTACTCCACCGCATAGCCGATGTTTTGCTAGCACATTGTAATTCTTCAATGCTTTGCTGAAGCACATCCAGGCCTGGAGACTATGTCTCAAGTGGGCTTGACCAGCAGCTGGGAACATAAAGAAAGAACCAACTCTAGCCCATCACTAGTTCACCACAATTCACCGAGGCTGGGAACAGCTTCATTCACCCAGATCCTCCCTCTGGCAAGTAAAGGAGGAAGTTATGTGCCCTTTTAAACTATGCCTGTTTCTTATCTTTTTTCACAACTACCTAAATATTTCACTTTCGAATTTACTTGCTTCTATGCTGTACACTACATAAATGTTTCCACATTTACAGTTAGTCTTGATGAGCAACAGTAATAGTTATGTTTTACTTCAGCACTTGCACATATGGCAGTAGTGATAACCCACATGGTGCCATGAAATCCTCGAAAAGGATTGCAACACCAAACTTTTAAAGATATTTAGACTGAGGATCGAGTTTTGCTCCTGGTAGAAATTTCAGAACCAAGCACAATTGACAACTAGGTGGTCCTGATTGTGCCTGAGCACTCTTAATGCAGCCTCTGGGACTCTGAGTGCCCTGGGGAGGGATACAGTGACCCCACGAACAGTGCATGGGGCAGGGGGACACATGGGCTCCAAATGGCCAAAAGACTTATTTCGAAACTTACCAAATATGTAAGAACAACCAAATGCTTTGACTTATTAATATATTGCAAAATTTGTACATATTATAAAAATTAATCTGTTTCTGCTTATGTGCTCAACAGATTTTATAGTTCAAAATTTTGAGACCTGACTCACCTCAGCCATAGAATCACAGAATCGACTGAGTTGGTTCCCATAAACATATTTATTTAGAATAAGGTTTTGTTGGGTTAAATTTTGGCTCGTGTCCTAAGAAAGAAGATTTCTTAGGCCACATAAAGGGCACAGTGCTGCATATTAGAGTTCAGTTCATGCTTTTAAGCAACATTATGAAGAAGTCTCCCCTCCTTCCTTCCTGGAAGAAAAACCTTTCCTAGTTTTCATAAAGCAGTTTAGAGAATTTAACACTTACCCATCTCCAAAGGCATGTTTAACTTCCCTCGTTTATAGAGCTGCTGGATAATATTTACATGTTCTCAGCTCTCACTGAGCTCCTCTGGTGAACTCTCCTTCCCCACTAACACTACTCCTAAATTCCCATACTTTCAGAAGTAAATATTTTTACTTTCTTTCTTTATAGGCACACTGCAGTCATTAATCCCTTTAGAATTTAGTGTATTCATCTCTTTGGGTATAAAAGATCTCATCTTCAGCTGCACAGAGTATTTTCATTTCACCCTGAATTGCAGGAAGGCTCCAGGTTGGCAGGAGGCATTCAGTGCCTCAGCACACCCGACCTCTCCTCGTGTCTCGCCTGTTCCTCCTGGCTGCAATCCAAGCTTCTTGCTTTTGTCCTCCCCACAATAGTCAGAGAGATGAAGCAATTTGTGGGACTAACTTAACAATTTCTCAACATGACGATGGGCTGTATAATAAAATCACACACGTTTTTGGAATCTGATAATGAACCTTTTTGTAATTCACAGAGAGAGATTAGCACTTAAACATAGCAACCACATGTATAAAAGGAGAAAGATCCGCATCCGAACCCATACCACACATTTTAACAAACAATTAGAAAGAAAAGATGACTAAGATTGGGAAAAAAAAAAAAAAGTGTGAAAATAAGCACAAGATGGCAAAGCTGTGATTTGTTCTCCTGTTTCTACTTCAGGTGTTTAAGACGAAAGCAAAAGATGAGGACTAATTAAAAGATACATATTCTTGCCTGGTTTTTAACATTGTAAGCTCATTGAAGCTGGCAGAACATTTCCCAAAGGCTGCCAAAATCTGAAATCAATTTGCAGAAAAACAATAATCAGTCATTAATTGATTTCTGATTCCCTGTTCAGCCCAATCAACTTCATCCATGTATTCTCATATAAAGCAATGATTGCTTATCAGATTCACTTTATCACGCTTTCCCTCCCCTGCAGGATGGAGCAAAAAAGCCTGTTAAAGAAAAGTCACTGTCACTCTATGGGATGCCACCAGCCAGTTAATACACTGACCTACAGCATATCAGGTCTCCCTTTATTTTTACATGAAGTTTGTTTTAAGGATTTCATGACAAAAATGTGCATATCTGTACACAGCTGCATCGATAATTGGAGTTGTTATACTTGCATGCTTGGCTGCAGATGAGGGAAACTTACCCCCATTGCCCCTTGAAAGTCCCAGTTCCAAATCGAAGGAGCAAGTAAACCCAGTGTTTGCCTTAAATGGGACCACACAATGGACAGACCAAACACAACACCCTGCACACAGATTAATTTTACCTTCTTACCTAAAAATTTTTAAGGTAAATTTTCACGTTTTGCCTGTAATATAAAAAAGTCTCTCCAAAAAAAAAAAGTCTTGACTGTGTCTTCATTCAAGCACCTGATACAACTTCAGCAAACTTCATTTCCATTTCATTAGCTGAAGATCTGAACTCATAAATCTTTTCCATACCTGATGTTTTACTCACTCCATTAACAAAATACACAAATAAATAAAGAAATACATTTCAGAGACAGCAGAAGAGTGAGTAGAATGAATTCAGCAATGACATTCACCTTTAGGGTTCAGGTTTGAGCATGAACCAGGGTCCCTGGGAAGCCAGCCCTGCAATTCAGCTGTGCTGTGTTGGAGATCAACCCACAGCCCTAACCAAAGCCCAGCTCACCAAAATTCAGTGGATACCATCGTTTCAAACGGCAAACCACATTCTGCAGCATGCTGTGTATGGGGGCAGATAGGACAAACTCACTCCTAGAAGCAGGACAAAATTTGGCATTACTAATGGTTTGACAAGATGTTCTGCAAGCAGCCCATGGGCTGCTCATGAGACAACCCCTGCTTAATATTCAAATTTATATTGCTGTCACCTGCTCATATTTCTCCAGAATGACTTTTTGCTCCTTAGAAGGGTCTGAGCTGATCCCATAGTTGCAGGGGAAGCTCATTGTATGTCTTTCCAATAGCTGAACCCAGCTGAAGCATAAACTTCCACCTCAAGCACTGCTTGGCCTGTGGACAGCACAACCCCCCAAAAACCAGAAAAAAACCCTATTTCAAACCCTTCAACCACATCATATTGTTTTCCTTTCCCTATCTCATCACAAACTATTGCATTTATTTTTATTTTGCTCTGGAAGCCTTTTGGAGTTTATGCAAATAAAAAACCCTACTTTTATAAAGAAATACTATGCATCAAATTCTAATACTTCATTTGCTTAAATAGAGTTAGTAAACAGCTTTTAGAACTTTGGCATCTATATTTGCGGGCTGCTTCAAGGGGCAATACACCACGACAGCAGGGCCTTTGGCACCCTGTAACCCCCCATGTATACACAACTTGAATTAGAAAGGCAATGACATATTTATAATACAATTAAAAACATGTTTAGCATTCACTCAACCACTCTTTCCAATTACTTCCTGCTAAAGGTGCATTAACCTGCTGTGACAGCCCACCACGATGAAGTCAACAGTTGTTCCCATTGCTGGAGATTAAATACTGAGTGTGGAAAACCAATTCTGGATTTCCATAACCTTGAAATGTCACCACACATGGATTATACTCATGCTTAAACACAGCCTGCTCTTTTAAACAGAACCTTTACAAGTCCTCACACACAAACACGGCTGCGCGCTCTTTGGCAGTAACACATTTCATCAAGAGGCGTGTGATTCTATTTGCTGAGAGAATGCAATAAATAAAAGGCAAATGTGTAATCATGCAGCTAGGAAAAAAAGAAAAAAGCAGGGACGAGAAGGAAAGAGCAAGACAATACAGGCAGACTAAGTAGTTTTCATGCTAACCTTTCAATTATGCTAAGAAAAAAATTACACAAAATGAGTTTTACTGCACTGCAGCAAGGCCATTTCAACTCACACCTGCCCCAGACAAGTCTTCCCAAAGCACCATTGAGGCATCCTGCCATATCAGAGGTGAGCAGATGGCTGCTGGAGAACCCACCAAGTACCCACAGACCAGGGACCGAATATTCCTGATACATTCTAGAATCCGCAGCACCTATGAATCGTTCTTCGGTAGGAACAAAACAAACCTTTCCTTTTGCAGCTTTTTGCATTGATCGCCTAACAATTTCCAAAGGTATAATACAGTTCCTGACCAAGGCATGATGATAGCTCGCTACATCACTTTGAAGTTGGTTTCTGCGAGCGGCTATTGCTATTATCTTGTACTGAACTACAATAGCTCAGCCGATATTTGAGAGTGAACAGAAGCTGCACAATGACAACTTGGCTAGTGATCTGCTCTGCAAATCGCTCAGACTAGCCTGAGCTTATCGAATACTGTCTTCTCCAGAACAACCTCCAAAACATGACTAATAGGCTGATTCTCCTCCAACAATATCTATCTTGGTTCCTGCTGTAAAATAATCAATTACACTAAATGGAATTATTTACACAGAATACAAAAGCAGTTTGGCTTTGGTGGAAGGAATATGCTTATCAGATGGACTAAGATCTAATAGGCTTTTCTCTCTGAAAGTATAGCTGTTCCTGATAGCGTATCAAACCTCTTATGTAAATTACTTTGCTCTTGACAACATATATTAGATAAAAGAATTATACTTTGTTTACAGACTTGAAGTAACAAGATCTTAAATATATTTTAAAGCTGTTCCAGCAGAATCAAAAACTATGTTTATGAACTGAAATTGCCTTAGCTTATTTCAACTAATGAAACAAAAGTGAACTTTGCATACTTTTTGTTCATACGATGACTCCAAGTAAATAAAATATTTATGTCTTTGGTCTAGACGAATTAATACACAATTTCTCTGTCACAGGAAAAAGAAGGCAATGTCTTCCTTAATGTTTGTCTTAATGGAGTATATTATTTCTGTGGGTTGAGTCCGGAGGGCTGAGGGCTGCACGACAGGGCTCAAGGCAACAGCTGGATGAAAGGGAGCAGCAATCACTGGTGACCGAAGCCAGCTTGGTGAACCGCCCCAGCGCATCACGGTTGCAAATGCTGCTGTTTCATGGAGACTGCATAGTTCACTGATGCTCCATGAAAACTTACTCAGAAATAAACCTAAGACAATTTACTTGGATGTCTATGGGCTGTGTTTTGACTTTTCTTCTTGCTCCTTTCCATCAGGAAGACAGTAGAAGAAGCCCTTGTAATGCAGTTGGAATCAGAAGAAATGTGTTTCTCCTGTTTTGGAGATGCATTAAAAGTCCTAAAACCATTCTTCGTAACACCTTTATTACACCTAAGTCTAAAAAAAAAAACATTTCTTAAAATGTGTGCAAGGAATAGATGCAGTGTCTAACTTATGAATATTTTCAGTATATTTAGCAATAAAGAAATGATCTTACAAAGCAAAGCTTTGTGATTGCATTGGTCTGAAGTACAGGATAAGAGAATGATTTGGGGATTTGTAGATTCATTTTTAAAAACTGGGTGCATTTTAAAAACAGCACAAAATCAGTTTGGCTCTGTATGCCCATTTCACAGCCCTGGACTAATTAATATCAAGTAAATGACACCTAGCCCAGAGCTTGGCTAAATAAAAAATAACACACACTAAAATGAGTCTCAAATAATTTCTCAAAAGCCCAGATGATTTCCTTTATGAACTGCAACTAAGACTTTTTGCCAAAAGAGAAGAAATAATTTATGAAGTAATTTAAAAGCTGGTAACTGTTTCTCTTACCTGAAAGAAAAGAAAGAAAAACAAAAAAAAAAAAAAAAGAAGGAAAAAAAAGTCTTTGGCTTGATTATGATTCACTGTATGTATCAGTCCTCTGCACCATGGGACTGGAGTATCCTTTTATCTGTGTTATTTGTCAGGACAGATTGAATAATGACAAGTGGAGTGCCGAGCTGGAGTTTACTCGCAGATTGGTTAACATCATTTTGTTCCCAGAACAAGTCTCATCGGCCCTTATCAGGACTCTCCCAGAATTGTTTGAAAGTTACAGGCAGCACACCAAGAAAATTAATTTCCCTCTCTCTCTCCTAGTGTTGTCCAAATCTTGTTACCCTTATTCACACAAAGTAATTCAATGATCTTAGCAGAAAGTGCTGTTGCATTTTTGCTTAGTCTTAAAAAACCAGTAACATATAACTTCTAGGGACCCATGTAAGATTCATTGTCCATTAGATGTGCACATGACATTTTAAATATATATTTTAATAAATATTTTTATATATTTATTTTGTATATATTTTGATATTTTATGTAAACATATTTTATTGTTGTTTACTCTTAATTTACTTGTAATAATTATGAAATTTGCTCACCAACAAACGACAACGTTCGGAGGGTTTTAAACACCGTCCATCCTGCAACTGCTGCCTGGACCCAAGAGTCAGGAGCCTCCTCCATCCCGTGAAGAGGCCACGTTGGCACAGGGATGTCACTTCTGATTTACAGCCAGAGACACCAGGGATGTTTTTATTCCTCGGAAAATCCAACGTTCTGTATTTTCAAAGAATGTAGATTTTCTAAGCTAACCACCAGAATCAGGAAAAATGTATCTGAATCAGGCTACATTTTATTCTTTTGAGTCTACCCGGAGATTTCAGCTTTATGAATGAATCAAACAGAAATTATACAATGGGAAGCAGTTTGTACAACAGACTGACCAGCAAGATTAGTTCAGGGAGAAAGTTTTCGGATAAAAAAGAATTGCACCAAGACCTTCTAACTCAACCAAGGATGGATGCAACTTTTAATGATGCTGTTTTTCTTGAGCAAACATAGGCTGTGTGATCGCACTCTGCAAGTCTGCATGAGCAACTGTAGGTCTATGCCATGAATTTTTAAACACATATTACATTTTTAATCAAATTGAGCAGAGATGATCTTGATGGTTTCATTTACCTTCTGCTTTAGTGGAGACTTCAGCAGGCAGTGATACAGTAAGGAAAACAAATATATGATTTGGGCTTTACTCTTGTTCTCAAACAAACTTCTGGCATTTTATTTCACGGCAACATCTGTGGCAACTGTTCAAAACTATTCACAGCAGTAGGGGCTCAAGTGAGAGGTGCTTTCCACTCTGAGTACTCTCTGGGACATGTTTAGAGATCCTGCCTGTGGCTGTTTCCAGTGATCCTAATTCTTAGGAAAGTTTTGAATTGAAGCTCTTTTCATCTCAAGTGACCTTGTTCTAATTCGGACGTGCAGGTGAGAGTGCAACAGTGACTCACGGGGCAATCGCTAGATTAGGCTTCTGTTTCAAAACCAGCAAGTCTAAATATATTCCTCCGAACAGACGCTGTGGTCAGATGTGCTGTTCTACACCAAGCCGAGCGATTGCGAAGTTGCCACCTCACCCCCATGCTCAGTCGCTCCTCGGTCCACCCACACACAGGGCACAGCACACCCCACCATCCCTGACCCAGTTCTGTCAAACCAGCCTGGATTTCTAAAACCTGCGATTAAAAGTGTTTAAGCCAGTTTGGATCATTCTGACAGAATCAGGGGAAGGAACTACAATTTGTGCATTTATGCTGGTAGATCTGAGACAAGCAAGAAATCTTCAAAGGAAGAACCTCTCCTAAACCAGCTTGTCACTTCTGACCACTGCATAAAACTCCCTGGGACCAGTCACCTTGTTTATCCAGTCTGCAAGACATCCAAGAAACAGTAAAAAGCTTATAAATTAATGCAATGCCCAGTTTTTACCTTCATCACATCTGAAGACTTGAGTTGTTTGTGGGTTTTGTTTGTTTGTTTTGTTTTTGTAATTTATAGGCTGGAATACGTCTTATTATATAAAATCTACAGTACTTTACTGAGAACTAGGGAAAAACACTGAGGCTGCAGACCTCTCCAACACGGATGCTGTTTTCAATGTCTATTTGCATTTTGAACTGAAATTAAAGGGCACAAATCTCAGTGGCTTTAAGATCTCTGCCAACAATTTGTGAATACTAACAAATGGCACCTAACGATCCATCAAAATGGGTGATCTTTCTAATTCTTCTTTTTGAGAAGTAAAGATTTAACTAACTAAACAACATAAAAGAGAGAGAAGCAAAAAAATATCAAATAATAAAATCAAGAACTTAAAACAGGATCTTAAAGCTCCAGCTACAAAGTCTGACAGTCGTGCAAAAGTCTGACAGTAGAGATAGGGTTTAATATTCTCTTATACAAGGGAGCTTTGAATCTCATTTAATTTTATCAGATTTAGAATCATTTGCTAGGGGCCAGACAGCCAACCAGTGTAAATCAGTTGAGCTCCATTAACTTCTACGGAATTACAGTTTCCAATTTACATCAGCTGAGAACCTTGCTGTTACGCTACTATTATTAGCTGCTATTTATAATGCAATAATACCTAGAGCAGTCATCTCAAACACGTGGCTCAACAGGCTTTCTGACATCCCTGCAGATACTGGAAGACTCTGATTCTCTATCTCACATTGCCCAGAACAGCGAAGTTGTCTGTATTGTATTACTAGCTCTATATTCAACCAAATGGACTGCTGAGGCTGTACTCTACTGGTTAATATTGAAATCTGAGCCTAGGTTTTCTAGGATGTATATAAACATAATAGTTACAAACCTAATAATAATAATGTACCGTATTATATAAACGTTGTTCCTTAAAAAAAACATCATTGCAGCAAACTGCAAGAGATTAGGAAGGAGAAAAAAGGGCTAGAGAAATTATATGAGGTTACACAGAAGGGCAGCTATGGAACTGTAGGGAGCAGTGGAACCCCAGCACTATCCAGCATAATGTCTGGGCCACTTGTTTCTCAGGGAGCCAAAAATCATCCCCGTTCAAAGCTGGACACAGTGACTGCAGAGATTCAAATCCGTCAACTCCTTCCATGAAGAGAATCAGCTCTGAGCTTAGAACTACCTGGTTTTAAAATGAAATTTCTGAAGTTGATGCATTTGGAATACTCACACTAATTGAATTTAGGATCTAACTTATGTGCTTAAATTAGGTGGGCTAGAGACATTCCTCTGAATGCTACTCAGTGCAGAGGAATCACTTAGATGCCCTGAATTATTTTCTGAAGGATCCTAATTCTCTCTCTTGGCTATTCAGAGGACACTAAGGAACTCCCCTTCTCATTGCAATTAGACACCAAAATAGATTGATAACAGAAACAGTTCTCCACACCCATCTTGGGGACACAGAGGTGTTTTGATACCTTCCTGTGTCTTGCTCTCCATTCATTGTTCATTTATGATATTATGGATGTACATCCTACTCTGTCACTGTCCAAAGAAAGAACTGTCTGTGCCCACAAAGCCCATGAAGGCAAATCAGTCACAGGTCCTTCATGTTTTGTAGGGCAGACAGAAACAAAGCAGGGACATGTCATGGTTTGGGTCAACTTCCTCCATTTGCTACTTCACACAAAATTGGGAAGAGCTTTCCCTCACACCCACTCGATTATGTGCAGATCCTGTTTCATGCTCAGATTTGTTTGTCCTCTCTTCTGCAACATATGGATCCCAAGCACAAAGTTGAAATGCCCTTCTGAGACAAACTAGACTTTCCTCCGAGGTTTGGCACTGTCCTGTTCCCCCGTCTATGCAATGCGGGAGGATGGAGACTGAGATGCACAGATCTGCTGGGACCAGGAGGAGGTAGAGAGAGAAGAGACCAAAGAAATGATCATTCTAATTAACAAATGCAGCATGAGGCTCATATCTCATGGCATGATCAAAACTTTGCAGCATTTATAATCAAAGCAGCCTGCGTTCGTTCCCTGGCTGGCTCCCTGTTTTGAAGCCGAACTTCCCTTACATTCAAGGGCTCAGGAAGAGAATTCCGATGCAGAGCTTTCTCCTTTTATTTATGAACTCCTACTCAGTAGACTTCAATCCTGCAAAGTGTTTAAGCTTATGCAAAGTCTCTCTGAAGCAAACGGGACTGTTCACACGCCTGAAGTGCAGTCCTTTGCTGGATCAGGGTGGCAGCTCACTTCTTGTCAGTCTTCCCGAGCTCTATACATTCTGTTCAAACATTTACCAAGGCACACGGGTTAGTGTTAAATATAGAAATCTCTCTGTTCAATTTTATTTTTTTCTCCGAGACTGTCACACACTGCTGAGTTTCAGAGCAGTGCTGTGCACAGATCTGCAGAGCACAAGGCTGTCATTGCCTGTCCACCACAAAATGGTGGGTGCTTGGAGAGGTGTAAGACAGATCATCTCTGCACTTATAAATATGAAGAAAAAGTTTTCCATTCGGACTCAGTAAATACTACTTGCTTACAGCAAATCCACATTAGAACATCTTATTCTGTGCCTGTCAATAATTTGGTTGACTATAAATACTGAGCCATTTCCTAGGTTTGTGCTCCTCTCTATAGGAGGATGATTGAGAGGTCCGTATAGACAGATCAAGCAACCCATTAATATTTCACAGCCGGCCTCGGATTGACTGGCAGTAATTATTCCATAGATTAGTTTTTCATTTGAAGTGCAGCTGGTCATCCATTACTTTCTCCACGGCTTTGAAGGTCCAATAATTCCAATTATTTTTATCAACAGGAGACAGGTAAACTGGCTCTATGGAAATCTTCCCTGACATGGGCACCGAGTAGGTCACTGGAAGCCCACATCCATTACAAGTCCACTCTTGAGAGCTGAGATGATGGTCTACAGTAGCAAACTCTCTTTGATTTTCCAAACTAGAACACACTATGTAGTACTTGTGGGAACAGCTGTAAAAACCTGTAGCTTTGGCCTTGTGCTTAAAGCTGGCAGTCACTAAGCCTTCCTGCGTGCTCAGTCCCCTTGGACAGGACTGGACTATCAACTGGCTTCCACTCATGGAGATACTGGCCAGATCTGTAAGTATCACACTTCAAAGAATAAAGACTTGCAGTGCCACAGAGCAACAATGGCTAATCTCATCCCTGAAGGCCACATGGAGTCTTCTTCACTGGTCAGCTGCCCCACCAGTCGCATAACATAGTCCACATCAGTCCACAGCCTTTGAGCTCCTGGAGAGCTGTAGGTGGCTGAAGCGACACAAGGGTGACTGTCTCACGTCAAGGGCATCTGTTGAATCCAGATACTGAAACAAAGGATCGCTTTCATGAGGCATCATAGCATGAATTTTCTGCACTGTTCATGGCAAAGAAAGACTTTCAAGCTGTCCCACATTTCTTGTCAGCCTTCTCTTCACATATAGCACCATAACTTACAGGAGAGAGCTCAAAACCTGCAGCGGCCCAAACACTGAAAATTAAAATGACAGGAAGGGTTCACCATAAAATTGGCAATTGGATCCGGTCTGCAAGTATGCATTTAATCTTGGAAACAGTAGCTGGATTGAACCTGACTGCTGATGAGTTATTCTCCCGTGCTTGACTGGAAGGTCATAAACATCCTTGATATTAATGGCCTGGCGGAAGTCAAGGCTCCACACAGATGGACTTGTTCTCTCCCCATTCCTCATCCACCGAGAACTTTCTGCTCCACTTGTTCAGCAAGTGGGCACTTTGAATAATGTGGGAAAACGCCACTTATCTATTCATAGGTTTCTTCCATCTCACTGCTGTAGTTTGCTTCAGGACAGCACTTTATTCTGCACCTATTTTTCTTAACCTGAGTCCGTTTAAGAGATCTGTTCTACTAAATGATAGTTCTGGTATTCACTGCTCTGCTCTAATAGCAGCTACATTTATTTCGTCCTTTCTGGAGGAGTGAGATGGCTTCTCTTTGACTAAGTGGGAGGGAAACTTTCGTGATTTTTTTTCATGCCATTGCTTGAATGTGTGCATTGCAGCAGCTTCCCTTACATTAGGAGCTGGCTAATCAGATTAACAAAGTGAGGCTGTGGGGTTCTTCCTTTCCCCATTATTCTGATCAAGCTCTTTCTTCTCCCCAGTGCCACCCACAAGCGAAGTGACTGAATGTGTGTGTGAAGTGTGCACTGCCCTCTGTGTTCCTTTATATATTACTCAACACAATTCCAAGCTCCACTAGAAACACAGAGGCAGTGAGATTTCAGTGGAATATGAAGCCCAGAGGCAGATGTAGAGAGGTACATTTGGGACATTCTCCTCCGCAGACTGCATTGCAGCTACTGCCTCTAACCTACGCTGCTGATGATCCTTGGGAGGTTCATGCTTTGCCATGATGTGAGAGTCTGTGTGCTCCTATGCAGCATCGTGTGGAGACATCCCTCCACGAAACACGGAGGCATTTACAGTCAGCAAGTCCCAGCTTTCTGTGGGCAGGTACTGCATATCTGTGAATGCTGAACTAGATTTCGCCTCTCAAGGAGCCACTTGTAAGTCTGAAGACCCAACTTTTCCAAGTGCCAGTAACAGCCTTGTCTGGAAGCCAGGCTTTCTTATGCAAGACATAAGAGACTGTCCCTGCACAATGCATTCATTTAAAATATTTGGAAAGTGCTATAAAAAAAGTGCCCTTATTTCAGCTCACCAAGTATGAAATACATGCATAATATTCTGGAAAGTTACAAGGAGATAATTTTATTGGCTATTATATCCCATCTTACTGAATCCCTGAAGGCACACGCCACAATCCACCAAGCACAGACCTACCCCAGTGAGTATGTCTGCATTGCTTCTTTAAAAAAAAGAGCAAAAAGGAGTCCTGGGAGCAGCCAAGAGCACAGCACGTTGCCACACTCACCTCCCGGACACACAGGCGACTTGCAGACCCTCCTGCAGCAAGACCTCCCAAGCACAACTGCTGCCATCCAAAACTGCCTCCCAGCACCTGAGCCACCTGGTCTGCAGAGCTTCCCACAGCTTCCACAGCCCCCAGGTGACAGTCTCCAGACACAGCTTCGGGCTGAACTCCCAAGCCTTGCTGTCTGGAGGGGCAGCAGGTTTTGCATTGGGAGTTTGCTCATCCCAACGTGCACCCTGCTCTATCTGGGAAGCCAGGGCAATCAAATATTTAACATATTGAACAAGAGCGCTCCCAGCTAAGAGGAAGAGCAATTAAAGACCTGCTGACTCATCAGATATCAAAGGGGAAGCGACACAGTGGGGAACAGAAATATTCTGAAGGAGCCAGACGTTTGCAGTGCACCAGGCCAGGAATTCACATTAATGGCATCCCAAACAAGCTGGGAACAACATTTGTTTGAAATCCCCAGTGCGAAGTTGCATCATCAAGAGGCAAGAAACCCAAAGAAAAATGGGTATTTTGCAATTTATAAAGAATATATCCTCTTTCCTGCAATAAAAATGACGGAAGATGGCAGTGTTACAGTCCTAAATGCCTGGAATATGTCTGTACACCACAATAAGCAATTCAGGTATTTTGGAAAACATGCTCTTTCAGCTTCCTCCACAAGCCTACGCACTTCTATGTGCATACATCAGGCATGCATGTACATTTTATTACGGGGCCAGTCCTGGTGCTTCTGCTGAGGATCTGCTCATGTGTGCTGCTGGCTGCCCTGAATCAATGCCCTGACTGAAGGAAGATGTGCTTGAGTCTGATCACAAATACTGGATCTTAAGGTCACACCTGATTTTGCTTTAGCAGAAGACTGTGTGTGTGATCATTGAATCAGCTCACTGATGACACTCAAGGAAAAGGATTAGAAGGCAAACCTCAAGTCCAATTAGCTCAACCCATAGCCTAATGAAAGCAAAACCAGACCTGAAGGCATTAATATCCACATGAGGGCAGCTGCTGTGGATTATACAGGTTCTGTAAGTGCTAATACTATGTGAAGTGACTCAGAATTTTCTGTACTTCATTGTCAGGAGCCATTAAAAATCTAAGAAATGGAGAAGTTCCTATAGCTGACAATGCTGAACAGGTATCTACTACATATTTACACAGGTGTACAGGTAAGTGTGTGGCACTGCTCACTGGTCAGCAGCCAGGCAGGCAGCAGCACAAACTGGGCAGGAGTCCAAATCTTTGCAATTACTAAACAGATTTAGCACCTCCATTGCTGCAAACCCATGCTTAAAAGCAAGTAACTGCACAAGCCTGCACAGGACTAGTGACTTACAACTTACCAGCTGTTCCTTTGGGAAAAGGTCCTTTATGTCACTGTATGGTTTACTTCTCCAAATGTCATAATGAAAGACAAATAAACTTCCTCACTGCAATATCAGAAGTGTGATTTACAAACCACAAGGGCAAGCCAGAGTTGCTGTTTCTTTCTGCTCCAAAATGTTGCTCTGCTTCCTTTTCCATAAACCTTTATCATGCCATGAAAATATCCTCCTCAAATTAACCACGTGCAGAGACAATACCGTGACTCCACCACCAGAGAAGGTCACTCGAGTAAGTCCATATAACTCAGTTCAGGTGTTCATTTTTAAGTTTGGCTAAACTTAAAGCAAAGTGCCCTTTAAGTGCATATCGCTTTAGCTCTAAAATATTTAATCATTAACAATTTAAAGCAGAAAGGAATTTAAGTGAGTTAGACATCCTGTAATAGGCCTTTTGACTAGGGCCATTAGGAACATTTTGGTTCAGTTCAGACATAATTTATCATCCTGAGTGGAATTCACCTGAAAGGCAGGCAGCGCCTTCTGCTCTTGTGGCTCTTCTCTTAAAAAAAAAAAAAAGAGAAAAGAAAAAAAATCCATTCAGCTTTTCTGATTTCCTTAAGAGTTTAAGGTTATGAATGCCAGATTGCTTCCAGCTAGGCATTTACTGCTGTTTTTAATAGTTGAAACCTATCAGAAACCTCCTGAGGCTAAATATAGAGGAGAGAGCAAAAAGTAATCATTTTATATTCCAATCCCTGGTAGGAGAAACCTGCTGAAAGACGGTTAAAGCACTACAGACCGGTAGTCTCCTTACCATTTCTAACTCACCGATTAATTATCGCAGCTTGGCCGGTTCCAGAGCCAACATGCAGCTTTGCTGATTTCAGGGCACCCATGAAAGCAGCAGAGCTACCCTGGGACCTCTGCAGTAGCATCCTCCAACACTAATGTACTTCTGGATAGCGACAGTAAATTAAGAAAAGGGCACAGCTTGGCTATTAAGTAGCAACAGGGCCATAAAATAAGACATTTCAGCATCTATATGTGATTTTTAGGCTGGTGTCAACTCACAGTGATGCTCCAGTTATTCTGGGGAATAGAAAGTCTGACAGCCTTTATAAGCATGGCTCATTTTTATATGGGAAACATATAAAAATGCTGATGCATTAGACTGTTGTATATAAACATGAAAAATAGCAAAGGTAAGCCAGAAAAGGTTTAAGTCCTTCAGAATTTAATAGAAAAAATATCCAGCCATCTTTCTGAGTGATTACAGAAAGTTACAACCTTATCAAAGAACTGTGAAAGATAACAAAAAGCTGCTAGAATGGACAGGTTCTCTGCTTGTTTTAGTAGATTCTGAATGTCATTTCTACCAAGCCACAGCGATTCCGTTGCTCTTAAGTTTTAAAGTTGGTTGTTTTTTTTTCCTATACAGACAAGCACAGAAAAGGTATGAAATACCTAAAATACATCTCAAAATACCTGCATATAAAAATTCCGTATTCTCACATTACACTGCAAAAACTGACATGTATTAGGGCTGTCCCCTCCCCATTATTTAAATCATCCATGTCACCACATTTCTTTAAGACAAGGCATGGACTGTCTCGGTGCTTCAACTACAGAAATCTGGGTACAGCTGGGCTGGCAGGTGTCAGCACAGGAAAAATATGCTATTGAAAAGGAAGGTTCATTCCTGTGATTATAACAAGGTGATGTTCAGTGCCTGACTTGGCACAGTTGTGAATGATTTTGAATGGGACTAAGGTCAAGAAAGATGGGAACTTATTAATAATGAATACATCAGATTGGCTGTTAATTTTAATAGTGAACATGGGTGAACAGTGAGGAAGCAACTGGCATGCTCTGAGACTAACACTGACTCCGAATTTTTTAAAATTCTAATTTTCTCATTAAGACTCAATGGAGACACCTCTGATCAGGCTCCTTTATTCATAAGATAAAAAAAAGGAGGCACAGAAAAACAATGATTGAGCAACAGACAACAGTAATAAAGATCACACCACATTCATTGAGGTCATTGTCCCTCACCCCCATAGCAGAGATGATGATCGGCTGCTGCTGTGTGACTGCAGCCTGAAAGTACGGGCAACTGCTCTGCTCCCACTTTTTATCGTTTTAAAGGATTTTCATGGGGGGTTGGCAGCTTTGGTAACCGATTAGTGTATATTACTCAGACAATTCACAGGGCTTCTATAAGCCAGAAGGAGTCACGCTGGGAGATCTGCTTTCTGCTCTCAATATAGCAGCACAAGAAATTAAATCCAAGTGCCAGATTTCAGTGGGATTTCCCAGGGTGAAATGCATTGCACACATGGCTCATTAGAGACCTTTAAAACAAAATCAAGAACTACAGATTGCACCAGTGTATTCCCTTCCTGGTGCTGTTACTGAAGACATTTTGGATGAATGGTGGTCATTTCCCCACCATGAATCTCATCATCTCTCTACACGTGTTTTCAGTGAGCATTTCAGCTAGCTCATCCAATATGAACATCAGTTGTAATCGTGAATAAGCAGTGAATTTAGCCATGTAACTTCAGATTTCTTACTGAACGGATTAAGTTTAAGAACAGAAAAACATGAAATGAGGAAAACGAAAAAAAGAAATGAGTAAAAGAGACCAATTTGCTCTTGTCTACTGGGATTCATGTCCAACTGTCCACCATTTCCAGGCTCCTGTGCCCTGCTTCCAAAGCTGGGAGCCTGCTTCTGCAAGACTTTGGAGCACAGAGTCATAGTTGTTTCCAGCAATTTCTGCCCACAGAGCTCTCTTGGGTCCTTATCTGTCTTTTGTACTGCATAAATTACCACAGCATCTATGTTTTTGTTTTAAACTGATAAACTTAATAGGTGAGTGAAATCCGTTTAACACGTCACCCTGTAGATTATTACTATTGCTAATTGACTGGATTCTTGTATTTGAAAGTTTAAAACCTTTTCCTTAGCAGGCTGCCTTCTGGAGCTGTACGCTGCCAGCCTGCTCTTCTCTCATTCACACCTGTGCAACCCAGAAGTGATGCTATGCATTTACACCCCAAGAAGAACCACCCAAGAAGAATTTACACCCAAGAAGAACCGAGCCATCCATCAAGAGACTGGCTACCCCATGTTTACTTAGCATATTCTACAGGGGAAAGGGAATTAACTGCCTTCCTAGCCCCAGGCACTGATCCCACCTGCAGAACAGATTTTCCCCCAAAGCATGACACCCTTCCCTCATGCAGACGGCTCCTGTACAGGAATATTTCAATGCTTTTCATTTTGATGTGTGCAAATTTATTTTTAAGTTTCAGTGAGTTGCTCTGGCTGGTACCTGGGAGGATGGGAAACATGACCACGGTGCTACTCCCATGGGCAAAGGAGCACAGAATGCTCCAGGGTCTTTACTGGCCTCAGTCTCTCCATACAGAGATTGGTATTTCAGCCCTGAATATGTAAAAGACCCTTATTTTCTGCTCAAGGAAAAAAAGGACTGACAAGGCAAAGTGTTGTGCAGAAATGCTTCCTATTAGAAGAAAGGTGTCATAGCAATAAACATAGCTCCTCTGGGAAGAAGAAAGGAATTAAACACATCTGCCTTCTAACATACAAGGCTTTTCTTGGGCTACATATGAGACTGAATCATTTATAACACTAGCAAAGACAAATATCTTTGGTCAATGGGTCTTGACACAAGTAGCTTCAAATAAAAATGATATTTGCCTTATAATCCATACCTGCTGGTCAACTGAATTGTTCCCCCTTCTAGAAAACACAGTTTTCTGTAAAACCACAGCAGAATTGCTGAGATCCACCCAATCTTCCTATAACTCAGCCATCAGCTGCTCAGGCTAAGGTTCCTCCCCTTTACAAGATCCAGGGCTTTTATGCAAACCTTCTATCAGTCTCTGTCAATGACATCTCTCCAGAAATACGTACTTGAATTCAGAAGTGGTTTGTGTACACAAATATATAATTAGCAGGAATTCCCTTTCTAGCACGCAGGGGAAGTAAAGACTGTAAAAGGCATTTGACTTGCTAGTTTCCCAGAAGAAAATTCTTCAATGTCTCGTTTTGAAAGATTAAATATTTGTTGTCAGGAACAATACCGCCCTACTAAATTATTGGAATCGAAATCAGCACCTACACGTCTATATGACTTGCACCTGCACGAAATACAAGTATTTCACTGCTCTGCATAACTCAAGCACTTTCTAAAATGAAGAGGTGCACTTTGCCACTTGTGTTTGCTTGCTAAGAAATAACAGAGGCAGGTCACACGTTCTCATGTATTTAACTGTAGCAGCAACTTCAAGAAGTATGACTGATGTGCACTGACAAACAATGACATTTCTATTTCCGACTCACCTGTAGCCCTCTAAGAGGTCACTCTGAAAGATTTCAGTCCATTTAGAGATTTTATGTGTTTCAGCATACATTAAAGAGAACCTTCAGGATAACAAATAGCAGAAATTGGATGTACATTCCTGCTGACTTGTGTGACACAAGGCGTTAATGAACAATACAAGAACACAGGAAAGCAGAATGCTGCGGTGGTTTTCAACATCGCTATCTTCAGCAGAAAGGATAAACAGCAGAAAATGGCCATGTCTGCTGCTACATCATCCACACTTTTATTTTTGTCACGCCTGTTTTCAGATCTGTAATACGAGCAAGGATTTTAATCGAGCCGAAGTGTGCAATCAGAGCGCCAGTGCTGCCAAAAGCGGCATGGAAATGCTCATAGCCATAATCAGGCAGGACGTGTAACTGAAGTGCCACGTTCTTGAGTCTGAGTCGGTGGCTTTCAGGCGAGGTTCTGTGCTCTCTGCAGATATGGCACCCAGGGCTCCCATCGGAGCCCTCTGGCCACAGCTCACCCTTCTGTGCCAAACAGACACCGTGGCACCTCAGTGCAGGGAGCAGGACTGTTTTTTAACACCCATGCTACAGATGGTGGCTTATAAAATGTCCTGCCTGCTTTAAGGGCATACTCGATGCCCCAGGATTACCAGGACAAGGTGCCGGCAAGTATCCTAGAAAAGCTTGCCAGTGCCCATATTCCATGTTGACACCAGCTGCCAAACTATAAATGTCATGAGAAGGATCAGCTTCTTGTAGAAACAAAGACTAAGCCTGTGGACTTGGAGTCACGTACAGGTGTGGGAGCAGGGAGATGTCTGAGATGTTCCCAACCCCAGAAGCAGCACTGCTGCTCAGCCCCACACCTCGAGCTGGCAGAGCCCCTCTCCTGTGCTTCATGGGACATGCTAAGTCAAAAGGCTTTAATTTTTTTTCCAGAATAAGCAAAATACAATTGGAAGTCAATGAGAACTATACAAAACCATGATGGAAATGAAAACACCAGGAGGACTTAGGCAGGACACAGGCACCTGCACCCCGGCGCCCATCTGAGAGGGACATCATCATGCAGCACGGCCAGTTTGGGAGAACTGTGCCCTTGGCCTTGTCATAAACATACTGTGAACTGGGCTTTTCAGTAATTAAACTTAAATTTTAGCTGGTTAAGCTAAGTGAAGAATCATATATTAGGACCTCAGTCACCTTAATTGCATAAGGATAAAATAATTTCCAGGGACCCCATGTATGGCAGTAAACTTTTCAGGGTTTTTTTTTGGTTGGTTGGTTTTTTTTCTTCTTCTCTTTTTCCCATGGTGGGGTGGTAACTTCAATTAGAAGCAATTACTGGAGATGTAGAGGCTTCTCTGAGGTTAAGCCGCCCTTCATTTTCTCCAGAGAAGCCTTTAATTAAATGCAAATAATCACAAATTTCATATAGCAGATTGCCATAATTTCACTCTTAGTTACTGGATCTCATTTTAAAAGGAAAGAGGTGGGCAGTAGTGCTGGGCGGACGTGAAATAATGAGAACTCAAGAGGTCAAGGCTGAACTACCTGCGTAAATCTATTCCTCTTCTATAAATCTGTCTGCAACCACATCATTTCAGTGTTAGCAGGTTGTCCTTCATGCCAAGTGCATTGGAGTGTAGTCCCATAGAAACTTGGGCCTCAATACAAATAATTACTTCAGTCCATCTTACCGTCGGCCACGGCAGTGAAGGTAGGATGTGTAATGGGTAAGATGTAATTGAACTGGAAATGACCAGAACTAAAATGCAAGCTATGATGAATTCAAATGGTATATTCAAGCTCATCTCCATTGCAGAGCTCTGGAAGAACAGGCACATGAAATGGCAGCAAGTATTTTAAACACATCTATCAAATCAGGTATGGTAGCGTATAAGTAGAGAAAAGATAATATTGCATCTGCAGGAGGGGAGAGAAAAGACAGACTCCACATAACCCCAGGTCTGTAATTCTGTCCTCAAAACCACCAGTCTCTACAGCTGGTTCTGACAATCACAGAAAGTAAATACATGCATACAGCTGCAGAGAGAACATGCCACTTTTACTCCTTTCCTTCAGTCACGCATAAGGTTATCACAGCTAATGGGCAGCAGTTTGCCCACAAGCTGGGGCGGCACCCGAAGAAGGTGAAGGTTTCTGCTGCTCAGCACTTTGTGCTTTGCACAGTCATGCTGTCTCTGTCCCCTTTCCACAGATTACACTACAACCCAAGATGCAAACCAGCAGGGCCTCAGGACTGTATGCCAAGAAATGTTTTAAGAAGCAGCTTTCTGAAAAGCCGATGGCTTTGCAGCTACGGGAGGAGTTGAAGGAGGCACAGTGGCTACTCCATGCAGCACCTCAGCCTTCAGGCAACCACGCAGAAGAGATGCTTCAGAAGAATAACATTTTTGTTATAGCAATGGCTGCTAAATTTTCAAAGCTGAGAAGGTCATTGCTTTCTGCCATGCAGAGAGTTCAGGAAACATAGGAGGAAAAAAAAAAGTGCAAGGAAAAGAAGAAGCAGTGAAAACTCACTCTGTGGCTCAGCATGGCATGCCATTTCTGTGTGGATTCCCAAATTAAATCATTTCTCCCACTGTACTGTGAGAATATGGGGAGGGATCAGATTGTAAGCTATTCAGAGGACTAACTGATTATTGGCATTTCAGGAGAGAGCTTGTTTTTGTTCTTTTGCACATTTATAATAATACCTTTTACATGTTCTCTGAGAGACAAATCTCTCTCTGCTTTAGAACTGCTAGTCTGAAGATCTTTTGTTGGCATTGAGTCGAATGCTAATGTGAAATATCTTATTTCCTCAGATGAAAGAGAAGCTGAGCACAATCCCCTCTGGAGGGAGGTGGCAGAAGGTGGGATCTGGGATCAAGCGTTTATGACTCACCCCTCCTGTGCAGCCCACCCATCCCCTCCTGGCTGTTCGTCGGGTCCTGCTGCTATTGCACCAAGGTTCCCATCGCCCTGCACAGCAGGGACAGGGCACCAGCAGATGGGACACTCTCTGTTCACTGGCAGTAATGCCTGGAAATGAAGCGCTATGCCAGTGACCAAATGCTCAGTCACATCGCAAACCACCCAAATCCCTGCTACTCTCCTTCTTTCTCCACCTATTTTAGCCCCTCTGTTCTTGGAGGGGCCAAACAAAGCCATAATGTATTTTTAATGTATTTTCCTGCTGTGAAGATACGCAGGAGACTGGCTATTGAGGCTTGACAGCATGGCCCATATGGCACACGTGCCAGATGATGTTTTGCCTGTTGTATGCGTTGAACGGCAGGTATGGGAAAGTTGCTGAGTCCCCAACAGCTGCCTTCAGATCAGCAGTGGTACTAACCAAGAGATGCTGGGTATCTGCATTTCAGGGCTAAAGTCTCTGCTGTCTGGTAGGAAAACAGCACCAATGAAAAGCTTTTTCTGGCTTGGGAGCATTTATAATATCTCACACTCCTGGTGAGTAGTAAGTACAGAGCTTACGCAGCAGCTTCTTCCACAGTGGGGACACTAATAAATAAGATTGCTTTCTTCTGCCTCTGAAAAACAGAGAAACAAAAATATGTTTGAGATATTTCCATCTCCTGGGCACATGCTTCTATTCAGATGGCTTGAGTATGAACAGTGACTTAGAAACAATTGAGAAGTGAGAGGTGGAAGCCTTTACATCGAGATGGAAGCACAATCACATAAAGCTCAGTCCTTCACATAATCCAGCCCAAAATATTAGAGGGAAAAGGGTCATCTGCTATCCTAACACCTAACGCCACAGACTGCCTTGTGCAATGGCTAAAGAATCAAAGCAAAGAATTACTGAAATGATTGCAGTGCAACGTATACAGTCATTTAGTGGTACCAGTGGAAGACTTACTATTTCACTATTTCTTTTGATCCCATGACATATCTGTAAGCATATCCAATGCCACAGCAGGCCTCCGAAAACTCAGTGCTTCAGCAGAGAGTAGAGAAAGGCAAAATATGGGTGCTTTTCATCACTTTTTGGTGACAAGGAAGATGAAAGCCTTATGTCCTTATGCTGGCTGAGAAAATGTGGTATTAGGGTGATAAAAATGAAATATTATCAGAGATTGAGTTTTCAAAGGTCTAGCACTAGAAGAAACTGATGCATATGTAACTCAGATAACTCAGCAAGTCATCAGTACCAAATGCTTCACACTCCGGAGAATGCAGCAATGAAGGGGTTAAACTTGTAATAACATCATACAATACCCTATTAAAACTGACTATATTATTCTGAGCTCCAAATGAGTGAAGGCAAAAAAGTACTATATGTATCTTTAAAAAAGATAAGTAACCCCAATTGCTTTTCATACAGAAACAATAACTCTCTAGGAATGAAATTCAGGTCTCTAAGAAGAGTAAAAGAAAGCATAACACATTTATTCCTCAATAAAGGAAAAAGGAAATCAGAATTTAGCATAAAAACCTGCCAATAAAAAAACATTACAGAGAAGGCTTGATCCACGGATGTCACTGCCAAGACTCCTACAAAATTCCAGAGGGTAAAGATTTTACCCATAGAAACTTCTTCACTTAACAGTACAGTCACTCACAGCATTGCTGGTGTTGTCAGACCTCTACAAGATTAACATCTTTATATCAGAAGATGCAGTCCATGTGAATGAGGAAAGAAGGGAAATACACAAAGCTCTTGGGTCATGCAGTCTCAAAACAATTACTTGTTTTATAAAAAAGAGCAACACGAATTAGGATGGAAAAGCGCACAGTTTTGTATGTGTTTGTGTGTGAGGGAGAGGAAAAAAACCTTGCACTCTTTCCTCCTTTAGGATATAGTAACATTAATTCTAACTCTTCATAATTTTAGCTGACTGATTACAGTTGTGTTACAAAGCAGAAACTGAAAAGCAGATCTGATTTCTCTCCTATGTTGGCCTTAACCATTGCACCTAAAGAGACCCCAGAGAAATAATGAAAAGGGACTATAAAGTGCAAAGTCATTTTATTCTGAGGCCCTTTTTAATTAAAAAAAGTTAGAACAAAGTCTGTTCCTTTAAATCATTAATAAAAGAGTCCTGCCTGTTAGGGCAATGAGCTTTCCTAACTCTAATCCATCTTTACTGCTGTGTTATTACCCTACTGTTTTCCTGTAATTAAAATGCGGCAGGTAGTTTACACACAAGAGGGAGTAATTGTATTGGAAATAACTGTTCATAACCAAGTTTTAAAAGCTATTTTTCCTTATCAACTTTTAATAAAGAAAGCAAGATAATAAGGATATTTAACATTTATGCCACCTACAGCAGCATTTTGTCTCTCTAAATTGCTAACATTTCATTCAATGATGCTAAAACATACCCTATCAACTTCGAAAGCAGCCCACAGCAAAAAAAAGGAAAAGTTTGAACAATCGCAGTAATTTGTTCCTATTCAACTGAAATAATAAAATATGGTTGAATCTCATGCAAAGGGACCCAAACCTTCAGAAAACATTGCGTGGCTCTGGAAGGAGAACAGAGTTCGCATGTGCTGTGGTTAGGGAAGAGCCCAAGCTCAGCCTGACTGGGCCAGGAAGGGAAGATCTCCCTTCTCTACACCCAAAGGAAAATGGAATGAAGCAGGTCATTGCCTGCCCATTTCTGCTTTGCATTTCCTTGAAAGTACACATACAGATGGCATGAGCAGCCTGCAGAGATTTGCATGGACCTGGAAGCAACACATGCTCTCCCAGTTTGGAGGACAATGTTAAGTTTGGCTTGTGAAGGGTCTCTTAATATCAAAGTTGCATAATGTTTTCCTTACAAAGGCTATTCTGGAGCCTTAACTTTAGATGATTCTTAGAAGATGCTTCTCAAGGAATTTCAAGCCTTGCAAGTTGATTAAGAGAAAAACACTATTTTTCCATTTATTGTTGTTTACAGTCTATCAGAACCTGCGATATATAGGACTACAGAATGCCATATGCAAACAGCTCCTGTCCCAAGAAGCATACAATCCAAAACATATGAACAGGCAGCTATGGATAGAAACACCAGGGAAGTGCAAAGGATACGCAAAGGGTCCTCAGGGGTTTGATGGACAGACACGTAGGTGGATGTTTGCTGTTTAAATGCAGCCACAATAGGACACAGTTTTTGTCTCTCTTGTTTAGAGGTCTTCATGCTGCCTAAGATGCAACAAAGGGGTACTAATGGATAATGATTTAGACTCCTAACACTGTATGCTAATCTTGTGGAAAGAGGTGAATGCACTGTCATAGCCCATTAGCTGAGCCTTCTGAGCCTTGTACTGTTTAAAATAAAGACTGTTCATATAAACACATCTTTTGTTGTAATATTCAGAAATTAATGCAACAGGAAGGTTTTAAAAATCGGTTAAACTCACTAGTAATAGCCAAAATAGAGATCCCTGGTACATCACAGCCATACAGCATAAAAGATGCATGTGCTTATACACAGAGTCATGGGTAATCCTAGTAAAGAACTATATCACTGGATGCTAATGCAGGTGGACCATAAAAAGGAGGATATTTAAGAGCTCTGGTTACAGCCTTGTAATGAGATTGGCACGTCTGAAGCCTTGCAGGGGCTGTGCCAGCCTCAGCTGGGCTCTATGCAGCTCGCGGCTGAGCCCCCTTCCCATGCCGGTGTGACAGCAGGACACAGCCCAGGCCTGTCCTGGACACGCACACTGTGTCACACACACAGCCCGCAGGCATTGTGGCTTTCTCTCCAAACCCAGTATGTGCAAACCACGTACTTCTACGAGGCATGTCCAAGATCTGAGCGAAGCGTAGTTCCCTCTGCCTATATATCATTGGAAAGCTGAGTGCTGGATGATGGTTTCTACCTCAATTAGGTTAGGCCACCTTCAGGGTGCATTTGGGTTTCAGCCCAAATTGGTGGCTTTGGTCCAGATTCATTCTGTGGTTTGGCTTAAAAATTAAAGTAACGTTTAGAGGTAGAAACCTTCACAGAGCTTCCTGCAGCACCAGAGCAGCACAGCCCTGATGTGAACGGATGGGATAAATAGACCTGGCTATGGGAACCAGCTGTGGGACAGAGGCAGATGACATTTGAGGTTGCCTCTAGGTCTGTTTTTCATACAGCCTGTGCCTGATAAAGGCATTTACAATAAATCGAGGATCAAATACTACATGAGAAGTGAATGACTGCACCAGAGGATAGAATAGACAGTGACCAACCGGCTCCATGAGAATGTGACACTGCTCTGACAGCCCTATGCAAAAAGCAATAGCCACACATAAATTTGTCTAAGCCTTGAATGTTCAAATAAAAGCAAAACCTAGAACAGATTAGTGATGCCTTGCTTATTAGAAGTCACGGATTGGAAGCTTATGGTTTGATTTTAGGAGATTTGTCTCCCAGAGCACCAGCCAGCAGGGAGTGCAGAGGGGAGAGAAAGAGAGTCCAGGGCTTGATGTGGAACCGGAGTGGATGGGTCCTGCTACAATGTGCACGAAAAGGTGGGTTTTTTTCCCCTGACATTGTCTTGCTTCATCTCCTACTCCCTTCTCCGCTCCCCATTATCAGCATTTAAAACACCTCCGTGTTTTCCTGAGCAGGTTTGCCGTGCTCATTAAAATACTGTGAGCACTTATTGGCTGTAATGAGCGCTCATTAAATTCACGTTAAGTGCCAGGACCATCCTGTGGAGCTGAACAGACTCAGCTACTGGGAGGAGAGCTCAGGGATGGGAAGATACTAGAAATAATACATTTTCCACAAGAACAGAACTACAAACTTTCCCCTCCTTTTTTGCTTTGCAAGCACAAGGGTAACTCAGACCTGCTAAGCAGCAGCTATTGCTCACTGAGTACTCGAATCATTCCCCTGCCCCAGAAGGACTCTCAGCTCCTCTTATCAGAACAGGAACAAATTAAAGATTTTTCCATATTTGCATCTCCTCATTTGAGAATTTTCCTACATTTGTTATTTAGAGATAAAAGTCTGCCTCTAAAAAATCACTTAGCAAAGTGGTTTTCTCAGCCTCAGGGAATGGTGCAGGAGGGATTGCAGAGCAGGATCCAGAGCAGCTGGTGAGGCTGCCGGAACAGCAGGAGATCAGGAGATGAATGGGTGCACATCGGGCCAAGGATCACATTTTACATGCCCTGTTCTTATATTTATTTCCAATTGGCTGTGTGAGAGACACACACCCCGACTAGTGTGGCCATGCCTATAACCATAAAGCTGCTCCCACTGCAGGATTCGGTGCTACCATCTGTGTTTTTATCACCAAGTGCTGTTCATCGCCTACTAACATTAGATGATATGAATTAACTAAAACTATATATAAATATACTTTACCTTGGACTAACACCCCAGTCAATCAGAGGGCAAGTGACTATTTTAAGGAAACAGAATCAGACAAAAGCTTGAAGATCAGCACATCCCCAAAAAAGCCAGTTTATATCCTAGTGGGATGGAGAGAGCTGGAACAGGGAGATTTCTGTACATAACCCTAGGAGATGACCCTTCTGCAGATAGCCTGCAAAAACCAGCAGGCAAAATGCAATATGTGAGGAGAAGGCAATGAGAAAGAAAGGAGCAGAGAAGCACACTTGGCTTCCCAAGCAACCTGTAGAGAGTTGACTGACCACCACCAAATAGCAGAAAGCATGACACCGATATATCCAAGTTATGTTATTTTAAAGAAATAAAGTTGCACTCCTGCAAAGTGAAAATCTGAAATCTTATTATTTTGTGCTCAGCTGATACTCATACCACTGCCTGTGCAATGACCAAGTCTTCCATCACTTCAGAAATATCTATTTTTCAACTATGTTAATCTAAAGACCACATCTCAGCACAAAATGTGTACCAAAATGCCATCAGTTTTACAGGATTAAATAACTGGTCTGCTTAAGTGTTAATTGCTCCATTTTGGCTCACTCTTCACCCACTCACAGGAGCTTTTTGTGGATTACTGCTTTGTAATTACTTGCTCCCTAAGCACACATGCATTGCAATCTTCTGCACACCTTCACAGCACCCTGGTTAGAGAAAATGAATGTTACATGTTCCCCTGACACAGCATTTTGCCTGCTGGAAACAGTAAGTCAGAGATTGTTTACTCATCTTCGCATGGCCCATTAATGACATAATGTTGGACACAGCTGTTCAGGGCTTCACAAGACCGAAGCAGGGAAAGAAATGCTGGGAGACTTCAAACATGCTGCTCACAGCAGAGCCTGGTTGGGAAAGTCCTTGAAAAACGGTCTAAGGGAATTTAGCCTTACAGCTCTCTCATGAAGTAAATCCAGGATTAAAGCCTCAAACTGAGTTTCTCCTGAAGACTCAAATGATCTTAAAATAACTCCATCTGACCAAGGTGGCGATGACTGCTTTGAAGAAGAGAGGACCAGCCATTTCATTTTCATGCTGCTCAGCCAAATTATCTACTGCAAGACTAGGACCTGCCATATATAAAGTCTCACTAGCCATGGAAGTGGGGTGTGCTTGGTTCATCATGCCCTGACTTTGAGTGTGTCTGAGCAGAAGGGGTGACGTTCACCCTGTAAAAAGGTAATTTAAGTTCAAGTCACCCCTTAATATCTCAAAAGAGTTTGAACGGAGCTAAAGTGATGCACAGAGTGCTCTGGGCCCCTGAGGTACCATTTGCCCCAGTGCAATCTACCTCCCAGTACAGATGCCCAGCGTTTTTCTAGGGCTTTTTCTAGGGGGTCTGTGCAGCAAGAAAGAGCTGCCGGCAGGACTGATGTGCACCAACCACAGCAAAACAAGGATAAAGACATGCTGCACCTAAATACCACACCCAGAGAGCCACCCTGGAAATACTATTTTCCTTCATGCAGCTTCTGGAATCACAGCTTTATGGAACAACATGAACCTTCCCTAAGCAAAAGGCAAATCAAGTTTTGCAACTTTTCAGTCATGGAGAAAAGCAGAAAAAGTCTGAGAGAAAGGCTCAAACCCATTCCCACACCCCAGTTCAAAATAACTTATTTCATTAACTTTAAAACACTTTATAACTGAGAACTGGGGGAGGGTGCTGTATGTTGTTTACATATATACATGTGTACATATATATATATATAGCAGGTAGGAGGAACGTGATTTGCAACGCTGAGATGATTCCTCAGCTTGGCAATACTGCAGACATCTCCAGCAGAAAAAGAGGATCATGGAGCAAATTTGTGCCTCCCTGTAATAAGGGCTACCCATGGCAACTGAAACACCCCGTTATCAAAGCTGTATCTGAAGTCATGCTCAGAGGAAAGACCATCACCCTCCCTCATCCTCCCCACACCTTCCAAGGTAACCCCTACTTACAATTGTGAAGTTCATAACCTTCAGAATCCAGATGGTCATAGCAAGGTTCACCAGGATTAAAATCATTAGGAGCAGCACAAAGAAATAGAGGCATCTCTTCCTCCAGCCATAAATCCCCACTTTGTATACCTGGGGTCCTTCCGAGGTCTGCATGGTGCTCCGGTGCGCGTACTGTTCCTGAGGCATCTGAAACGATCACAAAGAAACAACCACGTGTATTAAGGAGCAAGAGAAAGTCAATCATAGAAATTGCTTGTGTCTGCCTATTAAGAGGGTTTTGTTTTTAGTTTTTCGGAGTTTACCAGCTGGGCAGCATCTCTTTTGATGTCCTGGGTCTGCATTATTTCCCTTTTTGCTTGTGGTATGCAGGAACATACCAAAAGAGAATTTTATGTGTTAAATGTATAGATTTATTTATAAATACACGTGAGCACACTGTCTAAAGGTATCCTATGGAGATGACTCTCAAATGACTCTCTTCACCGCCCCAGGTTTTGCAAGGCAGGCACTCCAGGGCCTCTAAGGATCCTGAGGGGAAAATTTTGCATGCGTTTGGTAAAAGCAGTTGAGTTCAGCAGTTTGTTTTGAAGATGCAATATTACTTCTCAGAGGCTTTAATTTAAAAGAAAAAAAGAAAAAAAACCACTTCAAATAAAATCATTCCTTCTAGCCAAAGAAAAAAGGCAAAGGGGAAATGTTTGCCTTTCTCCCTTCCTACACCCCAGTCTTTCTTAACCAAGTAAAGCTAAAGCACAAGGTTCACCATTTTCCATATCCCTAACAAATTATCCCTAAATATCAATGCTAGTTGAACAAGGAGTCTGACACCCTGAGCAGATCTGAGATGCTAGGACATCGGGGACCAAAACCAAGGAGAGAGGGAAGGAAGGAAAGCCGGCACTGAGGAAAGCAGCGCGGCCACGGAGAATTTGCTTTTTGGTCCCCATTGGTCACCACCATCCCCCCTGCAGCCCAGTACCTGGCTGGCTCTGGGCACTCAGGGATCTGTTTGTCCCCACCACTGATGGAAACAGATGTGTGCTTTTAAACGCCACTGCAGCCCGCTGGGATGGGGGTGCAGAACACAGCACAACGGCTTTATGTGCACGGGGCTGTGGTTGTGGAGCTATTTCGTGCCACACAAATCAAAGTATTCACATTGTGACCCTTCATATTTGGGGTGCAGAAAGCCACTTTCACCAGCTTCTCCCAGTGATCAGTTTCTTAACTTTTCAGACTTTTTTTGATTCACAGACTGAGGATATCACTTAATCTCTAATAACACATAGTTTGCTGAATGTTTTGCATTTTAGAGCCTAGAGAGATAAGAAGCCACATTCTTGCACTACTGATTCAACACACCATGGGCTTCTTCCTCAGGGTATCTGGCATAGACGTTTGTATGCAGTGAATTATAAAATTCACATAAAAGGAGGAAACCATGCATGTTCCTCTCTGTGGAAGTGTGGTCTGTGAGGGCAGAATGAGACAATAGTAGAAATTAGATGCTCATTGATAGCAGCTTATGTTTGTTTACCATTAGTTTTCCTGTTTTCTTCCTTACTTTTTTTTGCTAATAGCTTCATACTCCAGCAAGAAATAAAATAGAGCACGCAGTTGGTGTTGGAGCAGAGCCCATTGCAGGCCAGTGAAAGGCGAGTTTCTTCACCGCATAACTTTCATGCCAATAGCATTGCACCAGGGATGAAGTTAACACTTCATCTTTGCTGCTCCAATGCTGAAGCCCACACATTTGAGTCAAGGGCTGCCTGAAGAATCAGTTACTCTTTTTTTTAACCTCTCATCACTCCAAAATTTGCTAAGACCTGTGTTTGCTAACGCTGCCTGGCGTTGTCACCTGCAGCACAGGGGATCTGCCACCTCTCCCTTCTTCCACAAGCCTTCACCCCACCACCCAGGCTGAAATGTGGTCTCGGGTGCTAAGTTAATCCATTCAGCCACTAAATTCTTTTCAGATCAGAGGCACTGACACATCTCTCGATCTGGATGTATAAAGCAAGGCTGACTTTGTGGCCTATTCAGGAAGGCTGCATTTAGACCAGGGAGGCTGGTGTGCCCGCATCCCTTCTCTTGTCCCGACAGTGATCCTCCTCCAGAGGCTGGAGGTGCCCATGTGCCTCCTTCTCTAGTGTCAGGAACTGCATTAATCCTCCACATGCAAAATTCAGGACAGTGGCTGAAAACAGAAACATTTTTTAAAATAGTAACAAATGCGGTACTCCTAGAATTTTCCTCTCAGGTTTCTGAACCATTACATTTTTAACATTTTTTTTCCCTGTATATGCTTAGGGGCTACAGTCCAGCAAGGAGAAAAAGCAGGTCAGGCTTGTGCATCAGCAGGGTGCTGCAAAGGACACCCAAAGGAGGAGAACTCCAGGCACCAGTGCTGCCCATCTGCAGGCAGCTGCATGGTTGAGCTTCCTCCTTTCAAACGAAGGTGCTGCCGGCGCTCACTGGACTAAAACCAGCACAAGGCAAGCCTCAGCCAGCCCATCCGCACCTCCAAGCACTCCTGCTTTGTCCAGTTTTCTCAGTTGTTTTTTAAAAAGAAAAAAAAGGGATCTTGCATCACCCCCCAACCATTCCTCATTTACAACCTCAGACTCCCCCAGCCCCACCTAATGTCATGAAGATCTGCAACGTCAGTTAGTGCAGACACATCACGTTGGGAGAAGCCGACAGCTCACAGCCAATAAGTCTGTTCTTAACACAGGTCAGCTCAGCCAGTTCAGCCAATGTGCACTAAAAGTACACCACTGAAGAAAGGTGTGTCTCTATCAAGGAGCAGTTTCAAGAGTGTAAGTGGGCTCACCACAAATCACTTCTGCTGCTCAGACCAGCTAGGCTATCTCTATACACAATCACAGAATCACAGAATTGTTAGGGTTGGAAGGGACCTCTGCAGACGTGTATCTTTCACAAAGCAAGTTGGTTACAACAGATCCAACTGGGTCTGCACCAGCATTTTTGCTCACAGATGCCAAAGCAGCAACTGTGGAGAACTTTGCAGCACAGAGCTCACCAGAGAGAGGAGCTGGGTCACCAACAAATACGTGCACTTGGAGAAAAACAAGTCTTTCTACACTACTATAACCACTCCGACCTGTGCAAAGGGAAAACTTAAACAACAATAAATTACAGAGTTTTCACTACCTGGGGGAAATTATAACCACAACTACTGCACAGTCAAGGATTTTATTACCTAATATTTTAACAGAGGATCCTAGAGAGCACATATTAAATGCAGCCTCTCTCTTGGAGAAAATTAATAAATTGCATCTCTAACCCTCTGAAATAATGGATGTGGTTTGACCAATAAGAAACAATATGAAATACTCAGCTCAAAATAGCTCTTTACTGCAAAACTTGCTTATTCTCTTCATATCTCTCCTGCTCTCTCTCTTATTTTTTCTTCTTTCTTCACTTGCAATCTCTAGGATGGAAAAAAGGCATATGCAGCTGCGGCAAAACTATGCAGACATCAAAGGAATTTATAGGAACAGAACATAACCACAAAGAGCAACTTATGTCCACATCGCAGCCTGCTTTTGACAATTTCCCTGGTTCCAATAAAATATTTAGCTTGCAGCTGCCCTAACAGAGATAGAGCAACTAAAGCACTAAAACACACATGATGAGGATGACTTAGGAATACAGTATAAGTTTATAACAAGAAAATAACATAGGAATCATAGATGACATGTTCTTTCTCTACAAGCTCTCACACATCTACATTTAAAGCTACATATGATTTTTAGCGAGCACTCTCCCCGATCTGTGAATACCAAAACAAAATGCTCGTGTCTGTAGTTGTCCAGGAAGAGAAGACAGAATGACGGACAGAGAGTGCTGAGGTGTGCTAAACAAACACGCCGAATAAGGTGGCCTGCAAGGCAACTACACAAGGAACAAACTATATCCACTATCAATAATATGCTCTGTGTGGGAGGGAAAAGTATGCTAGTCGTAATTTGCATTTTGGCAACTTCTCCTGACTCAAATATTAAAAAGAACTAAGGCACCAGAAAAAGAAGTATTGCTATGAAAAGACATCCAGTGATTGCATGTGCAAAGTATCCCCCTTTCAGTTACTGAGCCAAGGGGAAAGGGAAAATATTATGAACAACCATCTAATAGCATAATAATGGTGAAAAAGTAATACTGAAATGAATGTAGAAATTGGAAAGAGAAGCACTCCTTCCAAAAGTAAAATCTGAAACTGTCTGACTGCCATGAGTGGGCTTAAAGAGACACGTGCACAGCGTTGGACCATTAGTGCACGTCCAACCCCATTTACGATACGGAAAATGCAGCATGCCAAATCTTCACAGTTTAGCCACAGACAACATTACCATGACTACATAAGTATAGCCTGGCATCCCGGTAATTCTCCAAGGAATTCTTGATACTGTAAAAAAAATTGTGTAATAAGTTTTTGCACAAGAGTTGTTTGGTGAGTCCTTATACATGAACACTGCAAACAGGGCCTGATATAAAATCCAGTCTGTTTAGAAAAGCTATTCATCCTTTTGCTTTAGCACACCTTAGGGGTATGGTCCATGACAAGAAAGATTTATTTGTTTGGGCTTTTTTTTTAAGATCACTGGAAGTCATGTCACTGTGTCCTCTGATCTGCACAGGCTGCTCACCGAGTACTTCTGGCAAAGAAGCTTCAGTACTTTCGTTCAGTAAAGCTGAAACCAGGCTCAGCTGAAAGGCATCACAAATCAGAGCCGGCACCGAGCTTCCAAAAATCACATCAGACCCCAGCAGTTATGGCAAATCTCTATTGCATGCCTCTCTCCCTTCCACCTTATTCTCCTGCTCTGGCAGAAAGCGCCTCACTGGGGCACACGACCCAGCTTAACAATTCATCAGAAGAAGTGTTTTATATGCACAAGAATGGATAAACACCTTTCCCTTGCAAACATCGGAGCTGTAACTTCCCCTGGCTGTGCTGGCTTTGTAGGCTTAACAAGGGTAATGAACAGGGTGAGGCATAACAAGAGGAGTCAACAACATTTCTGTGCCACGGAGTTGCTTTGATCAGTGCTTAAGTGATGTACGTTTTGTAATAGAACAGTTTTAAGCTGAAAGGGATGCAATCCGGGAAGGCAGCTTCTCTCTTATGAGCCCACTGAAAATTTACTGCTGAAAATGCCCTGGAGCTCATGGAAGTCCTCACTACAGCATGGATCAAAAGCCCTAAAGACCCACACAGCCAACACAGCATTTCTCCTCCCTGCCTGCTTGCATTTAACTGAGGTCTAACAACTTTCTCAGAAAAATGAAGAGCATCCAACCCCAGGCTAACCTGTAGTATGGTGATGGGAACACATTTCTAGAGATGGGAGAAGGGTGCAAATCCCCCCAGGCCTTGGGCCTCTCTCCCCTCTGCCATCTCTTTGTGTCCATATCACTGACATCCTCTTTCTCTCTCTGTTTTTTTGAAACAGAAACCTTTTCTTTGGGGCTGAAATGACAAAAGAAAAATACCTAAAAATCCTTCAGAGGTGCTCTCTGCCGTATCACTAGAAGGCAATGTACTTGTATTTGCTAGCTGTAAATGCTCTGCAGATTCATCCTCTTTAATTTCTCTGTCTTTTAAGTGCACACTATTCACCAAGTTCAAAAGAACAGACATATCTGGAGCGTGACTGAGAACAAAATTTGGCATGAAGAAGAGTGTCTTGAGCCATCTATCAACAAGACTATTTGCCTCTCCACTCTCCATAAAACTCTCTCTCAAGCTCGACACCCCCAGGCCCATTAATCCACCAGCGTCATGACCCAAAAGTGATTTATGGCCCCGCACACGGGTCAGACCACGGCCCAGGTCTCCATAAAAGGAACTGGCTCTGGAAAATGACTTCTCACTTGCAGCTTGGCCAGCAAGGGCTGAGCACTGGGCAGCAACCCAAAGGATGAAATACTTGCTGGGGTAGTTAAATCTCACAGCACTTTCCTCCAGCATCATCTAAGCCATGAACTCAGGCTCTTCCACCCTGATGGCTGTGTCAGCGTGTCCTCTGCCACTGCCATGGGTGTTCCCAACACTGAAGTTTTCCTTCTCTGCTTATCCCTGTGCTTCTGTCAACAGTTCCCATTCATCCTCATGGGGAACAGCTCTCCCATGAGTTGGGAAGACCATCATCATCCAATGCCCAGTGCTCAGGGATCGCTGATACAAGGCCAGAGAGACAAAAAGCGGAAAGAAACATGCTACGGAATGTTTTATTTTCTGACCAGTTTCTGTCAGAGGGGCACATCACATAGGGTTCTTCAATTATCTAGCCTGATTCTGGCAAATATAAGCTCATCAATAAGTTTCTCTTGGCCTGTACAGCCAAATAGCGCATGCTTTGCCAGGTGCACTAGGAAATACCGCTTTTCCCATTCCTGCCTCTTGCATCTTGATGAAATCTTGGACTCACTTGGCAAAAGCAGCTGGGGAGACCTTGGGGATTCATCTCCTGGTAAAGCATCTCTAATCCAGATCCCTCAATGCTCCAGGCTACCCCCTACCTCAAGCATCTTGAGAGTTCCTGTAATTTCCCCAGTTGCTAGGGCTGACAGTATTTCAACAATAAACATGCTTGAGGATAATGGCACTGCAAAAGCCTTCAGTTTATAAACTGGTATCTTTGAGCAGATGGATGGAATGAAAAGCTGAACATGAGACTTCAGTTCTGCTTCATCACTGCTCTGCATTCTAGGAGCACTTATGGCAAAGTTCTAAACATAACAGAGTTTGCCAGAATGGAACAAAGTAACGGACAGCTCCATCTCTGAATAGCGTCTCCTAAACTCGAAGTGGTATTTTATTATGATGCTGCAAGAGTGTGTGAGCAACGTGATGTTGCTACTGCTTCTCTTCGAGCAGAAAAGAAACTTGTCTGTTTTCTTATTTATGAGTGCTTTTTCTAGCTTTTAGACTTTTTGCTTGATTTTTATCTTGTTATTTTTCTCTGTCAGAATTAGGGAGAAAATGGAAAGTAAAGTTAACAAGGAAGAAAAAGGTTCTGTAGTGAGTTCTCTTCTGTATTGAGCTAGTCAACAAAATGTCTTCCCCAAAATGGCCCACAAGTTGTAGAGACACATTCACACTGCATGCAAACATCATACTGGCTTTGCTGCATTCACACACTGGTTCCTTTGCACCACTCAGATGATGTGCAGCAATCATAAGCCTCTGTCCATCTCTGCCAAGTTTACAAACACTTTTTCCCGCTGGAGTGTCTCAAAGCAGGATGAACAACCATGAGAACTACGCTAAAATAGCCAGCAGCAGGTGTGACCGCAGGAGGCTGTGGGATATCATCAACTGAGCTCGACTCAGAAAGCAAGCTATAGGAGGTGATACTGTGCAGACTTCTTCCCCAACACACTCTCACCTCACAGTACCAAGAAGAGAGATATGGCTTGTAGGAACGTGCAAAGTGGGATCATAATATGGATTTATATGGCTGGAATCCAATCGGTATGGCACAAATTGAGAACTGTAGGCTTGGGGACGTGCCAGGATCCAGAGCACAGTCTCTCCAGTGATCCTGCTCTCACAAGTTAAAACTTGTTCTGCTGCATCTTCTCTCCACCATCTTCCCTCTGCATGATGTGCTTAGTCGTTTGTTTGTTTGCACAGACACACTTGCTTTATAGTTTGCTCTGGGAAGGACCAGGAAAGAAATACATTAGGGTATGCTTATGGCTCTTGCACCTGTATGCTTGCAAAATCAAGACAGCCTCCATTTTCACTTTAGATGTGTAACATTCTGTCCACACGTGCACATATTTTTCAGTCCTTTTGGGTGCAGAGCAAAGCTTGAATACTTGAGCTGTGTGGAGCTGCAGGAAGGTCACTTTTGGCAGGGGGAGGCTTGGAAGCAGCTGCCAGAGTCAGGGAGAAAACCACGATCTCCTGGATCAAACCCAGCCCAGGGCATCGCAAAGAGTCTCCCCTGCCCTGCCTGGACTCACACCCACACACCAACGTGGGGACAGCAAGCAGCCCAGTTGGGCACTCTTGACATCTCATGACACAGACTAATCCCTTATCTGACGAAACACCTGCATGCTGCTCATCCTATCCAGAGCACCCAAGGCAGGAGCACCCCTAAAGCCAGGTCTGGCAGCGCAGCCCTGGCCGCTTCTTGCTAAGACAGACCTATTCCAGTCTCTTTGTCCCTCTGGCTCTTCAGTGCTGATGATCAGATTTGGGAGGTGGGATGATGCATGATCAGAGGCAGGAACTTGATTGGTTTTTTTTTTAATTATCTTATAACTAGCAGTGAAGAAGATAATTGGCTGACTGGGTGCCTAAATTAACAGCTGCTAAGACAAGCAATAGAGTTCCAAGTCTGCAGGGTAAGATGGCAGCCTGTGAAGGCTCAAGTAGTCTAGATCATACGAGACCTTAATTTAACACAGCACGTTCACCACAGGTGCATTTTCTGCAAAACAAACCTTGAGCTTATCAAGGCTCTTCATTTTCATCATACGTCTCCCTCCGGCACAGCTCATCTCTGTCCTTCCTTTCATTCCTTTCTCTCCCACCAGCTTCCAGGAAGCTACAGCAGATCCATGTCTCTTAAATGATGCCCTTCCTGCACCCCAAACATGCAAAGTCCTCACTTGACCCAAACCAACCCATTTCAGCTGACCATGATTTTCACAGGATAAAACAGATACTGTGGAAAGGAGAAGATGCTCCCAAACACCTTTATTTGTTCCCTTCCATCACACAGAATCTGTTTGCATTCGACCAGATATTTCCACTAAAGATCCAAATCCACTGAATTTCACCATGTCCAGGTAGGGTTTGCTGCCTGCTCGAACCTGCAGTCATCCCTTGGAGCTGCCTACATACACGCTTCACCAGCATTACTGGGAGAAAGCTCTGACCTTGTCCCATACTGGATCTGATGCACTTTGGTGGCCCACCTCACCTTGTCACCGAATTTTTTGTATTGCCAGGATGAATGACTCTTTGAGCCCTGTACATGCAGTCCTGCAGGATGCAGGCAAAGCAAACCGTGGGTCTACTCCCATGAGCCAGCTGTCCCACTGTATAATTTAATACCCTTAATTCATTCCTTGTTAAAAGAAAAAAAAAACCACACCATCACCATAAAACATGGCTAAAAAGCATTTTCATTTCAACACATCAAATAACATTGCTGTGAAAATCCCAGGAAGAGGCACTGGCAGAGGCAAGGAAGTTTCTGAAGCTACACGAGGCGAACTCCTCCTGACACCTCCATCCGCCCTGACGAACGCACCGTACCCAAATTCCCAAACACGAGCCTCTGCCATATAAGGTGCTGGTATCGTTGCAAAGGCAAGACAAGCTTTAATGCTGCGACTAAGAGGATGAGAGAGCATTGCCTGAATCTGGCAGGCTCCTAAAGAGAGAGTGAGCTTTTTATCATAAATGTTTCTGAAGTTATTTGGGGAAGAAATGCAAATCAGAAGAGAAGTTGCAGCCCTTAAATTAATGTTTTTTCCTCTAATCTGCTCTACGTGGTTTCTGACTGTGCTGTCTCTTGCAGTTTGCTCGTGCTTTATAAAATACAGAAAAAAAACATGCAGAGAAATCACAAGGCAATGATTATTACTGAATTACTGCCTCTCTTCACAAGCTAGCTGTAGCAGGAATTGCCAAACAATCCCTAAACGCACTTTCAACTCATTAAACAACTATAACACGAGGTATATGCAAATGTATTTATTGTGACCGAATCACATTTTTCATCAGAACCTTTAAGTGACACAGCCTTTTGGTAGTTTCAGGCTATATGTGTAACTTATTCCCCCAAAAGCAAAAGTTGGGAATTATTCAGTTACGGCATTCATGCAGCCAGAAACGCAGCGCAGGAGTTGCTTTGCCTGCAGGATTCCTACCGAAGCAAAGTTAGCCAGAAACCACCACCCAGCCTCAAACTACTCCCATCCCTTCGCAAATATGCTGCAACTTCCCATTCTCAACCTCTCTTTTTTCTTTTCTCTAAACAACCGTCTGAAAGCAAGAAGCCTCTATGCACAAGCACAAAAGAACAGCAAATCACCCGGAGTGCAGCGGGAAGGAGCAAGGCGGCTCTTACCTCCCCCTTGGCGGGTGGATGCAGAGCCGGAGGGTGATGGAAGCTGAGGGACGATGCTGAAGGTTGGGGGACGATGCTGCAGGCTGGGGGACAACGCTGGAGGCTGGGGGACGATGCAGCTCAGCTCTGGGAGCAGCACAAGGCCTGGCCTCTGCTCATGAGCTGCCCCTGTCAGATTTTCCAACAGCAGAATTGCAGCCAAGTCCCTGCCCATGCCTGAAGAATTTCCTGAACAGCATTCCCCTTCTTTTTCTAACTGCTTTGAAACCACACTGTCTGTACTTCAATAACGCTTTGTCAGGCCAAGTTACAGCTACTGGGCTGGCTCCAGATAGCAATTGAAAACACATGTGTTTTGCATTAAAAGCCCCCTTCTCTGCACACACATTCAGACACAGACGCCCCCATCTGCACTCAACCCTGGAGCCTGCATGTATTCCCTTTGCAGCTATAGAGCTCATAGTTTCAGTTTAAAAGAATAAAAGGATTACGTTGGTGGGGATTTTCTTTGGGAAGAGCAAAAAGGGGGTGGGAGGGATCCCATTCCCACAGATAACACCTGTCTGGTATATGTTTTGCTAGAATCGGCGGGTCACGGGTGCCCAGGTTAAGACACAGCTTTGCCAAACCCCAGCAAGCAAGGTAGCACAGGAATTAAAATTTCAGTTCACCACTACTTTCCTCTTACCTTTGCCTCTGTCTCTTCTAAAAATTGTGAGAAAATAAAGCATATTTTTAGCATCTCCAGACTGAGTTCAGCACATCAGCACCATATCCTAATCTCGACATATACTCCTGTATCTGCTTATACTAAAAATAATATAACTATTTTTGAGTACTTTCATCCCTCTCTGCTTTCCAGCTCTCCTAACCCTTAAAAATATTTTAAGCACCTTGCATCTCCTTTTAAAGAGCACTAACATTGCTTTGGTGTTGGCTTAAGGAAAAGAAATAGAAGATATAACGCTATACCTTTAATCAGAATGGGTCCCAGTTCTTATCTCTGTAATCATTTCCAGACAGCACCATGGGTCAAGGCAGCAAACGTGGGCTCTGCAGCTCAAGGTGCCCTGTGCCCGGCATATGCCCGCAAAGCGAAGCTGGAGTAGATGTGGAAACGCACATGGATGTCCCCCTTATTCCACCATGGCTAAGTCCCACCAAAGATGAAACACAGCAGCAGAGTTGTCAAGGTAACAATATAGAAAAGAGACAGTTTAAAGAGAGAGAGTTATATTTTTTCCTCTTAATGTTCCTTTTCAAAACCATGCACTCCACTTCTATCGGGTTGTTCTGTTCTGTGATTTACAGAGGTGCGGCAGCCAGATGAAGTGTTTACAAGAGACAAATGCAGCTGGGGACTGGAAATAACTGAGAGCCTTATGTATGGTCTGATGCAGAGCTCACTGAAGTAGGAAGCAGGAAACCTGTTGCCTTTCATGGTCCGTGGATTCGGTCCACAGCAAGGACTCATTTATCCACAGGAAGGTGAGATCTGTCTTTCACGCACCGGCAATGACATCTCACAAAACCCACATGGGCTGCCTGCAGTACTTCATCCATGCAACCTGTTCTGAGAGAAACACAGGTTCTCCTGAGTTGGAAGGAACCCATAAGGAATATCAAGTCCAGCTCCCATCCCTGCATAGGACAACCCCAAAATTCAACCCATGTGTCTAAGGGTGTTGTCCAATTGCTTCTCGAACAGAGCTGCTGTCATAACACCATATGTGGCTTTTACCTGCACCCTGCCCTACAAGCAAAAATGCACTTAAGTCCTGGAGAGAGCCACACATCAGTCAGCAATATTGCCCACACACCCAGGCAATGCACCCAGGCCACATTCGGGCAAACTTGACCAGCACCCCAACTGCCTGGACTCAGTGGGGATGTATGTGGAATACGATGCTATTTGCAGAAGACAATATGAAAACACCCAATCATTCTGCCTCAGTTTTCAAGACTACAAGCCAAGTGAAAGGCACGCACACAAGCCACACACATACAACCACTGGTGATAGCATTTCAGATTTATTTGCACAGCTTGTGAGGAGTCAGTTTGTGCCAGAACAGAAACCACAGACTTTTGGATAGCAAATCAGGAGAACTACTGATACAGATAAAAGAGAGTTTCTTAAACTGGGTATGATGACAATGATAATAGTTTTTGTGCTGGCAATCAGTAACAGCAGAAATCAATGGCGCCTAAAACTTTTGGAGTCTCTTAGTATAAATAAACTGAAACAGAAAAATATGAACTGCAGATTCACATAATTAGATTTTCAGTTGTATGAGACAATTGGGCATCTGCAGAGCTGTTTGCAAGATGAGAGCAGTCTTTGCCGTCTGCCTTAAATTTCCCCATGGTTTTTATTCAGCAAACCAGTTACGTATGGTGACAGGCAGTAACTTCAGTGGATTGATGTGTGTTTTGAGTTAAGCACATGCTTTCGTGCTTTGTGGTCCAGGACTGCTATGGCAGCCTGAGTCCAGCAGGACCAACAGTCAAATCATTTACCACATGGCAGTATGGTACTTTGAAATTAATCTGTTCCTGACACAAATGTGGTAAATCAGTGGTTTTCAAATTTTTCTCAGTGTGTGGATCACCAAATATTTGCCAAAGGTAGCACATACCCCTGTAATAATTTCACAGAGAGAGATTTTTACATTCCGTACACAAAACTCTCTTTTTCCTGTCATTTTTCACAGTTCCCTTGGGAAAAGTCCACAGACCTCCCATACACGGAACAGGCTGGAAACTACTGCTGGAGATAACTTAATCCCTTATTAAAAATGTAAATGATATCTTCTGTTTATGTGCCATACTTTCTATCTTCAGAATATTTATGCGAGCTAGCAGCATGCTGGCAGGTAGAGACATGGGGAGGTGACAGCATTAACAGTGCATTTTTTCAATTGGCATAATTAGTAGGCCAAGTCTATAAATATTTACATTAAATCTGTCAGGCGTCACACCAACCTCACTGATAACTTCAAGGTGTCTTACTGTAAACTGCATTAATGCCTAACTATTTTTGTCATCAAGTAACACATAAAATGCTCCTTCAAGCTAAGCCACTTTGACTAGGTTGTTTTGATCTCTCTCTCATTTGGGTATGGGGTTTAAAGATGCTTCGAGTATCAGCAAACTGTGGCTTGAGGACTGTTCTATTTTTCTGTTACTGAGCTATCATTTGTATTAGTGCCAGTGCTACAAAAAAATATATGAACCTTGCAAGCATAAAACTTAAGTTGATGTCGACATAACTACCTGCGTAACTGCTATTATTTCTCAGTACTGTCAGGGTTATGAGGATTAAAAAAACCTACTAAAGTTCTTTGGGAAGATAAAAATAAATTAGCCCTCCTCAAAGCTCCAATATCTTTGCAGATGGAGACCGCAACATGTAGGGTTTTCCATTTTGTGAGGGAGATCCACTCCACCTGCATCCGTGAATTTCTACATCAGAAAGTACATGAGAGCTACAAAGGGTAGGCAGGAAATTCCCTCTTCTGCCATTTGTACCTGTCCTGTATTTTGGCATCCAGCATTTTCTAAAAGCAGCTGTAAATGATTTAGTAGTTACTGTTGACTTAGCAATATTGCTAACTAATTCTGTTTAACTGATAATATCTATTTGCATAAAAAATGAAACTCGGGATTTTCATGCTGTGCAGATTTCCAGGGACTTCGTCAAATATTCCTCTAACATTCCTAGGAAAATCAGGGCAAAACAAATATGCAGAAAGAATAAGTCTGTAAATGCAGGTGTGTGTGCACCTGGAGTAGAGGAAGAAGTCAAAATGAAAATTCTAATATCTGAATGAGATAATTAAGCAAGCCCTCATTCAAGCTTTCCCTCCAAATGATTTTTTTTTTAAAATCCATTAAATCTCTTGAAATATTGCAACAGAACAAATACAAGTGTTCAAATATTTTTAACTCTCAATTCAAAGAAATCAACTGCCGAATTGTTATTATTTTAAATTGCCCTCAGTCTCGTACCAGATCTCTCGTGTACACGTGTGTAAACGGAGAAGCCAAGACTCATTTGAGCTCCATCTTCTTAAATGCAGAATTAAGGTAGCTGATGTATTAGAAAGTTAACTCTTTTGGCTCAGGAATAGCAAGCTGCAGGAAGGCAGCTATTGGCATTCCTGATGAATTCACCCAGCCCTGAACATCTAGAGACGATGGAGGGCAATGTAATGAGAAATAGAGGGGAGGAGGGGGTTCCCCAGATTTGTTTAGCTAATGGCAGTAGTTGTAGGAGAGGAATGCTTCACTGCAGGGAGAAAATCCATCCCTCAGTGTGTGTGTGTGCAGAGAGTCTGATTTGGTGCTTGGGAGCAAAATCCTAAGCGCTGCAGCTGCAAACGAATGAAGGCACAGAGGTCACTGGGTAATCACACGCAGGGCTGAGATGGGCTTGTTGGACAAGCGAAAACGAAATGGGAGAAAATGAAAAAGCAGTCCTCTGTGTGTGTGTGTGTGTGTTTGGCTGTGAAGAGCTTGTTGTGGCTGTGCCTGGAGAGCAACCGACTGTGCATGCAACTGTGTGCTGGAAACAGCCAGACTTGCAGCGTCTACATCCTCTAGTTTCTTCAGCGGAGGTAAATACGGCTATGTTTCAGTAAGAAGCTGTAAATGCAGTACTGCTTATGAGACAAAAGATCTTCTAATTCTTGGAAATTAAAGACTAAGAGACAAAGAGTTAGAGGTAACACTGCTGTGTCCCTGCTCTCACAGGCATTCAAGGATGCTCTGAATTTTACGCAGATGAGAAACTCCAGTAACAGCAGATGTGGCCCTGAAGTAGAGACATTGCTTCATATGACACCAAGCTATTCAGATATGATTACTAAATTTTGCCCCTTTTATTCATCTGGAGTTAGCAAACAGTACGACAGGGTAAACGAACCATTAGAAACAACAAAAAGTCTCAGTTTCACAGTAATTTTACAGGTGAGCTGAGGAATGGAAGACAAGGATCCACGTAGCAAAAAGTCATCACCAAAGGCAGAGATCTTCCACTGCACAGGCTCAGGAGAGCTGTAGAAAAGGGAGGGCAGGGGATGAACATTCAAACACCCAGTGTGCCAGAACAACAGCAGGCTCATGCTTAGCGTTGCACAGGTTATGTGTAACACCTGCATTGAGAGCAACCTACTCCTAATGGCTATTCTGCCCTTAGGGTCTAAGACCTGCAGATGCCCTGAGCCCATTTGCAGACCTCAGTGCACCTAATCAGAAAGCTCTGTGCCGTGCCCCTTCTTCCACAAAAGCAGCAGCAGCATTTTTACCTGCTGGCCAAAGAAGCCAATGCCAGAACCTCATCCAGCCCCCCCTGCCAGCCCCAACCACTGCTTTCTAATTATTCTGATGATTTCAGCCATTTGCAGGCCGAAATAGTTCAAGGCCAGTAGAGCTTGTTAATAGGTAAAATGGAAAGTGTTCCTTTTCATTTCTCCAGCAACATTAATGTAATTATCCTGAATCATTTTCAAACTACGTAGGCTGTAATTTCAAGGCAATATTACTATTACAGAGCCCTGTTCTTCCAGCCAGCATGTGTCATACTCCTCATCCAGAAGTTATTTACCAATAATTGGAAAGGTCTTCATTTACAAACAATAGAGCCTCTTCACTTGCAGCATGACAAGAAAGCAGGATGACTGTTACCATGCAAAGCTGTGCCGCTTCCCTGGATTCTCCCCTCTGGCATAAGAAATGCAAGAAAGAAAAAAATAGGCATGAAGATTAATTTCATACAGATATAAGACCAAATATTCAGTTGGCCAGACCAATAATTGTTCTTCTATTAACGTCTTAACAGTATCCAAATTTATTACTCTTATCTGAGCAGCCTCAGCCTTCGTTCTTTCAGAAATCAGGTTCGAGGCACACAGCTGCTTCCTAAGCTTCGCTTAGATACATGCCCCAACGCAGACAAATCTTCACCTCAGTCTGCAATAATAATTTTCCGGGGAAAAAGTTTAAGGTCTATTGTGATGGGGATTTTTGGAGTATGGATATGCCACGCTGCTTATATTTAATGCAGAGCACAGTTTCTGGTCAAGCAGAACCATCCAGCAGTCCGTGCTTATCACAGTCCTTCCCTTGGCACTCCCGGCTACTTTTATTCTGTCAGGAAAGAAATTCTGCTTGTTCTTACACTTAGATACCCTATTATAGCACAGAGTTCAACACCACCCGATGCACCCAAATTTGCCTCTACAGAACAATTTTATAGGCGGCATATCTGTATTTTTACAAAGCAATTAGCAGGACTCTTGCCGAACACTAACAAGGCAGACTGTCAGTCCGTGAGCAGCCCTGGACAGCGCCATCTGTTTTAATGAGCTCTGGGATGTCATTCTGGACACTAAGACTTTTGCATGATCCTATGAACCTCCTGAGATGAGCAGCAGTGACCTTCATACATAATCTCTGATCCAAAGGAGAACTCTTGCCCTGCTTTTCCCATGACAACATTAGCCACTCACCATCAGGCTAAAACTAGATATCAAACTAGATATATCTAGATCAGCCTACGTATAGGGAAGAAATTTTTTACAATAACGGTGGTGAAACGCTGGCACAGGTTGCGCAGAAAAAGCTGTGGATGCCCCATCCCTGGAGACATCCAGTGTCAGGCTGGACCGGGCTCTGAGCAACCTGATGTAGTTGCAGATGTCCCTGCTCACTCCAGTAGGGGTTTGGACTAGATAAGCTTTAAAAGGTCCCTTCCAACCTCAACTATTCTATAATCACAAAGCCCAATGTACAACATCAACTCTAGAATAAGAAGCAAGGAGACAGCAGTTCTGGTAATCAAAACGAAGAGCAATCTTTGGCCAAATTTTGCAAATTCTTTCTTTCTGTTTATATTCTGCAAGAGGTGATAAGATACACACTGTTCATAAAGCAGCTCATGACCATACACAGACACCTGGAGACATAGCATAGTAAAGAATGATTATGCTTATATATAAATAAATGCACACATACTCCCATATTGTGAGTTTCAACAGAGAATGAGGGGGAAGGTTTGAAAAGCAAATGGATAGGAACATTAAGCTACAATGTGATTGTGTAGAATGAGTAAACCAGAGGGAAGGGAAAAAGATGTAACGGCCTGAGAAACAAATGCATGTTTGTATGTCAGTAATCATGCCCGACCTTTGCCAGATAACTCAATATGCTAGAGGCATATCTGTGGGGATATTTACTCCAAGAACCATGAAAAGGCCATTGTGTAAAAATTCCAGACTCAGATTTATCTACAGAGATCTAGTTGATGGCCTCTCAATCTCAGCATCTCTACTTCAGTTATTGGCAGGATGTCATGAAGGGTAAAAAGCCATTTCAATGGGAAATCCCTTTGCCACTGTAGCTATTACCTCTCCGTTCCTGAGAGGTTTCCTTTTGCTTTCCCATACCTAACCAGTTTCTTGGAGCCTGGGCTAGGAGATTTTCCTGTGCATTCAACAGCATCCATAAGGGCTGTGATATCCAAAAAAGTTGGTAAGACCATTTGCACTTGGTCTGCTGTCCTCTTCCAAATATTTATCTAATTCAGCAGCTGGTAAGGCTTAGCCCTCACTGCAGTGTCAGAGAAGGATGCTGCTGCTTACAAACCTCTGTGTGAGCCAAAGACTCACACTAGGGATGACTGTAAAAATGTTTGGTCCCATAAGAGTATGGAAAGTGAGAAACAACTGTTCCGTCCCTTCCTCTGCAGAGTGGAGAGTTAATATACAATTTGGTTCTTGGCACTGTCTTTTTATCCTATAACCTTATAATTACAGTCTTTGATTACTTGTGAGTGCAGTGACCCCAGCAGCCTCCACCAGCACTATACTGCAGAGAAATCTTTACTGCAGAAGTGGAGGAATGGAATGATGTTTCTTTTGCAACATTCGTTTGTACATGGTAGAAAAATGAGTGGCTCATTGTGTGACTCCGCAGAGCAAGTGAACGTACCCTAGTTTGGTAGCAACAGGATCTTTTTTTCATTAGTAGGACATGGGGAAAACCTTGTCTCATTCGTATATTTTGGAGTGAAATTTCATCACTGCTGTGATTAATGTTAACATCATTTCTGCCCTAAATTCTTCATTCTCTCAGGCTAAAAATACCCTCCTGGATTTCCTGATATTGTCCACTAAGAATCATAAAGGGAGAGAGGGCAAGGAGAGAAAAGGAGAAAGAGAGAAGCTTTGTGTCTTGCATCCAGACTTTTTGAGCAAAGTAGCTGTCAGGAAAGCAAGAGAGCTGTTCCCTTTTAAATTGTGAGGGACATTACCGGCCCACTTTTCTCCCAAAAATGACAATAAAAGTTTATATGGATGCCTCTCAAAGAGCAGCACAATTTTCATGTTATCCCTCAGGCTGAGATACATTTACAATCATAGTTTAACTCTGTGAACTCACTAACTGGTAGCTTAAAAAAATCTTATTTGATTTTGTCTTCTTTCCAAGTGCCCATGTGGCTTATTCTCAGCATTCAGACATGTCCTGCCCTCTCAGTTTCTGTGGGTTAGGGCATACTCAAGCTGGAGTAAAATGTCCCTCCACTATGGCAGGAAGCATGCAAAGTGAAAAACTAAATCCCTTTCCCACAAAACCTGTTTCCAATTGCAAAGAGGAGCCAATAAAAAACAATGTTTTTTGTAACCCCCTGACTTACAGCAGATCAGCATGAGAGAAACCAATGCAAAGCATTTACTCTCAATTGTATATTTAAGTAGAGAGATACTTAAGGCACATGTATTGTTACAGTGGTATCAGATGTGAATTCTGCAGCAACAGCTCCTGTCTGTGAAAGCCAGAGGTTGTTTCTCAACACGCTGCTCTCGCAAGTGAGCATCTGCCCCTTATTTGAAGCAGCACTGCATTAGTGCTGCTGAGCAAAGCCGCCTCCTTTCACCCCCGCAGCTATTTATCATCATCATAGAAAATCAGGAGCAACTTAGCACAGTGTTACGGAAGTCTCCATCCCTGCTGCCACACAGAGGTTAAACCAATCTCCCTGCAACGCAACATTTCTTTTAACCTAAATCACCCAAGTAGTCAGGCTTTAAAGGAGAGCTGATGGGGGAATGTGTGTGTTTGCAGGGGATGCTGCTGGGAGCGTGGTCTGGAACAGTCCCAGAGTTTTATGGGTTTATCATCCTGACACATAAACTTTCTCCCAGTAGGGCTCCTTTTCACTTACCTGTTGTTATTATTCTACAGCTGAAACTCCACGGCAAATCTCTCAAAGGTTAACAGGCCTGTCCAGAAAGTGCAAGAAACAGCCTGGCTACAGTCTATGAATTTTAATGCTCTGCATTACAGCAAGCGTGCTGTTTTTATACTGGACAGCGGTCCACAATCTGCAGTATTTCAGTAACTGTGTAAGATATGACAGAGGCCAAGGAAAGGTGCAACAACAGCAGTAAGGCAACCTGCTTGCAAATAATAATAGAAGACCACCATAAAGGCAGAAGGGGAGAGAGAAAAGAAATAATAAACCGGGGAGATCCAAAGGAACTCCAGCAAGGGCACTTCCATCTGCTACCCTTGGAAACCGAGGAAATGTTGTTGCGCTACAGCAGGTCGGCACACGTTTCAGACAGATGGTGATCCCCATGTGAAATTAGTCAATCTTTCTTTGACGGGCTTCAGAAAGCCCCATTGCTGTCTTCCTAAAAGAAATGACACCTTTATGCTGCGTGTTACAGGTTGTTGCAGGCAAAAGGACAGAAATACACCCACATGCTTTCCTCATCTGCTGAACACTCAAGCTGTCCATGTGTTTTGCAACAAGGAGTGCTTGCAGGCACCAAGACGTCTCTCAGATACATGCTCTCTAAACAAACATGTTTTAGAAGCTATTAAAAAAAGAAAAGGTGGCTACCAGAATACATGTGGTGCATTTCCCCATGCACTGCAATGCACCTCCTAAGCAACTTATAGTGACAGGCTGTCACAGGGCCCCATCAATTCTTTGGCTGTGCAGTGAACTCTGGACTTCCTTCAGCATCAGGGTAAAGGCATGTGCCACATCAGACTTGACTCTTGCCAAGGAGCAGATGACCACACTGGCCCATGCAACAAGTGCAGCCCTGGCTGGAATCCTCGGCTGCGCTGCTGAAGGTGGAACGAGTTCCTGGGCTGGTGGATGCACCCGTCAACCAAAGCACTTCAGCACAGCTCATGGTTTTAGTACTTTCTGTAATAGATGCTTACATGACCATTTGACAGAACTTATGTGCAATTCTACCTACGTACAACTGCAGTAACCCATTAATAAAATATTTTAATAAAAACCTGCTTCAGTGACTTCATAAAATGAGCACCAGAGGCCCCACCACCTTAAGCTTTCCCCATCTTTTTATCTACACTAGGTTGCCCATTTGATCTCCTTCCAGCCACAAAGCTGTGAGAACAAGGGCCAAACTCTGAAACACAGGAGGTTGCATCTGAATATGAGGAAAAACTACTTTACTTTGAGGGTGCCAGAGCCCTGGAACAGGCTGCCCAGAGAGGTTGTGGAGTCTCCTTCTCTGGAGACCTTCAAACCCACCTGGACACGATCCTGTGCGATCTGCTCTGGTGAACCTGCTTTAGCAGGTGGGTTAGACTGGATGATCCCAAACCATTTTGTGATTCTGTGTAAACAATTGCTCCAGGCATGAAGGCTGGGACCATGCCTGCAGAATAAGGACTGGCAGGTCTGCACAACTAAAATGCCTCTTACACCAGGGCCCAGAGAGAGCTTAGCCTTGTCTATCTTAAATTATTTGCATTTCTAAATAAAGAAAAACCTAAAGATTCCTTAAATATAAAATTTGTCACAATTATGTGCTGGCATTCCTTTATAATTATCTTAAATACTTCACTCTCAAGAAAATGTGGTTGAAAATGCAAGAAAATTATGCTGATCATTTGCTCATAATTAGATAGATTGAATAAAAAACTCGTGCTTACCACGGTTTGCATCTGTATACTCTTTATACAAAATAGATCTCAAAGATATCTCTATCATCTTTTAGTCCTTGCTATCAAGTACATCTGATCTGGAAAGGATGGTCTTCATAAACAGGTAACTTGTGGGGAATAATGAAAATCATGACATTGCCCACAAAACAGCTACCTAAGCACTCCATTTGGCACTTCTGCTACTGTTATGCTAAACTTGGAGAATTATGGGCTTTGGCTTGTCCTGAGAAGAAGCTGATTATGGAACTGGTGATTTTTGATGGAAGCCTGATTATTTATAAAGAAAATAAGGAGTCTTTTTTCCATGGTGGGAAGAATGTGGGGGGAAAATTGTAGTAAACTTGTGGTCCACTGCTCCAAATGTCTTTCAATCATCATTTAAGTGAACTGCTTGCTCAAAATGTTAACTACTTCTTGAAGCTAAAAACAAGGATGAATATGTACATCACAGCACAAAGAAGTGTCTTACTGGGGAGCACTGATGAAGCTAAAGCTACTGGTAGACTTGTAAACCCAATTGCTATAGCTCACCTCAGGATGAAATTTCCACCTCCTGGTCCAGATAGAGAAAATCCCCAGGAGGTGATAAACAAATGTCTCTTTTCCTATGCAAAATGGTCCTCATGTCATGGAAGGCCTATTAATTTTCCCAGGAGTGCACAAAATTAGCTAAAAATGCTTCTGTGTACTAAAAAAAATATAAAAGATATTTATGAAGCTTCTTCCTGCTGTGTCTCCAGACCAGTCCAATATGTCTTCTACCCCATGAATAAGCACCTCTATTTACTACTCTGAGTATCTGATCATCTTTTCTCTCTGTGTGAGAAATTTTTCTTCTTCCTTCAGAGTTCAGTCCCTATTTCTAAGCCTGAAGAATGTGAAATAAATATGGTACTGCATATAAACAATGCAAAATACAAGAGAGCTTCTAAATTCAGAGTCAGCCAAAGATATCAAGTTTGTTTTCTTTCTCAGTGATTGATGCCCTCTAGAAGAAATAATAATTATATGGCACAAGGAGAAGGAAAAAAAGCATGTGGAGTGATATGAGCATTTAGTCAAAACATAACAGAAACACTGAGGGGAAAAAAAATGCTTTAAAACTGCTTAGCCTGAATAAGACAGCATTATTATCTGTAAAATGGATGAAAAATAAAACCCCCTCAACAAGAAAAGGACTTAAGAAATTTTTTATACGCTAATGCCATCTATCAGACATCAGTGGAAGTAGCAGAAAAAAAGTCAAGTACAACAAAGATTAAATAAGAATTTGTGCACACCCTCAGGTCTTCTTTTAGTAAGTACCAAATTCAAAACCTTGTGGTTTTTTTTTTTCTCAGAACAAGGATTTTAGGGCACCTGTAAATGCAAATATTTATCACTTCTTCTAATTGGCAAGGCTGCAGAAAAAAACCTTTTCAATTCCCCTTCCCACACAACTGTGAGGTGTAACATATATTTATAAGACTTCGAACTATCATTATTCTTTTCCTGCAAGGTGCCACTTTCTTTATAAGAAAGAAAACTTATTTTGTGTCAAATTCCATGTTGCGTCAGGGCACCTTCAACCTGCCTTGACAATTTTGATCAGCAAGTCCAAGCTCAATGAGCTTTGCACATGGCTACACTGTCCACTTAATCACAGCTCTTGCATATACGTGAAGACCAGTTTCCAAGGATCGCCTGATCACTGCACAGGGGTTGCTACTTCTCATGTTGTTCCAAGTGGCCCCAGATTTATAGCCAGCTCCAAAACACATCTCCAGGGCTTGTGCCAAACCTTAAGGATGCAATCGCTTTTCCAGGAGAAAGATTTCCACCGTCACTGAAGAGGAGCTCCTTGAGCTGCCTCCTTCTCCCTCCTGCCTTCTCAGCCATGCCTTTTGTGGTCAAATAAATTAATCCCAAAGGCGGCATCACTTTCAGGAGTGTTTCTGTGTTGTTTTACAGAACCGAGAACATCCGTGCGTTCTCGTCTTTTAGAGATTGCGCATGAGATAGAAAACTTTTACTGAACCCTGTCACATCAAGACAGCCGACTTGCATGGCCAGTGATGCTCTGACTTCTTTCCCTGGCAGCTCACCCGTGTTAGCAAGCCCAAGGCAGCCAGATTGCGAGTCACACTCCACCTTAGTCTTGTAACTATAAAGATTCTTGCAGCTGGACCACTCCTTTGGCTAAACCTTCTACAACTGGTGATCCAACCCTCATCTCCTGTCTACCTACAGATGGTTCCTTAACGCCTACCAGGAAAATTCTAGACATGGTCTGAATTCTTTCCTGCAATCACCAGCTCTTGTCTCAGGATTCATTTCCTTTTGCAAAATTTTACAGCCTCCTGGAAAACTATTTTAAGGTTACTTGTAAAGGCTTCAGCTAATGTTTTCAGACATGCTTTGTGTAGATTTTTATGTATTCTCAAACATGCCCCCTTCACACAGAAGCAGAAAGATCTGGAATCAGTGGCACTTCGCACACATTAAATCTTACTTGTGCTGTAGCCTGGGCATAACAAAGGCCAAAATACAGAATAAAATGTGGGTATAATTTTAAAGTAGAAGTCTATAAGCTGCCCAGGACCCTAAAACTTGTGTAACTGAGACAAGAAACAGCAGCCATAACCCTGTCTTTTGCCTACGTATTTTCAAATCCTGAAATGAGATTTTTTTCGGTATCCTTCGACTTTCCTTTTGGATGTCCACCAGAAACAAATAGCAGGTGACTGTTCTGCCTCAAGATAATGAGAGATGCAACTACAAAATCTGCCACTGCTGTGTCATGGCCATGGTCTCCATCCGCTGATGCAGACACATGGAAATGCAGAAAGTGAGAGACGTACAAAGCGATATCTGAAACCAGCAGAACACGACGTGGACTTGAACCATTTTGAGAGACCAGAGAACATTTTCATTTCAAAAGGAACATCATCTGTATATGTGTCTGTTATTTCAGAAACAACCGCATTTCTTTCAGTATATAAACTTACCTATGCTAACAGAACACGTTAGACTTTTAGTCTCTACTATCACTTTAGGAAGGTATTCCAGAAACACTGACAATTAGAAAGATTCTAATTTTCTGTAGAAATATATTCAGATCACTGACATCTATTTTTTTTTCCTAAAAAGAAAAAAAAAAAAAAATGCTTTAAGGAAGCCTTCATGAAGAATTTACACATACCAACTAACAAAGACACTATCCAGAAATTCTGCCAGTATTTGTCTCTTTCTGATCTTCCAGAGGGACAGAAAGTAGAGCTATTTAGCCATCACACTCAGTCTGTCCCTACAATGGAAAGGTTCAAATGATGAAGCTGTCCTGAATAGCCACTGATTAAGAAATTGCAGCAGTGTGAGGAGCTGCTGTTGATTCAAGGCGAGAGGAGTGGCGCTGAGCTGGAGTTAGTTGGCAACGCACAAAGAAGAATTTCCATGTTGTCAAAAATCTTCTACTGTGTCTGATTCTGGCATTATTTCCTGTTGGCTTGTTAAGAAAAAAATCGAGCCCTCATCACACTCCTCTGGTGCTTCCTTTGCTCTTTGGATGAATATTCTGCAAGTGCAAACAAAATGTTCAACAGCGGCAATTTATTTTCTGTCTCTTACAAGAAGGATTGCAGGCAGTCAGGCTTTTCTATCAGGATTGGAAGTGTGTTACAGCAAAGCCTCCCTGCCAGGTCTGGGTTTCCCTCCTTTTTCTGTCCTTTGCTGTCTGCAAGAAAATCACCATAAGGCACCGTGAGGACCACAGTAATAGGATACTGGTTTCTCTGTATTTTTTCCTCATCTCTATTAGTGGAAGCGCCTGTACAGCACTAGCAGGATGTAGCCTCTCATGAAATTTAGTCACAAGGATCCAAGCCCATGTTCCTGCATTGCAAAGAGAAGGCAGTCCCAAACCAAGCAGAGAATCAATACAGGGGAGGAATAACTCATTATTATCATTGCAATGTAAAGCTAGAGTTAAAATGTCAGAAGAGCTGAGACATGCCACCACAAAACTTGTGTTTCCTATCTGTTCAGCTTTTAAGCCTCCACCTCCCCACAGTAACAGTTATACCAGAGATTGAAAACTTCTTTTCCCCTGCCTCAAAAATCACAAACACATTCGAGCCTGTTGGCTCTTCTCTCTCTTACACAACAACATTCACCACCTACCTTTTCTTTCCCAGGATGCTGGCAGCACATGGGTTAATGAGACAATTATTTGAAGGAAAGACATTTCTAATAAATCAGCAGATAGCAAAAGGGAAGAAGCACCAGAGAATTTTTTTCTGCTCACCATTTCATCATGCTCTTGGCTTTGAGCCATTATAAGGTAAATCACCCAAGTCAAGTTGCACAGACATTTCTGAAAGGACTGATATTTAAATCACTTTGTAAGCTACACTCCTTGTTTTGAATAGGCAATCCTGCTTATTTTGTATGGAGCTTTATGCTCATTTAAAAGTTTTGAAAAGGAGAACTGCAGTCAAAGCTGGAGCTCTGATTTGGCTGCAAACAGCACATCATAGCACTAGCCTCTGTATTGTCCCCATAGTTCACATTCCCCTTTCCCTCCTGCACCAGACCTGACAGCAGCATCCCAGCAGAAGGACATACATCACCTCTTCTGTTCCCTTTTGGGAACAAACCTTGGAGTTATGCTGTCCAAAGAAGGGATGATTACTTGCATTACCTTGACCTGGACAAATCACGTTCACTAACCACATCCCCAAGTTTTCACCTCCATAAGCCTTTGATATTCACTCGCCAGACACTGGCCCACGGAGAACTGAAAAAATGCCCTGCTTTCACCACTGGGAAAACTCTCCTGGGATTAAAGTCCTAGAGTGAGGAAATAGCAACTGCTGGCAAAAGGATTATAGTTTCAACAGTCTCTTTCCCATAAAGGACAAGAACAGCAACGTAACAGCAGAACATCACGGACAAAGAAGACAAGGGATGAAGAAAAGGCAAATACCATGGTGCTGCTGATGGCTTTGAAAGCACCAGCATGTCCCTGCACAAAATCTCTTCTGGCCATTTTTAATGGCTTCTAACTTTGCACAGTGTCATTAACATTCAATAATCTTTTTTTTACGGCTCACAGCTTTCAACTTACTATGTTGTTACTTCTCCCCCCTGCAGAAGTCACTGAGAGTGCCTTTACCCTCATGATTTGGAGTCTCACACAACTTACTGAAATACTGAGCATCAGTTATAAAAACCGCACATAAAAGCCAACTCAAGAATCTTGAGTTAACACAATAAAAGCATCTTCACACTCACTCTGGCAGACAGGAATCCCAATTAATGCCTTACACAGAAATACAAGCTGTTCATGCTTAATCCTCAGATTTGGAGTGGAATTCCAGTGTTTGCAGAAAGTAGCGGCAGCACAGTTTAGACATTTCATTTCTGATTGTTCAAAATAGGGTGAGGGCTGCCTGCTTCCCCCCTCCATCCATCCACCAACCTCTTGCCCGGACTGGGTTCAGCACAGCAAGCAGCTGCTGCAGGACGCAAGAGACTCTTCACCAGTTTCTAAACCAGCTGCTTTTCAATGCACGCTCCATTGTCAATCAAAATTACAGGGTATAATTAAGCAGGCTACAGCTTAGCAATGTCTGTCTTCTACCCAAGAATCCAATGAACAGATTAATTTATTGTTGAAACAGAGTAAGATTAGTTCCTCTAAAAAAAAGCCCTGTCAGAATCAAGGCACCATCCATTTTTTTTCCTATCTAACAGCAGGTTAAATATTGTATTTTTCTCTGCAACACAGAGTTTCAAAAGTTGCTAAGAACTCAAAGCTTTCTATAATATACCATACTAATATTGGTGATCTCAATTCAACCTGCAAATTCAGCTCATGATGACTTGCAATGTGTCATTCAGCCTCATGACCAGGATAACAACATCTTCTACCAGGCAGACTCCAGTTTGATGTCCCACAAAAATGGCATCTGCTCTTTCCCTGCACTGGGAACCCCACGGTGCTGGTCACACTGGTCACTGAGCAATGCCCTGACCCATTACCCAGCACCAGCTCCTGGGGCCAAAAACCAGAACTACCCCAAGGAAATGTTGCAGAAAGATTCAATTGACTTCAGCTCCCTCTTCCTCTCTCGGGGCCACCCTGTCCCTCCAGCGTGCACCTTCACACACACCTGCAGAAGCATCTTGGGGACCACAGAGCCCACCAAAGCACCCGTTGCGCTGCCTTACAGCTATTCAAAAATGGCATCAGATATCAGAAAAATGATGAGACAACACACGAACCACTGCAGGAATGACAGAATCTGCCCTGAGCTGTCGTAGGCTCCTGAGACTTTCTAAATACCTCGCTCTACTTGGCATTTCTTTGTGCGCTATCTGGTATCTTCACTTTGCATCCTTGAACTTTAATTAGTTTAGCAACTTGCAGGGGACTTTTAAAATAATATTTTATTTAATCAGCGGCTTTTTCATTGTAATGTTTGGTTGCAGCAAGAGAACACACTAAGATAATGAAAAGTATTGGAGCAGCTGAAAACTTAATTAGAACACGTAAAAATTAATTATACCGCTCATCATTGATTTTGTCTGAAAAAGCTGATATTGCAAATAGGAAATTAAAAGCAAGGAGGTCATGTAGAGAATCACTGATGTGAAAGTGATATATTACACAGAAAATATGATCATGCTGAGAGGAACCATTCACTCCGGGTCTATGATCCAGTGCTGAGATGAATTCCAACCCACATCGCAAAATTGCCAATCAAGCATCAATAAGAAGGCTGATTAAGGTGAAGCCAGAAGAACAGAATACATATAATACAACTATTATGTAGACAATTGTATGTGAGATTAGAAATCACACGATTAATAGAGGCAGACTTCTCAGGACCTTCTTCTGCCTCTGTACAGAAAAAGCAGTTTAGTAGTGTAATCAAGAAATGTTATCCCTCAGGCTCTCCAAAAACATCTCAGATACGTGTCTGGGTTAGGACTATGCCACTTGGTGTTGAAAAAAGGGATTATAACACCCCTTAAAAGCCATAATTAAACAGGACCTTGGTCACACCTGCACTCAGTCCCCAGTGTCAGGGTGCCGTGGCAGCAGCTGGAAGCTCCAACCCCTTCTGCTTTGTCCTGGAAAAAATTACATACTGTCCTCTAACTTAAATAATAATTTTCTCTCCCTCCTGTGTCAGTTTCTGACCTTGTTTATAAAGCACGCTTATATCCAACTCCAGCTTGGAATCAGTAGAACCAGTTAGCACATCCTTTTAATAAAATACCACAGTATAGAAAGGGCAGTTTGGCAGTGGCATAAATTTTAACCAGAGCTCTACCACAGAGCTTTTGGCAAGTCACTTAACTTCTTTGAGCCTAAAGTACGGAATGAAGTAAATACTGTTTTACCAAACTCAGCAGAGAAATTATCTAATACTATCTAATATTTACAAAGCACTTTCAGATCTTTAAGCAGAGACCATAGAAATGTAAAGAAGTACTGACCCAGATAAGGGTTAAGAGCGAAATCTTTTTCCCAGCGACAGCTTTCAAATGACCTTGTAATGTTAGGATTTATTTTCAATGCAAAGGAAGATCTGTCGGGTGTAGGAGCCGTGTTTTGCTGTAACTGTGGGTGACTTGCTATCAACAGCAAAACAAGTTTAGTCACTGATCCAAATGTCAAGAGCTACCAAATCAGCGCTTTGATGAAATGTCAGGAATACTAACACGGTTTCAGGTCTGGAATCTGGTCGTACTGTTGTTTTCCCCAGGAAAACAACAAGTAACCAGCAATACATACATTATATATACTTTTTCACTTTCTTTGAAGTGAAGCTGAACAAGCTAAAAAAACCCACCTAAACCCATAAATATTTCCACTTCTGTGTTTTAAAGGAGTCTGATCTCCACATGCTGCAACTTCAGGAGTACAAATATCACATTTAGTGAGACAACCGCATCATTCAGGGATATTTTTCCACACCTGCCACTATGCCTTGTGCAGGAAGATATCCTGCAAAGGGAGTCTTCCAGACAGAAGGTTACTCAATCTTTTACATGACCGAATATTTAAAGGACAGAAAGCACAGCAGGCACATTCAAAAAATATGATTGTACACTTTAAGACTATTTTCTTAGCCAGGAAAACAAGCAAACAAAACCACAAACAGAAAACCAAACCAAACATAAAAAGTACTGCTATCTAAATTAATGAAATTAATCCCAAATGGATGTTTCCAAACAAAATATTTAAAATATGTGCAGGCTGTTGTCTGTACGACTAATTGGCAGAAGGATGGCAATCAAACCCTTGCCATTGCAAGAAAATTGCTGAGGAATTTCAGCACTGGGAGAACCTGTAGATGTCTAACATGTTGTAGAACTGCAAGAATCTCTGCCCCAGCAATTAAGCACAATCTTACAAAAACTCAGGTAAGAACAATTAGCCATATTCCTCATTCCACACTTTATACTCTTGCTTACCTCATTGACCACATGGAAAATATAACTAAACAGAAACAAAACCATGTTGTCTTCTAAGAAAGAAGCGTGCTGCATGTTCCCTTTCTGCACCCAGTGACTGGTGAGGAAATACCCGCAACGGAGCAGCAGGTGCAGCCGGATATCTGCACAAGGTTCTTCCCCCACTGCACCTGAACAGCTTTGCTGCTGAGAAGCAGGGCTGATATTTCACAGGGGAAGTGTGCTGATAAAAGCTGGCTGAGTTGTTGCAAAAATACACCTCTCACAACTGACACTACCACCCAGCTCTGATGATACCCTGCAATAAACTATACGTGTTATCCTCTATTGACACACATGAGTGTCTCTAACACAAAGGAGCCTTTATGTGTAAAGTATAATTTTGGTCTCAAGTTCTGGCACATACTTTAAGCTAATTATCTATCCAGCACTACACACTGAGGAAGTCATATGGTGGTACTTGAAAACCCAAATAACATTGCATTGCCAGCATGGCAATGATTCATTTAATAATTCAACCTGGACAGCACTTCCACAGGAGGCAATATAAAAGTATCTCCTGCCAGGAGAGCACTGCCAGGTCTTTTATAAATACTACAGAAGTTTCGCAAGCAGGTGGCCCATCAAACTCAAATAATTGATCCATGTCAGTCAGACCTGGAAGCTCAATAGTACAGCACATCATTACAGCAGTCAACATAAGAAGAAAGTCCGTGTGGTTTCCCCTGCAGCAAGCAGTTGAAAGGAAACAGAAAAGCTCTGCTATCTTTTCAGCTTTGAACATACTTCCCATGAAGTCTTCAGGGGAAGAGCAAATACTAACAACCCTGCAAGTGGCCCCTCCTCTAAGACTCGCCTGCTTTTCTGAAACAAAAGAGCATGATAACGTTCTCTTTTTCTTTATTGGAAACAATTCAATGTGGACTAAACTCAAAAATCCTTGGTGGTTTCAAGTGGTGTCATTAAATGGCCCATTTCCTGATGTAATGCACAGTTTTAACAGGCGACTTTCCTCACGCTTCTCTTGGAGACGCTGCTGCGACGGCAATGACAGCGGTGTCTGTAATGAAGGGCACTGATTCATCGTCATAGGTAGATTTAGCAGTTGCAGCTGAAACCACTACTGCCTCAAGCCCCCCTGCCAGAGGGGACATCTCAGTGGATGGGGCCACCACTGTTCACAGCTTGACTCCTTCAGGCCACCCAGTTACAGTGGTTCTGCCCATGGACACGGTGCTCTGAATCTCCTCCTTCACTGCACTCTCAGGTCAACCACAGCCTGATTACGTTGGTTACGATTTTTTTCTTAAGCATCCAAGCCTTAAATTTCCAGTGCTAAGGCTTCCAATGAACAAATGAAGTCACTCACTAACTACGCATTAGGACACAGAAAAGGTAGAAGTGATGTCTATATCATTGCAAGCATAGAAGAAAGCTCTATCAGCCACAATCACTTAATTATTTATTGAATTTGCACAGGAAAGTGAGAGGAAATATAGATCTTAAAGCAGTAGCGTATGACCTGTCCTTCGCCTGTAAGATCTTCCAATGCTACTCACAGCCATAGGAAATCAAGAAGTTTCCACTAAAACAGTAAGAATAGCAAAGACTGACAATGCCTGTGGTGTGTTGCTCCTTCACCATCATGTCTGTGGCCCATGAAAGCTTGCAGGCCACTCCATTAAAAAGACAACACTATAATCTACAAAATTAATTTTTTTCCTTATGTTAAGCATCTCTGTTCTTAGTTTTTGTTTTGTTTTTTTCCACTCATTTGGAAATTTCATCAGTGACTATACATATAACACTTTCACAGATGCTTACACAAGTTGTTTCAAAACACTGCGAGCAGTGCAGCAAGCTAGCGAGGGCGGGTGCTGCTTGCCAGGCAGGAGGAGGGAGGTTAGAGATACTTCTCCCTGCCAAATTTTGTGCCACCAAATACATACCATAACGTGGCCTGAGATATCTAGCTGAAAATTAGCTCTGCATGTGTTGAACTTCGGCGGGGAACTGCAGCATGAACAAGCCCTGTGGACCGCGCAAAGACCTTCTGCTGCTCACAGCCTGGAACCTGCTGACAGACATGGAAATTTAGACAGTCCTGCAAGCAAAGAGCCAGAGAATCCTCTCTTCCCATCTCCTCATTCTCTCCACACACAAGGCGTCAAGACGCAATCACACAACGCAGTAGGTAAATGGAAAACTCTGCCACAGGCTTTTGGAAAACCTTTGGGTGTTCATGGCTTCATTCCTAAGACCCCACAGGCCACCTGCAACAGGAGGGGACCCTACAAGTGTCGGGACCTTTTCCAACTGAGAAAGATGCTACAGACAACTTGGACACTGGACCACTGCTATATACAAGCCTGGAAACTTTATTGATTTGACTTTAGGTTTATTTTATCCCCTCTCAGATTTTAGGCAGGAAAGCACCAGTGAGCTCAGGTCTAACTTACCAGTGCTCCCAGCAGCCAATCCCAGGACAGGTCTCAGCAGAACCAGGCAAAGCTCAGGAAGGTTAAAATCACCTTCATAGAGTCTCTTTGCCACCTAAAGGGGAATTTTGGGCCCCTGTGCTCCCACCTAAACCCTCCAGAGAGATGTATAACATTAGATGAAATGACACCAAGCCTTTATTTTTCAGTTTCCACCTCCATAAAATAGGTATAATAACACTTACTTACACTCAAAGAAAATTGTAAGGCTTAATTAGATAATTAACATGAAAGTGCCTTTAAAAAAAGCTATGTACACACACAGTGCTACTGTATTATTAGTGTAGGCAGGCATGGGGAGCTCTTAGAGATTTTCTAGCAGGTTATTTGTTATTCTGGAAGCAGTCTTTAGCTGCATACAGCAGTAGTATAATTATTATCATCATCAGATTCACTTCCTAAAGTTATTTATGAAACACCATATGAAAAAAAAAAGCGTTAAGTAGCATTGAGCTAAGTTTCTGTTTTGTTGTATATGCTGATTAGGAATGCTGTTAAAATCTTGCTTTGCTGTAGTGAAAATGCTGGTGCCAGAAATTTAGCTACACGCTTGTTACTAGAATCATCATTATTTCGATGTAAGTGGTAGGTATCAGCAATTTCCATGCCTTTTTGTTTTTATTTGCATTTCTTTGCAATGGGTTTTTTTTCTGGAGTCTACTGGAATATTACAAGAACACGCAGAAATGTATGAACTTAAACTGTTGCACAGCTAATTTTGACAGTACCACACATCCAGGAATTTCTCTTTTCTGTTCATTGCATAAATATTATTTTTATATATATATATATATATAAATTATTGAATTAAAACTATGAGCAGGGAAAGCAGGGACTTCCATCAGGCAATAACTATGTTATTCTACCTTCCTCAAAAAAATACAAATTAGAGGTACTCCAGCTCAATTGTAGTACTTGGTATGGGAATAAGCAGGTCAAATTTACTCACTTTGGTTATATAAAAACTTCTGTAGTCCACAAAATTTGCCTTTTCAGAATGATGGAATAATAAATTGCTAGGAATTGCATTCACCACCTTACAGCTTCTAATAGTCCATATCAGGATTTTTTTTTTTTTTTAATTTTGGAGAAATCAATAAAGCAACATATTTCCCTAAGATAAAATATATATAAGTCTCATTGTCAATAATAAATCTAATTTTTAAATTTGTTCATTTTGATCAGTTTCCATGATTCTGGCATAAAACTGGGCAGGAAATGTGTTTCCACCCAACTCTAATTGAGTAGAAAATCCTCCATAAAAGAACAGGGAAGAAATCTCAACAGCATCAAATATTTATATCATGGGAAAACATCAAGAGATCTTTTTGCGGCTTGTACTGTATATATTTTACATGTAAATTAAGCTGAGTGGTTCCTCTTCATAGCTTCAAGCTGCTGTTAATGCTTCATAGATTTTTCAGGCAGACGAATATTGGTGAGAAGAATTTTATAACCTTCACACTGACGATTTATTATTATATGGAGACTAGAAGTCTAATATACTGACATGTGGCCTTGGTTCGGTCTCATTATAGAGTAATTTGCATCCCTAGTTTAATTGCTGTTGTTTGATTGTAACACATCTTCTTCTATGCAGCTCTGCCACATTTGATTTTAAAGTGGAACGAATCAGATCTGCTGGAGTTTGCAGGGCTTACACTAAAACTAGTGTTTGCTTCCACTGAAACCATTGTCACTTAGGAGGAAAGTTCAAAAAACCCTCTTGCACCCTTTCCCAATGCAAACTGGCAATGCTTTTCCTGCCCTGGTTCCACTTATAAGAATAATCTCTTTGCTATTTTTAAATATACGCTGTTTCGATCCAGCCCTTGTGCTACTCCTGCTCGAACAACAGAGTAACAGCAGCACACGACGTGAGGCGACCTGCGGCACCTCCAGCAACTGGCAAACCTCACGTCAGCAAGTCACTGAGATTTCCCAAACAGCGTTCTGATAAATTAATGCTTGTGATGGAAACTGGCCAATATAATTAGAACAGGGTACTTAAACTATGACATTTTCTACTGGCAAAAAATTGTATGCCAGTACCACTAGGTATTGTGCATACAAGAGACAATGAATGCAATGGGCTGCCACTTACCAAAAGCAATGGATTCCAGTATGAGCAGATGGCAAAATCTCGCTTTTTTCCTACCTGCTTTCAGCCTCAAAACTCTGGATGACTACAAAAGCAAACTGCATCAGTTTAAAATACACAACCAGCAACTACTGTAATTAGCAAAACCATCATCCCAGTGGATATTTTCCATGCTCATGAACTATTGAGTAGTTCAAACGGTTTTCAAAGAGAGTTAAAAACACTCTTAAAGGGCAGGTCCACGGTGGTCTAAATACAATTGCTGGCTCAGAAAGTCCTTGCGAACTACAAATTCAGAAACAAGGAGCAGATGGCCTGGGATGGATCACTTCACCCACCCTGTTTGCTGCTTGTATGTCAGCATCTACTACCAGTGACAGATGAAGAAGAAACGTTTTGTACTTTATCCAGACCAGCACAATGGTTCTTATGCATTTCATAACCCCAGGAATAACCCTTCCATGAGCAGAACAAGTCAGTGGGTGCTCCACAGAGCCAAACAGCAGCTGGGATGGGGGACAGTGCTGCATGGCCAACCCAGCACATCTACATCAAATGCCTGAGAAGAGGTATCTGCCCATAGGACATTTCGTGCCATCCTAATGGGATAAGACCCTTTAACCTGGACCTGTAAATCCATGTCTGCTTTATGAGATGCATGCTTAAGGCTCATTAATGTGCCTAATGGCAAAGTTGTACATAAGTGCCTTACTCAATTTGCATGGATTTATCAAAACAACTCAATAATTTATGGAACTGAAGCCTAAAAGTGAGAGTTTCTCTTCTTTAACCTAAAGGCATCATCTTTGGCTAGCAGCTCTAGAAGACTTACCATCTTTTATAGCTCAGCCACCAGGGAAGGAAAAAGGCATATTCTCATTGTGTTATACCAGATAGGTACATACAGTTTCTTTCCTTACAGTTGCAATGAAGTAATGATCTTCACCTGTGTTTGATATAGATAAGTTTGTGAAAAGCTATAAATATGGAGAAGACAGTCCTTCTAACAGCCAGCTCCTCTGCCTGTCTTCAGCTGGGATTTGTTTCCCTTTTGAAGATTCTTGGTCCAGTTGCATTTCGCCATGATTTTCTCTGCACAAACCTATCTCAAACACAGACTGGGCTTGTAGGGCTTCCTCTGGAAGATGTTGCACTGGGATGGACCATGCCATCAATGCAGTATAACCTCAAGGTGTTTTTGCAGCACATGCGGACCGTACTGTATTTGCTCAGAGATCTCTTCAGACAGCAAAACATTTCAGCAAGGATTTTAGGCAAGTCTATGGCAGAATTCTGAACAGGGAACAGAGAAGCCTCAAAAAACAAAAGGTAAAACAAGGCTTATTTGAACCACAACTGCAATTTCAAGATGTTACCAAAAGTGACTGTAGCCACTGGGCACTTTTCTGCATCCCTCTTCCTTCTCAGGCTGTTAAATGCCAGTTAACCCTGGCATCCAGCCCCAGCTTTCTTGTACACAACCAATGAGTGGCAAAAGCCAGGGACGGTGACCTGACCTGTTCCCTCTCTGGCTCAATACCTGCTCTTTATGTTGTTTCACCATCACATTCATACTGCAATATCAAATTCAGGGTTGGTGCAGTCCTGGCATCTCCACCCAAGGGCACCTCCCAGGACTGAGAGCAGAACCACGTCATGAAGATGGCTTCATCACTAGGGCATCACACGATGTCTGAAGGGCAGCTCCGTGCAGCACCCTTGAGCATTTCTAACTAGGGCTTACAGATAGAAGATCACCTGTTTCAGATTTCTACTGATAAAAAACGAAATTTGCTGGAGGTAGCTGGGAAAAAAGGCAACGTGGACAGCTATGGTTAAGATGCTGACCTGAGCTCACTGTCATCTTTGTAGTTCTGCTTTTAGGTAGGGAAGGCTGGACAATTGCCTTCAACTACATAATACAAGACAGAAAAGAATAACAGAAACCAGCTGAGCTGGAGGCTCAGTTTGGGGTTCAATAGAGCAACGCTGATTTGCACCCAGTAAAGATCAAACTCATGGTTATCTTACTCTACTAGAACTCAAACCATTCAGGAAGCAAATCACCTTTTATCACAATAGCTTCATTATAACTACACAAATTAATTTTAAATTGAATATGTATTTACTGTGAAATATGTATAGATAGACACAATCAGAAAGCTATTATGTATGGAAATATTTTTGAAACTGTTTGGACTACAATTATTTCTTTAGCTCCAACATTTAACTCTTAAAAATGAATTATACATTTGCAAAATACTTTTTATTTTAAAAGCAAGGTCAGTGGTGGGAACAGCATGCTTTGCTTCTAAGATTAAGCAACAGGGATTGCACCTGATCTGCCCTCAGAGACTAACTCACTGTTCTGATATTAACTTCTGTAGATGGGAAGAACAAAAAAGGCACCCAATTTCCCATCACCTGCAGTGATGGCTCTCCTAAAACTTTCCAGTTAACTAGTATATCCAACTTGTACTATGTTGTCCTACATTCAGTGTAGGCAAGTGCAAAACCACAAGTTACTCTGGTCAGTTACAGTCTCTAAAGCAACTACAATATATGGGAAAGTGACCCTGGACAGCTCTGTCCTGCACGGTGCTTTTTCAACATCAATTATTTTCACTGAGCAGTTGGAGCACACGCAAGACTCAACACAGAGGCAGGTGGCTGCCCAACAGCAGCAGGGTGAAGATGGAAGGGGAGCAAAAGAAAGTCATTCCACATGAGCTGGAGATGCTGAGAGAATAAAATCCCTGTCAGCCTCACAGCCTGAAGACTAACAGCATTCACTTCAACATCATCTCTTTCCTTGTGCATTTGGTCAAGTGGGAAAACAGAGTTAAAACACTTATGAGAATCATCCCAAACTGCCATCACCTTGAATTTAATGTGGGAAGAGCTGGGAGAAATTATGTGTGAATTTAAAAATTTTTAACTATGGATTTTACCTTCCCTTCCCAAATCTCCATGTTCCCTCCATGGTCTAAGCATCCATGTGAAGAACAGTCCAAGGGAAGGACTGAAGGCTGGTACTGCAGGAAAATGCTTCACCCCCTTCTTCAAGCATCAGCATTATCCCTTCCAGCAGCATTTCCACTGCTGGGTACATCATCCCAAGTACAATCAATGCTTAAAACATTTGAAAACAGGACTGTCACAACCCATGAAATGTACAGGATTTAATGTCTGCAGAAGCACAAAAGCACTGTCTCCAGAGCAGTTAACATATTGACAAGCCATGTGAAAAGGGAACGTTTTTCTCCGAGTTGCCAGTTATTCTTGCTCCTCTAAGGAAAGCATCTCTATTGCAATACCACACACAGACAGGGTCCCTCACTGCCTCTGCAGCCCCAGCGCTGCAAGTTCTCAGTCCTCACTGCATTTTATACCAAAATAATCATAACAATTAATCTAAACTGTGTGGGGAAATTTAAACTGTAGGCCGCTGTTAAAGCACCAGAACAATTTCCAAGGAAGGGTCTATACATGGCAAAGGATTTCAGTTCTAAGATTTTGTTTTAATAATTTGAAGATGGCAAAACCAATCATGCAAGCAAGTGGCACTCTCCTTAATTACAAAAGTCAATTCAGAATCAATAAAAGGGTAATTAATCTGTGGATCTGAATTATGCTGATAGCCCCAAAGAGGTGACCCTGTGACCACCAACACTTCTCCCAGGGTCTCAAGGTTTTCACATGCTGATCTATTATTTTATGACAGACGCACTGTTAGAAAGTACACTGGTAACTGTCATGAAACACTGAGAGAGAAGTGAACTGAAAAGCCTATGTCTTTTGCAAAATTACTGTAGTTAAACTTCTTCTTGCTTTGGATTCTCTTAAAGGCACAAGAGCTCAGCGAAGCGAAAAAAGGGACTCAGTGGAAGAGCACAATGTGCTCTCCTGGGGACTGAGGTCCCAGTTGATCATCCAGGATCAGAGGAACTAACAAACCCTCACGATTTCTGTATGTCCCAACCCTGGACTCTCCAAGTTGCTGCCCCCGGGCAGCACGAGCAGCACCGGTCCCACTAGGGGCTGCGGGACCAACACCACCGGTGGGCGGTGGGACAGACAACCAAGCAGACTGCAGGACAAGCTGCTGTCGCTTTGAGCAGCCTTCTCCTCCTAAGGGTTTTCTGACAGATCTCTGGCCAGTTTTGCAGAGGAGAAGCACATGATTTAGTGTGGTCTCTCTGTCCGAGACAGTCTCCTCCTTTTCGTTTTCTGTGGAAATGAGGCAGTGCAGGTTTTTCAAGGGGAAAAAGAAAGTATGAAACGGTATAAATCTCTTGGCTTGTTCCCTCTCACACCTGGGCACAGATCACTGTGGTACATGCAGATTTATGTTAGCAGTGATACACACAGATTGGCACAAAAAAGAAATTGCTTGGCCTGCTTAGGGCCAGAGTTTAGCAGCTTGTGAGACATCTCAGTGCTATGGAAAGTAAATGCAATAAAATTCAACAAAAGAGCTGGTTTTGTGGAGTGACTCCCTCCTCAAAAGACAATCCCTCCGACTTCACTGGCACTTCATTACTTATGGAATATGGGGCTACTGAAGCATGTTAAAATACAACACTCTGAGTATTGTAACAGTATTATATTAAAGAATATGTAAAAGCCAGATCCAGGGTAAGCAGAGGTGCAACTAAGCTGCCAGCCAGGGGTGACTTAAGAAGCTTATCGGCATTATCCTGTTCCACTCTCCACTGACAACCTTAACAATCACGCTACGAAACATCTTCTTTCCTCCATCGTGTCCCATGTATCCGTCGCTAATGCCACATCCAGCAGAGACTTCATTACAGATGTTTTATCCTAGCCCGTACACCTGAAATGCAGCTCTAACTGGCACAGCCCCGTATCTGAGAACTCTGACTTGATCTGTCTCTTCATTTTTATTCTTTTCCCAGTCCAGGGCTATAGTTTGTCTTTTGGTGCCCGCCCCCCCGCCCTTGCTTCTTCCTTATTACCAGTCCCCTGTCTCATGAATTTTGAGTTAAACATTTCACCTCCTCTGGCAGGAGTTCTCCAGTGTGAGATGAATAACAGACATTAAATTGTTAGTCTTATGTTCTCTTTAAAATGTGCTCAGAGCAAATGCTAATAGCAGCACATCTCAAAAGACTCCTGCCAGCATTTGTCTTGATCTTTCGTTACCCATCTGTCAAAACCCAGGTGACAGTTATGAGTTTAAACCAAAGTTCAGAGGCACCTGTTAGTTTCAAAAAACTTTTGCCTCTAAGGTTTACATTGAAAGAAGCTGGTGTGCTTGCCAAGTCCAAGCATTTGAACTGTTGGCAGGAGACTAAGTACATGGGCGTTGTACAGAGTGAGAAGAGTTAGGCAATTTTCCATTTAATAAACACTTGGGGGCAAATAAACTACAGTCCCTGGTGTAGAACATCCAACAAGTTTACTCTCTACCTCCCCACAATGACTCACATGGCTTCAACTTGCCAAATCAGGCAGAGTAAGGTGATAAAACGACAAAAGAAAAGTGGCACCAGCTAAACAGCTGCATCACCAAAAGATGGACACACCATAGCGTGTCCTTCAAAAAGGACAGAGTTGGACTGATGCTTTACCAGATAACCTAAAAGTTTGCTGGACCGGGCGTGATTTACTTTTTCTTATAAGTGTAATTTTTACATCAGAATGTTTGCTTTGGATTTCTACTTCTATTTTCCCATTTTGTAGAAAACTTCTACCTACACCAAACTAAATAATTCATGGTCATCACATCCCAGTTGTATGTTGAAATGGGTAAGGAACATAGTTTGCAACACAGCCATACAGTATGTTCCTGTGCAGAAATAATTTTGCAGCTCCATTATTTGCAACCAACTACTAGCAATGTTAGACTTCAAGAGCTGATTTTTGATACCCTGAACAGAAATGCTGTTTCCACTTCTCTGTCTTGTTACAAGAGGTTTGGCAGCTCAGCGTGTTACTAATCCTGTGGCTTCATTCATAGCATCTGGAGATCACATCAGTGGTGAAGCCGCCAGGCTCAGTGAAGTGGACATATCTATGTCCCAATCAACCCTTCCTCAGCTTAACCTTCATCTTGCCTGCACACTCCAGTTGGATTTAAAAAACAACCTGGATGTTTGTTGTAAAACAACTGGAAGCATACAAAAAAAACCCCCAGCATGCATCTTAAAGGTACCACTGTCTATATGCAACAGGTCCCTCAGGAATCCGACTCACTTTTTGTGCTAGTCTCTGAAATGAGACCTAATAAATCAAGATAAGGCTATAAGCCAAGCAATGTATCTTTTTCAGTGCATAGCACAATACGAATGCAATAATTTGTTCTGATTATGGTGTTTGATTACTGAGCGTTAGAGAAGGCTCAAACAATGTAACTTTTAATTATACCCTTTTATGGCAGTTCATTGCAAATCCAGCGGCTCTTTCAGGGCCGTGCAAGTGTTTGCCTCATTCCTGATAAAGCCTGAAATATGTCTTGGTGCCTTCCATAGCCTGCAGGCACAGTCTGTATTCATTCTTGCATATCTCACTGTTGATTTGCTATATTTCGCTACTGCTACCCTGGCAACTCTATGAAACACAAAGAGCTTATTTCTGTGCCTCTCTTTTATATGAAAAAAAATGTATTTAGATACTTCTAAATAAACAACACCTGCTATCTAACGAAAACCCATGCTAGAGTGTAATGTGGTTGTCATTATGCAAATTATGGTTGACCAAGAGTTGCAAATAAATGCACCCCAGAAGCACTGCATTTCCTCTGCATACATTACACTGAGCACGACCGCGTATTTATCTCTGGGAAATCCTTGACATAAATATGGTGTCCCAAGGCTAAAGGAATAAGGTGGTATTTGAATATGCTACGGCTATTTGATATGCCTTGTGTGTGTAATTGAGGGCAGAAATAGTCCCAGTTGATATTTTTTTCTTTCCTTAGTGTACTGGGTTGGCATGGTAAGGTTTTTGGAGTACGGGAGGCACAGGGGGCTATAGCACCTCTGGAATTACATATTTAAGAGGGGGATAAAAGTTTCTATGTGATAGCAACTGCAGTCAGAAGAGGGAAGTGAGAATATGTGAGAAACAACTCTGCAGACACCAGGGTCAGCGAAGGAGGAGGGCAGGAGGTGCTCCAGGTGCCAGAGCAGAGATTCCCCTGTAGCCTATGGTGTAGACCATGGTGGAGCCAGCTGTCCCACTGCAGCCCATGGAGATCCATGGTGGAGCAGAAATCCCCTTGCAGCCCATGGAGGTCCATGGTGGAGCAGAGATCCTCCTGCAGCCCATGGAGATCCATGGTGGAGCAGAGATCCTCCTGCAGCCCATGGAGATCCATGGTGGAGCAGAGATCCTCCTGCAGCCCATGGAGGTCCATGGTGGAGCAGAGATCCTCCTGCAGCCCATGGAGATCCATGGTGGAGCAGAGATCCCCCTGCAGCCCATGGAGGTCCACGGTGGAGCAAAGATCCACCTGCAGCCTGGGGGAGGACCCAGGGAAGAGTGTGAGGAGCCCTCTCCTTGAGAAGGAAGGAGTAGCAGAAATGACACATGATCAACTCACCACAGCCCCCATTCCCCATCCCCCTATGTCACTGGATGGGAGGAAGTAGAGAAAATTGGGAGTAAATTTAAGCCCAGGAACAAAGAAGGGGTGCAGGGAAGGTATTTTTAAGATTTGCGTTTATTTCTCATTATCCTACTCTGATTTGATTGGTAATAAAATAAACTCAATTCCACAAGTTGAGTCTGTTTTGCCCATGACTGTAATTAGTGAATGATCTCTCCATGTCCTTATTCCCAGCCCACGAGCCTCTCATATTTTCTCTCCCCTGTCTGGCGGAGGAGTGAGAGTGATAGAGCAACTTTGGCGGGCACCTGGCATCCAGTCAGGGTCAACCCACCACACTTAAATATCTCAAAGATTAATTGCTTCATTTACAAAAGCCTTTCAAGACCTCTCAGCACGCGGCAACATCCATTTGTGAAGTTCAGACAAAGAGCAACTCACATTTCGCCATCTCCTATATTCTACTAAAAAAACCCCCACCTTAGCTGCATCTATCGCTGAAGTGAAGCAAAAGCATGAACAACCCAAAAAATCTCAGATTTGGATTAAAAAGTAAGCCTGTGTTCCTCTGGGCATAACAAAAAGAGCATGGTCATACTCTGAAATTAAAATCAGTTCCCTATGTCTTTACTGGTCACCCAGACCACGGTGAATGCTTGTGTGGGGAAGCATGGAAAGTGGGCGAAATGCAGGTTGTAGTAGATCCACCCAAGTTGCCATATGGATTGACAACGCAAAAAGTCACAAAAGCCACAGAGATGAATGCTATAGTTAGTGGCAGAAATGAAGCAAAGATACATTCAAGAGATGCTGCACAGAGAAAAGCAGAAGCATTTCACAAAACCTTGGAGATGGGGGAGGAGTGAGAAGTGACACCAGTGTTGTGAGTCTGTGGGACACAGGGCAGCGGTGTAGCTGTCAACATTAACGGCAAGAGGAGGAGGCTGGAGGATTCTGAAGGACAGATATAGAGCTCAGAGTTTGAGCTGTTGGGCTTCAGTTGTCAACAGGATATCCAGGATCCTCTGAGGAAGAGGGAATAGAAAGAGAGAAATCTATGAATCATCAGCTCTGGATGGCAATTAAAACCTCCACATCATGAGCTGCTCTGTCAGCAAGCCCCTCTCCTGCAGCATGGGTGAAAGCTGCTCAACACTTGGCATTTTCTACCCAATTTCATAGAGAAATTCATGCAATCAATTGTTTGCACCCATCTTCTAATTATGCTCACGTGGCAATTAAGCACACATCGGTCAGAGGTTTGCCTGGGCTGTCCCAATGGGCCAACTTTGTCTCCAGGTTTTAGTCCATCAGGCTCCAGAGACCAGCTGCCAAAATAGGTAGATACATACTTAAGAAGCTGTTTTCAAACGGTCACTCCTTGCATGGTAATTAGAAAGAGCCAGTTGATTAGGTTCATGGTTAAATTAGCCAGCCTGCCTTTAAGGTTTGCTGGGGCAGCTCTCCTCACAGAGCAGTCAGTCTGAAGCTTATCACTTTATTTAGCATTGATTGGTCAGGACCACACTGTTATTCTTTCCAGCATCTGCTTTGATAATTTTCTCTTCTTCTCAGAATGTTCATATACTTAAAACACTTCAACACCCCTCTCAAAGAGGAAATAAGGAAGACTACTTATATATGCATATATCTACATGCACATATATGCGTAATTTCCCATCTGACACGGAGATGCTTCATGTGATCACTCCCAGGCAGCTTTAAGACACAAACCCTGTCTAGGCAGACTCAACTTACTCCTCAAGTTCAGTCTGCCCACACAGCATCATCCAAAGTTGACATATTTATTGCAAGGTTTTGAAGCAGATGTTGTACCTCCATCTCTCTATTTTTCCAGCTGTTGGAAGCCCCAAAGCAACCACCATCCACTGCCCATACCAAGTTCTGAATCTGTTTGTGCTTTGTGTTTTCTGGGGCCGCTGCAATACAGCAGGACCATGTGCAGCCTTCATCAGAGCTGCCACTGAATACAATGCTTTGGACTTGTTTAACATGGCACAGCAGTATCAGGATAAGAAAGCCACAATGCCTTGAATTGAACATGGAGGCACCATTTCAGCAACTGCAAGGACCTTTATTTTAATGCATGATTCGCCCTTAATTCTAAATTTTTAAAAAATATTTAAAACATTTTCTCCTCAGAGCCCAGGAGTGGAAATGTGAAACAAGCACCACTGATGCAGTCATAAATTAGGCAGTTATGTCCCTTCCCACTAGGTAAATGGCACTACATTAAGGCATAATGGTGCATGCAATCCAAATCCCTGCAGCTGGCATCCCTCACCCAGTCATCCCCAGGGCAGCCTCCCTGCCCCGCTCTCCAGTGCCCTGGGGTGAAGGCTACACCCAGTTCCCACCATAATTGCTCTGTGTAGGCTCAGATGAGCAGCCTGATCTGGATGGTGATGGCCATACTGTATCTCTGAAATAATCTTGTATCTGCCAAAGGTGATACAGACTCTGAGAAAGAGCTCCTCCAGAAGGAAACCAGCAGGAGGAACTGTACACAGGGCTTTCAAAATCCTTGAGAAAGTCCCACTGCTAAGCTTTCCTCCAAAAACCCTCGTGGTAGTGACTTCACAACCACACTTGTCCTGTGTAAACCAGGCTTGAGAAGGAGCTCAGGCTGCTTTGAGCTTTCCTGCTTGTCAAAATGTCACCCTCCTGTTTGCAGCCGTATGATATGGGTCACCTTCCCTCCTCGGTCTTTGCTTTTATCTCAGGGAAAGGAGTTCCCCTAGGGCAGTGCTGGCCATGTTTTTCACATCATTTCTCTTTGGGTTCCTAGAAACACCTTCTTACAGCCTGACCAAGAAATTCCTCCAGGGAGAAGCGCATCTGGACTAGTACATGCAGTTAAGTCAGCTCCTCTGAAGTACAAAAGAAACAAACAGAGCCCTCCAACACACAACTGTGGATCAAGGGATTTTAGATAGATGTCTGAATCCGAAGCAAAGCTTAATCACATTTACTGTTCAGAAACAAGCCTGTCTTAGTATTATTGTTTTTAGTATGTTTCTCATATATGTCATTATGTACTTCTGATTTACAGTATTAACGCCAGGCAAGTGTGCTACCTTTATTCTTCCCTGCAGGATTACGTAAGGATATTCTTTAGAGTGAACATCACACTGGGCTAAGGTTAAAAACCAATCAAGACATGTATAATAGCAAGCTCCAAGGTGCCTTCCCATATCTCTGAAATATAAATGATTCTCTGGCATAAAAGGTTTTGAAATACATAGCCATAAAGTCAAAGCTCTGCTAAGCAAATAACACATACAAGAGGAAGTTCTCCTTCCAAAGGCTCTGAATCACACCGACAGCTACAGTATGTGTGAAGCTAAAATATTTCCAAAGCTGAAAGCTGTCAACAGAAAGTAGCAAAGCACTGGCTAGTTCCTAGACTTCACTTATAATTCACACAGAAATACACACCGGGAGGATGGACCTACAGCTTAGGAAAAGTGCAGTATGTGTTTCTTGGAGACTTTTATATCCAGGTATTAAAGACTGAGGGTCTTGCACTCTTAGGCCACTGACACTCAGTAACTAACTGGTAACAGCTAAATACTAACCAGTACCAGAAAATCAAATGGTTTGGGAATTTCTTCATGCCTCCCAAGAGCAAATACTACTACTGGATATAATCAGTCAAAACACACAATCCCATTTTGCTTTAAAAAAAATCTGGTCATTAACAATGAGGAAAAGAGCCAACATACATTGAAGACACTACTTAAGTTGGACACTGCCTATATTTATGAAATCAATACTTGTGTTTTAGGACTCAAACTGAGACCACGAGACTCATTCTTCTTCCACATTTTTCTTCTGCCAAAAATACAAGAAAACAAATTTTAAAAGCCCAGCTGGGCAAACATTCTCCTAAATATTCAGCAAAGCTTCTCCCATTGTCATGTCAACATACCTAGATGTAACAGGTTCTAGTGTTCAAGATAAGTCTTGTGAATGCATTTCCAGCCATGGATCAAACACATTTCTTTGTATTTCTCTGTGCAGAAGTGAAGACCCATAGTAAGCAGTGACTAAACCAAGAAGAACAGTTAACTTCAGCGCCTGTGCTCCAAGGAAGCACATTTCCCTGCCTGCTTTAAAGGAAAAGGAAAAACAGAGAGCACAGAAAATTACCCCAGTGGTTATAGTAGAAAAAAACCTGAAGTGTGCAAAAAGGAACCTGCCAAAAGATGAGAGAGGCAAAGCTCAAGTTCTTCACAGGCAAGGAAAGGCATGTTTTTGTCCAGCCCAGCTGCATCTCTACCCAAGGCTGCAGGAAGGAGACAGTCCCTCAGTGAAACTTCGTGTCCCTGGGCTACTAGCTTACAGCAACAAAGTTTCCACAATTTCTAAGGGTATAAACAGCCAGCTGCTGGGTGCGGATGAAGCACAGCAGAAGCAGGCATGCTGGATTTTCTATTTTCATCCAGAAGCGCACAGTTCCTGAGCTGTCCCAGTGACAAGTGACATACACAGGAACCCAGTGCCTGGATGTGCACACAGTAGGGACACATCCAGGGGGTGGCACCCAGGAAACCCACCAAAAAACAGGAAAATTGATCCAACAAGCCACGGTCCAGGCAAGAATCAGTAGCATGTGGGAAGTGTAAATACATTTGCACACCTTCTCTAAACCACAGCCTTTGTTAGTTTAACCCGTGTCACTGCAATTGTCTTTTTAACTTCTCTCTCTTTTTTTTCCCCCTAGGCACATAAGCCTTCTTGAATGTGAAATAACTTGCCAGAAGTCATAAAGGAATAATGTCAGAGGCCTGACATGCAGCATGAAAGACAATGAGCCAGACTTTTCCTAAATTCTGAAACACAGCCTATAAGGTATGTCCAACAGTATTGCTTTTTATTCCCGATTCCAGAAGGAGTTATTAAATTTTTTATCACAGTGAATTTAACTTTTTTTTTTTTTAAATGAGGCTCAGAATACAGAGAAAGCTACATATTGAGTAATTCAAGGTAAAGGTGTATAGTTGTATCTCTGCTAAAGACATATATATGAGATTATGCAGATCATTAGTCAGCTAATTTCAAGCACTATAACATGCTACACACTGAAATAACCAGTAATCTGTTCTACAAAAGAAGCTATAGTCAGTAGTGATCAAACTGGTTTTCCTGACAGAACCCTACACAATTTCCAGAGAAAGTGCAATGCCACAGAATTGTATTTAAAATTCCTGACAAAAGCCTTGTTTTCACTACTTCCTTTCTGTAAACCCCGTAAGTGATCATCAGCTGCTGGAGGCCCAAGTACAAGAGGCTAAAAGGCACTTTTAAACACCAAACATAAAAATATGGTGCACTGTCTGTTCACATCCCACAGGTAACCTTCTGTCAAGCAGAGGACAAAAATCTGGTAGGTTTCATATTTTAAGTGCCAGAATTAGATAAGTAATATCCTGAACACATATGCAAGTGTTCCAGTGCAAAGCAAGTAAAAACAAACAACAAACCAAAACACCAAAAAAAAACCCTGTCTGCAGGACTGGCCCTTATGTGCAGCCTGAAAAGAATGAGTAAGAACAAGGAGGCGCCAGCATCATTTGTCACCAGCAGGTCTAGTAGCTCTTGGTTACATTGCACAGAAAATTAATGTTCTATATAACTCTAAATTCAAGTTTGCTTTCCTATCTCCTACTTATGATAAAAACAGAGCTTTGGGAAGCAAAGATGAAAATATCCTTTAAAAGTAAGATCCCAGTTCAGCAGAGTACTGATGCACTGAGGCACTTCAGTTTTGTCTGGTATCATTCAGATAGTCAAACTGTGAGTGAAAACCACCGAAATCTTCAGAATGGCAGAAGAGCTTTCTCTAAACAAGTAATCTTACCATAGGTGGGTCTTTTCAATTCAATTTCCAAGCAAAGCAATGTTTTGTGATTTAGTCCCACAACACAACAGCACGAGGAATGCATCTTTATCTCAACTGTTGATACAGTCTATCAATATTAAAATAATCTGGCATGGACTGGCTTGCTAATAAACCAGCGATTCAGAGATGTTGCAAAACAAAACTGTCTTAAACGTATTATTTGTGGACAATATAAAACAGAAAACCTATGAAGAAAACCTGTGCTGTCATTGGCACAGCAAGATTAAAACAAAAACACATCCAAGAAACAATTACAAGGCTGAGTACATTAAATTAAACTTGATGCAATCATTTCTGACAAAAGTCCTACTGTCAGTAATTGCACATATTTGGACTTGTAATTGTTAAAAGCATCACACCGTGTTTGATGCATCTGAGATTCTGCTTCTGAAAAGCCATACAAAATTCCCAGTAGAAATCTCAGGTTTTGTTTTAACACCAGCTCCTGTACTACGTGATTCTTTGCTGCTTGCTCTTTTACTGTTTATTGCCTCGGGATCAAAGATCTGTTTTGTAGTGAAAATAAATTCCAAATCACCGTGTGCATGCTCCTCTACCACAAGAGACAGAGAGGGCCAGAATGACTGAATCCCAGTCATCTCCCCAAATTCCTGGTCCTCTAGGGAATCCAGCACAGCAATGTCAGATTCCAATGGTTTAATAGGGCATCAAAACCCAAACCGTCTAAATTTGCCCAACAAAGACCAGCAGAAATGATCCCAAGTGACATCTAAGTTCTCTCTCAGCAGATACTGTGCTAAATTACACCAAAAAGAGATGTGCTGAAGTGCTCCAAAGCAACTCTCATGAAACTATAACCTCAACAAAGCCACATACCACCATTCAATTAATCAGATAAAGCTACCTTTCCTGAAGTAAGAAAGTATGGACTGAGAAGTCCAGAGAAAAGTGAGGGGGAATGCCTGTTTTATTTATTACAAATATGCTTGCAATTTTATATGCAGTTCACTACTATTTACATTCTATTGTCTTGAAATACGATCTGCAAAACATTTTAATAGATGTACCAAAAACGTATATGGCCACTATCATGTTCAAAAGCAGCTGTGTGACACAAAACCATTTGTGTTACCATTTCTTAGAGCAAACCTCCTGTCCCAAACACACCTATGCCTTGCACAGAAAGCACTTTGGAAAGTCCTGTTTTCTCTTGGGGGAAATACACCATCAGCACAGTTTCTGTTTTACATTTGCCATGTCCAAAGACCCCTAAGGAACCTGAGTACCCAATTTCTAGGCAGGAAAAAGTGGCACTCTGGATGCATTAGAAAAATTGTATCCTAATCTGTACATCTGAATTGCATTATTGTAGGTCCCTTCCTTCTCAGGGGTTTTTTATTCTGAGCTTCTCAAGATTAATAGAGACAGATGTTGTTCGGGTGGCATTCTGTCTGCTCTACACTGGTGTCATCTTTGATCACAACTCAGTCCAAAACCTTTTATGCAGATAAATTAAAGCACACATGAAGTTTTATTGAGCTCAGGGAAATTACTTTTCTGCCAAGTTAAGACTTGGACTTCTATATGGTGCTGAACTAGGACACTGCTTGTCCCTTTCCAAGTTGTAGGTTGGAAGGAAGAAACCAGGCATCAAGATATGACTATGGTATACCAGGAAAAGGTTTCTATCCTTGCTCAGTACCTTCACAAAACAGTTTTGCCAGACTCCAATACAAATCAGTTATTCAGGCACATGAGTGGTAGCTGGTGGGATCTCCTGGAATAACACTCCTGTTTCTCTTGAATACACTGTGAGCACTTTTAATCATTGCTCTTTAAAAAGGACACTCCTTAGTGAGCATTTTAAAAGTTGCACACTCATGAAACTTAAAAAAGCTGTCCAGAAAAACCTACCGCATCTCATCTAACTTTAGACACTTGACCTTTTCAGTGTCTGCTGATGGGAGATGCTCCCCACACAACATTGCTTATTTGCCTTATCTTGGATTAAAAACCACCACAAAGCTAAGAAACCTTTTGTCACAGCCGCAGTCCCCACACAGCCCTTCCAGATGCCTTGTTCTTGTCATCCTGCCCTGCTCTGATGAAGGAGCAGCGGACAGGTCACACCATCAACATGGGCCTTGGTCCAGCAAGCTCTCAACTTGTCTGCCCCGCGTCCTGAGAATCAAGACAGAAGGCGGTAACCACAACTCTGCTACACCACACAAAACCTCCACTTGTGTAAACATTCCCACAGATGATAGTGCAAAAAAAATATGATTTAATCTTGGCAATTTGTTTGCCATTACACATTTGGTGCCTCCTCCCTTTCTGGAAGGCGCGGGGCTCGCCGAGGCACCGGCTGCCCGGCAGCCTGCTCTCTTGTGGCCTCATTAGCCGAGCTCTCGCAAACGAAGCAGCCGAGCCGCGTCCCAGATTTCCACACACCAGCTCTGACATTTATAAAGTACTTTCAGTCGTGACAAGATCAAAAAACTCAGCATTCCTTCAAATCTCCTAATAACTCTCAAACACCCCCAGCACAAAGCTGGAAAAAAAAGCCCCACAACTGAAAATGATAAAGCCCTTATTAGACAAAACGGGAGGAATTATGGGATTCCCCATGCACCTCCATCTCATTCCAGACTTCATTTGATTTCTGCAACATACTTTGCTCTTAGAAAACACTAATCACATTACCTCCCGGACAGGCCTCATTTGCAATCAGTGCAGTCCTCCCCATCAGCATTTCTGCCAGCAACTTACTCAGAAGCTTGTGGCTCTCATTTCATTTTGGGCTCTCAACCATCTACTCCTATGATTATATTTAAATGTCAATGTGAGACAACTCCACTTTGCATGTCAGAGCATCATCCTCCAGCCAAGCTTAAACAGAAGTTGTGTCAGGGCTTGTAGTCTAAATTATTTGTTCTGAGTTGTATAAGGGGCTGTTTTGTTTTATGGATTTTGCCATAAAAACTATTGATCAAAACAATGCTTTTTTGTGTGCTCGCACTTGAGAATTACTAAAAGTGATTGGGGTGGAGGTGAGGGGGAAAGGTTGAGAATATAGTAGAAAGGAGTCTCCCTTGGTCACAGCAAATTGTATATACTGGTATAGAAAGACACGTCAGCTATTGTGTATTTGTATAGATAGAATTCTTAAGATGTTCTTCATTCCTAACTATCTATTAACAAATTATGTCTTTTATACTATGACGTTCTCTCTTCCTCACGAACACACATTCCTGTTACCCATAGCATGTGTGGACTCGCCTTACTGCCTTATGTCATGGGATGGACCTCTGGGTGCTACCACTGCACCAGCAGTAATAATTGAGAGCACCTTGCACTCTCATAACATTATTAATCCAGGACAGCACAGTTTAATTTTTTTTTTTGCTCTGACTTTAGAGCTTGGCCAAACATGTGTTTTGAGAAAACCAGGCTGTATGCTGAAAGTTGCAGTTGTACTTGACCAACTAGGGGCATCACCATCTCAGCTAACAACATAAGCCACATGGCACACAAGATGGTGGAAGAAATGCTGACGGCCCTAGGTAACCAATTCCCTGGAACAGCCTCTTCCTAACTTCCAGTGTTAAAGCCTATGTAATTCTATAGAAATGGATTATTTCTATCCTTTTCAATTTTCTTAGTTGCTATACAAGTATTAAGTTCATGCTTTCACAACACTAGATGTTCTTTTTAATCTATATTAATACCCAGGTTTTCTTAAGGGTAACTTTATGTCCAGGTAAGATGCTACAACTTAGCTATTTGCAATATTGTAGAAAAAAAAAGACAGCTGAATACTTGAGACAGACTGTGTTTCTTCTCTCCTGTTGTAATAGCTGTAATGGTAGCTCCTACCTAGAGCAAGCATGACAGAGTCCCTAAAGGACACGTGAATCAAACCAAAATAGTAACTGGAGTATACACATGAACAAAAGGAGTGATGAATTTTTTGAGTTAGAAGGTATACAGTTTTGTTACTTATTTCTCTAAGGACTTAGCTTTTATTTTCCTCTTGTTGATTCACAGCCCTTTACCATTTTTTTTAAACTTGTTTATTCCAAACATAAAATGGCTATTAAATCCAAGCTGTTCAAAAATATACAATTGAGAACATTTCAGCTATAAACAACACTTGAAGATTTACTCTATGAAAAGCATAACTGAAAAGCAAAGAATGACTCTTCAGCACAATGAAATCACAGAGAAAATAGGAAGGAAACAATTTAAAACAAAACAAAAACCACCAACAATAAACCACACACCACCATTCCAGACCTGCTTAATAGCATTCCAGGGCTTTATAAAAAGTAATGATCACCAACCATGAGAGAAGACTCTTAATTAGGAAACTGATGTATTCTATCGAATGGAGAATCACATTACATTGTTTTCAGAGTCTCAGGTGTGTTTATATGACTTAGTAAAATGAAATCTTTCATTCAGTCTAAGCTAGGCAACTGTATGCAGCACAAAATACAAGTTCTTGTTTACATAGCTAAATTGTGATTAATGTGCACCATATGGAAGCACGGGCCAGCCCCAGCGAACAGTTGTGTCTCTACAGAAACTCATAATGGGTTTGTAAAACAGGCAACCTGGCACTTGCAAGGGAATGGTAAAAAGGATTAAAACAGAATAACCACCAATGTGTTAGCAACTTTGAGACCAGCAACACTGGCACTTAGAACAAGTACAAAATAAAACTCAACTAGGCAAAATAATTCTGCAAGTAGCGGTTATGAATGCAGTAGATGATCAGGACAGGTACTTAGGATACAGGGATTATGTCTGGGTTTTCATTAACAGCAAGAATGCAAGTGATATTTCAACTAGCAAATTTCATAACCAAACTGCAAGATTAAGCTCTTTTATTAATCTGAATCAGAAATGCACAATTAAAGAATTGTTCAGGTGGCTCCTGGCATGACACAGAACTCCAGAAAGCAGATTACCAGGAGGTGTTACCTAGGGCAGATCCAAGCATAGCACCTGAAAATACTCTTCCTGCGGCCCCAAATTAAAGCAGCTTCCACGTTAACACGCTCTTTCTGTATGTCTTGCCATATAATAGGTATGGTTAACAGGTATTCCCTGAATGCAGGATTGTCATTTAACACGGTAAGAAGGCAATGCTATCCAGATTCTCAGCAATCCTTGTGCTTTTGCTCCATTTCACCTATGTCGGCCTTGATGCTGGAGCAGATGCACATTTCTGGACTCCTGCTAAGTCTCACTAATTTGAAATAAATGATGTATAAACATGATGGAAAGAGCAGAACCACAGACCATAAGATCTTTACCTATGTTGTGCACTACGGAGAGGAGATCAACTCCAGTCTAATAGCTCAAAAAATTGTGGTGGTTTGGTTTGTTTTTTTGGGGGGTTGTTACAGACACTGAAGTTGTCGCTTGCCAGAAAAACTGAAGTTGTCCTATCTACCTGTAAAGCCTCCTGTATACAAGGCAACCATAGCATGCAGTTGCTGGACTCTAGACAGGACGTACTCGACTATTCTATGAGCCTAACGCCACTGTTGTTGGTGGGAACTTTGTGGGCTGGTTTGGTTTTTTTGTTTGTGATTTGTTTGTTTTGTTTGTAGTGAGTTTTTTGTTATTTTTAATAAGATGGGTAGAACAAAGGAAAAGGACAAAGAACTAAATATTCAATAACTTGAGCTTTCTACCATTTCACAAGCAAAAATCATAAGTATATATATAAGGGGAAAGTACATGGGTTGCAGTCCTGAAAAGTTTATACGGTTTGTAAGAGTTGATCCCCAAGGGCTGTAACTGAACTGCGTTGAATTAGACCAAATTTTACTTTCTGTAAAACTACAAAAATTTGTACTTTCCTGTCTCTTTCATAGCACTAATCATGGGTGCAGAGCTGCTAGAAGCTGTATCAAAACCACAGCCACAGTATTTGATAGACTATTACTCTGCTTTTAGAGCTTAACACCCTACTTGACCTGTCACTGAACAGCCACTTGTCCTGCAGAACATTCAAGTTCTGCCAAACTTTGCCAGTTGAAAGGGTGCTACAAACAAATGCACCATTAGCAATTTACTCATACAACACTTAAAAAAAAAAAACCAAACCAAATCACCAAGAACAAGAAGCAAGCTCTAACAAATATGTTCAAACAGCTGGCATTAATCCTGAATGAATTTGCTTCTGCTTGTTGTCTCAATTAAATCTTCTAAACAGACCAAATTTCTAGAACCTGAAACAGCCTGATGACGTGATGCCTCTGCCTGATTTTATGTAGAGTATCTAAAGACTTATTTTCAAGTACTGGTATCTATTTGAGGAATGGAGGCAACCCAAGGCATGAATGTGCACCTGGGGAGCACCAACATCCCTCATCCACATTTGTGACACCCACAGCTTAACCGCGATGTCCCAGTACCTGGCTCAGGTTTGATCACCAGTCAAATGGTCCTCCAAGAAAGGAGAGACCAACCAGCTGAGTTGAGCTGGAACACAAGCCTGGTGACACCTCCTGTCCTGCTGAGCTCAGGTTTGAATTCCTCAACCCGAGCAAAACCGAGAAGATCCCCACAACAGGAGCTCTGCGCAAAGGAACTGCTGCCTGCAAATTTCTGTTCTGTGCTACTCTCTGCCATAGAGATATAGATCCAAGAGGTCTCTGGAAATGGAAGAGACCTGGCTGTTAACACAGGAGACACTTTTGTTAAGAGTCCTTTGATGACAGAAGCCAGCAAGACCATGTAAATTGCATCAACAACAGACAACTCACACATTTTGTTAGAAATTCCTACTTCAAACAGCTCTGCCAATTCCGTATGCCACTGTAAACTAGTAGAGCCAAAGCAAAGTTATTTTTTCTTTCTACATGAGCATTTGGCCAGAAGCCAAACTATGGCACTCAATGCCCTAAGATCCCCATGGAAACAACACCCATGGGGTGTGGGACAGGTCTCAGTGCTCAACCACATTACTTTAGCATAGAGAAAAACCTGGGAAGAGGAATTACCCCTAGCAGAAACAATATTTTCTCATCTGCATTCAGGTCTCTATATAAGGAAACGGCAGCTGATTTTTTAGGGCAAGTCATGACAAATGGATCAGGATGGTACCCAGGATTTCTTGGCAATCTCCCATATAAAAGCTAGCTGAGGTCAACCCTACTTAACTTATAAATTCAAATGAAAAGGAAAACACTCAATCCATTCAATCTCCAGACCTTATAATATCTGACATCACCCATGCTAAAAAGGGTGTCTAATTTAATTAAGATAGTGATTGTTTTGACTGAAGTCTGAAGAATTAGCAATCATTACTCTGGGAAAATGGCAACAAAAGGAGAAGACTGTTTCCCCCTACAAAGAGCCAGCCCCTCAGGTTCATACCTCTGTGTTTCCAACTGCTCAGCTGGGGGGTCCCCTGGACCTCCTCCAAATCCAGGGGCGTGGGACCATGGACAGCTCCGTCATTGGTCTCCCACAGCACACCATGGTGGGGCAGAAATGGATGGCCATCCCACAGATGTGGCAATGACTAAAGACCCATCATGCAGTTCATCTCACTCTACATCTATAAAGAAAACATTTCTACGTGGACAAGTTTATTTAAATATCCTTTACAGTCAATGGATACAAAGAAGCCCTTCTAGGATATGAGTCATTTGATCCACCAAGATGTATTCCTTAAAATAGAAGTATTGTGCCTAAAGGAAGGAGCTGTTTCCACCCTTTGATTATGAAGGGGTTCTCTGTGAGCAGGTCAGATGTCAAGATCCATAACTTCATGAGATACTTACATTAATAAGATGAACCCAAGTCAGTATCCAAGTTGGTCACATAGATTCAAGTTGGTCACATAGATTCAAAACAACTTAAACTGCTAAATTGCCTCAGAACATAAAATAATAATTGGTCTAGTTACTCAGCCCACACGGCTCCCAGCTTTAGTATATTTGCTGGAGGGAAAAAGTGATGGTAAAATATGATTCAATACATACTCCTACAGCATCAGCACCTAGTGGACCTCTGTGCTAACAGGGTAGGTCATGGTACAGCCAAAATGTCATAGTAAATGATCTCATGAGAGAATTACATGGGTCACAGAAGAAAAGAATTAAGAAAAGAATTTTATATCTTTCACTCCTTGTATAAAAACTTCAGACAGTCAGAGCAGACACTGCTACACACCCAGAAAAGACAAGGAAATGAAAGGGAAAGGAGGGAAGAGAAAGCAAAGGGAGATTGTTAGTCTTCTGTGAAATACAAGATGATTAAATACTGTCAGGCTTTAATCCCTACTGACAAGCAGAGCTGCATGAGAGATATGAGTTGATTAATTATAAGGAAAAAAGGCTGTGACACAGGCATATGAGGCAGAAACACCAAAAGGAAGGATTTGATACTTATTTATTTATTTATTTTAAAATAAAAGGCATTTGCTAATGAAAGGAAAGCCACTCATCTGGATCTAAAACTTTCAGCCCTACTTCTAAATCCTAATGCAGCCTCCCAGCATATACTGGGAACAGAAAAAAAATCTCATGGTTGAATTCGCCTTTCATAACAGAATTGAATTTAGGCCCCGTGTAAGCCTTTCTGGTCAATATGCTGGGATTTATTACTAGTGGCAGCAAAGGACAACCCTGGAAAGGCTGGTCCAATGTAGTGCAATGGCAAACGGGCCGACAGCCAAAAGGATTGATGTGGAGATGGAAGATTTTGGAGAGGTGCAAGCTGAAGATTTTGAGAAGCCAAAGCACCAGGAGAGATGCAGTTCAGTGAGGATCAGTAGGGGAGAAACAATCGTGATTGTTTCTAGTCAGTATTCAGGGCTTTTCTTGGTTATTTGCTGTACTAATAGAATTTGATCACAGCATTATATTTTTATATAGTTTCCCTCCTCCCTCCAGCCCACCAAGACAAAGCACAGCATGCATTTTTCTCTAAAAATAGAAAAAAACATTTATCAGAAACTTGTTGCTTTGCTCGCAATCCTAAGCCAAACTCTCTGACCACAGCTCTGCCAAAAATAGTCTCCTGGGGCCCATCTTACAGGGCTCTGCTCTGTTTGAGGCACCACATTGTCGAGACGTGGTTCCTATTTCACCCAGACAAACCCTGATGAAACTCAATTTCTTGTTCCAACATCCACAATTGATCTGGCATTTGGAAAGCAGTCTCTGTTGTTTTAGCAGTTGCTGAATAAGCACAGATTTAATTCTGGGCTGCCTTAAAACTAGTCAGCCTAGGTCTAGTATGGCAGTGTTAAAATGAGCTTTTGGCTTGTGACTTCAGAAAGATATGAGAGAATAGTCAAAATAAAAGGGAAAGAACAACCAAAATAAAAAGGAAAGAACAGCTTGAAACAATGGTACATTTCCCAGATACCCTTGCAAGGGGAATAGCTCATTTGAAATAATTCATGTGAAAGCTGAAAAGATGTACGAAACATTCCCATAGTCTGGGGTGGTGTAAGGGAAACCTGACTGAGACAACATCTGCTACTGGCTCAACTTAGATGCTCCAACAAACTTCCCTGAATTAAAGCTGTCAGGCAATTTTGGCTGCTGAGAGATGTGCTGTAATCAGGCACCTTACAAAGAAAGAACGCATCCTAAAATGAGAGACTGAACAGCCTCTACATTACAGCAGGAAAGAAAAACAAACAAATAAAAAACCCAAGCAAAAAAAAAAAACAAACACCCCAAACAAACAAAAAGAAACAAAAACATGGGTTTGACATCCGAGGGGGAAGAAACAGCTGTGCATGTTCTCACTCCTGATTTTCCAACAGGTGAATTTGTCCTTGCTGCAGATACCACCACACACACCTCCCTGCCCGTGTCAGGCTCTGCTGACTGCGGCGTGCACGGCCAGCCCTTGCGTCTGATTTATGCGCAGACTTACGAGTTCTCCTTACACCCCAGCAAAGCTGTGCTGCTGTTTGAATATTCCATACCTCCAGCCTGCTGAAAAAGAAACCCTTTCGGCTCAGCATCGTCATCCCACAGATCTGAATAGTTCCCAGCATCCCTGTGATCACTCTCCCCCCATGACAGCGAGATCAGAGGATCATGTTTACATTTAAGAGAGGCTCCCTGGCAGCACCTGTATGAGGTGCCCTACTCTACTAAGGATTTAAGGACACTGAGAGGTGTAGAGTTCAAAACAGATTAAAAATCCAGGTTTTTCTTAACTGCAGTTTCAGATTTCCTCACTAAACCACTCAGCCTTTTCAGATACCAATTGTAACACCAAGAAATAAGAGACGAAGGAAAAGCAAAGAGAAAGAAGATACAAGAGAAGGAATAGAGAAAGGAAAACAGAGACAATCCATTACAGCCCCATAATTTCATCCTGCAAAATTTCAGTCTGCATGCACCACTGATTCAATTACCGTATACAGTTTTACCCTTCAGCAGAACTAGAATTACAGGAAAACTCATTTTAAAGGTTAGAGAGAGATTTTTTTCATTGACAACGACCTGCTTCGAGAGGGGCATACCATGTAAGGTAGGAATCATATTGCCTTACTCCTCCAAAACAGGTATTTATGCCTGTTTTGGGCTGCAAGTGAAATATGTCTGGTGATCTTAATCTACTCCCCATAGAGAGCAAAGCCAAGGAACAAACTCACTTGATTACCATGTTCTGTGCAAGATACTGAACCTGGCATTACAAAGCACATTTTCCTGGACAGAGGAGCCGATTCCAACAGCATGTTTAGGAGTAGATAAAAAATTAGCAGTCCCAGCTACAGGGTTGGCAGATCAGAAGGGACAAAGTTTAATGCTCCCAGCATCAGGAACTCCTCATCTCTCATGGTTGTGTCATTGCTTTCTGAAATGTTTCTCCTAACACTCCTCCATTGTTATTTTGGGAAATTTTATATACTTAAAGGCAGGTATTCTGGGTGACATAGAGCACACCCAGTGCTGAATGCCAGAGGAGACTCGACCCCAGAGCTGCAGCTCCTCTGTTTTCACAAGTGTAGTTTAAAGCATTTCCCTAAAGTTGTTCTAATGTGCTCAAGAGCATAAGGCCAAAAGGGCTATTCTTATGAGAAATAAGTGGGGTTATTTTTAACTACCTAAGCAATGGTAAGTGTGTTGTTAGACAACATAGAAATGTATTCAAACATTTTTTCTTCTCTCAAAACAGCACATTTCTCCAACATGTCTCATCTACCAAAGCTATAACCACAAGCACACAGAAGTTCATATGCAATTTAGACTCTTGAAAACCATCTGATAAGTGGTCTCTCTTTTAAATGCAGGAAGAGTGTGCCTACGCCTTGCTAGAGAAGAGCTCTACAAAGGGAGCGGCAAAAGCATCTATGGAAAACCAGTGGCCACGTGGCCCCATTGAGCTTGGAGAAGGGCTGAGCTCACAGGACGTCACCGATGCTGAGAGAAGATGGAATTATTATGACTATTTACATAATCAGCAATGCTACGACAAGATAGAGTAAAAGCAGCAAAACCACTATTAATTATATTATTCTAAACCTAGTGTTCTCAACCCAACATGGAGTTCTCCAGGGGAATTTTCTTGATTATATTTTTAATCAGCTAAATTATAGCTTTCCAAAAATCTATGGGCAAATGACAGCTTATTTTTCGAGAAGACTGGTGTACAATTGGACTGGTGAAACATCAAGATCATTTCCGTGGAATATATTCCCATTTCCCATCCTAATTACTGACAGATTAGTTAGTGTCACTGGAATTATAATCATTTGCCTAAGTAGCAGGTTTTTAAATAAAGATGGAAATTGCATTCAGAAGCTCCTCTTCCACACATTACTTATACATACTGTGCGTCTGTTTACTCTCCATGCATGAGTGGCTATTTTGTCCCTAAAGATCCAAGGTAACATGATAACAAGGATCCTACAAGCACATACACACTTTCATCTTTTCTCACTTGCAAGCGTTTCCATTTACAGGATTATCACCGCGCTAATGCACGGCTGCCAGCTGTCGCCCTGCTGCATTTCATGCTGGCAGCGGTGCCTCCTGCTCCCTGGGCACATGCACCTGCATGACACATGCAGAGGGTTGTTAGTTCATGCCAGCAGTGACTAATTCCCTCTACACCTTCAGAAAAGATTAAAAAACCTCCATCCACTTTCCAGCTGCAGCGCAGGTGGGTTGGTTAGTTGGTTGAAGACCACGTGCCCTCTCATCCCATTTCTGATCCCCAAGCAAAACCTTCTCCTCCTGCGCTGGGCTCATGGCTCCGTGCTTACCCCCTGCAGGTGACTGATTCCATGTGCCGTTTCAGCCGTTTGGGGGTATTTTCCTCTTTCCCTCTTTGGTTGTTTCAGTCTCAGCGTGACTTCTGAAAGGTTACATGCTTTCTTCTTTTTCAGTAATTAATTTGCACAAACTTAATGCTACGCACAACAAAGCCTTCTGGAACAGGCTGGGCATCACTTGTTATGGCTATGCTGGTTTTAGCTGGCTGATAGCTCTTGCCCCTTCAAAACCAAACAGAAAGTATTTGCGGGGGAGGGAAAGACTTGTTTTCAGACTAAACCAATCTCTCCAAATCTTTGCCATTTGCAATCTACCCATTGAACGCAGGTCAGAGAGCTGTGCTTGGGCCATGTCAAACAGGTGCCAGAGACTGCGCGAGTGCAGGTCCTGGAGAGAAAACATCCTTGGTCTTGCTGTCCATCCTCTCATCTCCATCCCTGGACCAGACTATGAGGCCAAAGTCCTACAACACTAACACTGTTCTGAACTCACTCTGGACAGCCGTACCTCCTGTACACTAAGGACCAAGATAATCCAGAAAGCTGAATACTCCACTTTTTGAATATTTTTCCAAAGATCTGAAGCGTTCTTTCTCTTTTACGTGCATTTTGACAATTGTAAAATCATTTAACCATTGCAGGAGCATAGAATGACAGCTGGAACCTAAAATTGAGCCATTTTCCCCCCTAGCCACTAAAAAAACCTCAAGCATAATGCCCCTGCTCAGCCCAGCATGGTTCATCGAGTCATAAAACCCTGTTGGTGCCATGGTTAGGGCTACACACGAGCTCACGTGGCCACCGCGCTGCAACCAGTGGGGAGTCTGCATGTGTAGCACATGTATCTGCTTGGGAGATTAGGTCCTTGGGAGATTAACAGTAAAGCCACAAAGGGGAATCAGCTGCTAAACTCCTACCAAAAGCCACAGGGAGCTGGGTGATTAGAGTTTTGAAAATCCTCCTTATCAATCAGGGGCTATTCTACAGAACAAGATAGGTTGGAAATTTCTCCAATTAAATAGGAAAGTATATTCAGTTATTTAGGAAAAGAGTTTGTACTTGTTAGACGTTCTGAAAATGAGCTATTTTCAGTGTTCTTATATCACTTTTTTCTTTTTCTTGGAAAATGGGCCCATTTTGAACAGCTGCAGTGCACTGTTCCAGGATAAAGCACTAAACACAGGCAATATGAAAAGGACAGCATTACCGCTCCCATTTTACAGGGGGCACAAGAGGTAGTAGCAAGGGCTCCAAGGACACCTTTCCTACAGCCAGAGAGAGGATTACATCCTGGGAACGCACAGCCCCTATGCCAGCCACAACTACTAAATAATACTCTGACATATGTAGGCAGCAAGTACAAAATGTTGGCAGAAACCCCAGCGTGGTAACACGCATGTGTAACGAGAAACCTGAATAATCGCTTATCTTGTGATACAGAAGCAACAGGGCCCCACTTCAGCACAATATTCCAAAGAGTTTGGTAAACACACCAGAGACTGCTTGATAATAATTTTGCCTGTTTCCAGAAAAAAGACCTTTTGAAGTTCGTGCATGTGATGTCAATTCATTTTTCAAAGGGGCAACGTGATAGCTCTGTTGGAGATAATCAAGAAACCTGGGGGCAATTAGGTTTTAATGCTGTGACAGTGGGGAAGTACATCAGCCTCCCCATTACAGCCACAAGTTTCTCTGCAAACTGTTCTATAATACGGCACATGGGATATCATCATTTATTTGCAGAATATTTTCATGACTTTTTTTTTATTTGAAGCCATGCAAGGAATTATTTGCAGATGCCAATCACAGCTACAACACCCTATTTCACTTGAAGTAGACATTATGCAGCTGGTCTAACCCTTCTTCTTCCACTTTTGGTAAAAGCACTTTTACACTTTTCCTTCTCCAGTTCCATGAAAGCTATTTGAATCCTGGATCATTTCTCATACTGGTCTGGCAGATAAATAAAATGGGAGGAGATGCAAGTTGGCAGTCAGGGTATCGTACTTAAGCAATGTGCTGGGGGGACAGGGAGGGACAAGCATCCCATCCCTTCCCCACTGTAACCCCGCTTTCTCCCCACACCCTCCCAAATATACAAGTTAAAAATCACTGTTAGCATGTCTATGCTGTGGAATATAAAGCAGAGCACCATTAGCTTCAGCAAAAAGTCCGTGGCACCCAGCAGCTCCTCAAACACACGGCACCCAGCCAGCACACCTCACCTGCCAGGGCACAGAGCCCTGCTGGGATATGACACTCAAATGGCTGACCCACTGCCAGGTCCAGAGCCCCAGCCACCCCCAATGGCTTCCAGCTCTCCCCGCTTTCTCCCTGAAGGCTGCAGGCACCCACAGCAGCACCAAACCCAAGCTCCAGCCAGTGCTGTTTTACATTTGATTTGCACAGGTGTAAACTGACTGCTCAAAGCAAAGGAGAATCAGCTTTCTCTAGCAGCCAAAGGTGAAGTGATGCTCTGTTTCCAGTTGTACAACCTCCTTTTCTCAAAGATCCCCATGCCATACGAGCCTGCTGCTCTTTGCCTTCCGTTCCCTTGAAGGAGATTATAGATTCCCACACTGCTGCTGCAACACAGAAAGCATCAGTTTTCCAGCAAAACAGAGAAGGGGAGAAAAACAAGGAACTCATGATGAAAGGCTACCTGTTCTCTGTTTTCTCTTGTAGTTCTGTGCTCAGACTTCATGCCCGACATAGTTTGGTTTTATATGCAGGTCACTTAGTCATTCTTCTCACACGCACATCAGGGACTGCTGGAAAATGTGGCCATTATCCATCAAATCCTTTGCTTTAGTCAGCTTGCAGTGGAAGAGTAATAGATGCACTTGTATTGTCACATCATTGTCCAAAATGTCAGGGTAAAAAGCCCTGAACATTAACAACTCTCTAAGGAAATCAGTTCTTAAAAAAATAGAATGGGGAGGGTAAAAAAAAAGTGAGGGACAGAAAGATGTACAGCATCCCTTTTTATAAGAGATGAGTTACGCAGAGAAGTGCCCTGACTAGCGGCATGCCAGCCAAGAACCCACGCTGTGATTTTATTTCCACTGAATTTTACATTGTGTATGGATAAAGCAACATGTGCACACCTTGGTTTTAATTTCTAGGATCCAGAATTAAAAATAGCCTTCTCTTGGGACATGATACATGAAAACAGACGTATCAGTTTGAAGGGTGAGTGCAAACTCTTTGCAGAGCACTCACATTATGATTCAAACAGTGCAGTGAGATGATAGTATCAGGCAGCACAAATCTTCATAGACAGTAAAAGGGGGAAGGGGAGAGTGAAACCAAAGATGACAAGAACTTAGGATGAAGAGGAGATCAGGCATACAAACTTATCAAGGTGGCACAGTGATACTTTCCTGACATGGTCAACTGCTATGATCTGCTTTTAAAGGTTTTGCTAAAGTTAAGGGAGAACTAAGCCAAGCTTCAAATCTTTTAAAGCCAAGTAAAATGTAGACATGAACAAAGATATTTCTTTGCTGAGATGCAGGAAGAAAAGCAAGTGGAATGGGAGGGAAAGGACACCCTGTCCAGAAAAACCTGAAGGTGAATTTTGGTGACTTCTACTCACTGATTCTTAAAAACATCCTGACCTGGGTCTACAAACCTTGCAGAGGAGCTCCCGCCAGTCCTGGCAGGTTTATGATATTGGTACATATTTTTATATTTGCAGCTACAAGTACACAACATCAAAACCCTAGATAAGGCACAATAAATTTCAGTGCTTTGCCTTATGTTTTCATTGAGTCCCCTTTTTACACAACCCCTGACTGCAGCACAGTGAACACGTCCAATATTTTTATTTTGTAAAAAAAATATGAAATATAGCAGAAATTAGACAACACTGCAGGAATTTGGCTCAGAGATGAGTAACATCATCAGTTCAGTCACCTATAACAGATGCATCCCTTGCCTCTCCAAACTCAAATGTATGCAGCCTCCCCATGCAAACTCTGAAAAGGGACTTTTCAACCTGCGTCCCAGCACGGTGCCCCTTTGGACAGGGGAGGCACGGCCACCCCCAGCACCACAACCTCCCTTCAGTTCCTTAATTGGGTTTGTGTGTTACTGATCAGTAATTGATACACAGGAAACAAATGCGAGGCCATTGCCGAGTCTGCTTGTGCATACAGATACAGGCAGCTGAATGCGAATCAGCAGCAAATGCTGCAGCCCTGCCGTGCCTACGGTATTTCCAGTACGGACGTGCTTAAAATATCTCAACATAAAGCATTTCAGTTTGTACAAATGATGTTGGCGTGATTACTCAATGCATTTTCAGAGATGGAAGTGCAGAAGGCTGAGGGGGTCAGATAAAAACCACAGATAATGTGTTACGCAGACCCTAGTCTGGATAAATATCTAGAGAAGAGAAAGAATTTAAGAGGCAACACAATAAGAAATCAAGATCAAGAGGAAAGGCACACGAAGACAAGCATACAGCTTTCCACATATTCAGCCTTTACAGACAATCTTCCTATTTTTTCCCAGGAGCCAAAAAAAGCCCCCAGATTAATCTCTGTGCGGAACCTAAATTTGTACTTAGTATCAATTTTGTGTCCGCATCAAATTCCTCTACTGCGTAAGAGGCAACACTGTAAATAGGCTCATTTTTGTTATTTTATCAAATTGTGTTAACTTTCTCTCTGCAGCATTCTCCGTGGCTGGCAACACCGAGACGTGCAGGAAATGTAAATCACTCCCCTTTTGATATGATAACCATAGCAGTGAATTGCATCCCAGAAATCAGCTCAGGATTATAGCCGAGAAGTCGCTGAAAGGCACTTAGCTGTGGCATCGAGCCAGAAGGGGAAACTTCAGCTGGCAGGTCAGTGCAAGGCGGGCTCAGGTCTCGGGAAAGAAGAACAATACATAACATCCAGCTATCTGCGGCTGCACAGACCTCAAAGCCAACAGCCTCAGGGTCAATATATAATTAAAAGATGCTAACAGGTGTTAAAAACAAGTGTGTATTTATGCATGCAAATACATGGGAGAGCTATATTAAATATGAGTTAGCACCTAGGAAAGCAAAAGCCAGCAGGTGGTAGGATAAAAAAAAAAAATCTATTTGCCAGGCAAATACAGATGTACATATATATATACACAACCACATTAAAAAAAAAAAATTGCAGTTCCTGCATGGAACTATTTGTGGTAGAGAACATTATAATAATAATAATAATAATCATGTATCGTTTATTTAAATAGTTTTTTAGTTTCAAAGATTGCGAGGATGATGGAATGCAAAAAAGATAATCAGAACATGAAAATAATTGTTTTCCCAATGTTTTATTTTCATGTGTAAATGCCATTGCTAACAGCTACTAGCATTAACCCTGGGCCAGGACTCCACTGAATTCAGCATACACAAACACAAAAATAAAAGGCTGTCTGAACCCTAAGGAATTTGCAGCTCTAAAAGAAAAGAGGCAGCAGATGGATATAGACAGAAATAATCAAGAAGCAGTAGTTAACAAGGCAGGAGTTAGTCTCAGCAACCCAAATCCCTGATTGCCATCAGCCTCGTACAGGCACCAAAACAAAGAGGAGTTTTGATCATCGATGCCCCGCAACACGTGGAGCTCTGCACATCCTTCATGTTCGCTGCGGTGCTTCATCTGTCGCCTCCACATTCGCTGGCTATCATGTCTCATTCAGTCACTACACTTTGGTTTTTAGCATGAAAACTCTTTGGGCCAAAGGCTGTCACATACGACCTCGACCCCAGCAGTGTGCATAGTAGGGCTCAAACTGGTCATAGAGACATAAAACCATTTATGAACAAAATGGCTCATCAATAACAATGTTTAGTAATAACTAATCCAACAGAGTATGAACATGCATGCACACAAGTCTAACGTCACAATAAACACACACAAAACCCACTTAAAACAAGAGGCATCCATCAATATTTGAGTAATAGTGCCTTCTGATCACTTTTACTTAGTCCACACACCTCTTGCTCTAAATCTGAACCATGCAGAGGAGAGGAAGAGTGGCTGGCACACAGTGATCTGGTGAAATTGAGTCACACTCGCAGTAAATGCAGGTATTATGCCTAATCTCAACCACAACCTCCAGAGGCACCACATTACATATGAGAGTAACAAAAACCAGTCCAAGAGACAGCTGGATGTCTATGACAAACAAGCCCCATAAAAATATTTAAAACATCCTAAACCAGTTTTCTGTAACAGAGACAACATCTGCAGGGTACAACATTCCTGCTGGAAGGTTCTGTTTCAGCACATTTGCCTTAATGACCTCCTTACTGCTGCACCTTTCAGACTAATTTTAAGCCAATGAAGTATTTAATTTGTATCACCAAACCTATCTTTCATGACACATGACCATTCCGCATGGCTTTCAGGTTCTTAAACGCTTGAAAGAGATGGGAAAATAAGACACTGCTGTACAGTATCAATCCATTGTGCTGCAGTGAGCAGCAGGGACCCAATCAGCCAAACCGCTGGGGGCTGTGAAGAGCTGTCTCCCTTTCAAAAGCTTATACTGAACACTTTTTAAGATACTGATATTGTCAGTGAGGTCTCTATGGAATAAATCTTCAAAACAACTCCACCTGCATAACAAAAAAACCAAACCAAATCAAACAAACAAATCTGTCATTGAGTATTTTATATTTGTGCACCACAAACACCATGAACATACATCTTTATAGACAGGATTCAGATCTTCACAATGTCTTTGTATTTGTTTTTGTTTGGTTGGTTTTTTGTGTGTTTTGGTTTGGTTTTTATTGTATATAATTTTTTTCCCCTTGGACATCTCCCAAGAAACAAAAGCAACCAACAGAAAATACTGCTTGGAGTCAAAGTTTGTGAAGACTTCACTCCACACAGGCATTTTCCTTATGCATTAATCACTTTACTTTTTCAGTAAGATATAGTAAATTGCGAGGTAAGAAGGCAGCTCCTACATAATGGCACACTCAATAAAGTGTTAGCTGCTACTTCCATGTTCAAATGGCCAATGTGAGAAATTTTCCAATGCAATTCAAACCTCAAAAGTGGAAAATAAATAGCATGTAAATGGACCTCGCTTGCTCTTAAATCACTGTTAGCAAATTTGAATCTCTAAGCATGGTAGTTTCAAATCAGGCCTATTTAACTTGCAAAGGTAGGTCAGGATTTATTGATCACCTCTAATACTTATGAATGCACTCTTAAAAAAATGAGAGTAATGAGGGACATAAACACATAGCTCCATTGCTAAAGGCTCACTCGAAAAATATGGGATAATATTTACAGCCTTCAAGCTATGCTGTTGGCTGTGCCATTTCTATACACACCAGAATGCAGATTACAGGCTTGCTAGTTCATACTGGAAAGGGAGAAAAAGAACCCTACCAGAGTAGAGGTGGATTAGTATTAGTATTTGTATTTACTAAAAGCACAACTATTAACTTCCAGAATACAGTCACAACAGCACAAGTCCATTTACCTCTCAGTTATTATTCCTCAACCTTTTTTTTCAATGCAAAGTTTTGTGCCTGGATTTTCTACTCAGAGTCCTTTCCATGCCCTGAATTTTGAACTACTAACAACTGGTGGCATTATTCCAGTTGCTGCAGAAATAAGGCAGACTTATTTATATTATGGCATCACCTAAAGGTGCCTTTAATTAATCAGAGTTACTTCTACACCTCTTGGAGAAGAAGCACGTTTATAATTATAATACTGATGATGTTTTTAAATACACAAGTGCTGATTGTTTGAAGAACTTAGATTTTAAAGGAATGAGATGACAAAGGAAATAAATATCTGTGATCTGGCTAAAGGCAAGTGGCCCACTTTTTAGCAGAGAAACAAGAGAACACCAAAATAAAAATAAGTGCAGCACCTTCCACCTGTATGGACAAGCACAGACCGAACACAATGCAAGATCTAGATACACTTTTACTTGATACAGATTTTTGCTTTCCTATTCTAGCATTTTATAAAGGATTTCACTTACAAACCACCTCTCAGAAAAATGAAAAGTATTTTTCCATGCAAAACTGAACATGATTTTCACTTTGTTATTTTTCATACCATGCTAAAATAAAAAGCACAATGGAATTTCAATCGATGTCTGACATATCGCTCCCATTCTAACTATTAAATACTTATTTTTATGGCCTGACAGAGATTCCAAAGATAATATTTACAGACACATGAATGCATAAAAACACTAGTGCAGTTAATGTTCTAGAACAGACGCAGGATTTCTGGGTTTTATTCTACTGCAGATTTCTTGTGCAACTCAGACAAGTTTCTTAATCAAATCTTACACCCGGGCTTCCTCCTCCACCTAATGAACAGATGAGCAGCATAAATGGATCACTGCCTAAAACAAGCTCTGGAGCTATGCTGTCAAGTAGTTAGAAAAGCCAATAATAAATAATATAAATACCCATCATCAACTTTAGGCAATTATCAAATGTTTATTAGCCTCCAAAGTGAAGGCTAATAAACCTGCTTATTTTAGCAGAGAAGGTCAAATTACCTTAATTGAAGTTGGTAAGTGTTCAAAGATGAACAGCTATGGCCTCATTTGCTTTTAGTTATTATTGATGGAATGTCAGCTCAAAAAACTGAAAGACACTTCCTAGTTATTTAGGCAATGTGAAACTTGGACAGTTATTTTCCAAGAAACATGGCCTGCCTGACAGGTTTTAAATGAATAAAAGTGATATTATTACAATTATCATTAGAAGAAGATGTCCCTCATCAAAATGTGTCTGGATTTTAATTGACAAGGTCTGGGTTAATGCTGTGAAAATGCCAATGAAAGCAAAGCCTGTGGCTCAAAATAATTGTCAGTACTGAGCAACCTCAACCTCTAACCCACCACAGATTTATCACTCTGTGCACACTGTATTCATGACAAGAAACGTTTGAATTAATCATTAACAACTAGAAATTCCTCCCAGAGAGAAAGCAAGCAGAGCGCAGGGCTTCCCACCCCCTTTCCCTTGCTCCCGAGCCAAGGAGAGCTGCCTACCAGCCTTCGTAATGAGAAAGACCGAAAGACCTGTTGTGTTGTTTCACAACCTTTTCTTTTGAGAGCACAGCAAGGGAAGCTTTCAGTGGTTCTAGAAGTAGTAGAGAGACATCAGTCTAAGCAAGACACAGTGCAGGTATGGCAGGACATTCAGTCCTCCTACCTGCCTGGCCACCCTCCTTGACCAGCTCCAGCACAGCCACCAGGAGCATGTGGCCTCCATGGAAGAGGGGAGGGTGGTGCTGTGTGACCATGTGGGGTCAACACATGAACACAAATCCCAACACAGAGGGGCTAAGGGTCTTCCTTATTTCCCCCTCTCAAGAAAGGTCAGCACTGTATGCAGTATGCTTGTCCTCCAACCCAGAAGACACCTGGTGCTTGCCCAAGGCACAGATTGCAACTCAGCACCCCCAGCCCCATCTTGCTGCCAATTTTTCATACGGACTCATCCCAAATGGTAACACCAGTTTCTAGCACACCAGACTATGCAACTGAGCACCCACCACTTGGGCTGTCCCACCAGTTAATTCAGGATAGGTCCCAACATGGCAACTGGGACATATCCAGCTGGAGAACAGCCCAGAGAGCTTCCTCTGCAGTGGTTGTCGTCAGTCACAGGACAGTGGGCCATATTGGTACAGAGACCAAAATCCCAGCAGAGAAACCAGCAAAGACTGAGATCCAAGCACAGGCACAGCATGGCGGTCCTCCATGTTTTGGTGACACTCCTGGGGCACCACAACTATTCAGAGACGGATTTACAACCTAATTGAGTCACAAACTCAGTAACGCTTTGGATGGTGCCCTCAGCTGCAGCAACAGTCAGCACCACTTCTCCCATCCACTCTCAGAAGTAACATGCAAAGAGGTCTGTAAAAAACTTCCTGAATTGTCTTTATTTATATTTTCTCTATCCCAGCATCCTGGCACAGACCCTCCAGAATATGACTGGGCAGGAGAGAATCTGAGAGCCTCCAATACCTGACATAAGGTCTGCCAGGGTAATGGAATGGTCCTAAGCCTCACAATGCCTTTCGCAGTCTTTACTCAGAATGCTTTAGTTCTCAGCTTCTCCATCTGCGCCAGTTATGGCTTCATCACAACACAGCTTGAGCGCACATCAACTTGTTGGTCCCCCGAGCCCAAGTCTTTATACACCATCTGATGCAAAACTAAAGGTTTCCTTCTCACACAACATTAAAACTGGAAATCACAACAGCATTAGGAAGAAAATAACAGGGAAGTCTCCAAAAATGGCAGGGGCCAGCTCCTGAGGTAGGAGAAAAGGCCACTAATATTGAAAGGCACCAAGCTTGTCTGGGGAGATATAAACGGAGCTACTTAGCCCACCTAGTAGAGAACAAGAAAAAGAAAATAAAATCTCCTTGTTATTAACTGACTAGTCAGGAGAAAACAACAGACGGTGTTTGCTGTGCTGAAGAAACAAGACGCTGCCTTGCTCAGAGGTGCCAGTGCCAGTAGAGTCTCTGCTGAGCCCTTCCCAGTTACCTGGGAGGCAGCAACAACCAGGGGCATTAGCCCATCAACAGAAACGCTGCTCACTTCACCATCCCTTTTCTCCCAGAGGCAAAAGGCAGTCATTTCTCTCCCACTCACCTCCAGCGACCATGCCTTTCTAAGTTTTTGCTGTTTTCTATGTATTGACCCTAGAAACTACAAGCTGGAAAGCTCCCATTAAATGATGCCAACAAGAACTCTCCATTCACAGCTAACACTTGGCTGCACACATTCTCTCTTTTTTCCAAATGTTTTCACTACGTTTCAGGTTCCCTTCATTAAACATATTCATAACTCTTTGCAGCATATCTAAAGAACTTGTACAACAGGTTTCTGCTTCCAAATACAGGCTACTGGCTGCAAAAACTCAGCATGACAGCACTAGAAAGAGGTTTGTGTTGATCAGGAGGTAGAGCTCAGAAAGAGGAAATTGGAAGCCATCATGACTCGAGTCAGTAATTGCCACCAGGTAGCAGTTTGGCCCTTTACAAAATCCTAGGTATTTCTTAAAGGATCACCCTTCAGTTAACCACCAAAGTAGTCAAGAGCTGTGAGCACTTTTCATTACAAAACTGTGCAACATAGAGACTTCTGGTACCTTAACTGAAAACTTCAACACCATCAACGATTTTTCCGGTCTAAAGAGACACTTAATACAGCAAAGTATCTCAGTAACACTTCATACCAGTTACTGCTATGACTTTCCAAGGCTGTTTCCATTGCACACATATATCCTTTAGACTAAGCAAAGGCTTCATTGAGAAATGTTACAACAAATGCTCATTTCTTTAGCTAAGCCCCAAATAGTCACAAAAGTCATCAGGGCTTTCCAAAATCCTAACTCTGGTTAGTTAGTGCTGGTTCTGCAGTGCTCACCTTAAGCTAGCAGGACCCTGCATGCAATTACGAGACCAGAACAGCCCCTGAAGTACACACAGTGCCAGAGCTCCCAGCAATTATTTCTGTGATCCTTAAGACTGAGGTTGTTCAGAGATAGAACCACTCCTTTAGGTAATTACATTCCCAGGGCTCCACAGTGCCTGTCAAACTTTCCCCCCTCCACATCACCGGCCAGTTTCTGTGGATCATTATGAAATAAATATGTCATCCTGAAGGATGAAAATATAACAAGCTGTAGCTTATCTGAACCTGAATGTTACCAAGTCATGACTATGAAGAAACACAAAATCTTGCTTCCTGACTGCATATGGAACATGGGTGACCTTCAATCACACACACAGGACTCTATCAACTCAGATGCACAATTAAGTTAGCATTTGTCTAACAAAAGGTAAAAAAAATGGCTATCTGGATGGTGTCACAGCTGCAGGCAAAGTAGTGAAGGCTCTAGAGCACCCCAAGTGATCAGTCCCACATGACATTCTCCACTAAGCTTTGTTCTGGCAACATTCCCGCTGTTCAAGGAAGGAAATGCAGTATTCTCCTCCTTTTTTCCGTGAGGCTGGATGTAAAGCTTGGAAAGCAGAACTGCCTTAACCACATGGCAGAAGGATGGTAGCTCATAATTAATTTTCCACATCAACTGTTGGCTGCCCTCCTCTTCCTCTCTGCTAGACTGCAAACTACCAGTGGATAGTTATCCAAAAAGCAGACATGCCATAGAGCAAAAAGCATGATTAATATTAGCTAATACTTTATAGAGTGTGTTAGCCAAAAATAAGAGTTAAGTGAGTCTGGGCACCAGTGCAAAATCAGCCCTGCCTGAAGCTGCAAAAATGAAGGGGATAGAAAAGCAGGATAGGGAGAGCAAGACAGATAGGAGAAGGGTGCAAGCAGGTAAGGAGACATGTTCTCAGGAGAAGGTTTTGAACCAGGTAATTTCAAAACATCTGCAAACCAAAAACATGCCCTTTTCCAGCCCAGTTGGACTCTGCCCAAGACATGGCCCATGGGCTGCCAAGCAGGAGCTCTCCAGAGGACAAGAGGCTCCAAACTGCTCCATCTTCTGAGAGAAAGAAGCCGTACTCCATTCAGACCTTGGTTACCACTTTCCGCTCCTTCGTCTCCAAATTTCTCCAAGATCAGAGGGCAAAGTAATTACAAGGAGGTCGTTGGTCCTCACAGGAGAAAGGTCTCCAGAGGAAAATCAATCACTACTTCATCGTGCTCTCTGAAGCAATGCGACAACCTCCAGGGTGCAGAAGGCAGAGCCACAGGCTGACAGTCCAGGAACAAGCCCATTTGTATGACTTTGAGCAGACCCGTTGACTTGTCAGTACTTCAAGAATACAGGTAAAGAACTATTATATTGCTGTTCTGTGACTGATATCTTAAGAATCTCATGTTAGTTTTGGAGTTTCCTATTTTCTTTCAGAAATTCAACTCGGTTCTGCTGCTGCTATCAGCTTTTTAATTCATTTTACACAAAGATATTTGCTATCGGAAATTACACTTTGATATGTGTCAGGCTGATAGATTCAATAAAAGCCCTGTCAGGAGTCGCTGAGTGAATAGGGTTGTGTAAGTGGTGTCATCAAGGAAATTGATACATTAACAGCTAGTCTGCTGATCTTGCAATAAAACATGCAAACATAATAGCCATTTTATTTCCTCAGCCTCACAAAATAGTTCAGAGAAACACTAGAAAATATTTGCATTAGTATTATTCATATAAACAAGCTCAGCATGCTCTCTGATAAAAAGCATCCGTAAAATGCGATCCCACATGCTGTCCTGTTTTCCTATTTGGTGTGCAAAATTCAGTCAAGAAGAATAAAGAGTTTTCTCAAAATAAAGCTTTGAATTTAACTTTGGGAATTGAAGCAGACATCTTGTCACACTCCAACTGAACGTTTCCTTCAATAATGTAGGAGAACAATTTTACCGACACATTTTCACCCACAGCCAGTAGTCCTGCACCCCTCATCAAGCCATTGGAAAGCTGCATTAAAGTCTTATTTTGACTTCCAGATCTAGAGGCATGTAGAGTCAGTGTTTGTTTCTGATTTTAGAAATGAAATCACATAAAGAAGACAGATTTGAAGAGAAAAATAATAAATTGTTATTAGACTGCATGATATAGGGAATGAGAAAAAGACACCTGCCCACTCCTCCGCAATAGGTCAAGAAGGACTTGAATATACTCAGCTTCACCTGTATCAGACCATCATGGCTGCAACTCTACCTCTGCACTGTCCTGTAACACACAGAGATTTTGTTAACTTGAACTGATTTACAGAACATTTGGGAATGGCAAAAAAATTGTGATGTTGAGATTCGCTTTTAAAAAAAAAGAGAGAAATAATATTACAGCCCAAACAAAGCAAAGGGAAAAGTTCCAAAGCAATTAATCTGAAAAGGTGAATTACATTGAGGTTTTATGTCCATGTAATGAAGACTATTAATTGCTACGAGATCCATAAAACACATTAAATGAACAAGGTTTTTTACAATTCTACTTGCAAGATAAAATTTATTAACTATGTTTAACAGCTACTTAAAATTTTTCTCTTACATATTTATTAAATGTGCTTTTTCAGCAGAACAGAGCATTTTACTAACCGGATTCTACTAATCTAAAGAATGAGCAATTTAAGAAAAATACATTACTCTATATGTTATCTACAGTTCTGTTTAAAATAATTTCTTCCACAATAAGATTACCATCACCACAACTGCGCAAATGCTGCTAAAAGGGAATCTGCTTGTCTCACATGAGCAAACAACATTCTGCTGCAGAGATGAATGAGTTCAGCCAACCTTGTTTGGACATGTGTTGCCATTTCCAGCAGAGATATGGAGCAAAAGTTGGTCCTGATGTCATTTGGTGCTACTGTAATCACTTAATTAAAAACCTCTCTGCTTGGGAGAGAGGAATGGAAGAAACTGGCTTAGATGGGAGCAGTGACCTGAGACAGATCCATATTCAAATCTCATGCTTTGCCCCACAGACCCAGCTGCTCAGCCAAGGCTATCTTTGTGCATCCAGCTGCGGGTAGGAGATGCACCTTTTGCACTTGTGATCTCATTCAAATCAGAGACAGACACTTATTGCTTAAAAGCAACCTAGAAGTGACTCTGTTCCTTATTCATCATCTGTAAAATAGGGATAAGTAGCATTTCTGTCTTACAAGGGTATCATGGGAACAGATAAAGGTGACAGCAGTCAGTGATTCTGGGAATATTGCATGAGCCCCCAAAACAAAGAGAAAGGATATAAAAGGGTCTCAGCTACTTGAATGAACAGCAGCACTGTTGCCAGCTCTTTAGCACCATCTCCTCAATCTGTAATGTTCTTTTAAAAGATCAAGTTTCCATAAATGTGAGCTTTCCTTAAATAAGAACAAAGTTTTTAGATCTGATGGTCACAAAGCAAAATGCGAAAATATATCCAAAATCCAGCCTGGAATTCAATGCCTAAATAATAGTTGTGCATAAATCAATTGCAGGGAAAATGTTCTTTGGCCTGAGAAACCATGAGGTTCTACAAAGTCTTGCACAACCCCTGCACTGGAGTTACTACTCATGCTGCAGCTGGAGATGTGAACCTGAGACTGAGAGCTGGACTGACTCAGGTGGGAAGGACATGGGGAGCTTGTGTCACCATCAACCTGGCAGGGTCAGCACCACGGTGCCACCAGCAACCAACTGCTCTGGTGCGGGTCCTCACATGTTCTGGGGCACCCTGCACACCCAGCAAAACACACACACTCACTGCAACATGATTTACATGCTTTCACCTACAAATCTCACACAGAAACGGGATAAACAAATAGCTGGGCTTTCTACATTATAATAATGCAAAATCTTTCTCTGCAACAGCCAAGAAGCCCTCTTGATAATGAAATACCTCTCCTACAGCTTTCCCCTTTAGGTATTATAATCACAAGAGCAGCAGCTTGGAAATAAACAAAAGTGAAGATGACAACAAAAGCATGAGCAAAGTTTAACAACCTCCTCTTCTAGAAACCAGGAGCCACCAGAGCAGAGAAAAGGAGCAAGCGCTGCAGCAGTTTTAATGATGGGAACCTCTCCCTATCTGACACCGGTGTTGTTTTCTTGAAATGCCTGTACAAATTAGCAGCATAGGCTACAGCTGGAACACACCTTTCTTGACCCTCAACATTTAAAAGTTAAGGACCTAATTTAAGCTATTCTCACCAACCTTTTCTGCAGTTGCTGGAGATAGGCAGCCTCCAGACCAGGAAAGCTCTGCTGAGATGTGACAGTTTGAGCCTACAGATTCCAGAGGTGACACTACCAATGCAACCACACCAAAAGCAGAAGAAAGAACGTACACTCACCTGGATGCCTCATATTTTCTTAGAGATTTTTAAGAAAGCCTTGACTTTTTTTTCCTTTTTGTTTTTCTTCCACTAATAGAAAGTGCAGGTGTCATATTGCTGCTGTACTTTACTCAACAAGACCACACTGCTGATTCAGTCACAAAGGAGAAGTCAGTGCCCATGTGTTAAATGAAAAAGGATATAGCATCATATGATACTATTCTACTGATAACTCGGAACCAACACTTTAAATTTTGGCGTTTTTTTATCAGCAGGCTTTGCCTCTACAGAAATATTAATAACTTGGTAAAGATAAAAGCAATTGTATAATTGGAGACTATATCACCCTAAATGCTTCTACAGTGCAAGCTTTGCCCACAAGACATTCCTCAAGTCCGGGGACTCAGCTTTTTGTTTAAAGATATATCGCATATTGCTTTGCTACAATCACAGCATAACCATGTCAATATTTGTGTGGATATGAGAGCCTCTGCACATAGAAAAACGCTAAGTGCTACACACAATTATGCAAGAAATTGGTATTATTTCCATCCTTGACAAACAATGAGAATATACAAAGGGAAGTACAGAGATGTATTGCAAATGGGTTACTTCCATGTCATTTTTTTTTTTTTTCATCTTTGCCCTCTGAACTGCAGACATTAATGAAAAACAAGAAATAGGACTTTAAAGTCATGGCTGCCTATCACCAAGCATACATCACCAACAGCAAAACACAACCACCAGTGAGGATTTTTTTCAATAAAACACTTGACATAAACACAGACAGCCCCTCAAGCCCAAGACATTAAAAACACTTCACTCTTGATGAATGCTCTCCAAATTCAGGGAGAACAAAGGCTATTTACGGAGGTAGAATGAGCGTGCCACATACACATCAATAAACATTAAACTTGTTAATTTTTCTATTTCCCCATATGTAGATATTCAGAAAAGAGCAAAAAGAGAAGGGAAAAAATACATACCTTACCAAACCTGAATGCTGGACACAACTTGTTTCAGAGCAACATTGGTGTGAAGGTAAGTTCCTCAGGCGATCACCAACTACAATTCCTTTCCGAGCTCCCCAGAGGCTCCAGCTCCTCCTTGTCCGTGTCCCTGAGGAAGATACAGTGTCCTCCGGTATTTCAGAGCCTCAGCTGCAAAAGACGCTGTTCAGAAAAAGAAAAGACAAAAAGGTATGGCATTAAATTCTAGGGTCAGTTGTTTGGCAGATTCAGAACAGAACGTAAGACAACATCGGATAGGAATGAAATGTCAAGGCAGGACCAAGAGTCTCTGACAATCCATCATGCATGGCACCTTCAGAGGGCAATCTCTGAATTCAAGAACTGTGGTGCAAAGCTACTCTTGCTTTACAGCACTTTAATAGTGTCTCCACACCAGGAAACAAATGCCAGCCCAGCTGCTTTTTATTCCAGTCTGATATTGTAATAAGTAATACACTTCTCCATAGGGAATATTTTAATTCATTATGATGTTTCTGCAGAATTACAGGACTTTCATATTAAAAGCAGAGACATATTCTTAATACTTAGCACTGTTAAAATTGTTCTCATTCAAGGAATTCAAAGCTCCTCAACAGGGAATCACACTAGGACCTTACAGCTGATGGGAGGCCGTGACTGTCAGCCCAGAGTTCCTGAAGTTCACCCTCCAAAGCAATTGTCAGACAGATAAATGGCTCAAGGTTTTCTGGGAGGGTGAGGGCTCGGCATCACCCCATTTTCTAGCCCGCTATCACTGCTGGACATGGTCATGTTTCTGAGAGGTCAGAGCCTGGCACATGGGACACGCAGGTGAGAAGAGACTCACGGAGACAACTGCCTGGCAGCAACCAAAAACCTCAGACAAGCACTGAGGAGTCCAGACATTCATCACTGTCATAGTATTAATCATCCCTAATCCCTGGCATATGGGAAAACACTCAAATGACCATCCTGACCTACCCAGACAACAGAGCGTGCAAAGCTCAACCAGGCAGAGCAGCACAGAGCAGGTGAGGACCAAGCAAGGAGCAGGATCCAACCTCCTCAGCTCGGACACGTACAGACTAGGCAGCTTGTGTCCCTACACTGGGCTCAGAGACTCTTTTCTAACTAGCTCAACACAGCAGCCGTGAACGTACTCGAACTTTGCCTAGAAATGTAAGTAAGTAAGTAAGTAAGTAAGTAGATAGATAGATAGATAGATAGATAGATAGATAGATAGATAGAAAGAAGAAAAAATGTATATACTGACTTATTTATACCTTACAGGACTCTGACATAGGAGAAAGACTGTGGCAGCTCAACATACCACTAAATCCCATTATATCTTCACAAAAAAAATCCTGTACCCATGAACAGGTCACAGCTATTTGGAAAACCAATTAGTGTTCGGGCTTACGAGAAGGAAGATTTCAGTTATCAGCACGTAAAACTGCACACACTGAAAGTGAGCATCACACTGCTTTTGTTTTGGTTTCTTTGTTTTAATATATATATTATTTTTGCCGAAAGGCAACATAGCAAGCATCGTCACACAGTTCAGAACAAGCAAATATATTCACTTCATTTAGAACTAATTACTTCACTGGGCCTTCTGTAAGTGGTTTATTTTACATGCCACACCTAAAGGCTCTAACAAGTGGAACAGCTTGTGAGATACCCACAACAGGAGCCAGGATGGCAAAGCCCAGCCCTGCATCTCTTGGTTCACATTTTCAGACCTTTTTCTTCTCTTGAACTCAGACATGAAGGACAGAAGTGGACCTGCACCGCTCCTGTCCCCTTCCAGGCCAACCATGAAAAATCAGACTGCCAACTGAAACGGCTGCTGAATGACTTATGGGTATAGAAATGGCTGATGCTGCAGTAGTTTGATCTGCAGGTAACAGCAAGACCTAATTATACTGCTTTTAAGGGATTTCTACCTCTGGAGACCACAGTTACAATTACTTCTTCATTTTTGCTTGGAAATAGTCACGAAGAAAATCCGTGCTACATTTTTGTGCACTAACTACAGCATCAGCTGAGTTGAGAAGTAACAACAATAGCTTGCAATGATGATCTAGTTCTAAGTGCAGGAGCCTGGCTTCAGGTGGGAAAAGATGTGTTTTTTGAAAGCTTCTATTTAGTACAGCTTGCCAATGCTCATCAGAAGCAAATCTCTTTGGTAAGAAGCTGGCACACTGCCTTAATACGCTGCTATGCATGTGCACAGAGTTTCTGTACCGTCTGAATTCCTGCACTGCTGGGTGGATCATAAGTTACAGCACAGGCAGAGCATGCACTGTGCACTTCCCTCACTCCCAGCCACTACCATTATGGGAATTAGAGCACAACAGCAGCAAGCTGGAAGATGTTGCTGCCAAGCCTGATCCAGACCAAAAGTGCAGAGTTCTATGAACATGCAGTAATGTGGGAGGATGGGACACGGAGAGGAAAACAACTTGGGTCATGCCAAAATGCAATGACTGTGCACCATTTTTACATTCAGTTTCTGGAGCCTTGGATTGAATATTCAGGTGCATTCCTAAATTAACATAGTTAAGTAGTATCAGAGCAGTCTTCAAATTGGAAAAGCAGGCATATAGATGTTCTCATTAATCGGAAAAGGCAGACAAGACATTTTTCCAGTAAAAAGAGTGTATTTCCCTTGGAGGAGTCTCAGCCCTTTACTGATAGAAAGCATTAATTACACAAAATAACTATACACTTTAGTTGTAACAAATCAAATCAAATATTAGATTTGAGGACACCACTTCCATCTTGAGATGTCACAAATCAATGAAGGCTGGGAGACTCTCACAGAAAGCCTTGCTATACACCTTTGCCCTGTTCTTATACTTTATTATACTTTTTTATATTATTGTTCTTATACTTTTTTATATTCTTTAGGCATCAGCTATTCATCAAGATGAGGCCAGGGGCTGACCGGACCCTTATCCGACCCAGCATGGCCATCCTTGTATTTGGGTGTCAAATAGCTTGAGGTGCAACCTGCACCTTGTGGCTAAACATGACAATATTGGTGTGCATTTGCAATTTTAAATAGGGCAAAAAGGTATCTAGAAGCTGAATAACATACTTGCAAGCATTATTACAGTATAGCAGATATTCAAATGAGTATCAGCTTGTCTCATCAAAAATTAATTACAACCAACCTAACTGCAATTGAAGAAATTAGTTGGGCATGGCAATGATTAAATATTTAAAGAGTCTGGTGACTTTAAAATAATTGAAACCGTATCTCCTTGCTTCGATATTAAATTTCTTTTATTTTTACTGCTAGTGTGACAATTAAGAGATCAAAATTCCGTGTGTGTGCACCTGTGCAGACATATCCACCACACTCGAGTATCTACAACATATTCATATATAGTCTCATAACTTCCCTCTTTACCTATGGCCAAATTTGGGTAAATATGTTCAACTAATACAGAGGAGCTCTACTGGTAGAGCCAGAAGAATTGCTGTGAAACAGGCAAGGGAAAACACATTTTTATTGCTAAGTATTTAACAAGGTCAACCTCCTCTATAAGTGCAGGAAAAAAGATCCCACAGCAGACTCTGAACGCAGCAGGGGATTATACCAATTCATTAGCAGGTATATCTTCTAATTACAGCCTTGGACATTAGTCCCCATACAGCAGAGCAGGCAACAGCTGCTGCGTTCTGTTACATCCTCAGAATGAAGCTCAGTGTTTTCTATGGAGCTTCAGGACAGCGGGACTCACTGCAGTCCCACCACATCAGCTTCAGCATAAAGCAAGGGGATTCAGTTACCTCAAAGGAGGCTCCTGCCTCCTCACAGCTCAAGTCCCGAGAGAAGCTCGTTTCTACCTTTTATAGGATTTGTTCCTCCGCTCCTGCCACGTCAAGGAAGCTGTAAGGATCAACAACTCATCCTGTCAGCTCCATCGCTGGTAAAGATTCTCACATTAATTTACTGTAAAGGTGACACTGGTGAGGAAGGGAATAAAATGAGACTTTGAATCCCTCCTTCCAGAAGGCTAATGGTAAAAAATTGGTAGCAATGCAACTTTGGCGCTTTTCCAACTATAACACTTAGAGCATTGCCCACAGCCCTGAACCAGACATAGTTTATCATTCCATACGGCTCAATACAGAACATAAATAAAACAGAAGTCGCCAGCACTACTGGCACTCAGCTGTTCTGAGGTTTGTTTTTTTTTCCTTCCCTGCCAACAAAACAAATCCTGAACTAGCAGAACTGCAATCCAAGTGATAACATCCATGATTAGGAAATTTGGTGCAGGCTGGTGGTGTGATGGGGTTCCTTAGGAAATTAACTCAATTGAAGAATAAAGCAATAATAAAATTAAGAACACATTGACTGAGATGCATGTAATGGAATACTGTGATGTTACCGAAGCTCAGCACTGGGTTTTGTCATCCAAGTGCAAACTAAAGGTATCCAGGGAAAAGGAAATAAAAGCAGTGGTTAACCATGTTTGTTGTATGCACTATTCCCATCATAACAGTATTAATATTATATTAAGAGGTCCAAAAGTATGATTAATATCTTGCTGGGTTAGAAAATGCTAAGACAGTGCACAAGGTTTGCTGCTGTTGCACATGAGTAAATAATTTCTGAAAATGCAATCCAAGAAATGCAGTGGAAATACTTCCAATTTAAAATAAAACATGCCTGCTGAAGAAAAGAGCTTATATTAATGAAGGCTGCTTCTCAAGTTCAAAAGCATTAAGTTGTGGGCTACTGTCTGACTGCCTAGCTGCTAACACTGCATTATACTACTACTAAGGTTTTTTTATTATTATTACCACTACTACTGCAGTCTGGTTACACTATAAAATAAGATCTCTTGAGCTCCTTAGATTCAGACATTTACATCTGCCCTTGTACTAGATGCTCTTTCATGAGATTATTGTTTCTTCTGTCAGTTCAATTGAAAGCAATGATAAAGTTACAGCAACGCACACGTCCTTGTCAAATAATGCTTTCACAGGGCTGGAAGCACATTGTTGGGAAAAAAGCAATGCTTAACTGAATTCCCAGATTTAGGAGTGAATAAGTATCAAACAGCTTGCACTTAACTGGTCAGATCTTCAAAATAATTAAGTACTGAAATAAACCCAGTCTTTCCAACAAGAGCTGACAGGTTTGTATCAGAGGCAACTGTGTCATACAACCTTTGCTGATATGACAGTATCTAAATGGGTTTCCTCTCACTCCAACGTAACATGGGAATGTAATCATGTCACTCATATTAGTATCATAGTTAAGCTGTGAGCCTTAAAATTTGTCAATATATGCAACAATGCAGAATAAATTATGTTAACTGAGAAAAAGCATTCTTTTTTGATCCACTCCAAGATAAACATCAAAACACTCAGAGTTAGTGCAATGAGACTCTTTTGGGATTTATTTTCTATATTCTGTAATTCAGGCACATTCCAGGATGAAGAACACTGTTTATTACTAGAAGGTTCAAATACCTTTGGATCTCTTTACCACAGCTGATAGCACGTAAGTGGATTGTATTACAGGATCAGGATATGAAAGCATAAGCTTTTTATAAACATACAGTACTTCTCTTTCTCTGTAGCAAAGGTGTTAGCTTGACCACTATTAACTTTAATCTCATTGGAACTCAGTGCATTTATATTTTGCCACCCAAAACTGACTTCTATCTCCTTCAGACTTGTTTAACCTTCCTTTTGCCTTTTTTTTTTTTTTTTAAAGTTATTTATTTTATTTTGGTTCATAGACTCTCTCTTTTCAATACTTCAGATGAAATTTCCCAACAGTTCTGGCAGTGGCCTTACTCTGGTCTCCCTGGAATAGCTGGGATTTATTACTGGCTTGCATTAAGATTGGTCATAAGAAACAACTGTCTGTGCTGCCCTAATCTGTCACTCTTCAGAGATACTCTGCTTTGTGTTACTGCCATTTCTAACCTGTTTCCTGCTGGAAAATGAACGAGTAAATGCATATCTCCATCTACTGTTAAATGTCATTGCTAAGCAAGCCTTTCGTCCTTTGCTAAAGTTGCTTATCTCTAAAGTTATTTATTTAACTCTGTAACTTTATTGTTTATCTCTGTGGAACATATTGGGATAAGCTGGTATACCAAATGTTAGAGAAAAATACAAGTATATTGGATTCTGTGGCACAGAGGACACACAGCTGTCAGTCAGTTGTCAATCCAGAATCTAAGCAGGGTTTTCCATTATAAATTCAGATTATTATTCTCAATGTTTTGATTTTAAAAGTCACACATAGCGTCAAACTCCGGTGCATTTCCTGGGAGTCTAAAATGTGATGCTCCTTTTATGCTTTAAGCCAAGTTTGGCTTCATTAGTAAAAACAATTGTTCCTAATCACTTGCGAAACTTTGAAAAGTTTTGTCAGAAAAATTAGTAGTATACAATGTGCTGTCACTCTGAAGTCCCACCTATTGCTGTAGTTTTACACAGTTACAGCCCAGGGGAACGGTAAAACTCAACCAAGTCCATAAATGACACACAAAGGCAGCCTCAGTGCACAGATGTGCTACATTAGTCCAAAAAGTATATCGAATTCACTGACACTTGAGAAACACCAACATTACTTCTGAAATGTGGGTCATATATTTGAAGAAAAGAACCTCAAGCTGGAAACAGGCATAAAAGCCTGGTAAATCCCTAGAGCCTTTAAGTGTTTTAATTTCAGCCAGTGGTACAAAAAGGACGGAGCTGAGAGGACACAAGAGCATACGCAGAGGTCGGGCAGAGCATCGGGGACGATGTGAGGGTGAAGGGATCCCTGTAGCAGGGTGGATGAGTGCCCTGGAGAACAAAGAAGAAGCCAGAGCAGGTCTGGGGCTGCAGGAGGATGCCAGAGCTTTCGAGAAGTGCAAGGAGTTTGGAGACAGTTGATGCAAGTCAAAAAGGTCCATAAGAAAATGGAAGCGCTTGCAAGCGCCAGAAGTTGGCCTTTTGATACGCAGCCACCAACACATTTGCAGTTGCAAATCCAGGCTCCCTTTATGTCTTCTCCCCTTTCCAAGTGCACACACTGCTCCAGCTTATGTCTTCTGGACCGCAGAGGCCATCTGGTCTTACATGCTGAACTACAGAAAACTGTCAGTAACAAGTGCAAAGCAATGAGCAATCCAGTAGTGATGCAGAAGGCATTCCCGCCACAGACTCCACGTGACAAAGCCCTTGATTTCACCCATGTAAACACCTCCTGCTGTCTGCTCTCACAGAAAGGTTAGATAGGCTTTTCCAACAAGCCACCAAACTGTCTGAAATACTCTCATCCACCCGTAAAATAAGGCAGTGTCACACTGCTTCAGTCAGTGAAGGCTGGCTTCCTCGGGATGCTGTAAATCCTATAGAATGGAGCAGAAATACAGCACTCGGCAGAGCCTGAACCACGAGTGTCTGAACTGCCTTCAATCTCATTAGGTGCTCAGTAGTCTCAGAGCAATCTTTTGATTTGTGCTGAAAACCAAAGCAGCTAAAAGTAGACTATCAAATATAAGGGAGCTTAGAATAACATTGTTAGGAAACACACTGAATTCTCCTCAGACACAGTTCCAGACTGCTGACATCTTTTGAAGTCTGTGATTAGCAAACCCCAGTCAGAAACATGTCACTAAGTCCAGCTAGAGCACATTTAGCCACTGCTGGCAATGAAACCATACAATGCACCTGAACCCCATTAAAATCTATACATGGTCAAAGTATAATAACAAAATACAGATGAAAACTATTCATAACAGGGCAGCATTTCGGGCAGAAATTGGCCTTATCACTGATAAAAATTTTTGTCTTCTACAGACACATATTCACATATAGAATTAGCAGTGCTTACAAGATAACTGTCTGTGCCATCAGGTGATTGCATGCCCAAATTCTATTCTACCCACAGCTCATTGTGCCAGCAAGTAATTGTGTCAATTAAAATATCTTTGAAAATACAATCTCATAGTGTGCTTTGCCTCTTTTTAAAGTCCTTGTAAAACACCAAATAATACTACCATTAAAACCATACTGCAGTTCTGCATGTATTTAAGTCAATTAACACAAATTCATCTCCAGGGTGATTTTTTTTTCAGTCGGGTCACCCTTAAAGAATTGAATACTGCAAAAAAAGCCTACGGCTATCTATCTGCATAGCACTGCAAATGTCTGAACCCCACTAAAACAAAGTTCATTGACCTGAATTTATCTCTGGGGTAACTTCACTGACTTCAGCAGGCTTTTGCCCGTGATAAATTTGCCCACTGGGTTCTGGGACATGAAATGACTGTGAAATCACAGCTTGTAGAAATGTCATTGAGCAGGTTTGGATACGGGCAAGCCTGTGCATCAAAAAACCCTTCTCACTACAAATCTGCAAACCTTTGGCAGTTTGCAAAACGCTGCTCTTAGGAACATTTTGAAGAGCTATAAATAGACTGCTAAGCCCATGATAAATTATAATCTGTAAAGGCTGCATGACTAGAAATGTCTGAAGCTCTGGGTTTTCAGTGGGGGTTTTAAGGAGTTGACTCAAGACAAATTTTGAGACTTCAAGTTTTCACAAGCCTGTGAGTGTGTGCATGTTAGTCACTTCTTCTGAGTTCTTCCTGTTTCTAATGAAAAGTGGTATTTTAGAAGTCACAAGCTGACACCATTAAAAAAATTGATTCAGACACTCCTCAACTGTGTCTCACAAGCAACCTCAGAAATCTCAGTGCAACCTCCTGGACTCTAGAGCCAACCTGAAGTTACAGCCATGTATTCTGTTCTTCTGGAACAGCAACTCAAAGGGCTGAATTTTGCCAGCTCTGATTTGCATTCGGAGTAGAAATAGTTACATATTCCTACTAACTTATCTGTTGTTCTCAAGAAAAGCATCACTGCTCTGATCGCTCACTAAGCTTGAAGAATAGCATAGGAAGATGGCACATGCACATCACAAAAATTATGAAGCAATAAACAGTGTGGGGGGGAAAGTATGATTAAATTATCAGCTCGTGTAAGTCAGCCTGGAGATTTTTAAGTTAATGACTACAGAGCAATTTTTATCTTTTCAGACTTGTGCTACACATTGTGTTTTTGCAAGCAACCCAAAGAGATGTGACAACCACTGTCCAGCAATAAACATTTTACAGTGGCCATTACAATTACACTCAGGCAATTATCCCAGTGCCAGAGACTGATGGGAAATATTCCTTCTCCTTTCTGTTTCACTGTGGAGAGACAACGAAAAGTAGTTAAATCATATATTAATGGTTCTTTAAATAATATACTTGATTACATCTACTGCAGAATAGTTTCCTTCATGTTTCTGTAATGAAACTGACAATGAAAAACAAATTTCTGCCTGCAGTTTGTATCATTATAAACTCAAACTCATTTGATGTGGAAAACCTACAGTTTAATTGCTTGATTTAGATTTGGCTGGTAGAATGCGTCCTGAAACATTACTCTTAAAATTATGTTAATTTATAACTGAAAAGCTAAATTTACAAAGGCAATAACATTAATTATTTATTTGCCCATTAAAGCCGAGTATTTATTACCAAGCTAATTGGCTTCATGAGTCTGCCAAAAAATTAAAAAATAGTTTATTAACTGATTTATACAGGAATGATACTACTATATCTCTTAGCAGGTTGTGTGTGTTTAATGGATTGCTCTGATATACAAGTACATTTCTTTCATTTATAGTGTGTTATCTATAGTATTTTCATAAGATTTAGTTTTTCCTTCCTCAATAAAAGATGCCAGTTGTGACTTGAACCAAGCTCCTTTACTGTTCCATACCCAAAATCCTTTATGGAGTGTGATGGGTTTTTACTGGCCTGTAATAATTTATGAAGATTGCATCTTGCCTCGTCACTTAAATGCTCATAGAATGCAGGACTCCATTGAGTTAAATCAACCAAAAAAGGGAAACACAGTAGCTCAAAATAATCCAGCTCACAGCCAGAATAGCAGGGCTGTTAAGAGACAATACCCAGTACTGAAGAGTCTCCATTCTCACTAATATTTTAGCTTCATTCCCACATGCAAGATCACAAATATATTCAATATTTATGCATGCGTCCTCAAAATAATACAATTAAGTTCCTAATGCTTACAGAACAATTTGAGTGTTACCTTAACGCATGATGAAATGCTCGTTTTGATTGCTGTCGAGACAGAAATTCTAATTCCATGTGGCAACATCTTTCAACTCCAGCACAAAGCAGATACCTTCTCCTCCTGCTTATGTTCCTTAAATACGTGACTTTCCCAGAGGGAAAATCCTCAAAATAGGATGATTAGGTCTAAACGATGGACTAAACTTCCAACCATGGTGTAACTGTATTGCAGGGGAAGGACAGACGGGTCCAAGAAAAAGAGGCAATAGGATTCGGCATCTCATCTTACGTGAGAAGGAACGGGTTGAATCACAGTTTAAAGCTTTGCTGCCCTTAACTTTTTCCTGCAACTCCTCTTCTACCGTCTGGAGCCCAGCGGTGGAGCCAGCAACATGGAACGTGTGAAACTCTGCCTTGGGGAAAATTCACCTGGCTTCTACTATCAATATTCCACACTGAGAGGTTGGATTCAAGACATACAGTTTAAAACAAACAAACAAATACAAACCAAACAAAAACCCCCACACCCAAACTTTCCAACTTGTAACTGAAATTCTCGGGTTTCTTTGTCCACGTATTAGCTTCCATCACAGTAAAACAGACCTGAGTCAGAATCATAAATCCATCCAACACTTGCCTTTTCTAAAATTACGTGGGATGTTGATCCTTATGCCAACAGAGCAGACATGCTAGTATCTCTCAGTGCCAATTTTCTCTAATTACAAAAGAAACAAAGTCCAGTATAACACAGCAGCGTAGGATCTCAAGACACAGAACCAGCAAGAGCCAGAAGGATTTCTTAACACCCAAATCCAACCTGTGATGTTGAAGACACACATTTCTTGACGGTTTAATTCAATGCTCTCAAAAATGACAAGGGGTGATATTTGACGGGAGTCTGCTAAACCAGGTTAAAATTAGAGCTGTTCCACATACACATTCAAACCACTGCAGGGCTGTGTGGCAGGTCGCTGCAGAAAGCCCTGGACCCTCAGTCTCCCATATGCAGATTTTCACAGGGCCATTTGCCCTGAGTTTCTCTTTATCGCTTTGCAAGCACAGAGACTTTGCATCCTTTCTAGTAAGACCTGATCAAAAGGCTGCTGTCATCACGGTAAGACTCCCCATTAATTTGGGGATTTAAATATCAGAATTGCAGAGTTTGTCCTACCACCTGTTGTGCTCAGGGCTACAACAAACTTAGTGCAAAGCAAGAGATCTGGTTGCTCCATGACTATTTAATGTGCCTATCGCATATCTAGGAATTTGGTGCAGCACACTTTTCCATGGGCTTTCATTGATGGCCTGAATAGATTGGAAAGCATCTATGTGGCAATATTCACTGAGATACAACGACACTTCTTGTAAACCTTTGCCTCAGAAACCTTTGGCTGGTCTAAATTGCATCTGCAGCTGCTTCTCCCCAACAAAGCACGACCCAATGAGAGAATAACAAGGAATCACTAAGCAGAGCAGAGGAGGAAAATTTTCTACCTTTCAAAATTTGTTACTTTTAAAAAAATATATATACAACTAGACCAAAAGTCAAAGTCTCAGAAATATTAATTATTCAGAAAGCTATTATGAGTTTAAGTCCATTTAAAACTGATTTATTTGTGCAATGTTTCATTGGAATTTCAGAGTTTTTTTGAAAACTTTGTTAACTATCATGTAAGATATATTTCCTAGAAAAAGAATTTATTTCTAACTAAACCCCAAGCCTTTTGTTTAAAAAACTATAGAAGAAACTATTTTTAGTAAACTCCACAAATCTTGTGCTGTTCTGTTTTGTTTTCAGCCCAGTGTTTGCTGAACCTGGCCTCTCCCTCACTATTATTCAGGTATTAATGGTTTGGCACTGACTGGTGCCAAGACATCAGACTGCAAAATCCCAATCAGGTCTGGCATGAAGCAGCAAACCTCACAGATAAAGACCTGGTAGGAGGCAGTGCTGGTAAACAAGGATAATACTGCATGACAGATAACTAGCAGAAGACAGGGTAGAAAACAGAAGATAATTGTCAAGCATGTGGTATTTTTAGCAACAATCAACCAAAATGCCTTAGACATCAGTTTCAAGCCACTTAATCCTCTTAATGACATGCTATGGCTTTTATTTATGATTAGGGTTTCACTTTGTTTTCTACAGAAGATCCCCCTCAGACTCTCACATTCAATGTGCTTTGTAAATAGTTCTGTGAGTATTAGGTTAGAGTTTAGTTATCACAGCGCTAAATTATTCCAGCTGGGTCATTATTAATTCTCCTAATTTTGCTATCATTCACTATCATTACAACAACGCAGCACCCCACGGATACATTTATTACAGAGCATAAATCCAGTGCTCATAGAAGATGCTGGAATGCCTACTCTGCAATCTTTATGCAAAAAGAATTATCTTTAAGACAACTTTTTAAACGCTTTCTTCCAGATTCTCATCCTCCGCCCACCTATTACATTTTTGTATGATGTTAGATAAGTTTTCTGTAAGTGATACTCCACTGCAGTACAGGTTATTGCCCAAGGCAAAACTCTCTCAGTATATACACTGGGGAAAGGGATGGTAGAGAGAGAGCAAAGAACATACTGCTGTACACAGCAATCTCCATTAGAGAAAGTATTTATAAAAATAGACATTTTAAAATATCTTAATGCATATTCCCCTCCCCTTCAAAGAATTTATGCTACTGCACATATCTTTGTCTAACACAAGCATATGTTTGATAGGGTCTTGATTCAGAAAAGCAACTAATTCAGGGAAGAGCTTTTAGTTCCTGCTTAAAATCTGTCGGAGAAAAACTTAAGCAAACGTTTCAGTGTTTTCCTAAATCAGAACTGTAACTGGATTTATGAGTGCATAAATTCCCCCATGTCATGCATTCATGCATACAGATTTTGAAATTTTGGTTCCATTATCAAGGCAAATCGCTACCTGTTTGGCCACCTTTGAGTCTGATAACAAGAGGACATAAACCTGTTTTAAGCAGCTGCTCTGAAATAGTCTCAAATGTTTCAATACTCTTCCCTCCAGCTTCCTTAGGTTACCTCCCTTCCTCAGTAGTTGCAACATTTTCTGAGTATAGTGGATAACAGGCTAATACTAGAAGCATTAGTGCTGGTTTTATTGCGTTCCTCTTGGGTTGCCTACATCCATTGTGAACACCTTGTCACAGCAGCTTCTGTTGGCCACCCATCAGTTTGAGGGTCCACAGTGACATGCTGAGCTCTCCTGAAGCAACGGTCCCTATACAGCAAGTCCTTATTTTGCCTGTGTGCAATTTGTTTTACTTTTTAATGATTAGTGCTCATCCACACTTGGAAAATGTACTTTCTGGTCCACCATCCAAGCAACTAACGAAAATTATTAAGGTAGATTTTTCTCATAAGCCATAGCCAAAATGTCAAAGGACATTTGAATTAAATATTAATAAACTGCTGTTAGAGATTTTGATCAAGTCAGGTCTGCAGCCATTAGTAGTTATTGGCCAGTGAATTCCTCGCTACCTGGGAATGTGCACCTCTGCTAAAACCTTCTACTGATCCACAATCACAAAGTTTGAAAGCTGCAAATCTGAGCTCAGCTTTCTCTCAGATGTGAGAATGCGGTGCTTTAGTGAGCATCCGATTCCTGGCTAAAGACCACGCACTTCTGCTTTCCTCTCTATTGGATCAGCCACCCAGAGAAGGAAATTAGATCAGTTTGGGCTTAATAAAGCATATTAGATATTATTTGCTGCTGTAGAAGTTCAATAATTTGCTCTGTATCTTTTTGAGTATTTACAAACCTCTATTTCCCTTGTATCGTCCTCTGTGATGACAGGTACTATTAATATGCTGCCTTCCTCTGGACTTCTGACAATTGCCCTATCCTCCACAAGCTTCTGAAAGTCATTGTAAATAATTTGGTGGGTACATTTCAGAAGGCCATGCTGACCTAAATATATCACATTTATCTAAATAATCCTTATCTTGTTCTTGCCTTTGCTCATAACCCCTTGTTACAGTGAATGCTGTTATAGATCTGACACAATTATTAACCTTTCTGTGAAGAGCAGGGCAAAATAATGGCATTTGGTATTTCTATCTTCTCTGTCTAGTCCATTTATTTGCTTCCCTTTCTTACTGATGGACTTTGGCCTTCCTCTTACTGCCAGTGCTTTTGTAAGTTGTTTCATAACCATTTATAGTTGTAACTGACTTTGCATCTCGATACTTCTGACTTTAGCCTATGTGGCTGCACAACTGGTGTTCTTAGCCATCCGTCTTTTCCTTGCCAGGTTTGTACCATTTCACATTAGTGAAAAGCTCCTGGTACAGCCATGCAAGTTCCTCGTGACTTTTTTTTTTTTTTTTTTTATTAATAATGATATAGGTTTAGATGTACTGGCTTCAGAAGGGGCTTGGCTACGAACTTTAACTGCAGAGGCGTTCTGGAAGCCACAATATGCCTCCCATGTGCACTGCTCCAAAGATGTACCCAACTATGCCAACGTCTGCCTTCCGACCGAGCGATGCACAGCTGGACTGAACAGCACAGGAGGAAGGGATGAACAAAAAAACTCTCACACTTCTCACTCCTTACCCCTCCTCTCCATATGCAGTGATTAGGAAGGACATATCAAATATTCACATTCCCAGGTAATTACTCACTGTGCAAATAATCTCCAGGTCTCCTGGACTCACAGCCTCCATGTGCTCTACACACAGCCAACAACCTACCCTCACATTGCTGAGCACTGAACTCTTCAGCCACAGCAGCTTTAGTGAACTCTAGGCTGAATCTCAAGAACCAGTATGAGTTGGGTAGGAGCTTGCCAGCTTCCTTAGTCTTGGCTAAACGCATTTTCTCAAATCATCACTGCACTCTCTCTCACAAAAGATTTTTAAATGCAACAAAAATAGTCTAAAAGTAGCTGTTGTCTCCCCTTGGACTGTAGACACTTAACAGAGCCAAGAACTAGCAATTTATTTCATGTTCAGTTAAACTGATTGAAATGCTTTAAGTTACACTGATTATCAAAGTTTTGGCTTTAAATATTGCATGGAATTCTGGGGAAACACATAGACATCATTTCATAAAAGGAATTTGAAAAGTGAAGTGTACGCAGACATGAAAACAGCACATACCCGCATTATTGCAATATGACTGGGTAAAAGGTTTGAATGTGCCCCATTTTTATACATTCTCCAAGCAAGAAGAAATGGATCATAAACTGAAGGACTAAATAGGTTCTAGATCATCCTTGGATTTCAGTGCCCAATCTACCTCTAACCTACACCTAAGGTAGCCATATAGACTATGCAAAACACAGTACCCAACAGGCATTGAGAATCTTGAATCCATCCCTATGAAGTGCTACAGATGAAAGATGCAGAGAGCTGGGACCTTTACCTGGAGGAACTCACAGAGAGGCTGGTGCTGTCCTGGCAGTGGGAAATGGAGCCACACAGGGGAAAGAACAAACCAGAGGTCTCATTTCTTTGCTGTGCTACTCCTCCCAAATTATCTAGTCTTTGTGCATGAGAGCAAATATCTCAGCTTACAGCACTGCTTTAATTAAGAAGTTTGCTCAAAGGTACCTTCAATATGAAGGTGTGGGCTTCTCCCCCTCCAAACATTTTGCATCCCAAGTTCAAAAGTTCAGTTACTTTTTAAATTTAATTAATTCCTCTCTGCCAAAACCCAGCCTCCTCAGACACTACTGAAGAAGCTACGTGACATACCCAATACTTCTGGCCATCAATATATCTCTGTCCTAAGCTGTCTTCCTATAGCCCACTGATGAGCATAAGTTATTTTCCTCACTGAGAGCAATACCCTTGTAAAAATGTCCCATAACCAATTCCAATCAAAATGTCACCTGCCCTATACCTACCCCATCTTCACAGTTTCTCTCTTGAATATTGTGGTGGTATCATATTTTCGTCAATATCTTTTGGATTTTGTACACCTTGGTCACGACCCCTCTTAATCTCTCCTATTCTAATGAATATAAACATAATTTTCGTAACCTCTCCTCCTAGTTTATAACCCCTGAGGCCCTCTATAATCCTTGTTAAAACTGTATCCATAATTAGGGTGCCTAAAAAGATCAAAACGAAAGAACAAGAAAGTGCCTACTTAATACAAATTGTTACATGAATAACCAACATCTCCCCCTCCAGACGCACCTTTCCCATTCGAACCTCAGTGTTGAGGGCAAGTCAGCTGCTGATTTCTGCAGATCAAGCGCTTTAGCCAGGACAGCCTTTGAAGCTTCAGGGTGCATCGCTCCTCCCAAGCGCACACTGCAATATTCATCTTTCTGTTACTTGTGCGAACTCATTACAGCTACACATACAGACGCATGCATTTATATTCTCTGCAGATAACTGAAAATCCACACCTGCCCATGTTATATATCAAACTGCCCTCCATCTGTCTATACACAGGCACACGTTCATATATACTCACAGAGATGGCAGACTGTTTCTTGCATGCACACACAGGTATGCATGCACATGGAGGTAGGGACGTGTTTAACAATGCTGTTACCAAGGAAAGAGAACACTGACCACAACCATGTTTAATACAGATTTGTAGATGAAGATGTTAATAACACACCGACTGGCCTTCAGCAGTTGCTGTGGCCAGCATTCCTTGGTTGGACAGATCCTTGAATCCTCCACTGATAAGCACTGTAGAAGCCTCCAAGGGATGAACATAAAGTCACAAAAATGCCCAGGGCACAGAAGATAAACACCTTGCAGAGGATATCACTGTGTCCTTACGGATTATGCTATATGATATTAAGAATTTGGAATCTGCCATAGCAGATCAGACGAGCGCTCTGTTTAGACCAGAAACCGGAATCAGGCAATAGCAAAGGCAGATGCTTCAGGGAAGGGTTTAAGAAATCCTTTCAAATAGCTATGGAACAACTAAACCACCTGTGCTATTTTCTTGCTCATCTTGATTATCCCGAGAGTTGGCAGATAACCTGAAAAGGAAGAATTTCTCTATGTCTCTCAAGCATCTCCCTTCCAGTCCTTACCGTTGTATGGTGAGTGGTCTCACTGCTGTGAAATGAGGTCCAACCCTTTGGACTTCAGCTCTTGAGGTTTTGTCCTTGGTGGCACCTTGTGGCAATTTGTCCCCCAGCCTCGGCAACTCAACATCTCCTCCCACACCCACAAAATATGAAATCACAAGCTCATGACCAATCTGCTCCTCTTTTAAGAGGTTCTTTGCAAAAGTTGCTCACACATTAGTGAATCATTTCCAATCTGTTTTGCATAAGCAAATTTAAGGTATTTCATTATGGAAATGTATGCCAAAACATCTTCCCACTGAGCTTCACATTGTCACGGTGTGACGCAGCTACGTAGGGTCGAGCCTGTGGTACATTTTACATAACACAAGGCTGCAACCTGTTTATAATGAGGTCATGATCTATGCAATTAGGAAAGGTGAAAATGCATTAATTTGTCCTTGGCATGCTTTTTAACTTCATATCTGCTGCTCAGCAGGTATAGCCAGCAGTAACAACCTGCAGTAAGAAATGGTACTAAAAAAACTGTAGCCCACACCAAACTTAGACTTAATTTTTCTTTGTCGTTATTTTCTATCAGAAGATCATTACTATGAAGCATTATCTGCATATTCTACCATGCCTACATTCATGCTACAAGAGCAAATCAGTGGCTGATAATAGCTATGTACTCCCCCAAGGAATCTCACTGCCTTTACAAGATATTAAGTTGGTAAGTTTTTTTTATCAGCACCTTATTTATCTAGGCAATTCCCATGCTGATGAGCTTCATCATTACTGAGGGTGGGCAACATACGCTTCTCTTTAATACTACTGGCCTTTGCAAAGAAAATACAGCTCCAGCTTTGAAGAGTGAGGACACTCAGCTGCTTGACTGGTTTAGTGCTGTAGGACATAATGAACATTTACGATGCTGCTATTTAGTGCCAAAATATTGACCCATCACCATAAACCAGGCAAGGCTGCAGCTTCCTTCCTCGCAGGCAGCCCCTGAGCAGCCCCTGGTACATGGAGAAGATAAACCAGAAACCATGTTTTCTCAAGCCTTTGACACACAACAGCGGCTTTTTCTTTCCTCAAGAAGTTCACTGTCACCATCACACTGTTTTCTGTCCTGAGCGCTGAGTGCTCTCACCAAGCAGCCTGGCAATGAAGACAAGAAGCCCCAGAAACCAGGGGCTTTTTGGGGAATGCAAGTCACAACCTCCCATCTTCCAAAGTAGAGCTTCTCCTGCTCAGTGCCATGGAGACAGAGCCCAGCAGCTCAGCAGCCCTGGTAGCAACCAAAGAGCTGTGATTTCCAGGCTGTCTCTGATATGTGAGCTCCCGGGGATTCTGATCCCTCCGAGAACTGCTGGACAGAGGCAAACAGCTGAACCAGCAATCTCCAAGCTTGGCTTCAGCTATACTTTGAAATCTTAACAAAATGTTTCCATTACATCTGTTTTGTGCTTCTTTTCTTTGATTTTTTTTTTAACACACTTTTCACTCCTCTCAGGAAAAGAACAACTTTTTCTTCCCCTCCCACCAACTAACTGGAATAGCCACCTCTCATTACAATACTTTGAATGAGATTTTAATATATAACAATTAAGTTCACATTTCTTCTCCAGACGCATGTCTGTACTCTAGCATAAGAATTCTGCTGGTAACTGTACTGTAGATGCAAACTACAGGAGCTCATACCTACTCCACATCTCCTACCTGGAAAAGAGCAGTGATAGAGCTCAGACTGGAGAGAACTATTACTAATCTAGAGCACATCTACCACTTTTTGGCCTGTAAATTAAACAGTTTCATGAGCTCTCCTCTAGTTGTTGAGCTACAAAAAAACGGAAAGAAAGGAAAAAAAGAGTTCACAGAGCTCCTAGCTGAAACAGGCAATAACATTCAGTAATGATCAATACATGCTCTAACTCTTGCCTTTAGGATATAACTGGTTAGGGAGAGTCTACATATAATGATCAAAACATTCTCTAATTCTTGCCTTTAGGATATAACTGGTTAGGGAGAGTCTACATAGAGATGTAACTATGCAATTACATAACCACGAAGATCTATAAATATTATTAAATTCCAGTTAATAGAAACAAAGTACAGACTTGTGAATGTGAAACCATAATAAAAAAAAACAAAACAAAACAAAACCAAAAACAAAAACCAAAAAAACCCCAAAGATAAGAGCTTCTTTCACATTTGTCTTCTTTCACAATCTTACTGCTTCTTACCGGCAAAGGTGCTGGTTTGACAGCCATGAAGAGTGATCTATTTATTCAAAGTAATGCTCGCAGCAACGGTACACTTTTCTTGCAACGTGCCCAACCCTGTATCTATTTTCAGTTCCATCAGTAAGCTAAAGGTTAAAGCTATTTATTTAAACCCACACCCACATGCCATTTAAATTGACCAAATTATTGCCTGAGTTGTAACCTCTCTGTATTGAAGTCCCCTCAGGGGCTGCTTCTTCATTTCAGGCTCAGAAAACTCCTCCCTCGCAGGATAAAAGCGGGGTAAAGAGCATCTCCAAATAAAAATGGAGAAGAAAACTGAGTAGGAGGAGTTCATCTTCAAAGAACGCCTTTTGGTGTTGTGGATACTGCAGAAAACTTCAGCTTTATTAGATAATTATCTAGAGAGGTTAGCTCCAGTTAAAGTACATGTTGTGATAAAAGATCTCATTGGCATTCCTGTTCCAAGGATTCCTAAAAAGAAAACCAAAAACCACTACACATTCTGCTTGCCTTTGTGGCTGCAGCTGGAAGGAAAACCACCAAAACCCCCCAAAATGGAAAAGTAAAGGTGGCCGCACACAATCAGCCCACTCTGGAAGTAATCCTTTGCAAACAGTCCTCTCTGTGCCAGAGGATCAGGACTGAGGAGGAACAGGAGCCTCTTGCAGTCATGCACCAGTTAACATGAGCAAAGTGCCATTCCAGGAGTGAAATTACTCTCTAGGCTGATAAAAGGCAAAGGGAAAGCAGCATCTGGCCTACAATATTTAGCCTTTTCTACACAGTTTAATGCTGTGTGAAGCATGGCAAAAGCAAAGCTGCCTCAGCCCCGGGAAGACAGCTGGCGATGAAACGCAGCAGGGACACCATATGATGGAAAGCTCCTAATTACAAAATCTCTGTCTTGCCTGTCAGAGCAGCCACACAGTAGCACAGGGTAGATCACGGAGGAGTTGCGAAAAATCAGGCAGAGATAAGGCTTGAAATCCATCTCCAGATGGAAACTTCCCATGCCTTTGAGTTCAGCTGGCTCTTCGATCTTGCTGCAGACCAAAAAGGTGTGGATCAGCAAAGTCAAGACATCCCCAAAGCTCAGGGCTTGTCCAGCTTTGACTTCTGATGGGGAGCCAGCCATACAAAGAGATATTCCGCAGGGAATTTCAGTGCCAATAGACCAGAGACTCCCAATCCCATCAGTCTGAGTGATAATCCCTGAAAACTAAGATTCACTCACACTAACACAAACCACAGAGATGCAAAAACAGTAACCCAAGAGGTCTGAATTTCATGTTATGTTCGCTAGACACAAAACAAGAAAAGGAGGACTTTTTCTTTCAACTTATATACAGTACCTCATTGCACACTGATACTGTTAATTGCTATTCAAGTGCTGAGAGGCAAAGATGCAGCACACTCTTAACAAGCTGAAAAATACTGCTAAATACATCAGTATTACAGAGAGAAAGGCAAACCCTCCAATACCATGAAAGCAGGACCGCAGAGAAGCGAGGGAGGTGGCTCCGTGCTGACAGAGACTGGTACGGGTCCCCACTAAGGCTGATGTAAAACCCGCTACCTTTATGCTACATTTCAGTCACCACTGCGACTACACGAACCCTCTGAGGCTCCTAATAGCAGCGTCCCACTGAGATCACTGCAGTGACATGAAGGGCCACATGTCCACGAACTTCTAAATCCGGGCTTTCTCTCCTCCCCTCTTCTTTGGCCGCCCAAGCTCTGCCGTATCAGGACCATCGGAATTATAAGAGCACCACTGTTTGCTGGGAAGGAATCGAGCAGTGATATTTTCAGCTGTACTGCCAGCATGTTTCTGCAGTACTGTGAGATGGGAAAAAACAAAAAGAGCTGGCTGAATTCTACAGTAAATATAATTAAGCTCCTGCTAAACCATATAACTTCGGCTAAATTTGAAGTACAAACGATAAAACTGTTTTATCAACTTTGTGCTGAGTAAGAGTGGGATAAAGAATTAGATCTTTACAATTCAGTTTGAGGCAACCCCAGCCCTGCAGAATCAGCATCATCTGGGCTGTGCGTGGGTGGCCCAGCTGGACACCTAATTTTTGAGACAATGGTTGATAGATATTTAAAGCTATTGCTCAAAGGGCTTAAATAATGAGCAGTAAATTAACTCATTATCATTTGCTGTACAGCTGATGAAAAACAAGTCAGATCTCACATGCTGCACAAGTTTTGGTGAAATCTGACAGGTGATTCTTTGGCCAAGAGAAAGAAGCACCTTATGCCAGAGACTTGATTTGTGACCTTCCAACAAGCATTTATTTCCCACAAGAGTAAATTTGACTAATCTTGGTTAAAGTTTCAAAGTTAACAAGTATGTGCCTAGAAGAGAGCTTGACAAAACCTTCCAGTCAGGAGATGTAATATACATATTTGTTGATTATGCTAAAATGTTATAGAACACAAGCAGCCCTAACTAAAACCAAGTAAAAATCAGTGCTGCTGCGATTTAAAAGAATAAAGAACAATAAGGAAGAACTGTTAAAATACAGTAACATAATGTAGTAGTAAACACAAAAGAAGTCAGTCAGGAAAGTATGTAGACTTTCATTTCAAAGAAGAAAAATGGTCACAGAAATTCTCAAATAGTAGAACAAGACTGATAAAGCATTAACTCTCCACAAAATTAAATTACATTAAAAAGAAAAAAAGGTAGGAGCAATGAGTCCTGATAGGGAAAATGATTGCATTAACATATCAAAGGAAGGAGATAGGAGAGTAATCTAGAGGGTAATACAAAAGAAAAGTTTAAGGGACACCTTGGGATAAGTTTTCTTTGAAGTACTGCACTTCCTAAAATAATAGGAGGGTTATCTAAACACAGCCATCATGCATCACAATTACTGTACTACACTTTCACTTAACAGAAAATTCATTACATAAGTGGAGAGTAAGTGCTCCAGCAGAACAGGCCTAATTAAGAAGCTGTCATTACATGTGGAATTAGTGTCAGGGACACTGCAGTTGGGTCTGCATTTCAGATCTTGGGTGTGCACCCAGGCCACACATGATCCTCAAAAGCAGAGCAGCCTGGTGGTGACTGAAATCTTTACAAGTAGTGTCTATCTTATTAAGCTAAAAATGGTTTCATTGTTCTACATCACATCTCTTTCCTCTGCATTTCTGTGGACCCTGCATGACCCCATGCAACTGGCAATATTTCATTTTCCACATATGCTGGAACAAAAAGCCGTGCAGGCCATTGAATTAGCATGAACAACTCAAGAGCTTGAAGACTTTTAATCAACCACCACTTTGCAATCATTTCGGTAGCATACTGCAGGTGCATTTCCTTTGTGGGAACATTGCATTTGTCTGCCATGAAGATGAACCTGGCTGCTTTAGTGATTTACATCAGAGTAAATGTTTAAGGAATAATTTAATTATTGGGAAGACCAGGAAAAGTTGCACCAGCTGAAGAGATGTCCAGCTTCTACAGGGTGAGAGACAACTCATAGCTGTACAGGACCAAAGGGTTCTCATGTTCTACACAGCAGAACTGTACCAAAGAAGTTCCTTTGTTACTTTTTTGACTGCGCTGGAAATGTAGTGATTGTACAGTGTACAAGGAAATCTATACTCAGTGTATTGCCTGAAGGACTGCTTGGGTATGGTCTTTGAGCAGGACAATCCTGCTTCATTTCCAAAGACCATCTATAGATTATCACAATGCAGAACGACTTGGGCACATGCTTTTATTTTTGGAGATTTAAGATCTGGAAATATTTTACCTGCTGTCATTTCCCAGCCCAGCTCCGTGACCACCTTGCAGGTGCAGTGCTGCACCCAGGGTGGATTTGCTTGCCTGAGCTGTACAGCATCCCAACAGGATAACTCAGAATGAGTAGCAGCAGATTCTAATTTCTGAACTTCATTCTCCAATGCATGTGACAGATGATACAGATATCTACAGATGACTGATCTACATCCAATAATCAAATACACGGTAGATATGATCTTTAGATGAAATTCAGTCTGGAAGTTTAAATGGAAAAGGAAATCAGATAATTAAAACTCTGCCCTTAGTAATAATTTTTTTTAAGTGACAAAATCTATAAAAACCTCAGGCAGAAACATAAAGTGCAGCTGAAAGAGATTCATTGAAAACCAAATTAATATTTTAATTCTGTCAACATGGAAAAAAGCCTTTAAATGAGATGAAGTTCAGAATGAGTACCAAGCACAGTGACTTATTGCCTTTTCTCCATAATTTAAATGATGGTTTCTTTAATGTTCACTAAATTCCTCCTGTAGAGTTTGAGCCTTAGTTCTCACCAAAAAAAGAAATAATAATAAAAAAAGGTAGCTTGTGCTTTCAGTGCTCTCTGTAGGTCTTCAGAAAAAGGAAGATTCAATTGAGAAAAAGCCAGTGGTTTTCCAGTAGCCATGTCAAAACTCAATTAGGCTGAAGGACCAGAGGTGGGATTAATAAAGCTTTCTTCACCTCTGCAGCAGTATAAACGGGCTTGTTTGCTATACAGTCTCCACAAACAGGAAGTTTCAAAGAGTAAAACTGAAGATATTTATGGCCCTGTAAGGCAGCACAACATTTTCAAAGCCAGATCAGCTGTTCAGGGCAATATTTTAGCTACACGTTTTAAATAATTTCTCCAGCTTTTACCTTAAAAAGTGCTTCCCTCAAACATCTCCTCTCAAAAATCAGTAAAAAAATAAAATAAGATAAATAAATAAAATCACAAGCATTTGGCTTGACTGCTTCCAAGAATCTACAGCAATCACTAAACGGGAGCTTGACAAAATTGCAGTCCTAATTAAGTGAAGATTAATTTTTAAATTAACTTAGATGTAATACAATTGAGTGATGCATCATGCTTATATAGATTTACCAAAAGCAGAGTAAGCAGCCATGTGCAGATCCATATTTAATAATATGGTTCTAATATTCAGTTGGCAAAACTGCTTTTATTAAACATATATGATGATTACCATGGCACTGTCAAGCCTTCCCAGCATTCCTGTCATCAAACAAACAAAAATTTAGAGATGCTATTTCTACCATTGAATTTCTACTCTTCGATAAAATTACACCAGCACATAAAGGACCCTGAATAGCAACATTTCATGGTAAGGGGATAGGAGCGAATCATGTTTTTAAAATAACGGAGGTGTCAGCTGTGAACACCACATTCGAGGACAATTGTAGGGACACAAAACTGCAGCAGTTGAGTCTGGCCCCTGCAAAGCAACAACCATGTTCAGTCACAGCATCATGGAACATCCACTACATCTCCCTGTTTCCCAGCCACACGACACTCCCCGTGACAAACTGCAAATTAGTACCAAAAACCTGGCCCTGAAGCAGAAAGGGTTCCATGAAGACAACAACAGACACCAGCAGAGAGAAGGAAGTAGTTGGATGAAAATGCCCAGATGAGCCCAGAACCTCAGCAAGTCCTATGCAGAAAAGGAAAACAAAAGGAAAACAGAAAACAGTTGACTCTGATCTCGAGAAAAAATTCATCTTCACCTCAAACCTTGCAAGTAAATTAATTCTGGTTCATCTCTTGGCTGTTTTTTACAGCAGCCCCCTTGCCAGGCAGCTGAGACTGCAGTAGAACTAGGAGCAGTTCCCGCCACCACACACCATCTTGTCATTCACTCACATCAAAAATTTGATGTTTCTATACAGGTGAAAGGACAGACAGAATCCAAATTGTGCATTAATGCAAGCAAACCAGCAACGGTCCTGAAGCACCACAGAATGTATGACCAACAAAATGGCAATTCCAGTAGGACCTAAAAGACATCCAGCGTCTTAATGGCCAGTTACAAGCCTGATTTAGTTAATTAGAGCCAGATACCTTATTAAACAGACAGGTCAAAATGCTCCATCCCCAATATCATCCTATTACACATACTTTACAGAAGATTATTTAGCCCCATCTTCAAAATAATATACAAAAATATAAGTTTATTTCATGGGCTTGCCTTTACAATTTAGAAAGCTTTTATGAACATCATGCTTGAGATAAAATTTAGGTTTGTTCTGGTGAAAAAAATCAGTGCAAGATACCAAAGCGTTCCTGTACAAAGGAAAACCAATTTTAGTGACTTCCCTGAGGGTTTTATTGAGCAGAACCATTTCACAGACTCATGCTGCTCTTCTACATAATTTCTATTCCATCTACAAACCTCAAGTCTTAGCCTTAGTGTAACAGTTGTGTCGGCTATTCCATTAATTGTGTTCTGAGATGCAATGTCTTTAGAAAGCAACTTAATAATTCAGTATTTTCCCTTAGCCAACTTGCAGCATCCCTTTCCAGAAACAATCAATATTGTGGGATTCATTCTCACACGCTTACTCACGTACAACTAGATTACAGGAATATTGGAACAAAACAAATAAAAACAGCCACTCTCTACTTCCTAAAGCGAGGTTTTAATTTTTCCTGTCATCGGCTCAAAAGTTATACTCAAATGAGCCTAAAAATTTAAGAATCCCTTAAGGGCTAGTTCTGAGCTCATGTTAATCACGTCACCCCACTGAAGGTAACAAAACCATCTGGATTTCTACTAAGTAGAAACGGCAGGAGCGGGAACTTCAGCAAGAAGCCACACATGTGTATCTGAGAGCAGCATTTAAATCTTGTAAGGAAACGAAGCAACTTTCATGTTAAAGTCCCAGAAGAGCAGTACTGGAGCTGTTTGTTCCGCTCAAGCTGCGTGAGAAGAATCAACCAGAGAGACAAGTGAATTGCTGAGCGTGCCAAACGAGAGCTGGCTCCAGTTAACCAGAACCGAGCTCATTACTGGTCAAAAAGTGGGGCCTTTAAATAATACCAAAAGAAAAAAAAGGAATTTATTGAAATCTTCATGTGTCCCATCCTTAAGATCCTCAATGACCTTTTGTCCCTTTCTTACCAACTTTCACTTGTCTCAGTTCAGACACTTGTCTTTATTCTGCACATTCAAATGTTCTCCAAACAGTTCATTTGTTTGGATATTATTGTGAACTGTTCCCACACCTCAAATAGTTGCATTATTATGCCGGGCACCAGGATGTGAGAAGAAATACCACAGCGGTATCCTGGGACTTGCTAACAAAACAATAACCCACTTCATTTGCAACTAGCCAACAAGAGCTGCTTGCCCACATGTGTGTCCCAGTGCCTTCAAAGCTGCTCACCAAAGTCAGCAGCTCACGTTCAGACACTCCTGGGCTTTGCTTAGGCTCACACTTTATTTTCAGGATGTGAATCTTTTCTAAGCTTATGCTACAAACCTGATTTTCGGAATTAAGATTTTCTTTAGTACCAACAAAAAAAAAATCAGCTTTGTTTAGAACAGGAGAAACTTCCTGGCAATGGGATTTTGCATTTTCGATGCGCTCGGTGTTGGCCTGGCCGGCATCCCCACCACCTGCACTCAGCAGCAGCAGGAGGAAAAGCTATTGGTATTCATAGCACACCCCAGCCAAGACTATCACCATATGCTGACAAAATATCTCGTATTAGATCCTAAGACAGCTGTTTTGCTATCACCTTATATGACATAAGGTGAGAGTAAAAGGAAATTATAGGGAGTAGGAGAATTAAAAAAGCCAAATGAATCAGCCCAGGCATCAATCATTTGTATTATCCTGCTTGGGTACGGGGAGACTTTGTGCAGAAAGCGGGATACTGCTCTCCAAAAGTGCCTCTGATGCACAGATTTACTTCTAGAGCCTTTAAGGAAAAATTATTTTTAATTTAAGTCACTGACAATGGTTATTCAGAACTGCCAGTGGAAATGCAAAGCGTTCTACCACCTCCTAAGAATAATGCAGTAATCTGGAAATATGACAGCAATGTGTCACTTTCACTTTTGTTCTAAATAAAAAGAGGGAAAGAAAAATTAATATGATATTAAATACATGCCATTTCATTCTAGACTTCTGAAGGGCATCCATATTACTGTGCATCTAGACATCTCATTATTTTAAAAAAATGAATTTAGCTGTAAGAGAATATTCATTTTCTCACTGAAATGTGATCTCACTTTACAGCTTTTCTAACTTGATTAGAAACCTCTTAATGAAGCCTGAATTGCCACAGACTCTCCTGCAGAATGGACAATAGTCTCAATCACTGATCCATTAGAAAGAGAAAGGGAAGACAGGGAAAGTGTCGATAGCAAAATACCTTTGAGTGTCTAAATTGTTGTTTTGATGTAGTGAGAAATGCTGAATGCTTCCTCTGTACCATACAATGCCAAGCAAATAAAATTACAATGTGAATGCATTGCTATACCTGGTAGGTGAAAACTATTACATGCACAATCTTTGCACAAAGAAAATCTACTCTCCTCAGAGTTATTTGTTTAAAAGGACTATTCTATTTATACACAAATATTTACACAGCATTGAACAGCAATATGTTGATCTCTCCTCGCATGGAATATATTAAAAACTGAACTATTCTACTACTTCCAACAATTTTCAAGAATATCTGTTACAAAAATATCCCTTGCATGTGGAACGTAAAGACCAAAAGACAGTTCACTGAGTGTTTATATCTTATTCTGCAACACAATGGAGATGCAAAACAGTTCCATAAACCCTTAGAGATAGTTGGCCTAAAAAAACCTATATTGATATTAAAAATATATTTATGATCACAAATATTTTCATAACCCTAAGCTAAGCAGCCTTGAATTACCTTGTATTTACCCATGGGCAGATACTATGGATTAAATGGGATACAGGAGCCTCTTATCCTAGAGCCCACACAAGCATGTTTACCCCAGAGTAGCTTAGACTTAAGAGGTGAATCAATAGGGTAGATCTCCGAGATGTCATCCCTAGAGAACAAGAAAAGGTCTTCCTAGATATAAGCAATATAGTTAATAATGTTCTCATGGAACAGATACTGATTTCTCACACATCTCATGTTTGCCAGGGAGGAAAGATCCTTATGTGACGTGGGCAACCACACTTGAGAAATCCCCTGAGTATCAGGCAAGCACCAGTAATTTCAACTGAGACTTAGTTATAAACCACACTTTTTTTCTAAACCGAAAAATATCACAAGTAAATGCTGGAATTTTTAGCCCACCTTGCTTTTCCTTTCCCCAGGCTCTTAAATAAAACAGTACTGAAAACACAGACAACATTTTTCCTTTATCATAATGCACTTTTTTCCCCTAGTCAGCACAATTTCTAACATCCATCTGCACAACAGCCTGAAAATGTGTGGAGAAAAACGGTAGTCAGAAATACTGGGGGCGGGGGCAAGGTGTCATTTTGAATCTAACTAATAAAAAATAACTAACTAGGTTTACATTTAGCAAACAAACATGTTCAGTATGCTCAGCTGAAATACACCTAGTCTATATTTCACATCCACCTAGTGGCACTAGGGGATGAGATACTCCATCGTGAGGCACGATTACGGCTGGTTATCTTCAACACTTTGATTCACCTTAAAACAAACACACAAAAAACCACCAACAACAACATAAAAGAGCAGCTTCTGCCATGTACCAGACCACCAGCCCATCACTCGAGGCATTTCCAGGGCAAAGCAGCCGCGTGAAATGGATCTGCCCTGGTTCGCCCCGCGGCCCCGGGAGGCTGCGAAGAGGCGAGGAATTCAAACATGAATGAAGTGTTTTCCTTGCAGTGTCCAGTGTAACTCCTCAACATGCCTGGCTGCCGTTACAAAATTGTCTGCTTCAGCACAACACTTGCCAGAAATTATTAACACTCAGATTTCTCAGGGAGAAAGACTGGCTCCTCTGCACTGCCGAGATGGTGGGTGGAGGAAGAGCAGCTGCACGAGGCAGCCGGCACACTTCAGTGCTTTATTTTACCCTGAGACAGAGAAGCAGGTAGAGCTGAAGAAGCTGTTTTCTTCTGCTTTGCTTGCCTTACGCAGAAGCAATTTCGGCAAGTGAGATGGGCAGTGATTTTGACTTCGCTGTGTGGGTACAAACTTCCTACATGCAAATTTCAGCTACCTAATAAAGTCTCCTTCCATCCCCTGCTCCTGGGACGTCACCACCTCGCTATCCAAAGAGTCTTATTTGGCCCCACTACTGTAGTATACATAAGGACCTCGCCATTTTTAACAGATTTATTCTTACAAACCCCTGGGAGGCAGAGAATCAGAGTTACGTCATTTTTGCAGACAGTTTTTATTGGCCCATTTTCCCAGGCATTTGACCCAAGTAACACGTGAGCAAAGGGGAGGGCCAGGGGAAGAATCAAGGACTGGTACCCACCCCACTGGGACACAGCCGCATCCCCTCTCCAACCACTCTGTCCCCAACAAGAATAACGTGTCCTTTCCCTTAATTCTTCCTGCAGCTTTTTAGCATCTTGAGTATTATCTAAATTAAATACCAGACAATATTATCAAGTTAGATCTCATTAAATATTTGGGAATTTAACTGCAGTGAACTTCAGAAAACAGATGGAGAACAGCCTGTACTCAACTCTGCAGACCGAAGTCAGGGTTGCTGTTGGCCTTAGACTGACAATCAGCCAGTAAAACAGAATTAAACAGCAGCTCTTCAGCCAAGACCAGCCAGGGCCGAGCCCAGAGCAAGATTTTCCATGAAGCACCTTTGCTCCCTGCCCTGCTTAGGATGGGTACACAGGGAAGGGAGGATCTTTAGTTCCCCTTCCATGCTCAATCAGCTCAAGGTATGACGCTATGAGCAGCATGTTTCACTTATCTCCAGTTCCCCAGTAAAAGAACTACTGTGTTATTTGACAAAGTTTTGTCAGATAGTCATTTGGGAATGATAAACTTAAGCTAATATTTCTGTTAACAAATAAAGAAAATAGCTACTAAGATACACCTAGAATTGAAGAGCAAACTATTATATATGTTTTGATGCATTACAGTGGTATTAAACACAATTTAAAAAAAACAAGTGTGGATGCTACCAGTTGAGACATGTTTCAAACAGGACTCCACATTGGGGTTTTTTTCACAATATAACATTTTATCCAACTAATCATTCTACTCTCATGGGTTTTTCCCCCGTTTTTGCCCCTGGGTAGGTCACTGGATAGTGACGCTAATTTGTCTAAGTTCTCACGCAATCTTCTGCTTATTAAAAAGTGAGGAATCACACTGCAATTTCAAAATCTATACCATGCAAGGCAGCTCCAGTGCCTGGGTCTCAGAGTCACCTCTGTGTTGACAGAGGAAAAAAGTAAGTCTTTTTCCTTTATATTAGAGATTAAAGTATTTATCCCTTGCAGCACCAGACACTACAGCTTCCTTTCAAGAAATATTTTGTTTGGGGCTTTGTTTTGTTCTTAAACACAGAAGGAAAAGAGGAAATTACATGCCAGGTTCATTATTTCTATCCTATTTCCTTCTGACTTCGCACAATTTAATTACATAAAGATAGAAATACAATTTTTATTTTAAAATAGCACTCAAATGCTTCCCGAAAAGAAAATTCTGTATTTGCCAGGAAAGGATAGAAATTATCATTCAAAGGCCTATGTCAAATGGGGAAAATTAGAAAAGAAAGAGTGATTCTTTGCTGTGAAAGATTCAGCCACAAGGGAGAAAAGCAAAAGAAAACTACAGAGTCTCTTATTTCTAATATATGTTGAAAAAATAATGAAAGGAAAAAAAAAAAAAAAACACCATGAATGCTTTCATTTCATATATTCTCTTCAGTATGTAGGACTTCAGGAAGCTTTAAAAAAAAGCCAACATTTTGACCACTTCAAGCGCCCCCAGGAATATGTTTCAGTTGCTAAAAACAGATCTTAAACTCAGATGCTTACATGTGCAGTTAAGTCAGCTGGAGCGCCACCCAACATCATGTTTCAGCACCTCCTAGAGCGACCCATAAATCTTCACATGCTCCAAAAGGGAGGCTTCAGAGGCTGCTGGCCACCAGCCCATCAATAATTCACTTCTAGAAAACCTTTTTTTCTACCACTTGCACAGAGCCGGTGGCCAGTCTGGTCTTTGAAATAAGAGGGGCGAAAAGACTCACCAATGTAAGAGCCAAGTCATGCTTTGACAAAAGTGGCTTTTGAAAATAAAATGCCTGAGGTGGGTTAAAAGGCTCTTCCAACTAAGTGGAAATATTGCAGTCGTCAAACGATTTTACAAACAATCCCTCTATAAACTGAAGAGAGAATTTGCAGGGTGAGCCCTGCTCTGCGTCAGGATCTGCTGCCACACCTGGGGTCCCAGGTCATGTCCTGAACACCTCCATGGCACATTGGAAAATGTCTTCTCCTGCAGAAACCACCTGCCCTCATCCACCTTCACCTGCACCGTAATCTCCGTGAGACAACACCCATGTTCAACGTAATACATCTTGTTCTCCGCTGTATATAGCAAGAAGTCTAATCCCTTGGAGATTAAAGTGCCAATCAGAGGGACAGTCCTTAGTCCCTGGGGAAGATGCTCTTGTTATGCAGGGAAATTTACTACCCAGAAACTTTCAGTAACAACATATCATTCAGTTCCTCTTCCCGTGACTTAAAAATAAACAAACAAATTAAAAAACTGGTTGGTTTCTTGTTTGTTTGTTTTTCTTCTAGAAGAAAAGCAAAGAAGAAGGTCTCAGACTGGTGGAGGCCAGGACTGGATTTGGCAGAAGAATGGAGGATTTAGACAAAGACAGAGCTTCCCACCCATTGTAAGCTCCAGGTTTCATATTTCCAGGAAAAAAGAAACCCTAAATGCAAGAATCTAAATTATCAAAATATTACATTTTGATGGGAGAGAGGGGCCTGCTCACAGCATGCCCTGGGGAAAAATCAGAAGGCAGAAATACAAATCTGCTCAAGGCAGATCAGGTTAAATGGAGCTTGCTAAGAACAGATAAGAGGGTCCTGTCAAGAAGATTAAAATAAAGTAGATGCTTGCAACGGAAGGACGGAGGGAAGATTGGAAAGCAAGGAGTGTGAAACAGGAGGAAAGTGGGAGGAAACCACCAAACACAGTGGACAGCCTGAAAAGTGAGTCCACCTGAAAGACAGTAAATGTGACAAGAAACTGCTGCTCTGATTTACGCTCAATCCACTGGGTCAAAACCAAACCCTAAAACACAAATGGAAAAGGTGAAAGCCTCAGGATCTGATCTCCTTCTCTGCAGACATTCAAAACCCACCAGGACACATTTCTGTGAGATCTGCTCTGGTGAAGCTGCTTTAGCAGGTGGGTTAGACTGTATGATCTCCAGAGATCCCTTCCAACCCCAACCATTCTGGGACTCTGTGATTTAAATTCAAAGGAGGGGTAGCCTCTTTTTCTTTTTTCCTGTCCAGCCAAGAGAAGGAGTTACCCTCAAACACAGAAAGACTAAAAGTTTTGGTCTTAACAATGCTAAAGTGCATTCAGTGTCATGGTGTGCTAAATATTACTAATGTTCAAACCGACAGTAGCAGTTTATATGGCTACTGGATTATATTTCCATCCCTTTATATGTTACTAGCCTGCGGTTTGAGTAGTTTTGAACCAAGAGCTCAGATCTGAGCCACACCAAACTTACAAACAGTTCAGAAATGTATTTGACGCATCATTCTTGTCCTTAACACAACTGAAATCCAAATCCTGTATGATCTGGGAGGGTGAATCACAGCTTCAAGAGTCTTTCTATTACCCGGTATTTCGCCATGCCTCTCAAGACAGGAATACTAAGTGATCCAGCGTACCAGCAGCCATCACATCTTCAAAGGCAAAAGAAACTAAACTGGAAACAAACTGAGAAGAAAAACGAGCTCTTCATTGCAGCTGTGATTAAATGAAGCAACTGTCTAGCACTAGGACAAATATTGTACTTCAGCGGATTTAACTGCGTTTTGCTTTGGCAAAACTGATTATGAAAGCATGAGATAATTTGCAATTATGCACTAAAAACATCCAATTTTTCAAATGGCATACAAATTTAACAGTGTTCATACAACAACATATAAGACATGCCACCTAAGGATGTTTGGTTTTACCCCAATGAGCACTGCAAGCTAACCAAACCTATAAACTACATCACCTACATTCAGAATGTAAGAAATTTTTCCTCCTTCCTTCTCCCTCCCTAAACTTGCAAAGTGAATCTTGAGGCTGAAAGCTTCAAGCTTGGCAATGGAAAACAAGGTCCTACAACCCATGTTTGTGGGACACCACCCTTCACGTGCCACTTCCAATAAAACACACAGAAGTGGGAGGCCTTCAGTATTCCCCAAAAATCACATCACATTCCAGTTCCAGAAAATTCAGAAGAACCATCACATTAATGTGGAAGTTCACCCATACGTTTCTAAGCCACATGGGAGAGAGAAGCACCTGCCTTCTCTTGCACTTCTGACAAATTAATTCCCCAATGTGATAGAACCATGCAGCAAAATAACCTTTTCATTGAGTTGACATTGCACTTAAATCTCAATTCCTTGGATTTGCAATGTTTCTTCTGGTAAAATTATTATATTTCTGTGAAGCTATGGGAAGGCTGGGAAAAGCTGCATATAAAAGGAACCTTCAGATGGATGAGCACAGGGTTTTTTCTGGCATCTATATACACTAACAGCCATGGTTTCTCTGAAGTCTGAGCCTGCCTTTGCCTATGTGGCAACAGAAAATACAAAGTTAGCAACAACAATGATGAGACAGAGCAGGATGATCCACTGTGTCCATGGGTACGCAGGTCCAGCAGGATGCACCTTACTGCTCTACTCGGCTGCTTCAAACATCACACACGTTCCTGTCCACAATACTATGTCAATGCTGGGACAGATGAGGGGTGCAAGAATTCATGGTGAAGCTGCAGTCTCATTGCTGTGTGATGTTTTGCGTCTCTTGCAGATTTGCATCTCTACTCCCTCTCTCCCTCCCAAATTACTTTCTCTTCTGTTATTTTCCATCACTGAAGACGTGACTGAGTTTTCTCTTCAGCATGAAATGTTCACTGGAAAGAGTCAAGTTTATTCTGTTCAATGTGTTTTTGCTAGATAAGCACTTGGGAACTGCTATTTGTCTTGCAGAAATCCTGTTTCCTCTAGATACAGACCAGTAGCCTGCAAGCCGATTTCTGTAGCGTTCTACTTAATTGTGAGTCTTGTTTCTCCTAGTCACTCTTCATGATTATAGTCAAATACTGTCCTGATATGCATGCAGTTACACTTTTGTCAGATGTATTTATATTCAAATACTACAGGTCTTTGTTTGGAACATTTTTTTTTTCCTCTGCAAGAGCTGGGATTTATTACATTATTGGTTGGGGCACCCTGAGAGGGCAGAAATACTCCCTGAATGCTTTTTCTACAGGAACAGAAAGCAGGCTTAAAATCCTCAGTGAATCTTGAACCACACGCAGAAGCACTGCATATTTTCAGGCTTCTCATCCAGATATTAACTGACCAGTGGTGGCGAGAAAATAAGCGTTTCTTGCCAAGCCATCATGAGGGGATGGCCTCCTCGAGCAAACAACGCACCCGCCAGTGATGGGCACCGCTCCAGTTGGACACATTGCAGCACAAAACACATCAGCTCATCAACCTGTGTCAGAACTAATCTGCCAAGTGGCTCCCAACAACTTCTGTATTTCGAAACACAACAGGATAAAATAGAGGTTCATTCGCTTAAAGCACCCAGGCCAGGGCCTGGCCATTCCCTTGCTAGAAGGACCTTTTGGTGCTTCACGGTGGTCAAGAAGAACAATATCGAGCTGGAAGGACAAAAAAACTAAGACTTTGCGCCAAAGAGCAGAGCAAACCAGTATCACCCAGCACAACCCAACTGGCACCACAGATGGGTGCTGCACCTCAGTGCTTTCAGGAACAAAGAACACCAGGCAGATGCCTTTGCTGCAAAGCTTGTGAGAGAGCAATGAAAGAAAAAGAAAGGAAAATGTATTTACAGGCTCAAGGCAACCCTCCCCCTGAGCACTGCGGTTTCTGTTGAGTCAGAGCTGTCATCTGCCCTGCAACAAACTTATCTTCACTGTCCATTTTGTGAGTAGGATTCAATCAGGGCTCCCTGGCTCCTCAGGGAACCAGCACTTTAGCATGAACTGCTTCCACTCAAATATAATGGAGTGAGATTGCTCATGCCATTATTTTAAATGGTTTGAGGCCACACAGTCCCCAATTTCATTAGCTGCATTTATATACAGACTTTACACTTAATACTGTGGAACCCAGAGACATGTATACATTGCATGTCATCTTCCCACCACAAAAAAAAAAAAAAAGAAAATAAAAAAAAAAGCGGAGGGACGAAGTAAGAAACAAAGAAATTAAAACACCTCGACAGCAGCAATGACCAGCATAAATAAACTGGAGTACCAGTTTAAGTGCCTCCACTGGATACATCATTGATGTGTGGATGATATCTCTGCACACATGTATTAACATCATACACTTCAATCAACTATTTGCAAGTGGAAGATATAGAATGAGTCCCCTCCTACTCTGCTCTACAAATCAGAAGAATTGCTATCAGTCAGACCTTGCACACACCAATGTTGGTGGGCAGTGTAGAAAACTGGGAGCCCCTGACTTTACCTGCCCTCAGGAGTTCATCTGAGTTCAGGTGTTATATTTAAGCTAATTAGCTAAATGACTGCCACAGGCTGTGCAGGCACTTAAGAGACTAGCCAGACTCGTGCGCTTGCAACCGAGCCCTTACACAGCCAGGCAAATGGGCTGGGAACGCACTCGAAGAACTGCCTCACTCATCCAGTAAAACAGCCTTAGGCCAGATTACACCAAAAACTGAAATAGATTTAAGACTAAACTCAGGGCCTGATATGTTATTGCACCGTAACTCAAAGAGCATATGCCTGCATATTACTCAATACCTCTGGATCTCTAGCAATAGGTAAGCAAGAAATATGAAATAATACTAGTACTACTAATGCACAGACCCCAAATTGACCAGCATGACAGGAGGGAGTTACAAGGCACTCAAACACAAAACCATGAGCAATTAAACTTTACACAGCCAAACAGGTGTGAGTCTAATCAGTGTTCATATACATTTTTTCCTGGAAGTGCTATAATTTTGTATCAATTTCTTGGTTTACTTTAAGAAAAATTATACATCTCCGATAGACTTTGCAGAGGACTATAATAAGCTTACACAGTTGGCAGCTCATTTATTATTATTAGTGTCACTTTGTACTTTTGCAAAACTCAACTGAAAGAATAATAAAGTAATACCATGAAAAAAATAACTACAATTAATGGAGTCAAATGCTGTTATGTATTTATGGTTTGTTGTTAATTGCAACATGGATACAGTTAAACAACAGATGCTGTGAGTACTTTATAGCTCCCAGTAATTTTTGGTTTGGGTTGGGTTTTTTTTGTTATTCTTACAAAACAGATTTTTCATTTAAACAGCTGCTGAGTGATTTTCAGCATAGAAAATTTAAACCTTCTTTATCACCCAACAAAGAAACAGTGATTTGTTGTTAATCCCAAGAGGAAAAAAGAAAAAAAAAAAAAGAACTTTTTAATCCAAACACAAGGTATTGGGAAAAGAAAGGGAGTAATAAGCTGGGATGTAAAGTTACTCTGCAAACAATGTCACAGGCAAAACATATTGCCATAAACAAGCCATGCACACCAAGACAAATCTGGTTCATCCACCTCAGTAAGTGCTTTATGGAGTCAATTGGCTTTATATTCTTCTATTCTTTGCCACAGCACCTCCCCTCATGATAACAAGAATCCTGTAACACTGCACTGAGCAAGGCTATGGGACTCTTTAGTGGAGCGATCTCATTTCAAGATGGACTTTTTGGTTTCAATTTAATCAGTATTTTGCACTAGAGAAGGTAAAGCAAATCAAACGTTGCTTCACCTGGAAAGGGAGGGCAGGGACCCCTTGGTGCTGGAGCTGTTTCCCCATGGGCTCAGCCCAGCTATGGTGAAGAAGGTTCCACTCCTGCATGCCCAGAGCTCATCTGGCACCAGGGCACTGGTCTCAAGCTTTGCAACCCCAAGGAACCAACCTTTCCTTCCCAAAGCAGCACTGCTGGGCTCCCAGGACAAAAGACTCTGAAGATCTGAGCCCAATATCCAGTACAGGGCAATATTAGGTTTTTAAAACAAGCGCTCTAACCTGTAAATTTGCCACAGTGTAAAGGTCTTCATTATCCATAGGTGAGGCAAATTCAGGGTTTTAATGCAGTAAAACGACTTACTTCCATTTAAGTCAGGTGGATAAAATGACTCTGATACTTTACAAACTTTAAACAATTGCAGTAATGCAATTGGAACTTAAGTGTCTACCCCCAAAAAGTGAGAAGAGAGATGCTGTTCAACACACGCAGCATCCATAGCCAGCTCTACCCACTCATTGGAAGGGACACCTAGACAAGTAGTTTGGGCTGGACTCTAAGTCATACACAGCTGAGTCCAGAGAAGATGAATTCCAATGAAAGAGCCAGCAGAAGGACTCATGCTCACCACTTGGCTGTCTAAAAGGAGAGCACTGCCTAAGATGGCAGGACCCAAATACCTCTGGACCTCTCAAGGACTGAAGCTCCAGGTGTTCATGGAAGGGCACTGGGAAGCATGGAGGCTCTTTAGAGGCCAGTGAAGGCCATCAGAGTACCAGGAATGTGTAACACCACCAGAAGGGAAAAAGATGCAACTTTGAGGGGGCTTTAAAAGGTGCCACACAATTATATTTGTACTATGCTAGCATGCAAATATTACAAACAATGAAAAAAGTCAGGACAAACTCACCTGGGCAGGTCCAGAACAACAGTGACACAAGATGGAAAGTGCAGGTACCAAGGCCATAAATCTATAGGATGAGAAGAGAAGCCTCCTAACTACAATATTTACTGCCTGCTCAGTATTCTTTTTTATTTTCCTATGTTTGCTTGACCTTGGACACTCTCTGTTTGGTATTCTCTGAGCAGTGCAGAGCTGTCTTTCAGTACCCAGCAAGTCTTAGCCCTTCCAGGCTTGCAGGCTAAGATATTTTGTCCTGCCTAACATCAGACACCAAATGCAGGAGCCACCTCCTCTCCCTAATGCATAAGATAAGAGTGTAATGACAGGATATAAAGCTCTCCATATACACACAACTGATGAAGATGCATTAAAAGTCAACATGTATATGATTCCAGCCACACAGGGAGGACAAAGTACCTCCCTCCAGGTAGCAACAGCTCACTCAATTCACTAGGGGCCAGTTTGTACCATGTTAGATAAAACCCTGCAGCCGTTTACATCCTTTGCATATCAACCCAGGTTTTCTCCTTCCTAAACAGCGTTCAGAAAGGAGACTCAGGCATGCATAGCAACCCTGCTAGTGCTGCAGAACCCTCTCACCTTTTTCACATGCATACCCAAAGGTATTTTTCCATGAAATAATATTTTTCAGGCTCCTTTGGATTTGGAGTAGAAGGGCTTCAAGTGAAATAAAAACATCTCTTATCTTAAAACAACTGTCAGTTTAGGAAATAACTGACTGAGCAGCAACCGCGTCCTGGGTATGTACATTTTTTTAGAGGAAGGCAATCCTTAAAACATAATCCCAGACGTCCAATTAGTTCATGAGCATCTACCTCCCACTGACCTCTCCCGACATCATAAGCACACATCCCAGGCCATTTTCATGCTTTCCGGGATTGCATCTAGGCTAGAAACACCAGATAATTATTTTTAACACAGCAACCATGAGCATTCTCAGCCTTTCTGGACTTCTATACATTCATCATATTCAGCAAGGAGAGTGTTCCAGATTAATACAGAGATACTGGAATGGCGATGGAGAGATAAATGACACAGATTGAACAAAGTATAGATTAGGAGGCTTTTAGGCACATTCCTGCTTCATCCTTACATACTGCCCACATCACCCCAACATGCATTTGTACTTAATCATGTTCTGTACACTGCAAAGATAAAGTCATGTGGTTCAGATCTTCAACCTTAGTTATACTGAACTGTGCTGATTTACAACAGCTGAAAATCAAGACCTGAAGCTTTGGAGAGACTCCACTAGCTTTATTTCACCTCCTGGATGAAGACCAAACTCTGCACTTATCAATATGATTCATGCTCTGCTTTGCTCCCAAGCTCATGGCCTCTGACTGTTCACGCTGGATGCACAGTAGTCTCCTCCCAGTATGTTCTGGGAGGAGCAACCTATTTCCAGAAAATTTTGGCTGGAGGGTGCCATGATACTATTTTGTCTGAAACAGCGCCCACAGCAGACAATGGAGGAAGACTATGTTAAAGACAACTGCTTCTGGGGAGGGGCCTGCACATCTCATGCCATGCAACACTTGCCCTTTGGTTCCTGCTACAGCTGTGATGGACTGCAACACAGCTCCCTCATTGCTTCAGACAAACTGAACTGAAAATATGAAGTAATATAACCTCAGGATCGTTGCATGGTGTTCAAAGTAGACCTGAGTGAAGTAGACCTGCTGCCAGGGAATGGGCAGGGAACATGGGCATCCAACAACCCTCCACCACTCGTGAACGAGGGACACTAGTTGTGATTGCATCTGTATCCCCCGTGTGTGCAAGTGCCTACAGTGCTCTTGGGGCCCATGAACAAAACCTCTTCTCCTCTTGCCTCCCCCAATCCTCCCTCACATCTCACAGAAAACGGCCACTGGGGCTCCCCAGAAACACATTTCACAGACATTCACCCTCTGAGCTCTGAAGTACCAGCTGTAATTGGAACATAAAAACATATTACAACTGAAATCTTGACATTCAACAATTTTCAAAGGTGATCAGACATCCCAGTCTGACTCTCTGAAGCCCAGTTTTTACAATCCAAATTGCCAGGCAGCTTGCACCAAGGTGCTCATTTGTTATCTGTCTCATCACTCCGTGAGTCTTGAATTGTTAAACGTGAGAGTAGTAATTCAGCATTGTTCCATTGCTTATGAAAGCCATGCAGAAAAAAACATCCAAAATAATGTACGCCAGTTCATTTGAAGTGCAAATGACTTATGCATGCAATATAAAAAGCAACAAGTGCCTTTCAAGCTGTCTCATTTATGATAACACAAAAGTTGCTGATGGAATGAGAATTCCCAGGTAGTTATCAGGGAATTTTGCATATCATTTGTACTTCATACTGCATTAGCAACTCTTACGTCAAGTCAGCAGCTTGAAAAAAATAAAACAATGAATTACATCTCACAGTTTTTATTTGGCTTTGACTGAGTAATCTCATCACTTATCTCAAATGATTTTGCATTCAATGCAAAATGCTTTGTTCTTTTCTAAAGGAATGAGAAACCTAACACTTTCCCTGAATTATCCCAGTTTATTAAAATGAATAGTCAGCCACCAACAGAAGAAATATCCAGTTATCACACCTCCAAGGTACACAAATCGCACCAGATTACCAGGTATCTGGCTATTAGGAAAACACAGACCCAAAGCTAAGGCTACGCTACCATCTCATCCTTGACTTCTACAAGCTAAAGGAGGTGGAACAACCAGCATCCCAAAGGTAAGACAGACATGCTCATATGGATGCATTTTAGGAGCAGAAAGTGACACCAGTGAGAAAATATAGTTTTTGACTTTTGGTTGAACTCTTGGCAAAAGGTAAGGAAAAAAAGAAAACCAAAACAAACAAAAACCCAAACCAAAATTCCTCACAATTTGGTTATAGTTCATTGCTCTAGCTAGACCTGTGTTAACACTTGATAAGACTTGACGCCACAGTCGGCAGGTTCTGTGGGTCAGGAAGAGCAGGCGGTGAGAAAGCAACCATTCCTCCAAGCCCAGGCTCTGATTCTTCTACCTCATCAAACACCACTTTACCCAGGTAGGTCACTCACACTGCAGCACAGCAGCAGCTGCTCCAAGTGCTTCCCTGGCTGCAAACAGAAGCCCAGGCAGCGTCTCCCCAGCGTACCAGGTGTGCCACTTACACACTAGTTTATCCCCAACAGCAGACAAGCCAGGGTGCCTGGTTATTAAATGCAACATCAGTTCTTTCCCCAAAATTCCACTAGTTTATTCCCCAGCTTTCCCCACAGCAACTTAATCCAGCAGCACAGTTCAGAGTCTGAAAAGGTTAATGTATCAGCACATGGTACCAACTCATCGGATGCCAGCGCTGGCTGGAGTCAGGCGGAGGCTTTGCAGGTGCTGTGACTGGCAACAGCAACACAACACAGCCAGCACATCTGAATCCCGGTCTGACAACTGCAGCTCTGGAGCTGGCCCGAGAGTGCTAAAATCAGGTCTGAATGCAAGGGACAACACTTTGGGCAATTTGCAATTTTGCATCGTTAGGCTTATGTACTCTAAGTACTCTAATTAGGCTGTGCAGTCTATGCCCCTTGTTTCTACCATTTTTTTAATACCAGCAGCACTTCACTGAATTTCTGAAATAGTCCTTACTAGATATTTGGTTTCTCTTAAAATAGAATTTGCAGAAAACAAAACCAGAACATTTAAACGTCCTTCAGCAATACATCTTCTAAATTACAGTACACATTAATTTTTCAGAGAACTTTGTAAGCAGTTTTACATTCTCACACCTCACTTCAAGTGACAACGGGAATGGATTTATTTGAAGTACTGACGTAAGGTTTATCAGCAAAAATATGCATTCAAAAGAATTCACTCCAAAACTCACCCCTTCCTTTTTTTTTTTTGTTTCTTTTTAAAGATTGCTATGAAACTGAAATTTTTAAAACATAAGAAGATGTACATACTACCTCCAGTCAAGTGGGAAGCACATCAGAAACCTGGCACATACGCTGACAAAACGCAGATGATGAAAAACGACGTATAAAAGCAGAAGGGGGGAGGGAAGAATCAAGCAACTATGGCTAATCCAAAAAGTCACAAGCAAAAAGCCTGCACACAAAAAGCCTGAAACAAGCAAGAAAACTGATCCTAATTACTAATGGAACACGAGCAAAGTAAGATCATTCGAGCAGATTTAATTGCCTTTCCACACATGACACTTCGAAGCAAGTAGGCAACTCTCAATCACTGAGGAATTTTAAGAACAGGGTAGACAGCCATCTGTCAAGAATAAAGCAGGAGCTGGGAGAACAGGTCCTGCCTGCAGGCAAGAGGATGGACAAACTGACCTCTTGCTGTCCTTCCTAGCGTCATTTTTTTCTGTGAAATCTGTGACAATTGGAGGAATACACACAAGTAACACCTTATCAAATCTGCAGACTAGTAATAGATTTGAGTATAGGATACTAATAAAGCTTGTTCTGAGCCCTATGATACAGCAGGTTCTCCTTCTGAATTTCAGTGTATAGTGTCTTTCATAGCATAATGGACCTGGATAAGTAGTAGGGGAAGCAAGATCAATTTTCAAGTTCAAGATTCTTCTAAGCATCCTTTTTTTCCTGTGGGAATTACGCTGTTTCCAAGCCACGACCTATGGCAATTCACATACATTCAGCTCCAGGATAAACTGGAAAGTACAACAGAGAAAAGGCTACTCTGCAAGGTGGGCAGCGCTGGGACAGGGAGAATAGAGCAAGGAGTGTGCACACGCACAGCGGCAATTAGGGATGTAAACCCAGACAAAATAGTTTTAAATTCTGGCTAAAACAATCATTATTTTCTGCGTGAAGAGTTATTTTAAAATATTTCCTGAAGAGTCTTTTAAAACTTTATTCCATGAAAACCTGGGAAGTTTTAGGTTGAACAACCATCTACTTAACTCTAGCAAACAGAAAGTGAAGGAAGTGAAATATCTGACCACATCCAGTGCCATTATTTGCTGTATCAGAGCTGTGTCAAAGTTAAATAGGAATGACCCTATTGCTTTTACTAGTCTAAAAACCTAGAGGGGATTGTTTCACACATTGAAAAATATATAAACAAATTTAGGAAAAAGATGTCATGAGGGAACAGTTTCCTTTTCCATTCACTGCACATGCATTTTGACAAAGACAATACACTCTATATGGATAGGAACAATTTTCCATCATTAGGGAAACCTTAAACAACCCCTGACTGCTTATACCGTCATCTCTTAGGCTCCTACTAAATTGCAGTCATTTGTTCAGAACAAAACGATGGGGCCTGTGATAAAATAGAGCAATTTAAGCAGTGAAGAATACAACACCTGTAATTCAATTTCATGGCAGTTGGTTTCACAACATGTTTCTATAACACTGTTATGATATAGGAAACTTCTCTCAGAGTGTGGCATTTCTTCTTTAAGTAAGCCAGGCTCTCAGGAGAGAAGTGGGCTTTAAGTAGATGAATCCTATAAACAATAAGCAATTGGTATCTCCATGCCAGTCCTTTCAGTTCTATCACCAGTTATTTGCTACTCTTCCAAGATTTTGTTTTAGTTTATATTTCATGTAGAGAGGCTATTGTCAGAGACGGTAACAATAAAAGTCACCTGAGATCTCTAACCTTGAGTAAGTTTCCATGAAGAGGACCATACAAGAGCTTCCCTTCCCGTTCATCTTTGCTGCAACAGTCACTACATACAAAAAAAGCTATAAATCCCAGGCATGTGACCTTCCCAACAAGTCAAGGAGGGAGCAGGTGGAAGCTGGAGAAATGAATAATGAATAGTCAATGCAGGGAAGTACAGCAAAAAACATTCTCCCCAAAGGAGAAATCCAGTATTAGCTCAAAACCCTGCAGCTGAACTGCATCCAACAGCAAATCTTCCTCATCCTACATGGCAAATGATGAGATACTTGCTATCTTGGTGGAAAGCTCTTTAGAGTACAAATTCATGTAGGTTTGATGACTGGAATAAATATGAAAGCAGTAGTTTCAGGAAGTCTTCCCAAAGGTATAGACTAGCCCTGATGAGTAAAACCTTCCCATCTCTTCTCCCCAGCTTTCTGTCCCTCACAGGCCCCCATCCCCTGCAGCATGGCAAGGATTTGGGCAGAGATCTGGATGGAGGAACTGTGCCAGGCTGAAACACCTGCACAATGAGAGCTGTCAACTCAAAACAGCCCAGAATTCCATAATGAAGAAAAAGCAGCCACTTGTCATGGGCTAGATCTGGTTGAAAAGATCAAAGGCACTCACCTCTAACTTTCATGAAATGGATATGCAACAAGGACATGTATCTCAATGACTGTAGGTTGGAGAAATGCCCATCTACTCAGGATAAGAAGAAATATTCCTACTGATGAGATGTGTATCTGGTTATAAACCACTCATGTTCAACCAGCTCTGCTTGAATCCCAAATCAGCAGGACAAGGAAGTGACCTCAAGTCCCATTCTGTGCTACCCACTCTATATCCAAAGCAGAAAACCAGTATAACCAGAAATGGGTTACTACCTCTTTCCTGCATTTCATGTCTGTTTATACTTATGATTTACGTCATTTTAAAGAGAAAAGCTATCGCCTTGAGCATCAACAATCCAATTCTCAGACTCTCCTTCACCAACCATTCCACCTGTACTGATATTCCTCATATGAAAGGAAAACAGCTTAAAATGTCTGAACTCTTTATGTTTATTACTGTTGAGAACCCCATTTGAGAACAGCTCTTCAGTTCTCCCTGCTGAATTACTACACTGCCAGGCATCAAAACAACTTGATATGATGAAAACACAAGTATATCCCAATCTGTTTGCTCACTTGAGGAAATCCGTGAATGAGCTAATGAAAGCTGTTGTACCAACCTGAATAATTAGGGAGCAAAAATTAAGCACCTCTGTATTTTGATTAGCTACCCACAAGGTAATAATAATTTCTAGAAGTGTACACATAGAAAACAAGACTCAGCTGAACTCATTTCATCCCCCTCTAGCCCTTGATTTGGTTGCTCCTACATGCTGCATCTGGTTGTGCATCTAAGCTTCAGTACGACTGTGCTTTAAACTCAACAGGAAACTCATAGCCTTTTCATCTTAAGATATTCAGCATGTGCTCATAAGTGACTTCTTCCCATAGCCTATTAATTAGCTCAGCATGCCACCCACTATTAAAAACATGAAAACTACAAAAGAACAGGACCGTACACCGCTTCTAACAACATGAGACTGACACGATTGGCATTTTCCTACACTGCATATGCAAAATGCTAAGCAGGGTTAAAACTGGATGTTTTAGGGAGGAAAATATGTCTTCAAAGAAGTAAGACTTTGGAAGTTCCAGCAATACCCTTAGCGTCTAAATAATTTCGGTAGTGAAATGTGCATGTTGTTACATTGTCACAGCACAGAAAAGGAGTGTGGTGTTCACTGGCAACTCAGAAGGAAACTGGGGTCGCTCCTTTCTATTTGAGATGGGGCTCATGATGTTCATCCTTACCCACCTACAGAAGAGTCATCTATTTAAAGTTACTACCGAGGCTCCTTTTGGAGTCAGTGGAGAAAGACCACCATGTCTATTGTGCATTTCATTATATCCTAAGACAGAAGTCTAAGATAAAGGGACTGAATTGCATCTGGAGGTCAGAATAGAGTCAGAATAGAACAAGGCATTTCTGATTTTGGTTGAGAAAAAGGCGCAAAGCTGCAGCTTCAGCAACTGATACAACATCAAACAAAATATGGCATTCACTGAATATTTCACCTTTTCAGGACTCTCAATCATTTAGGGTGTTAGTTCACTGTCAGGCCTGATGCTGATTAAAAATCCCTACCCAATCCCCCTCATCCCACTCCTATGGCATATTTGTCTTTTACATCGAACCTTGGTGTCAACACTTAATACAGTTTCTCCCTTCTTTCAGCAGAGTGAAGGACCTGACCTGAATGAGGCAAGACAATGGAGCTATCTTTTATTTCCACACCAGCTGCTTCAGCTGAAAGAGGCTTTACAAGGGCCAAAAACATCTTGGGCACCTCAATTTTTGAATTTTTTAAAAGGAACTTTCAGGGTTTGTTTCTTCTGTCATCACATCAGCTTTTCTTTAAAGAGAAGCTTGAATCAATTTCCCCTCCAAAGCCCAGCTGAGCTCTGCTAGCACTGCCAGAAGGAGGTGGGCAAAGAGCAGTATCTCTCACAATTAATTCAGTAGATACAGAAAAATATTTACAGCTGATGCCTTGCTGAAGAAAACACTGGTAGAATTCTTATTCCATCGAAAACACTAAGAGGCAGGTCAGGCTCCTCCTACACAAGCATGGATTTCAAATGATGAGCCTTTACATTTTGTTGGTGGTTTTGTTGTGTTGGGGTTTTTGGTTGGTTGGTTGGTTTTGTTTATGTTCACTTAAAGCATTGTCCCAATTTATAAATTACAAAAGAGATTACTCATCACGCAGACTCTGATTTTAATGCTATCCCCGTCCTTGTGTAAGACTAAAAAATGAGGGTGTGGAATGTGTGTGTGGTTTTAGAGCTTGGGAGAGGCTAAAGGTGGAAGCAATGTAATGCAGTTTATTTAGACTGGTAATATCAGGGCAGAGATTGTTGTAGCATGCATTTGCACAGCATCTACCTCAGCTGGCTTCCTTCATAAAGCCAAAACTTCTCTAGTTATAACAATAACATGCAAAATAGACAAACAAGAATAGGAAAGGTTTAACACCATCATTTTACGGATGGGGACCTGAAGGCCAGGGAAGTTAAAAGACCCACTGAGGGCTATCTGGTAAGTGGATGCTGAAGATCTACACCAAGAGCAGCCATCCAGAGACCTGCTTAAGTGCACAACTCACCTGGGTATCTTTCTTCTTCAAGGTAGTCTCCTAATTCTCTTACATGTTTTGAAAATGGCTCAAAAATTAACTCTTTGAATTCTCACATTGAAAGAAATCTAATGCCATGTCTATATTGAGTTTCAGTTCAGATAATTTCCTCCCCCCCACTGCACAAAGGATTTCACACATAATGACTCGGTAACTTTCGCAAACACTTCATTATTATGAACCAACCATGGCCAGAGAAAATGTGCTACAGTTCAGGCAGGCCCTGGTATTACATATTCAAATTCATTAGCTCTATCAGCCTTCTCAACCTCTTATGTTTGATTAAGTCTCATCTCCTAAAAAATTATTAAATCTGGTCAGCCTCTTTAAATTATTATTCCTCATTGGTGCAGTGATGCTAAATGTTTCTAAATGTGACAGTAATCTCGTTTTAAACAAACCAGCTGCAGAGTCTATAAAATCATCTTTAGCAAGCCAGTAATCTCTTTGATAGATTCACCAGCAGCAGCGAGTGCAACGCAAGTCATGTCCATTAACGCTTCCACCAGCAACAGATGGGCCGTGCAGGACTGCGGGAGCCTGGGAACCACTCAGGCTGTGAATGAGAGCACACACACCAACGTTTCAACAAATTTTGTTCTGTACCCACCAAAGCCCAGAAGACAAGGCTTAAAAGCCAAATGTTAAAAGGAAGGCATCATATCAGCCGTTCATGATAAGCTACACCACTTGTCATTTAGGGACTGCTGCTCCAGCAGCGACCAAAACTTACTGTATGCGTGTCTCAGTTTAAGCTGTAATGCTTATAGATATGCACCTCTAAAATGTTTTTGTTTGCTTTTTTAAATTATGAGTCTTTCTTCAAAAACCACGCAAGATTCTAGCTGTCTTTTTAGCACGCAAAAAAATTACTCCCTCTGTAAGCACAGGCATGGCAGTGAGACATAGCTAACACCGACGCTGCCGACAATGCAGTCTGTGGATAACAGACCGTCAAGCCTGATGTTCTCTGAGGACCTTGGACCCCAAGTTTTTTAAACATATGGACATTCTTTGGCAAGTTAGTTTGCATCCACTTGCACCTCGCTGCTTGCATAAATGGAAGAGCCCCTGCCTCTACCTTCTCTACAGGCAGCAGGGATTCTCTTATAAGATGTTCTCATCATTTCAGCAAATTAATGAGAACCAGATGGCTTTTTTTCTTTTTGAACCATTGCTCTCCAACTCATACAGGGCCATTCACACTTCTAAATAGTCCCACAACAAACATTAGAGATATAGAGAAAGATTTCAGTGCTGGGTCAAGATGGGACAATAAACGCGAGAGGAATCTCTTGAAAAACAGATGTGTTCCACTGGTCAAATTAAGAATCACTTTGCAGCAAATAAAACTCCTAATATAAAGTGTTCTTTCGCAAATATAGCCCCAAACACCCTTTTCCAGGTTTGACCTACTTGTAGCATCTATACAAACAAGCATATGCTCAAACTGAAGGTTTTTTTTCCAGGGGTTTATGCTCCTCTGCAATTGAGGAGTGTTTTGGAAAAAAATTATTAGCAGGTCACAGGAGATTGTCCTGTGTGCTGTCAGCTGAGCTTTCTGTCTTCCAAAGGTAAACAGCCTTCTCAGCCACAGTAGTAACACGATGCAGGCAACCCCCAGTCATGTTGAATTGCCATCAAACCACTGAGGTTTAGTAAATTAAAGGGCCTATGCCATCAGCTGTGTTCAGGGCCAGTTTCAATCTGGGGATGTTCCATCACATTTTTTTCAAAGGAGCTTCATTTTTTTTTTCAACCTGGAAAATGGCAAGCGTTTGCATTCAGCAGGCAAATAACAGAACACTCATACATGCTGGAGAACAAGAATGAGCAGCTTAGAAAGAATCAAGTGAGGACAAGGATCTAGTGATGATAACAGCAGAAAAAAACTTGCTCTAGACATACGAGGGCAACTTGCTGAACTCAGAGCCACTGCCATTCAGAAAAGGAGTAGACCCCCTTTGTGTAAAGGCATATCAGTGTGGGGCTACAGCAGCAGAAGAAACATTTTTATGCCTAGAAATACAGGTTTCCACAGTAAAAGCCTGACTGCCCATATCTTCCTCCTGCCCAGGCCTCTTCTACCTGCAAACTCCTCAGCCTGACATGCTCAAGCTCTGAAGATTTGGAGTCCTCAAGACTTAAGGATGCAGAAGCATCCCTACCCACAGATCTGAAAACCACTGGACCTCTTGTACATGGAGGTTTTCAGGGCATGCGGCAGCATCAGAACCTCAGCTACGACTCACAGACAAGCTCTCCCTATCTTCATAGTACGCATTTCTCTTTCGCATTGGGAATGAGCAAAAGAAAGCAAATTTGCTTAAGGAATGTTCTAATAAGCATGTTCATAATGTATCTTCTCATATAAATTGAGTCTTCCTTTTCTTGACCTCTTTGGCACACCCAATATACAGTGGAAGAAGCAACATAAAATGTCAGTGTGCTGGTGGCTGCATGAACCACATATTTCACTGTGACATTAGAGGTTTCGGTCAAACCAGGCACTATGAGCCAACAGCATCCTCAGCAACATCTCTTGCTGTCACAAGCACTTACGGTGATGCCTCACAAGGGTCTACAACAGATAAGTGTAAAGCCGCAGGCTTGAATTCCTTGTTACAGATGTGCTGCTTTGTTTATCAGCCTATAATTTGTTTATTCTCCTCTTCTTAAGTGAAACTCAAAAGCAACTGTCAAGACAGAAAATTCAATCTAAAGAGATTCCCTAAATACACTTATCCTAGGGCAGGTCCAGTGGTTATTTGAGGATGACAGCTGGCACCTGCAGCCTTCGGTGAGGCATTTTTTGGACACTGATGGAAGAGGACAGCTGGCTGGGCTGGCACAAGGTGCCACATTTGATTGATCGAGTGATCCAAGTGTCACAGACTCGTAGGTTGTCATTAACGGGCTGTGCAGGAGGCACACACCATGCGGCAAAGCACCGGTGCCGGCATGAAACAGGGCGCTCCAACAGAGGTACCTGTCCGCGCGCTGTCCTGCTTCCCAAAGACACACAGCTTTTATTAAAGTTAATATTTTTATATAAATATTTTTATATAAAAGATCAATATTTTTACAGAGAAGGGGTATAAGACACCGCAGCCCACAACTCCTGAAAAGTCATTCTCTTTTGTGTGAAAAATTCAGCAATTTTTATGGATAAACGAGTCATAAAACATTTTCTTCAGGCTATTTAATTCATCAACTAGCTAGACAGCAAATATGCTCGGATGTTAATTTAACAGAATTATTCCCCTCTCAATAAGGTAAATGTTAGATGAAGATCATTAGGCAGGCTGGCAACCCTGTCATCTTCCTTCTGCCAGATAAACCCACAATGCAGAGTAGCTGCTAAACAGGCTCCAGCAATTTGAAGGGTTATAATCTTCCATGACCAGACACTTCTGCTGCCACGTTTCCTATATTTTTGAAGCTGGTTTGGGTTTGTTCTGTTACCCTACAGTTTCATCTCTTTATCTTTTAGAATACTGAAGTTATAATTTCAGAATCAAACATCCACATGAAAACCCATCAATAAATCCATAAGAAAAACAAAGCCTCTGCCTTAAATGCTGCTGCATGTGTCACATCACAGCCAGGTACCCTATTCTTGATGTGTTATTGAGTTTATTTGGCCAACAAGTAAAATAACTTTCACAAATTGTGTTAGTGTTTTTCCCCACGGGAAGTGCTATTACTTATAAGTAGATCTTGACCTTACAAACAAACTCCATCCTGCCTTTGATAGTTTAAAAATGGGCCAGAGTTTCTGGCCGTCATGTGATTGAAGAGCCCATTCCCCTTTGGGAAAGGAATATAAATATCAAAGCAATTCCACAACCAGTTCAGCTTTTCAAATTGCAAAATCTTTAAAATAAAAATATTTATATTTTTTTTCTGCTTTTAGCTCACTGAAATGACACAAGGCAAACAAAAGCCTAAATAGAGGAGAACAACTGCCACAAGGAAAGGGTAAAAAGACTGGTGCATGGAGCCCACCTAAAATGATTTGGACCACTCCTGATTGCAGAAAAATACAAATACACTTTTAATAAAACAATCACCCTTTCATTGAGCTGGTTTGTTTGTTTGTTTTCTTGTTTGGGGGGTGTGTGTGTGTTGTTGTTGTTTGTTTTCAGAAACTACAAAACAAAGCATAATTGTAATAAACCTATGCTTGTCCAAGTAACAGAAGGCAATAGGCTTCTAAAAAAAAGCACCCTAGACTTCCAGGTTGAAAATACAGTAATTCAACTGAATTAGATCTCGTTTCTTATATCTCAGTCCCTCACTTCTAGATGTTTCCTATCTATGCCTTCTGTTTTTAAAGTCTGATAACTTCCTACAGCAGGGAGTACAGTTTCCTGAGCCTCCACATAGCACTAGCACAGCAGAGCCCACAGTACCAATATACAGCCAGAAAGTGTGTGGGAAAAGGGTAGAAGGGTAAAGGAGAAGTTAAATTTACTCCTTTTCCGTGGCATTTTTTTCCCCATTCAAAAAACTCTGTAGGTTCTCAACTCACGTCACTGTCAGATGCATTTCTAAATGCACATAAAACCACATGAATAATGTCTGGATTGTTATTCATCTATATTCTATGTTAAAAATGCTTGTATCTCATGTAGCAGAGCTGGAGCCAATATAGCTCCCTTGTGTTTATTATCTTCATGAAGAAGCTGTTGAAGCATCTCAAAACTCTTATCCCTGTGGGTCCTAAGCAGGCCAACATGCATCTCCCCCATTTCTATTCAATTTTTGTCCAGCTGGGCCTGCATTATGTTGTTATTGTTTCACTTCTGAACCCAAGACTGTTCAAAACCTGCCTCTTCCACATGGATAGCACTTTTGTAGAAAAGATAATAGAATTTATTCAGCAGTCTCTTAAAAGTTAGGCATGTGGGTGAAAACAGTCTTTCAAAGCTCTGATGCAATATACCAAAACATCTCTTCAGGTTACAAGGAGTTTACAGCCCAGTTCCCAGAGCTTGTATCAGTAGGTTGAAGAATCCTTGAGCTCCAGTATAGCTATTTTCAAACATCTTCTTGCAATCACAGAAGCTTGAGCTTAAATATACAATTAATATTTCTTCCTCTCTCCATGTTTTCAGGGCTCTATCTAATTCTTCCAGCCATTTTTCCCATAAAACCTATTATGACTTCTCAGCAAGAGAGGTTTAGATTTCTTCTGTATTAAAGATTTCAATTGGAAAGTTGAGTGCCAACTTGCATGCTAGACAACATATCACATAACAGCATTTAAATGACCATATTAATCATCAAAGTAATCACCCTAATATTTACCACTTGTTGTAAAGATGAAAACTTTACAAGACATACAAGAATATACAATATGCACAAAACCACATTAAGAGCAGCAGGATCTGACAAGCAAAAGGTTCACAGAACTAAACACTCTGGTCAGTCACAAATACTGTTTGACCTGGGATAAATATAACAGGACACAAACACTACGATACTTATGGCCTAAGGGTTTCCTGAGCCAGCAGATGGTGTTTTTGCGCGAGAACCACCAATGCTTTTTCCCATATCTACATCTTGAACCCACAGAAACTATCAGCAATCAAATTATCCTTCACAGAGACTTCCATGACCAGGTTCTATGTGAAGAATAACCTCTTTCTGTATATTTTTGAAGTTGCCTGAAGTTTTTATATGATGCTTCCTGAATCTTCTGTTATAAACGACAATAAACAATATCCCCTCTTAGTTTTTTTCCATCTCATGATTAACAGACCTTCACTATTATCCCCTCGCTCTGCCATCTCTTTCCAGCTGTTTCCCCATTTCCTAGATTATTCAGTCATTTCATCCTTTTCTTTAAACTCAAAGCTATTATCACCTGCCTGCCAAACAGTGGTCTAAAATTCGACTTCTCATTGAGCAGAAGAAAGAAATATGCGAATACAGCATATCTGCAGGGCAGCTTTCTTCTTTAAACTGAAAAATTCTTGAACAGAGGTGGTAAAAAGACAGCATGGCTTCTTCCAGATCACACCAAAATGTCAAAAACCCTATTCACAAGGAGCAACTCTGCCACAACAACTACAATGACATCTCAGACCAGCATATCCAGCACTATTTCCCACAATATACCCCCGCAATTACTTCTACTACATGAGAAATACATTCCCAATTCTCTCCTTTGACTTTTTCCTCCTGGAGCCTCTACAATGAAAAAACCCCACAGCCTTCATGTTGCTGAGCTTCAAAGTTACCAGCAGCCACAGATTTCACAAAACAAAACACTGATGACATTCTTCAGAGAGGCCATGAAACAGAAGTTACATTTTAAAAAGATTCTCAGTTTAGCTGTCCTTTTAAGTTTCCTCTGGATTCTTCTCTTCAGAGCATTAGCAACCACTGAGAATTTCTCATGTGGGTAATTTCAGTTTTATCTCTGGCGTGGGTGGAAAGGACTAAGAGTATTATCATTGCTGGCCTGACCAAAGGAAGCAAAAGAAGGCTGGGAAGGGGTTTAACTCCTGCCTATGGATACACCAGATTAGTAAACACTCAGGAGGCAAAAGCCTATTTACACTGAAGGGCAGTGTTGGCTGTAAAAACAAGGGGGTGCAACCCTGCTGTGAATAAACACATGCTAGAAATAAGACGATGAGGTTCTACACCAGTTTTCCTGTGAGAGTAGTGGGGGCAAAAAGTGTTCATACTTCTAAAATAGAGTTTGATCAGTTAATGAAAGGGCTCATATGACGTGATTGCTTATGATGGCAGGAAAATGGACCCAATGACCCAGGAGGTCCCTTCCCAGACATGTATTCTCCTGGTGAGGGGTCTGCCTGCACAATGAGTAGGAAGAACAGGTAATAGTAGACCCTGTGTGAAATTCTGGTGAGTTTTGCCCAGGACTCCAAGAGAGCCAGATTTTCAGTCCATGTGCACAAGCAGGGATGCTACAGTTCTATTAAAAAAAGTGACAAAAAACTACCAAGATACTCTTTTCTCTTTTCTGCACCACATGAAGATGATCGATACAGTGCAGCTGAAAAGCACACAAGTACCCCTCCCCCTCAAAAAAAAAAAGAGTTAATGACTTCACAGCCAGGAAACACAGCTCCTTTCAAAATATGGTTTCCTATTGAAGGGAGACAGACAGTAGTTTTCAGCAGTAGTCTTCAATAGACACAATTGCTCCTACTAACCCTCCTGTAGCCTGGTACTCAGCAGCCGATCGGGAACACACTGTTACTGAGCTTCTCTGGAGGAAAATTTAGTTCGTTTCTGCAGAATTCTAAGAGTAATTACCCAAAATTATGTCTTCAAGAAAACCATATGCAATGCCTCCAGTCTCCTGCAGAAGAATTTGTCATAGGCACTTCTGGCCACCTCAAACAACCACCAACTACAGTGAAGAACATTGACCCACCCACATCAGAAAAGGTAGATGTCAATGTGACTTTCCCAGGACTTTGACAGTCTTCATCCAGAGACAGAATAGGACACTGGGACACAACCCACCATCACATTCATATTACCCCAGCTCTCTTTTGCTTTTTTAACTTACACAGTTCCTCAGTCATACTTCTCCTGTAGACTGTGTTGTGATGAGTTTACAACATCTCATCTTTTGAAATCTGCTGAGCAATCACTCAGAAAATTCCCCAATTTGCAGTCAGCAGATGCTTTGCTTTAGTACTTTCCATCCATCATACAAAAAAAAATGGTTCTAATGAATAAACCTCAATTTAGCTTTAATACAAACACAGCATCATTTTCACAAAACCAAGATCATCTTATAATATGGAATTATGTTTTTCAAGGACTGCATAAACCATCTCAGAAAGACATTCACCTCATTGCTTTTCAGAGGACAGGGATTTTACACCATCACCAGCAAAGTAACTAGCACTGGATATCAGAGATTTTTCAGACCAGAACAAGCCATTAGGTATTTAATCTGATAATGTCACACGATCCAGTTTCCCACAGTCATCTCTGTATAAGCCCATAGTTTCAGTCCAATTAAAAGTCTCTCAGAAGAGCATTCTGTCACGATCTGAAAACATCAAAAGAAGGGAAACGTACCATCGACCTGGTAGTTCGATCTTACAATACATCATCTTCCACTACCCAGCAAAGTGTCTGACTTTTAATTTTAACTTGTCTAGCCTTAATTTTGAGCTGTTGGTTACTCATATGCCTTTCTCCACTAAATTAAAGGCTCGTTATCTGTCACAGCGATATGCGGACCTAAGAGCAAAACCCAGTTCTGTAATTCGGTCTGACAAAGAGAGATAACTTTTCCTCATCCAACTGGAGCAGCTTCCAAGGCTGGTAGAAAATCATCATGCTTTTAATACAGCTACGCTGATTTATACCAGTAGGAAACATGACTTCCATAGCCTCAGCAGCAGTTTACAATAAGGTGCTAAGGAAAATGTCACTTCAGGAATATTTATTAATAAAATGTAAATTATAACGAAGCAAATGTCTAGCACTTATCTCACATTCCTTTTTCTCAGCTATCCAAACAGCATTCACACTAATGAAACAAATGTTAATTCTCCTATTTATGCTCTGTTCAAAATTTCTGCACTTTCCTACACCCGTAGTCAGCTGTATCTGAATGATGGCAACAAGAGGAAGATGAAATGATTATAAAATAAATCAAAACATTACAGAAATGTTCTTTTGGTTTTTTATTCTACAGAATAACAGTCCCATCCCTTTGCTTCATCTCCAGTCATCACAGTTTGTAAACTGTGCGCTCTCTTAAGCAAACTGAGTTTTCTCAGTAGTAAAAGCAGACTATTTCTGCTTTAAAGAGGAAACATTTACATAATCCTCATGACTCCTAGATTCCCTCACATCACAGTTTCCTATTTAGAAATCTTCTCCCACATACACATCCCCACAGGCTGTGTTGGCGAGATGGGTTAAAATACCAATTAGCTCTTTGTGTACAGTCCTGCCCTATCCCTTGCACTTTTTTTCAAAGACACAAGGGAACTTGACAGGTTTGAGAGGTGGGACCTTGCGAACCTCATGAAGTTCAACAAGGCCACGTCCAAGGTCCTGCACATGGGTCAGAGCAATCCCAAGCACAAATACAAGCTGGGTAGAGAATGGATTGAGCAATACGCGCTTGCAGTCCAGAAAGCCAATCCTGTCCTGGGCTGCGTCAACCAGATGGTCCTTTCCAACCCAAACCATTCTATGAAACTGGGATGGCTATTTAAACTAGACAGCACATAAACCATAAACTAACTGCGGGTGCATCCCATGGAGAAAAGGGACAGAACAGATAAGTCTGTGTTTTGCTACTTTAGAAAAAAATTAGAACCACACTACAGCTTTGAAATCGAACAGCAATCTAAGGAAACCCTCACATCCAGGAAAACCAGAAACATTAGAACAATTCAACACACAGACTCTGGCCAGTACCTTCCAGCTAGTGAGGTTAATTTTCATCACTGTAAGAATATTTAGCCTTTAGCAAGTAGATGAAAGGTTTTTCAACCACTATTAAAACTTATCATTAATTATGAAGGAACTTCTAATAACTGCAGGCCTTATAGATCATACTCCAGCATCTCAGGTTGGATGCCCGAGCAGTTGGAGCTGAACGTGATTCTTCCCTCACTGACTGTGGGAAAGGAACATTAAATGCTGCAGTGCAGCAAACAACAGTGTATTAAAATTGCCTGCTGCAACAGGAACGAACAATTGCAAAGAGCCTTTGTCAAGCCATGTGGAGTACTTTCTAATATTCTAACTGCATGTGCACGCGAGCTGACCTGCTTGCATTCCAGTGGGAGTTTTGAGCTGACTTTAAGTCACATACACAAGTTAAGAGAATGAAGAACTGCACTCACTACAATTGTTTTACAAAGGCAGCCAACAGCTAGGCATTCTTTTGTTAATACAGTCATAACATGAAAAAGATGTCAAATGCTAGCTTTTATGCCAGCTGAAACTCCATCTTGGGGAAAATGCTCTTTGAAAGTTGCAATCACTCCAGCTGCACTGAAATCAAGCATTTAGACCTGAAGAATTATTTTAGTTCCTTTTTTTTCCCCCTTCACACAAAGCCCAGCTATTTGCTTGCTACAAATACAAGGGTTCCACCTCTCCATTTGCCAGCAGATGTCCAGCCCACCTCATATACACAGTTTTTACCTACACCAATACTTCCATCCGAACTTTGTTCTTGAAATACCCTCCCTCCCAGACTCCCAGCAAGAATTCCCTGTTCAACACCCAGTTCCCCGTGTCCTTCTGAAACACCCTCCCCTCTATAGCCTCAGTTCCCCCTCCAGCTCCCAGTAAGGTTACTGCCTCACAAATCACTCCTCTAGGAGACCAATCTTACAGAGAGAACTTTTAATTCCAAACACACCTAAAATGCTTTGATAATAGAAAAGCAGCTAGGTGTGGATTATTTTATACCCAAGTGAAACGCATGGGGAGACACAGCCAGACTACCCCAAGCATAACTTCTCTTAAAGCCAGTGTGACAATCAGAAGCAACAGTGCAATCAGAATCCCCTGTGGTTCCTCTATTAATAAGACACTTTGCCTACAGTGCCTACAGCAGCCATGGAAAATTGCATCACGGTTTGTATGGCATTTCATATTAGCTGTGGAAGCGATACTGAAGGTCACAGCAAGAGCACTGCATCTGCCTAAAGTTTTGCCCACAGCAGTTGAAGATGAAGCCAAGAAGTTAGTCCAGAAAAAGTATAAAGCAAGCTGCAAGAGATGGAAAAGATCTTCTGAGATACCAGAGCAGATTTTAAGCAAGGTGAGGTGTATACGCCAATAAACCTACAGCTCAAATATCACTCACAGCTACCAGCACTCGGATCCTCCTTCCTCCCCATTAAATCACACTTCCCTCCCACAGATGAGAGTTGTCAGGAGAGCTCCGCACCAGCCAGAGAGGAACAGACCGAGATGAGTGGGGAGAGATATATTTAAAAATGGGAAAGAAAACGATGCCCAAGATAGCAAGCAGCAGCTCTGCAGAGCAAACAGGGAAGAGGAACTGTGTTCAAAATGCAGATTTAGAGAACTGTTTGGCAAATGTATAAAGTCACTGGAGCTTGGGACTGCAAACAGATTTCCTAATGAAGGAAGCAGTAAGACTCTCATTTTTCACCTACACTAGGTCTTAGAATCGAAGAATAGTTTGGGTTGAAAGGGACCTTTAAAGGTCATCTAGTCCAACCCCTCTGTCATGAGCAGGGACATCTTCACCCAGGTCAGGTTGCTCAGAGCCCTGTCCAGCCTGGCCTGGGATGTCTCCAGGGATGTCTCATCCACCACCTCTCTGGGCACCCTGGGACACTGTTTCACCACCCTCAGTGTAAAAAAAAAGTCAAACAGCTTCCCATCTGTGCCAACAGAATGGTTCCAATAGGCTAGGAAGAAAATATTTAAACACCATTAAATGATCAAAAATTTCATCCTAACTCTCAAGTAGTGTGTTTTCCAGCACAGGTCACAAGTGTCAAGTCAAGTACCAGGAGATGGATGACACTGCTGGGTCACAGCAAAGCCAAGTGCAGCCCTGCAGGGACTCTCCTGTGCAGCAGCCAGAAGCTCCCAGGGAGGTTATTTAGCCAAACTCCTGCACCTCCTGCCCAGTTTCTGTCTCTTCTCACTCACCACAGACATGTATTGGTTCCAGCCCAGCCAGAAACAGACCTGCTCCTGGCTTGCTCGGCACAGAGAGATGTGATCTGTGGGAACTGCAAGTCAACCAGCAGCCTTGTCCTCCTGTTCCTGTGACGGACTGCAGCAGCAGAATCGTGGCTTGCACCCGAATTGTCTTTATGACTGCTACCCTCAACCTTACTTGTCTTCCGTTAACTTTATAAATTGTTCCCATCTGGGTTTTGCTGAGTTCGGTTTCTTGTATTGATAGATGTTGATAAAATACTGTGACAATATCAATTACTTTCAGAGACTGCATGAACTCGGAGATTTAGGGGAAAAGGCCTAAAGTAAATGCCTACTGATGATGGAATTGGTTTTGTCGGAAACTGGTGCCTTAACTAGTGATATTCAACTTAAACTCAGTTTTCTCTACAACCACTGAAATGAGAGGGATGTTCTCTAACATAGAAATGACACTAGAAACCTCACTCTGATGACAGCACTACAATTTCTCCCACCTGCTAGGGAGTTAAATAAAAGTGCTGTTGTCCCACACAAATTCCATTTTTGCTACCGAGGTGCAAGTAAAAGCAGAGCAGGCAATAGATTGATAGTGTTGGAAACAGAAGTCACCTGAAAGCGGAACATGCAATGGCCAGTGCCTCTCTGACTACTTTAAAATGGTTCCTCCTCCAGCTTAAATCCAGAAGAGTCCTCACATACCATTTGAAACAACTCTGATGAGCCTCCACAGGAGATAATTCTCTTCTTTTAAAGATGGAAGTGAATTAAACTCTGAACTCGAGTCATGTTAATAGCCCCACCTGACACTATAAATCACTGATGTAGCATTTTGTTTGTGCCCATAAATTACTGATACCGTTATCTTCCTGCAGAAGTTTCCTTCTCCTTAAAAACATATTTAATAGCTTTGCACCTACTCTTCTTTTTAAATACACTGGCTCGCACTGTCAGCTTTCCTAATGCTCTAGGCACTGATTTCAAGTTTCCTAATCAATTATATCATTTTGCTTCGCAGCAGTAATTTGATTACTGCTTTTGGGGTGTGACAGGCATTTGTGAACATTTCTGCCCGTCTTCATCTGAAATTGCTAATCTTCCTTCCTTTCCTCCTCCCTGCAGAACCTGTGCAAAATTGATAAAACAACATCAATAAATCAAGGCACTTGCATTTTCCCTGAAGTGACTATATTTCAGATTTCTTCTCTCAAACACAAACAAGGACATAGTTCATCTAACTCAACAGCATGACCAAAAGGGGTATAAAATGATGATGATGTTTTGTGGCGTTTATTGCCAGTTCTGTTAATATGACTGACTGCTTTTCCTGTTCAAGCTGTCTCTTCTAGATCACCCTATCTTTGAAATAATCACCACTACCACCTAACATTTAGCCATAATTTACTACACAGCAATTGCTATGACAGAGCCCACATCAGCAGAAACAAAACTGTAAGATTCAAGGAAAATAAATAGATTTAATTCGCATTTGTTTCTAACAAGTTCAGAAACCTTGTTGACAAAGCTGTACATTATATTGCACTGCTGAAATGTACTAAATTCAAAACTTTTTGAAGGAATAAAGTTCAAGCAAAACTCGCCACTTTCTTCCCAACAGTTTCAGAAGTTTTAATGAGGGCAAAAGCAGGAGGCAAGAAAGCTATGCATTAATCAAATTCTAAAACAGGCTGTAGAAAGATGCATGCCCATCCTTGAATCTATCTGATTTCATCAACCACACGTTTCTTAAGGATACTTAAATCCACTTAAATTTGCACAAACATCTGGAGAGATTATAAGTGGAATATAGCCGGCAGCTTCTACTGAGTTTTCTTTCAGGGCAAGTGTTTTTACTACAAGGTTAAGTCATTGGTTTCTCTCTTCTTCAAACCCACTTTAAGCCTTTGAAAGGCCAGGTGGGGAATCATACAAGCATTCTGTTACCCAGTGTCAACTAAAACAGATTTTCTTCTTTGATTCTCCCCCTCACCCATAATTTTGGGGGAAGATGAAATATCACATGTGCGTTACACACATTTAGACAATGGAAGCTTAGAGCAGGTGATCTGTAATTCAAAATAAAGATTCCTCTGAAACAGATAATTCAACATTTTTTTTTCTCCTAACTGCTTTTTTAAAGTACTTGATTCAAGATAGGCAAAAGTAGCTTGTGATCTCAGGTTCCACTAAGTGCTTTTTTCTCCCTTGAGCTATCTCAGAGCAATCAATTTTTTTCTGTTGGACAAGCACACTGACATAAGAGTTTTCATTAAAATTTTATCTGCAAACATGATGCAATGTGCTAATTTACAGCTGCAGAACAGAAAGACCATAACTGAGACAATAGCAAATGGACCAGAACGATGAAAGAATTTTCAACCTTATGTCAACTTTTGAATTAGGATAAAAACCATGGTTCAAACAGTCCTATTTAACCTCTATGAATTATTTATCCCATGGGAGAAAAACACATCAGGAACCCATTTGGTAGAAGTAACCACTACCATGAGAAACCCCCAATCAGATGCAGTTTCTATGCAGAAGAGTTGTTATCTCTTCCAGGAGCTAAAGCACAAATGCTCACACAGAGATTTTGAAAAGGCTGAAGCAACAGAACACAACTGAACAAAAAATTTATTTGAAAAGTGCAATACAAATTCCTGGAATGAAGAATTCCTTCTAGCCCATTTTATTCATTCCTTCACCTCTACATTGATATTTCTGTTACAAATTAGCTGCAATTTTCTTTTCCCACAAGCATTAACCTGTGCTAGTACACAAGATCATAGTCACTCTGAATTACTGAATCATACACGTAATTTACTTTTCTTGCATGTTGTTTTCACATAAATTCCTTTTAACTATGGTAGACAAAACAAGTTCTTTAATGATACCACCGGAGCAGCAATCTTTGCTCTTCTTTGCTCTTACCAGTTCCATTTACTGAGCTAATAAAGACATTCCTAAATTGAAAACTAAAAGTTATTTTAAATATAAATTAGCATTCTGACTTAAAGGTAAATATGCAAAGCTTACATGTTGCTTTTGCTCCCAGATGGGTACTCATGGCTGAAAAGAAATAGCAAATCCAGCCTGTGTTACAAAGCTGCTGGGAAGACTGCACAGGAAGAACTGTAGCAGAAGAATCACTTCACATTTTGCAGCTCTCTAAATACCATCTATTTGCTCTTGGTCCCTTTCAAACTGAAAAGATTTTACCATTTTTCATAAGGCCTGAGAGTGAGGAATTAAAAAAAGCCTCTCTCAAACAGTGGTTGAATAACAACTATTGCAAAAACTTATATCCCAATGTCCCTATTTGCCAGTTACAGTTTGTGAAACAGAACAATTGAGCATTTCAAAAGGAAGCCAATAACCATCGTGAGAGCTCCCATGGGTAATGTTACTTAATCCATAGTTTTATCTTCTGGGGTAAAAGGGAAACTACAAAGAAAATCTGTTTCCTTAAACAAGGGACTTAAAAGCCAAAGAGACAAAGTTTGGGGTAAGTGCCAAAATCCAGGCACTTTCATCTTACAATCAGTCATCCCCTCCCTCCCCCCAAAGGTGGGAAATACCTCTGTAAAGGCAATGGAAAATGTGGATCTTGGGAAAATGTGGATCTTGGGAAGCGTGGTATCTGAAGGGGCTGGCACTAAGAGAAACTCCTTCATTTCTGCATCAGATTGCCTGCAGCTCTATTAAAACAGGAGCAGTGACACATTACACCTTCCAGAGCACATTCCCCACAACACACCTAACATGTATGACTTCATTCTGCAGGAAGTTTTAAAGCAGTTATTCCTCATCCTTCTCCAACAGGGAGAGAGTATCTGCTACAGCAGATACACACAAATACTGCTACACACAAATACTGCGTGCAAAGGGGTTTCCAGGGTAGGAGAAGCAGAAGGAATTGCACACACGTCATCCTGCAAGGACAAACAAATCCCACAAACAGACTGTAATTACATGAAATTGTTTTGCAAAAGGACAGATGAGAAAAAGAGGCTACCTGCAATTTTACTGTTCTCATGGAAATGAAACCTATATTTTTGGGAGAAAAAGGAAAAATGATGTGATTTATGTCATTTTGGAGGACATGGGGAAAGCAAGAAAGGAAGGAAGGAGGATTTTCTTCTGCCAGTTTTGAGAGCAGGCGAATGGCTTTGCTAAATAAACAAGTTCTTCACAAGTATACAGATAATAATCTAAAACTTTCTAAGCAAAATCTGCATTCCACTGGCAGAGCCATAAAGCTCGCCTGGAGACTACACACAATGATCTAATTGCACTGGCTCTTCAGAGCTGACCCATAAAAACAAGGGCAATGACTGACGGATACATTAAAAGTTTCTGACTAGCTTTTTGGGGAACAAGCCGCTGATTTGTATTGGAAGCTATTCCAAACTGTTCCGAGAGTCATGTAGAATAAACAGCCTTTTGCTCAAGCTGCCAACATACCAGGCCAAAAGCTCAATGAGGTGACTTCAGATAGAAGCAAAAAGTCTACGTATTACCTACTACATCGTGCACTAATAATTCCCCTTTTCTGACACAGAGGATCTCAGCATCGGGGAACAACAATGAATTCACGAGGACTCACATCTGCTGCTTTGCTTTGAAATCCTTTCTCACTTTGACAGACTGTCTTCAAAAGAGGCCAGAGCCCAGTGCCATATATAGGACCTCACTCACCATGCTGTGGTCTCATCGCACAAGCCCGGAGACTTGCATCACTCAACACCTTTAGGTTTTGAAGTGCTGCATCCAGTACATTATACATCACTGATTTGAGTCTGCAGAAATCCCTCTCGTTGGCGCATACCTGCTGCGATAAGAGGATTCAAGGTGGCTTCAAATGTTAATCAGGAAAACAGGAAAACAGATCCTTCTGCAATCCACAAACATGCTGCTTTTCTTATTGGAAAGGACATTAAAAAACAAAAGTGTTGCTTGTGTAAATCTGTGCACAAATTTCTGCCATAAACTTGTTGCAGTCACGATCATTGCTTCACAGAACCAAGCACCAGCCTTTCCCGTTGAGAGCCCATCGTTCTCCACGGCACCGTTCAGGAGCTCCCTCTGAAATTTAACCATCAATTGTAAGGTCTTGCCTCTGCATCCAGAATTCAGGATCACAAAAGCTTAGCTACCAAATAAATGTGAGCTAACATGAATGGCCTTTCAGCTGCGTCAGAAAACCAGATACAGGGCAATTCTTGTCTTCATTCACACATCCTAGTCTGACTGCAGTGATTTCAAACACTTGCCCGCTTTTCTCTGCAATGCATACCATCTCATTACCCCCCAAGAGGCCACTTTACACTATGCTCTCCTGCCTCCTTGCTCCTGCTTTGTTATATAAAGTTATACAGAAAATAATACTTAAGTGGCTCCGCATCCTGCCGGGAAGTTGCTTAAAATATCAATCAGTTTTTCTGAAAATGTTCATGCCACTGCAAATAAAAAAGAAAAAGTCAGTCATTATACCTTGAACTTGACAGCTTTCTTCAGCATGAAAACCATAAATTAAGTAAAAATATGTATTTATTCAAACGCATGTGTTCACTTACCACCAAAACACTTCTGACAGTTGCAAAGATGACAGTAACCCATGATACCTGCTCTGCACCACCCTTGTGGTTGTCTTGTTATTTCAGGAAACCCAAAGGTACCTTCTGAAAAATCAAATCACTCTGTCCTAATTAGAAGCTTCTGAAGACAAACTTCAATTGGGATGTACACTTTCCACACATTAAATACTAATTCAGGAAGCAGGAAGCCCTTCTCACCATGTCCTTCAGATGAGAGGTTGGAGACTTTAAAACACCAAGTTTAAACCCCAAGCCGAAAACTCCGCTGTTTAATAATGAAACACAGCCGCGGTATTTGAGAAGTTAGAGTTGCTCTAGTAATAAATAAAACCGTAACTGCTGCAAGACAGGTTTTGACAAGCTTGCTCACAGTCATCGAGTCTTTCAGAACAGGATTTTGCCCTCTTGATGCAAATTTGAAGGTCATAAAGACATTTTCATCACACAGCTGATATTACAGGAAGGGGGCATAACTTCATTAAGGGCATCACATTCCCTTTCCAGGGATGACACTCTCTTCTAGTCCAGTGATCTAACACAGAGTTTGGGAGCAATCAGGTCAAATACCTTTGAGTACTGGAAGTTCCCCCTGCTCATCCTCATTGCTACAGTAATATTAAACTGGGCTTATTTAGCTTTTCTGCAGAAAACTCTCAGCACTTGAAAATACCTCATAGACAAGGTCATTCTAACTAATACAAGTGCCACCACTGGAGAAGCAGAAATGCATGGAGGGGAAATAAGCCTCAGGGAGCCTGTTACTCCTATCTGATCATTTAATGATGATCATAATGCTAATCTGATCATTTATTATGGATATAAGATAGTCTAATGTCCAAGTCTTGCGAGGCAAGGCAGGGACCACCAGCAGCTGATACAAAAATATAAAGATCATAATAACTTTATTTCCAAAGGCAGTCAGTGTTTTCATTCATGGTGCAAATTTAGTTTCTTTGTACACTTTTCTGCAAAAACAGAACAAGCTTGTCTGTAGTAGGCTAGGAATTACATACAACCCCACTTCTGCTTCTAAATTACTGATGCGACCTTTGCAGGGCAGATATCCAGTGATTCAAGATCAACAATGGGACAATATTTCTGCCTATATGCTACCAAAAGCCAAAAACCACTCTGGGGCTTTTTGCCAGCATGTGTGATTTAGTCAGCAAAAGCACCGTGCCCTGAAATCAACAGCACTCCACCAGTTAAATCATGGAAGCATGCAGTTTCCTAGAAAACACTTGAACTCTCAATTTTCACCTACTTATAGTCTTGTCACTTCCCTTCAAGTCTCACAATGAATGTACTGGTTCATCCCATGACGACAAATTATTTTTTACCTTCTATAGAAGAGCGTAATAAGCCAAAGCGAGCATGTATTTTTATTTAATTAAACAGAATCTACTAGTAACAAAACATAAGACCTCTTTAAAACAATTTGTGTGGCTTCTAGTAGCGTGCAGTTGTAGTAATAAGACTTACTGCATCATCTCATGCCACTTTCTGACATGGTGTAAACTGCATAATTCTGCTGAAATCCTGTTGATTTACACCAATGGGTTTTGTGGCTGGCTAATCCATTTAATTTCAAGCTTTCAAAATGAGACAAGAAAAAGTACTTCACCTGCATTGAACACTATGTACAGAAATAGGAAGATAATTCCTCCTTTCCTGCAGCTAATGCCCACAACATGAGCTCTCTATGGAATGAGGTGACAAAAAAAATACTGCAACCCTGAACATACAAAAAAAAGGGAACATTCAGTGAAAACAGGCCATGATTTGAGCTTTCTACGTAGCACTAATATAACAGTTGCTGTAACACTGTACACCCATTTTTGCATCTACCGTTCTGCAAGGTGGATATCAAGTACTAGGGTATCTAAAGACCAAATCCAGAGGTCTTACGTTCCCAGAGTTGCTTGGATTAGCAGTTTGAAGGCTGCAAGATAATTTAATCACTATCCACACCTACTCACAATTGGAAGTTCAGGAAGTACAGAGTTTTTCATCCATACTGACAAAATAAGATCTAGCATTTGGAAAGTGAAGTTACATTAATTCAACCTTCAAATAGGAAGCAAACTACCTCATTCGGTGAATTATTAGAGTCTTGGTTGGGTTATTAGAGAACGTGATAATCTTTCCCTTATTTGGTGTCTTTAAAACCCCACTGGACAGCATCTTAACATCTGCCTGGCCCCAGCTCTGCAGCATGTCCTATGGTGCAGACAGACAGACAACCTCAAGGCCAGGTCACAGCTCACAGTTTGTTGATCTGCATTAACCTTCTACCCACCTGGAGTAGAAGAAAGATCATCCGACTTAATTTATTGAGTGCTAAGTTACTTGCACGCTCTCCTTACTCCTGCAGAGTAAGTGCACACATGCTAACAGCTGGCAGGGTGCGCAATCCTTAATCATCTGGACGTGTTTCACTCAATTCATTTCCTGCCTTTGCCAAGCAACAGGGTTTTGGAGGCATCTTGGTCTCTATGCTTTCCTGCCTCAGGCAGGCCATGTAAACTCCCATTTAAAAAGTCTAAGACAAAAAACATGGTCTGTAGTTTTGCTGTGAACCAAACTGCGCTTTATTCAACTCACTAGAGCATTTCATCTAAAGTTGGGAGCAAGGCAGAAGAATGCACCATAGCTGGAACCAAGAATTTGTGGCTTAAACAGCAGTGAGCTATTAAATACCCTTTCCTCTGCTTTTAAGAACTAAGAAAAAAAATGCTTCTTAAGGAAACAATTTAAAAATAAATAAATAAATCCATGCTGGAAAACCATGGAACAAGCTACTGTTTGGAGAAAGTTCTTTCTAACCTCTATTAGTTACTGTCTGGTTCATGTCTTGAAGGATGAGGGCTTCTAGAAGAAACCTGCTTCCACACACTGCACATCACACTGGAAGGGCTTTGGATTCATTTAGTTTTATGCCAACTGTTGTGAAAACTTCTAGCAGTACCCTAGTAGCTCCAGGGAAAGTTTTGACATGTTTCTGCATTCAGCATAGTACACAGAAAAGTGCTCCAGGAACAATGTCTGCATGCAGAAAGAGAAGTGCAACAGCAAATCCCTAGGAACCGCTCTTTTGCCTTTAAAAGATAAGGGCAACATCATAACTAAGAGTTATTTTCAACACAGGCTGCCTTTGAATTGCCTTGTTCCACTAATTGGCATTAACACCGCAAGCAGCCAAAATAATGGCATGTTGAGATGAGCCAAAGGTGCAGCCTAGATATGTCCCTCCGCCTGCACCATGCTTCAAGCTGACGCACCTGTATCAATTCTGCATCACCTGTGTCAGGTGGGAGGTGGCAGGATGACATCCCAATCTGGACAAAACTACAGGAAGCCAACAACCTTGCAATGGAGACGGTGGAGCTGTGCTGCAAGGAGGACTTACCCGTCTTAGCTTTTAGTGGCTTAGTGAAAATGAAAAAACTACTAAAATTTCTTTCTTCTTTGAGGAAACAGTCTAGAAGATGCTGATCTTCTGTCTGATCTTCAGTGTGTTGATATACCCCACTCGCATAACATCTGAGTTCAACTCATCATTTAAGCAGCATGACCCCTCACCATCCCCTTTCCCTGCTGACCAGACAAGTCCAGCACTCGAGGGTTCCCCTGGAGCATCTAAGCTACATTTCACGGGAAGCACTAAGTACTTCATTAAGAGCCTTAATCCCTAAGAAAAATGCTAGTGGAAGTTGAAAAGTAGGAAACCAGGTAGACTCCTCTCTTAAATGTAACCAAGCTGTAATGTTCTACTCTTCACTAAAACAATTACAAAAGTAGGAAGTGAATTGTCATTTCAAGGCCCCTCCTTGTCCTGATGCAAACGCCTCAGAGCATTCTAGCTGAATGACTAGTTTACTCTTTAACTTTTAACTGAGAGGTACAGCCCTGAAATATAATCGATGCTCACTTTTGAAACTCTACAATTTTAATTACCATTTCCAGACACCTTCTATCACATGTCTTATGTACAATCAAGGCTGACCCCATAAAAGGAAAGCACTCTCACATTTTGAAATACAAGAAGCTTGCTCTTTAAGAAGAAAACAATCAATTACTGATCATCTAACCACCTCTCTGTGCATATCTATCGCACTTCTGTTATTGCAGATTAGACATTATGTCTCAAGAAAGCATAAATGGTATAAAAGCCCACTTCAGGTTTACAACAAGAATTTATTGAGGTTATTACTTATGGTGATAGATGTTATTTATTTAACGAACAAAAAATACCCAAAGCATTGCTCCCTACAAAACAGCTGAGGGGAAAAAAAAATAATTAAATCCCCAAACACCAAAACTTGATCAATATGGTTTGACATTGCTTCCTTCTAAATCATTCTTAATATGCTGAGATCTCAATGCATGTTGACACATAAGATACTGTAGTGTGAGAGTTGTCACGTACAGAAAGAAAACTGTTCATGTGTGTTCTCCACTTTTAATTTGTTGTAGCAGATCATGCCATAAGTAGCTCGTCATTCATAGATTATAGGTTCGGATGTTTCTTTTTATTTGGTCGGGGGTGTGATGTCAACCTGTAATCTTTTCAAAGATACATTATTAAGTGTCAGGTACAGAAAAGAATTACTGGCTTTAAAAAGGACAACGTTTCCCTTATTAACATACATAAGTAAGAATCATACAAAGAAAAGCAGCAGTGTCTCTTGTAACCACGGCAGCCTGTCTCGCTGTGCAGTAATATTCCACTCTTTACCTTTTCCTCTTGCTACAGCAGCAAACCTTGCATGTTAATCCCTAGAATCCTCCTTATTTAATAAATGCATTAAAGTCTATTGATTTTTAGTGACTATGAAAGGTCAAGTCAAAACAAAGCGGGAACATTTTGTAATGCACGGGGCTATAAAGGGAAAAAAAAAATCCTAATAAGAGTAAGCAGTTACTGTGCAGATTGAAAAGAAACCTCAGCCAGTCAAGTTCATCTCTCAGTTGCATCGATGAAAGTGCAAAGTAATTCCACTTGAGGAAAAACTTCAAGCAATGCTCTCTGTGGTCTTATCCTCAATTTATATTTGCATACCCCTGAGACAAATTTTAATCTCAAAAACTCCAAGATTATTAGAATTTGTTTAAAGGCCAGGAAGGGCTTCTCTAATCTTTCAGTATGACCTCCTCTTCAACATAGACTAAAAAAAAAGGCAGCCAAAAACTTCACCAGCCATCTCACAGGGGAGAGGGATGAGAACCAATGCCCTTCTACATACTTGAGTATATCAAGTCAAAAAGACACAGTATAGGTTATGGGCAGGAAAACAAGAAGGAAACAGGCTTTATTTTACATATCTGTGATTTGAAAGCTTTCATGCAAGGTAATTTCCTGAATAACCACATTTTCTTTCTCAAACTTTCCCATCCCACCCAAACCTATCCACAATGAAAAATGATAGTGTGATTAGAGGCATACTTAATTACTGTTCAGCAATAAAAGTTTATGAACCAACATTTTATCCTTGCCTGTGTATTGTCTTATTTATTTTTATATATTCATAAATATGCAAAGCCATTAAGATGATTATTAATTGCAGCAGAATACAATTAGGTGGTTTTCAGCAATAGCAGCCTTTGAAACTGTAATGTGTTCACTGTTCACTGTTTTTCCAGCGCCTGTCTTCAATTATTTAGCTTTTGGAGATCTCTGTTTTCATGATATAATGAATGTTTTACTTAAATAGCAACGCTGCCTAAAAGAAAAGACACTGATCTATTACTAAATTAAGTTCAGCCATGTAGCGAGTAGTGTCATTTTATAAAACCTTCACAAAACTGATTACTTGTACAGCCTCATTCTCTGTTTACAGTACTAGCAAGTCACATACTCTTTTTGTACACAAAGTTATCACCTTTCCCTTCCCCAAATAATTATTCTTTAATCTTTTCATAGAATATTTATATCATTGATACTTAATTTCCAAATGAATATATTTTAAAACATTCTGGTCCAACCCTCCCACACATACACCAGGTAGAACAGTTGATGTTGTGCTCACATCAGGGAGAGACCGTTTTTAAAACTATGGACATTTCCACGCTATAAAACCCCTAAAATCAAGTTAACAGTCTGCCGTTTCAGGAGTTACTCCTCCAGAAGGGAAAACTCTTTTGAAAGGTCAGCATCCTGACCTTGCTGATGTTTCCTGCACTGACTTCACCAGCAGCACTTACGGGATGGTTTGAGCATCTCACTTCGGTAAGCGGTAGCAGTCTGCGTAATGGGCAGGATATTGTTACAGCTTGCAAGAACTGATATTAACTTTAAGCCTAAGTGGTAGGTTTTACCTCTAAAATGATCATTTGCTTTTGACTGCATGTCCTTAAATAATTTTAGTTCAATCTGACCAGACCTTACTCCCATACCGTGTTCCACTACCACAGGTGTTGGTGCCCACTCTTCCCTTACAAGCCTATTACGAGAACTGCAATGCTAATTTAGAAACATTTTGTCCAATTATATTGTTATCACCTTTATTCAACTTGCTAATGGGGAAGCAACTCAAGGTGACAATGAAAGCAAAAAACATCATTCTAGGGCAACACTGAGGCTGCTGAAGTGAACGCTCAACAAGTCAGCACGCATTAGCCTGTGCCATTCAGCCACAGTGACTGTGCGGGGGGCATGAAACGTGCCATGTGCTCCTAGAAATCTCCTCAAGCCTCTTGTGGGATTTCACACAGTTTTATTAGTTTCTACTTTGATAGCAGTAAAGCAAACAGAAGGCACAACTGGGCAGTGGGAAGCACTGGACTTCAAAACTTTATAACATTAGGGATGGTACTGCTGGCTGCATGCAAAGCAACTTGTATTTCTTCCAAACATTCTCAGAGTTCTTTTTTAGCCTTGGTTGCACACAAAACCCAGGCAGCTAACCTACCACTGGTTTTACCTCTCTGAAAAATTGAGATGTTCCTAAAATAGCACACAATGCCACATCATATTATACCACAGCATCACCCAGCCTTCATCCTATAATCTTCTCCAAGTGGGGGGACCCTGGCAGTGGTGCTCAGAGCCCACAGACTGCACAGGAGCCACCCACAGAGGTGTGATTTCAGGAGGAAGGATTTAAGGAGGCGGTTTTGGGAGCTCTGTACATGTACAGCAGGAGAGGGAGCTCGCAGCTGCCCTGCTGTGGTAGTTCATTCTGGCCTGAAATGTAACTACACTTCTTCCTTTGTGTTCAGTCAAAATAGCAGTCAGATACAGTGATACAGACCCACTACCTCATCTGAGACCGTGCTTTAAATTTACATTTGTATAATAGTATCAAAAAAACATCACATGCCAGGCCAGTTTTTCTTACTAATGCTCCTTGTGTCATTAAAGAGATTAACAAAAAACGGAACAAAATTCTTAGTCCTATCTGCTTTTCCTAAAGGTTTATTTACTCATCTGCCTCTCGCTTAGGAGAAATACCCGTTCTGCAGAAACCAACCTTCAGAAGGGGGAAAAGGACTCATCATCATCATGTACCCCAGTTTCAAAGGTACAGAACAAGATTTGGGCTGGACAGGCAAGGGCTGGGTGAAATGTGCAGGTCTGTGCGTGGCCTCTCTGCAGCACCATCTCACCAGGGAAGGGCTTGCAGATGATGGGGGGTTTTGTTTTGTTCTACGGGGTTTTTGTTTGGTTGGGGTTTTTTTGTTGTTGTTTTTTTAGTCTGGTTGTTTGGGGACTTTTTGTTTGTTTGTTTCAGGTTTGGTTTTGTTCTTTGTTCGCTTGGTTTGGGGTTTGTTTGTTTGGTTTGTTTTACACGCTAGCCTGGAAAGGATCATCAGTTTCTGTCAACCTGCAGAGGTCAATGCCAACCACTGTGCACATCTGCGTGGCCCTCACCCTCCTTGCCCCTCCAGAGGGGTTTCTGCTCCTGCAGACCTGTGAAATATGGCTCAGAGTGAGAAGGAAGAACTTCTTGTGCTCCCTGACAATGCACATAGAGCTCAAAATTACCCCTTTGCAACAAGAATGTAGACAGTGATAAACAGAGCTGACGAGTAGAACACTGCAGGGGCTCATCTGGTTCCCCCTGCCAGCTGGGCACACCTCAGAATTGCTTAAAAAAAACCTCCTTTTCGGTCCTTTTTTTTAATTAATCTGCCCCCAGCAGTGAGAACATACAACAAAAGGGATAAACTAAATTAGAAAAAGGAAAAAAAAAAACAACTCTCAAAGCTATTTTAAGAAGGAAGAAAAGAAATGGAGACGACAATCACTCATGCCAGCTACACTGCATAATCTATTTCTAGAAGCTACTAACTGTTATGGAAAAGGAGGAGGTGTGAGGTGATGGGAAGGCGTCAATGCTCCGCTTGTATCTGTAGAAGGCTTGGAGAAGCGCCGGAGCCAGAACCAATGCTGGCAAGCTGACCTTCTCACTTAGATCTCTTTAAGCACTGATTTACAGCAGGTACACAGCAAGGGTGCAGCACCCACCGCACCATCCCTGTCACCACGCAAGGACAGCCCAGGCTGTCACATCCTCACAAGCCAACACCAGGGGCTGTTGCCCACAAAGGGAGACATTCTGCTGTGCAAACCTCCTTCCACCACTGCATTTCATAGATCCACCAGCATCCCCCATCCCTACTTGTTTCCAGCCATTATCATAGCAAGCTGGATTTCATCCAGCCAAAAATGCATGAGATGATTTAACAGAGTGATTAGCTAACAGGAGATAAGTGTATGAGCGGGCAGCATCCCCCTACCGCTACAACTATTTTTTTTTGCTACATATTAACAAGATACCAAATTTACTTTCCAATTTTATTTATAACTTCAAATTAATACAACAGTTAACTACAAAAATTGACAAGTACGTTTTAGAAGCAGTCAGGATTTTAATGAAATATAAACTTAACACCAAACTCTCAAAATACTTTGACAAATAAGGCTCTATTAGATAAGAGGCTAATACTACTAAAATTTTTCACGTTGGCATATGAAAATTTAACGCATTAGGAAAGAATTAAGCTGAAAACGCATGTTTAAATTAAATCCTAGTGACATAATTTTCGCTGAATCGATTTGGAATCAGAAAGATTAAAGCTGAGATCCATTAGTAAGATGGCAAGTGAATATAAACATAATTTATGCAATTTCTGCTGATTCAATTTTAAAAACATACAAGATTAAAACTAAGACCCGCTTATAAGATGGCAAATGAATACAAACTTATTACTCTTCAGATCACAGAGCTTTAATATGAAAATAATCAATGAGAAACCACATTAAAGCTGCTTTTCACATTCATAAGATTATTCAGTAAAGAAGCCAACAAAATTAAATCTCTTATCATACGATAATATGAAACAAATAAAATATTTTCCAGATCACAAAAAACTGCATTCCAAGATACCAGTCCAAACCCAGAATCTAACTTGCACTGCAAATCAAAGTATTACTAAATTAGACCCAGTTATGGAACAAGAGATTCTGTCCTGTACATTGGCTCCTCTGTATCTCGGCAGGACTAGATGCTTCTGGGAAATCAGCCAGCCTGATTACCGTTATAAGAAATCTTTCCTTTGGCTCTTCAAACCACTGATGTCAGCTCCTTCCAATTTTAAAAGAATGCATGTTTGATTACAAATAAGAGCACAAGATGAAGGATTACAGTAAAGTAGGATAAAGTAAAAGAGAAATAAAGCTCCTTTTACTCTAATAGGAATCTACACAAATATTTTCACTGGGGCAATTAAGCATCTCAGAAGATGCAGACCAAGTTGGGAACCTTTCTTCAGGGTCATCAGCAGCAGATGGGAAGGGGCCACTGAGGCATCAAGTTCAGCTTCTCCCCCTGCCACCACCACAGCCAACCCTAATCCAGACCCAAATACCAACACACAGTTTCTGCTTCCCCTTTGCCTCACTGCAGAGGAAAAGCCCAAATATTACAGATATGGGAAGCCAAGCAGGCAGATACAGCTCACCTTGGAAAGATGCACCACTTAAAAGCTCAGATAAATTAAGGAACATCATCCTGACCTCTCTTGGCAAACAAAGCAAAGCAAGCAGCTTCTTTAGGTCCCAGATCAGCAACCAGATCTCCACTACTGGAGCCCAAAGACTCCAGCAGAGCCCAAGTGACCTCCCTAGTGCACAGGGGCACATCTGCTTCCCTCGAACTGCAGAGAGCACATTCTGCAGTCTATAAAGCACCTAATACTGCCTTCGCTCCCTGCCCTCCAGCCCAAGATTAGGGATTTTATTTTTCTGTGATTCTAATAGCGTTGAATTAGACACAGGTTCTGGCTGGCAGCCTTGCCTGACCTTTCTAAAGGCCTGAAATAGATTTAAACTCAGAGTCCCTGGCAAAGGAAGCCTGGCACGCTTCTTCGACACGTCCAAACAGGGTTGAGTCCCGGCAACACCCCCCCATAGACCAGATAGGATGAAAAGGGCAAGTCTCTTAAAATATGGTTCTGACTTTGAAAGTCAGATGACAGGGCTTCTGGACATATGGTATTTGACAGCCTTGTAACACAGCAGCTCTGATCACCCCTTGAAAAATTAATAGAAGTTTCCATAAAGACATGCAGTTCCAATTCTGCCTTCATAACTTTGCTGAAGGGGTCCGTGGGTTCCAGCAACCAGACTCTTTAGAGGGAGCAGATGAATTTAAGCAGATGTGGCAACTCCTGTAGCCTGGAGCTACCAAAGTGAGTTTTCTTCTTTTTTTTTTTTTTTTTTTTTTATTTTTTAAACTGCATAATTAAATAGAATGCATCAGATTCAGTTGTGGAACAAATAGCACTCAGAACATATAGCTGAGCATAGAATAATTAGTTACAGAAAGCCAGTTCCTCAGAAAAGTAACACAAGGGGTTTAGTCAATTTTTTTGAAAAGTCAGGAGCAGGGAGGGTTGATAATTTCATGATTTAAATATTATTACCCAAGCTAAACCTGAAAACCTTGCAAATATATTGTCCCATATAGCAGAGACAAGCAATGACCAAAGCCAGGTTCTCATCACAACACCATGTCCATCAGACCCCCCCCCACAGCACTCTGCCTCTGCAAATGTGCATTTACTTAGAGGCCATAAAATATTCAGGGGAACATAAAACATTTTGGTGGATCACTGCATAATGTAGCCCTGTGCAAAGTGCCTCCAGGGATATTATCTTCTGACTGCCAGTTTAAACCATGGAAGAAGAGGAAGGAGGCCCAAGTCTTGGACAGTTGTTGAGATGAGCATGACCTCCCCAGCACGATGTTCCTCTCCACACACAGACACAGGAGTGGGGCCATCACCACAGCAGGGATCGCTCCAAACACATTCCTCTCTACAACTTTGATTGTAGCAATTATGTTCAGACATGTTGAGAATTAACACTGCTCTTTCACAGACCAAAGCATCCTGGAGCTGAACTAGAAAACTGCTATGTAATAAAGTAGGATGTTCATTTACTTCGAGCCTGACACCTTGCTTTTATTGTGCCACCTTCTACTTTACTAACCCAAACCCAGTGTTGGGGAAGCCCTAGAGCTAAGCCAGAAGGAGACAAAAACCATCATACACCACTAGCAGAACAAATTTAATTCCATTTGAGGAAGAGACAAAAAGGGGCAAATATAAATTGGAAACTACTGTTTCATACCAGCTTGTGAAACATCTCACTGTGTTGGAGAAAGGATTGTGCAGCCACTATGATACCTGAATAAAAACCCATCACTTGCAGAATTGCATTGTATGGGCTATCTTTTAATTTATCATGTGTTTTCATCACCCTTTAATCATCATGTTTTCACTTTAGGACACAAACCTTAGTTCTTTTGTACCTTACAGGCATGTGCAGACTGTACACGTGCATCTGGTATCTCGTGTGCTTCCCATCAGAAGTGAGGTTGTTAGAACAGCCATAGCTCAAGGTTCAGGGCCAGACTGTACCAAGCCCTGAACAAACAAGCAAAATAGCCTCTGTCCTGGGCAGCTTCACATCTCATCATCTACTCCTGTCCACATTTCTCTCACTTCAAGAAGGCAAAAGCAGTTCTTGTTCCAGCATCTACTGTAGCACTGAGTGTGACATTGGTACTTAACAGCTCCTCTAACTCACTTTGTCTAATTTGAAATTTCAAATCCACAAAAGAGACCTAAGTTTTGAGCAAGTTTTTCTTTCAGAAAGTTTGGTAGTGAGTAGGATCCATTTAAAAAATTGAGAGAAAATGCCTAGAGGAGGCAGACTGAAAAAATAAAAGAAATAGGAGCTATAAGGAAGGAGAAACATATGACAAATGTAATTGAAGCCAGCCTCTCAGAATGAGTAAAAAGCATCCAGCAAAAAAGACTGTGTAAGGGTAAAAATCAAGTGTAATAGTTCTGTCACCTTTGGGGCTTCAAGAGATAAGTAATGAAAAGTCCTGGATTAGAGATCATAGAAAACAGGGCTGGCAGGGACCTCACGAGGCCATCGAGCCCACCTCCATGCCCCAAGGCAGGAGCAGCTCTACAGATATCACTCCTGACAGATGTTTTTCTAACCTAGTCTTAAAGACCCATGATGACAGAGGTGCCACAACCCCCATAAGCAATATAATGCAGTATTTCATCCTAGAAAGTTTTTGTCACTGAAGTAAATCTCACTTGCTGCAACTGAAGCCCATTATTTCTTGTCTCATCCTCCATGGACAAGTAGAAGGGTGTCCCCATGCCCTGCGCAGCAGGAGAAAAATGTAGAGATGTCCTGAGTGACCCAGCCTTGGTAGTGTTTTAATTCTTGCTTCCATTACTCTATTTAGTTTGTAATGTCATTTTTTTTAAGGGATACTGAAGGTAGCACCATGGTAACAGGGTGAATTTTAACTGATCTCTCCTGTCTACAAATGGTTATCCTTGAAGATCTCTTCTCCCCAAAGATGAACAGAGAAACACATTCCTTCCCCTTATGACCATAGTGCTAGTAACTGTGTGAGGATATCAGGGCTATTGTGTCCAGCAATTCTCGCCTGGACTAGATGACCTTTGAAGGTCCCTTCCAACCCAAACTATTCTGTAAAATTCTATGATCTTTCTATAAAATTCTATGATCTTTCTGTGCCTTGCCCTTTCAAGCTACAGGCTTTTGCCAGCAGACAATATTTTAATGTGGGAAGATTAAGTGGCAAGAGTCTGGGTAATGACAGGATGAAAAACAAATACTCCAGTCAACTGAAAGATGTTAGTCTGATGCAGATGCTGCAAGGCAAATCAGTATGGATTGGATTACATAGGATCTCTTCTTTGACCTGTAATGTTATGCCATTAGGAATGGGTCAAGCAGGCTTTCGAGAGCAAGTAAGCAGGAGCTGCTGAAAGATATATTCTCTTAATAAACATAGAATTATAAACCAGTTCTCTCTGGATATTTATACAAGACAGCAACACCATGGGAATGAAAGCTGTTGGGGTCTTTTTATTTATTTGGTGAGGGTTTTTGTGTATTCAAATCCAACGCTGCCACATCATCAAGCTGTTCTCCACAAATAAGTGACAAACATCTTTTCTATGATGAGAACTCAGATTTTTGCTTTATCACATCACTCTGACAGCTAAGATATTTATAAAAACTGCTCAATACATCAAAATTCATAACATCAGTGCAAACACTATCAACAGGAGACTTCCAAGGAGTATTTCTGACTCCAACTGTTTCGCTTATGAGTCCAATGACCTGCTCTGTTTCCTAATGCTAATTAAACAGCCAAGAGAAGAAGGGGGGGACATCAAAGTTGTTACAGTTCTCTTATGCCTCTCGGCAAAAAGCTTGTCCCCTTTTCCAAGCCTTTTATAGTCTAGGCAGATCTCAACAGCATTACCAGCCTAGGGAGAGCTCTTGCCTAAGGAGTTGGCTGCCTAAACTCCTCAATTTATTACAGCCTACAGACATCAGGGAGCAAATAAACGGATGCAGTCAGCAAACATAAGCTGCAGAAGAAAATAAATAAAAACAACCATTATACGCCTATATATATATATATATATATATATGACCAATCTGAAGGTCACATTCAAGATGATACGGTCATTCAACTTCAAAGCACACAATGCCGAGTATCTCCCCCACTGGATCAGTTCCCTCGTCTGATCTCTGCATACATTGACTTAGTGCAATTAGGAATACACATTTAGCAGGATCAAAACTAATGGACCTACATAGAAGAAATGCCCGGCTCTACAAGCAAGCCAAATGCCAAACTCCTTAGTAAGGAAAAAATCCCATTCAAAGTAATGGGAATACAAACTACTTAAGTCTCAACCCTTTGAACAGATTTTTAGAAGAAAGCTGCTTCTATTTCAGTACCAAAGCAAGTAGCCAGATTTTCTAAGTAGTAACTCCACTTACAGGCTCACCAGGTGCTAAGCTCTTATGAAAAGTGTAACAAAAAGTAGGTTTAAAATGTATTTCAATACCTGTGGTGTTTTAAGACTGATCTTGAGCCATTGGGGGAAAGAAAAACCAAACAAAAACCCCACCTAACTGAACTTGTGGTCTGGTTTCGTTACTTCAAAAGTGTATTTATTTCACTGACCTCAAAATTAGACTCGCCCTAGTGTTCCACTGTTTCCAGCTAAGAAAAACAGAGAAAATGCAGTTGCCATGTAGACATCTATAGGAGTTTGAATCCCACTCTACCTGACTATCAAAATTTTAACTGAATATTGACATGCACAAAAATTAAATGTTATTTGAAAAAAAAATAATAATCATAAGACTCCTGACATATTCTTCAAGCTCTTTTCAGTCAAGACTTGTGTTTGAGTCTATTATGACTCTTAATTAACAACTAATCTTTTGAAAATTAACAAAGGAAAACAGCACTAAAGGCTATGGATGTTACAAAAAAGAAACAAGAATGATGTTGCTGGGTTTTTGCTACGTTGGATGAGACATTACTGTGCCAAAGGCACAAGTAATGGAAATGTACTTTTATATAAATTTCCTTTCTTTGCTTGGATTATTTTAAAATGACTCCACTACAGTGTATATTAACCTCCATCACCCTTCTTTTAGTCAGCTTTGTGTTTACAGTTTATTAGGAACACAACCACCACAGAACCACCAAACAACCATTAATGTCATTGCATTCTCACTTTGTTTGTTAAACACACAGAAAGTTCCTACAAGAAACTGAACAACAACAAATTCTGGGAAGCAAATGTTGTGTCCTTGCCATCATATATGCAAACCCTCGCACTAGACATGACAGATCAGCAGGGTTCACCCATTTTCTGCACAGCAGCACCTCTGTTTGCCTTGGCCAGAGGTTACACCACCGAGCAGCAGATAAGCATTTGCCAAGTGAAGCAATTTCCTCCCCCCTTTCCTTGCTGCATTGACTTTTAAACATGTTTTTTCAGAAGCTGGAGTCCACGCTGTGACTGGTTAAGCTACAACAGGTAAGGAACACAGTCCATATTTGCTCAAAAATAACTATTACTATTCCTTCCTTATTTTATCCATTTGTTCCTGCAGTATGAAAAAGCCATGCTCGATACTGACCAAAAATGCAGTTACACTGCTACACGTGTAAACACTGCCCTTTATTTTGGCACATTAAAGTTACTAGAACTAGAAAAAGATTCCTCTTTCCAAGAAAAGTATGATTGTGTGAATACACAACAATATTCACAACGAAGAGCTAAAACTCTTACCCTTTTCACTTTCAAACAGTATGTTGCATTCTATATTTCTTTATTTTCTACCCTACAGCAGAGATAGCAGCATCCCACGTTACAACTGCATAGGGAAGGTTCAGCATTTTTCAGTGGTGAGAAAATTGTTTTAGATCCCGGAGGGAAGGTGCTATAGAAGTGCATTCAATATAGTTACAAGTCAATGCAGTTTCCTGGAGCTGAAAGCAAACTGCTTTCATCAAAGTGAAAGCCAGGATTTATACATTTACATATATACACAAATATATCTATAAATATACACACATGCACATACCCCTTAAAACTGGAGGAAGTTAAATCTCAAAGGGGAGTGCTGGCCTGTAAGGACAAGGTTTGCATAAGGCAAGTTGTACAAGATATATAGAAACATGCATTATATGGAAAAGCATGGTTAAAGGAGCTTGCTTTTGCTATCATCACTTTTTCCCTGCGATGTGAACAAAACAACATTAAAGCAATTAAATATTTACCTTGATAAAAACTTAAATTGAATTGTACATAATCCTCTGAGTTGCTACAATGAACACAACTGTTTTACTTTGACCAAATAAAAAAAAATAGGCATTTTTTTTTTCTCTCTGACATATGCACCAGAAAACACACCGGTAAAGTTACAATTCAAATAAACAAAACTGACTCGCGTAGGACTTTCCTGCAAAAAAGCAGCCATGCTGTGTAATGATATAAAGGCAAACAACTAGGCAGGCTCATTGTAAATTGTACTGTACACTGGGTGATTTGTCATGCTGCCGAGCTTCCAGAGGAGCCTGCAACATGTGCTCTCACCCTCTTTATCTCAGACTTTTGCATAATGCAAATTGCAGAGCAAGGAGGCTCAGCTCTCCCATTTAAATTATGCGGTATCGATATTTTGTCTCTGAAAGTTTGGTCTGCAGTGTGAAAACTGGCTAGTTGTACAAAACAAGGCAGAAGAACTGGTTTAGACAAACATATTACACATCTACTGCCCTCCGACCTCCAGCATCTCTGAAAAATTGGGTGGATGAAAGAGCCCCAGTGGCATCACCAGGAGATCTCCCTGAGCTCCTCAGCCTTGGCAGAGTTATGGTGGCAACTTCTCACATGGATGAACTGTTCTTGAACAGCCTTTCTAATGTAGTAGACACAAACAGGCTTTGCTCCAATACAAAGAAAGCATGCCTCACATGTTTGTTTCTTTTGAATAATATTCCTGTGGATAACCCAGCAGCATTTCTGGGGGAAAGTTTCCCTCTAATAGTGGTTCAGGGATAGGCTAAGTCTTGGGGAAAGACAAGTAGGTGTGGAGTCTCCAGACCAGAATCTCTCAGATGCAACTCCATAGAAATGTGGGTGCATTTCTATGAGGTCCCAAAGAGCTGAGAAAGACTCATTTGTCTCCAGGTCAGAGTTTAAAATAAGAAGAGACACATTCTGGCCATAAGCATGGACAAAGGGACCACTCATAAAAATGGTATTACCTTAATGAAGGAACTTTTAGGCATCTTCATCTACAAAAATTATATTGATGATGGCACTGTGTTGTGACACCAAAGCCATAAAGGTCAGAAAATAATGAGTATGAAAACTCTGGTTTCCATAGGAAACTCCTTCACATGATTCTCAAGATGTTCATCTGTGCTATCATCACCACTGTGACTGTCATGTAGGAACATGTTTGCTCCTGCTACATGTTTCACATCACAGAGAAGGCAACACAAATGTCAGCAGTGGCCATCCTGACACTGCTGCTCTTGCATGGACTGGTACAGCATGAGGAAAAAAGCCAGCTTGACCAATTGTCTTGCCTCAGAACAACCCAAGAATGAACGCAAGATCTAACATTTGCTGAGCTAGGACCCTTCCAGGCTTCTTGGTTTAAACATTCAGACATTTCAACACTTACTGATGCCCATTTCCTCAGTGGTAGAAATAGAGATAAGCTGCTTCACCATTTTTACATGTACCAACTAAACACATACTCCCTGGTTTCAGAAAAAAATTTCATCGGTCTTTATCCCCAGGAATTCAGGAAAAGACAGAATGGATGAAACGTAAAGAGCAAAGGCCAAAGGTTAATCTCCAGGATCAGAAGGAATGGCGCCACAGGGAGCATCTCTGCTCAGCCCCTGAAATCTCAACACTTTGCACTGAGATTTAGTGTTGTATGTACTCAGTAGTACATACAATGTTGCCAAAGTTTTTATTTTTAAATAAATAAAGGCCAGAAAGTACAGATTTCCTTAACTCTCCAGTGGCTTCAATTACGCAGTACTGCATCCACCGTGTAAGCAGTATTTCCAGAGCTTTAGCACTTGACATTTTGAGATAAAATGTCATGAGTAGAATTTGTGAACCTCTCTCTTTGCCCCCCCACCTTTTGAATTTAAACCCTTAAAGGCATCAAACCACTGCTTCAAAGTATCCCCTGCCTCTTCTTTCCTCAAATTCGGGTTGAAGACCAAACAAACTTTAATGGCATCTTCACAAAGAGTTTGATCTCAGTCTTATTTCAGGAGCTTTTCTTCTCCAGTGCTGCCCACCACTAGGTTAAACAATGATTTTTCTGCTCATTTAGTCCTGCAGGCAGAATTGCTCTTGCCCATCGGTAGGACTCTCTTCTGGCTGTTTGCTTCTCCTGCCTTCCCTCTTTCCAACCCAGGACAAACAGTCTCTTTGAAAGAAATCAACATCACTTGCTCAGGTCAGAGCCTTTTGGCCTTCTATATTATGCCAAATCCTTGAGTCATTAAACTGGTCATTCCAGCTTACAGCTTCCCTCACTTTACTTTCTTATGCTCATCCTCTGCAAATCTATCCTCATTTTCTATGCCCCAAACAGGAAATGACAGACAAATAGAAGGCACAAAAATAAATAACAGCTTTCAGTGAACTTCTAGACTGCCCTGAATGCGAAGCAGGGACATAAGAAACTATTGATCAAATAAGCCCATTAGTATACGGAGTTTAATGGTATCACCCATTGGTACACGGATTTATCAGTAAAACTGAAGGAGAACAGTCACTGATTCTATCACACTCTTCTCAGAAGACAGATGTGGTGAACCCATCTCCTGAAAAGTAGACTTTGGATGCATTTTCTTTGCCTGAAGATTGAGAGAACCTTAGTCCCAGCACCCTCTTGCTCTTATCTGATGCAAATACGCTGCTTTCCAATTCCACTCTACCTTGTCTGCTACTTTAGTTAGTTTGCCTCTAATGGTACGGCTTTTCCTGAAAGGTCAATTGTTCCTCATCCAGCTGATGGCCTCCCAATAGAGTCTGAGCTGATTATTACCCCCTGCCTACTTATGTAAGCAATGGGCAAGATGATGTTTGGCATTATTAAGATGTGAAGTCCTGTCAAAGATGCCTTTACAGCTGTAAGAGCTAATGTGACAGCTCTGAGCTGTGGAGAAAGACAAAAAAGTTGCTTTTCTTCTTCTCCAACATTTGCCCTGTGCTGTCATGCTGCGTGAAGGGCCACACTGGCATCTGTTATCCATTCCCCCAAAGGAGCCCTTCACAAGACTGAATCTGCCTGCAAAGAAGACAGAAGGATTTTGAAGATGGCATGTGGAAAGTTGCCATAGGTCTTCCAGAAATCTTTCTTGTAAATCTCGTAAGAGCTGACCTGGGGCATATGAAACCACAGGGCTTGTGAAATACAAAGTAATCGCACTGAACTCTCTCTCAGCCATTTGCATTTTCAACAATTTCTCTTCAGAGAGATGCCTTGTGCCTACGGGAATATTTGCCTCTATTCGCAGCTGACTTTTAATCTAAGTTGGAATCTGTTGGCTCTTCTTTTATAGTTGACAGTGAAGTTGTGGCTCTGTTAAGATAAATGTTCTTTTTGTTGCCTCTTGTATAAAATTCCTGGAAGATGTGCCCTCGAACAAATCTCCCAGAATACCAGGGCAGAAATAAAGTAGCATTGCTATTACTGAAAACATTCAGCAAATCCCACACGGCCCAGGAGAATATGATGGAAGATGTTGAATAAAGAAGCTCAGTATGGCCAGATAAAAGTAGCAAACAACAAACAAATGTTGAATTACAATGCTTGAAATCCAGAAATATCTATTAATCCTTTAGATTTGTTACCCTGATGTCTAGGATTGATTTTTTTTGTCTGAGTCACAATGTGGGAGCTTTCCTAAGCTGATGAATTTTAAATACAAAAAAAAAAAGATGTTAGGACATCTCTAGAAGTCAAAAAAAGGGAACATTTTCTGTAAGACAAAGGCAAGGGCTTGTAGGGTTTTGGTTGGTTTTGTTTGTTTTTGTAGGGTTTTGGTTTGGTTTTTGTTTGGGGTTTTTTGTTTTGTTTTCATTGAGGGGTTCATGGGATCTGTACTCAAGTGCCTCCTAAGAATTTGAGTTCCTAAATACTCTTGAAAATGTTAACAAGCTCTAAAGTTGCTGGCCCCCAGAAGTGATGTAATTAACCATCAAAAGTCTTCACAATACTGTTAGGAATTAAATTAGACTGTCTCAAACAGAGTTCATAGGAGAAGGAGCCAAACCCCAAAAAAGGCCATACTATCCTTTCTAATTGAAGTGTAACTGAGCACTCGTTTCAATATGAGGATGTTGTTTATTAATAGATTTAAAGCCTGCTGTTTCATCACGAGAAATACTTTCAACCCACAAGAACAGAGATATTCTTGCCATGCTTCCTATGTTCAGCTGAAGAGCATCCTACACACACAAGCAAGAGCCACCTAAAGACAACTCTTTCCATTGAAGAACAGCAAGGAAAAAGAGGCAGAAATTCCCGTGGAGATGGCATAATTCAGAGAGGAACCTTTGCCAATCCTAGGGGACCACCAACTAGGTATGAAAAATGGGGTAGTGAATAACATATTAGCTTCTGCAAGGACCCTAAGCCCTCGCATCAAGTAGGGCTGTGTGAAATGTGAAAAGCCATTTGGAACATCACCAAAAAGCCTCTAGTCTTATCACACCCCCAGTCACTATAGGGAAATATTTTTCAAGCATCTCAGCAATTTAAAGTTAAATACAGAGGAAGCGATTACACAATACTGGAAGAGCGTTGCTTACAAAGCTGTTTTTCATAATAGGGCAGTTTTCACCAAAATGGGAATTAAGGGGAAAACAGCTAGCCTAAAAAGTACTGGGATCCGTAACAGTTTGTCTCCCGACGTTGCTTGTATCAGAGAAGCAGTTCATTTCGGTGCTGCAGGATCAGTAGATCTGAAGCGTATGTAAACAACACTTAAACCCAGAACCCCCCGAGGTAGTGTCTGCTACAAGGATGGTGAGAGCTGACAAGGCTCTCTACTGAATGATCTCACCCAGCAGAAAACATCCTATTATATATTTGAAGGGAGAACTTCAAGGACAAAAGATAATTTCAAAGTCAAAAGGAACAAAATATTCGGAGAACTGGGGTAGCCTGCAAAGTGACAGTAACCCAGCTAAAGGAAATCATACACAGCTAGAAAGCCAAAGTAAATTCTGCTTTCAGGAAAAAAACACTCTTGCTTGTGACTTCCTATTCCTGGGCTGTCCTACCACGAACAGTGAGGATGAGCAAAAGTCACCTGAACCGCTCAACTTGAATTCTGCCATTCCTGCTGATGTGGGCTTGGGAAAATTCAACATCTCTAGTAGACACGTAGAAAACTGTTCAATTATTCAAAGAGTAAAGTGCTAGACTGGAGTCAAGAGAACAGGACCAGAAGCCAAGTCCCAGTGCAGTGGTTCGCAGGGCACAGAATGACTATAGCCACAGCAGAGCCTGCAGTGTAGGCATTAAGCAAGGCTTCAGAAATCAAAGCAAAGCATTTCAAGATAAACTAATGGGTTTAGGAGCCAGATTCCCCTTGGATTAATTGTATTTCTAAACCCAGCAACGGCTTTTTTGCAAATCTTTTCTCTCCATCTCATAAATCATAAATTGTACCCAAATCCCCACCCTCTTTGCTAAACCTGTTATCAATCTTATTTCTTTCTCCAGAACTATACTATCACAATAAGAAAAAAAAAAAATGCAACTGCAATTTGTTCGATTAGTTGGACAGTTTCTTAATGATATGGTATTTAAAACTTTGTGCAAGAGGAGTTCTTAAAACTACAGCACTTTGAGCACATACGCATTAGCAAGAATGTGTTTTGTTAGTAGTCTCCCAGTCAGGAAACTCTGCCCAACTCCAATGCTGACTTAGTGTCATGTGAACCGTATTTCTTTTTTGCTGTTTTATAGCCACTCATCTTGAACTGACATTGTACAGTGCTCTTCACTGCTGGTGTCAGATGGTATATCAGCATCCAGAGCAGCCTCAGCATCTTCTGGATGAAAAGTTTCTATGATTAACTTTAAAAATGTCAATCGTTCGCCATGTTCAGTATTCAAGCTTGTTCATCAGTTAGTAATAACATTCCTAGCTGAACTGAAAATGTGTTCTGAATAAGTGCTGGGAAAAGGAAAGCTTAAACATTTGACAGCAGTTAGAGATGAAGCAGACTATACTTTTCATTTTTGAAATGAGGATGCAGTGATTTCAGTGGGCTTCTGCAACAGAAGAAGCTACAAGATTATGGAAACAGACCTTTTCTTCTAGTTTTTATGACAACTACAATTCTACGTTTCTCAGCTCCGCTCTGCAATTAAAAGGGGAAGATATCAGAAATAGCTGAAGAAGCAGCGACAAGAAAGAAAAATAAGCTGATTCCAGCTAGTCCTCTCTTTTCCGTGTGTGCCGTACACATTTCATTATTAGATTAGAAGCTGCTTCTAGCACCATCTCCATAGGCTTTGAAATTGCCACCATTAAAGTACGTCACGGAAGTTATTTTTAAACTGTGGATTGTGTTACAGAGAGAATCTCATTTTTTAAAATGTAATGGAGGAAAAGCATTCATTAGAGGACTATGACAGCTGACAGAAAAAAATTCATCATATTCAGAGGATATAGATGAGGAAAAAAAGTCTAGAATGTGTTCTTGCTGCTCAGCCTGAATACCTCTCTCTTCCCTGACTGGTGTAAAATATGATCAATCAAATTAATTCCGCACATACTGAAAATGAGCTTCTCCAATTCATTCAGCTCAAAAAAAATCAGTGTCTCTCTCCATTTGCACCAAAGTCAGACTACCACCTGAATGAAAATGGGCCGGTTTGACATGCTGGAATGCAGGCGTATCTCCCAGCAAGTCAACCAATCTGTCTGCAACATGCATTGGTCACGAAGCCAAAAAGAAACTGGAAATAGATGTATGATCCTTGTGGCAGACATTTCTGTAGCCACAGCCCCTTGCCATGGCACTCTGATCTGCTTTCACTGCTTAGACAATATTCAATCACCCCCATTCCACAGCAGGGACTGTCACCAGGGGACATCTGCTCCCTTGAGTGTTGCTCAAAACCACTGCAGTGTTTCAACGCTCTCAACAACAGTTT